>NC_090923.1:330001424-330626424 GCF_040938575.1 Ambystoma mexicanum | reverse complement strand
TATGAGGGTACATTCAATACAGTTACCGGAGCGTAAAATGTCTCTCATATCTTCGATGCAGTATTTGGATGATACCTGGTGTCATACACAATGCTTTCTTGTTCTTCCAATATGACTGAGGTGAGGGGGCAGGAACTATAGATGACATGTACATATGCCTCTCTACATTCCCCCTCTGGTCGAGTCCTCGACCACCTCCTCAATTTTCTTCACCTTTTCTTCACACTATGGTTTATTCAGAATCCATATCTTCGTCACTCCGCTCAGGTCACCTGCATTCTTTAAGTGATCATCCATGCTCCAGATCATATGGCAACACTCCCCAGTTGGTTGACAAAATACCCAATGTCCCGCATAGTTCTTATGATGCTTGAGGTAATAGAACTTCATTCCTTGGGGATGCCAGGGAACTTACTTTCAGGTGCTCACGAGTGGTACTTTCAGTCTGTGTGTGCTCGTCAGTCACAGAATTCACATCGATCATTATCTCTATTCCAATAGCTTTCTTTGCATTGTCTTATGATTATTCTTACACAAAAATCCAAGCAATATGAACACTAGTCTTGCTCCAAGCAGCTGAAGGGCATTCGCTAGCCCGGTGGGAACCCATGAGAACAGGAATGAGAACCAGTCATCATCTTCGGTCTCATCTACTTTTAACTCCATTTTTGTATGCAGAGTTGACAGCATAGTTATTGCCTCTGTCAGAGTTCCATTTTTGTCATCATGGACAAGTGTGTACATACAGCAAAAAGGCCCAGTCTTGGCACACACAACACCTTCCATTTCTGTAATGAAGTCCAAGACATACCTGTTCTGGAGGGTCATGACTCTGAGTGCCCTCAATTGTTCTCTAATCGCATTGAATCCTTTTATTTTCATGTTTATTGTTTATAACAGCTCCCACCTGGTTATCTGTAACCACTTCGCGTATACAGCAGTCTGAATTCCCGGCGTATATATGCCTGTAAATATCACTGCTGTTCTATTGAGCAATGTATGCCCAGCTGGAATGTCATGATAGGCTTGTATTGAGTTTGCTGAGAAATAGTTCTCTTTCTTCAATCGAATGAGGTTAAGCAACCTCTTCTTTCTTTAGTGTGCATCCATTTTCGTAAAATCATCAATATGGAGATCACTTTGGGGAATCACCAATGCAGGAACATGCATGATCCCTATAGAGGATATTCCTCGCCAATTTTAGCCAGCTGCACATAGGCTTTGGATTCACAGGCCCAACAGTGGTCCATTAGCACAACAGTTCCTCCATTCATTTCTGGTACATCAATTATTTGCTTGCAACCTGTAATTTCTCCAACTTTAGTCAGGCCATTGTTTCTGAAACACAATGTTGTATTCGTCATTGGCATTATAGATACAGGTCCTACTTCATTCTCAACTCATGTTAGTAATGTCAAATACTTGGCCCATTCTTTCAGGCATTCATCATTCACTATTTGTACTATCTGTACTGGCAGTGTCATCAATAAATGTGCACTGCATGCTAGCATTCTGTCTTCCCATCCTGTGCTGGTTGCTACTCATTCATATACTAATAGCTGAGCTCTCTCAGAGCATCCTGTCAATCCTGGTGTTTCCCATGCATCTGCACAACCCTGTCCATTTTGTTCAACAATCCTTATCTGGTCTCCAGAAAAATACCACTGTTTCAGTACATGTGCATTCTGGTTTTCCAATCTGTATCCTTTTCCATTTTCTGTGTTTTTATATATGCATCTTATTTATTTATTTATTTGTCATTTAAATAGTGCCTATACACTTAAACAAGCGTTTCAAAGCACTCCAACGCATGGAGTGGGAATGCACAAATTAACATTCATAGTAGGCATTGGTCTATTTAAAATGGGCAAGTGCTGTGTGTTTCATTGGAACATCATAGGACAAGAGGAATACAGACTGGTACAACAAATGACAGAAAGTAGGGATAGAGGGGACAGGGTGGAATAGGGTAAAGGTGAACAGAAACAAATAAGTCCCATAGACAAAAGAAAGGAGAGGGGGGCAAACTATGCACAACCAAAAAAAGAGTGGCAGCAGATGAAAATAATGCCTAAATGCAACTTTAAAGCAGGCCGCTAACACAGGCATAACTCTAGTGGCAGCAGATAAAAACAATGCCTAAATGCAACTTTAAAGCAGGCAGCTAACACAGGTAGAAAACTAGTAGCTGCAGATGATAACAATGCCTGAATTCAACTTTAAACCAGGCAACTAACACAGACAGAACGCTAGTGGCAGTAGACGATAAATGCCTAAATGCAACTTTAAAGCAGGCAGCTAACACAGGCAGAACGCTAGTGGCAGTAGACGATAAATGCCTAAATGCAACTTTAAAGCAGGCAGCTAACACAGGCAGAAAACTAGTAGCTGCAGATGATAACAATGCCTGAATTCAACTTTAAACCAGGCAACTAACACATACAGAACGCTAGTGGAAGCAGATTAAAACATGCCTAAATGCAACTTTGAAACAGGCAGCTAACACAGGCAGAACGCTAGTGGAAGCAGATTAAAACATGCCTAAATCCAACTTTGAAACAGGCAGCTAACCCATGCAGAATGCTCATGGCAGCAGATGTGAAATCACTATGAAATCGGGAGTTGCCCACTCACGAATAAGACAGCCTGGTTGCAAGTAGCAGTTTTGGCAAGCCAGGTGGGATCAAACGTTGGTCCTCGTGGCTGGTGAAATCAGTTGGATGTTCCGAGGTGGCAGATCAAGGATGGGAGGAAGAGAAAGGGGACCAGGCCAGTACAGCCAGTCCCAGACAGGTACAGAAAGGAGCCTTAGAAGTGGAGCCTTGCATCGGGGGCCGGCGCTCGCCTGCCAGCTTCGGATTGCCCGCTTTAGGTCGAGAAGAGGCCAACCAGGCAGCAGCATCAGGCTGCTGCAGGTTGTGCTCGGAGGAAGCAATCTTTGGGCGGCCATGTTTGAAGATGGTCAATAACATGAATATGGCCAAACGTGAACAAGCAAACACCCTGGAGCATGCTCATGTTGATCAGAGATGGGGGAAGATCAGAGCAATTTAAGGCAGTAAGCGCTGCTATTTGATCACAAAAAAAGCACCCCTCAAGCAGCGAGTTTCAAATGTCCAAATGGAACCTACCTGATAGAAGAAAGATGGCTGCAGTCCCTAGAAAAAAGTGAAGCTTTGTGGTGTTGATGGAGGCTCACAGAAAATTCCCATTCATTTTATCAACGTGTTATTCGTATTGCTTTTACAACAACCACACTTTTCTAATAGTAGGAATTGTAAAATGATTGCAATAATGATCCTGAAAAAAAATAAAGCTGTTTTGACAATATCAACGTGTCATCTCACCAAAGCTGGGCAAGACCAAAGAATGTAAGTAAAAAAATGTGTGCAACATTATTGTTATAGGCAAAATAAAGTGTCCTGTGTGAGCTCTGTGTTTTTATCTCCAACGCATTGTCTCTTTAGCCTAACTGGAATTATCCTGGAACTGCTGCAAAGTTCATTTCCCTTCAAACTTGGAAATAGCTTTGTTCTCAAAGTAAAAAGATGCAAAGCCGGAGGCTCTAGCTTCCCATACTTTGTTGCTACACTCTGGAATGAACCCCTTCCTCCCCCCTTATGGCAGAGAAATCCTATTGGATCTTTTGCAAATCGTAAAAAAAAAATCAGCTTTTCACCTAAACCTGAACTCCTCCTCCCTTTCTACTCACCAGGAATTGGACCCTGCCACACCACCCTACTGCTTGTTATTATGTATGATAGTTGCCACTTGGCTAATGTACCTGTGTTACCCCTGAGGTAATCTTGTATGTTTCCAGCACTGAAGGGGAATTGAAAAGAAGGGATTTTTTAAATCTATGACTGTAAAATATTTGGCTGGGATGTTGCATAATATCGTACCTACATTTGGAACCAGAAGAAACTCTGCCTCGACAATATTGTTTAGGGGACGTAGACCCGGAATAAATCTCCACGAACCGCCTGTTGATTTCTTCACTAGGTACACAGCTGTGTTACATGGGGATTCTGATGATACCAATATTCAATGCTGTGTTAAAGCGAAATCGTTCCAAATATACCTTTGTCTGCTTCTCTGGACATGGGGTACTGCTTTGCTCATAGCAACATTTCTCCAGGCTTGAGCTCATTTTGTCCTGCTCCTGCTCCACTCAATAGACCAACGCCATATGGACTGTTGGTCCATAAGATGCTTGGCACCATTTCATAATCTTCCTGGGAAAATTACTGTTTCTTTTTTACCATTGCCATTCTATGTTCTCAACTTTAATCCAATAAGTGAGACTTATAAAAAATACTGGTTCATCATCTGAATAATCATCTCTGAAAAATTCTTCATCTGTCAAGTCTGTTAGTCTGTATCCTTCGCCAAAAGCCATTACTGCTCTCCATCCTCTTCCCTCATCATCTGTCCCATGAACAACAACACTTTGCTCTCTTACCACTGATGCTTTTAATTCCAAAGGGATAACCTATCCTTCTTCATTATCCATAGATATTTGTGGCGTAAACAAAAATGTGTCAGATATGCTCAACAATTTCCTACCAGTCTAGGAAGCAATGTCAACAAAATATTAATTCCATAAAAAAATAATTCTGGGACCAAAGGAACACCTTGCAATGCTTTTTGGCCTGTAAATGCTAATCTGAATTCCCTTACCTTCATGTAATGTATCCCTGGAGTGGAACACTCTATCCCTTTGTCAGTAAAAGATATGGTCATGTTTAGTTTTGTCATCAAGTAATGTCCTAATATGTTAACTGGTGTCTGCCCGAGAATACAATAGTGGCATAGACACATCATAATCTCCTATAGATATTGGTAATTTGTCAGTAAAAGGAACTAATAGCCCCAGAGAATCCATGCGCATTCCTGGCAATGTCAGACATTGGATACTTTCCCTCTCAAACACAGGAACGAGTTGCTCCAGTGTCTACCAGGAACAAAGATATCTTTCCTCTGATCGTTACCCTGACCCTCATTTCCTCTTGGGGGTCTGGTGTAACTAATAGCACTGAACACATCAGATGGCTCTGTGGGCTTTCCTATTGTAGATATAAATGTGTCCCTTTACCCGTGAAAGGATTTCCTCCTACCACAGTCACTCTCCAATCCTGAATGTGGATGCTTGTGGGACTCCTGTATTTGCATTCCATTGTGGTACCATTGCTTGCTGTGTCAGTGCTTCCTGAGTCTGTACTTGTTGTGTTTGCATAGGCACTTTCTGTGATTACAACAGAACCTGTTCCGCTTGCTGTCTTTGGGGTGCACATATCTGATTCTGTGTGTGATCCTGTGCATAATATTCCTGTGGGTCTGTATTATACTGTGAAGAATAGCCCATCCCCATCTTGGAGCTTGCCAGTTCTGCTGCATACGCCCCTACTTCTGTCCTATTCTCCCACAATTTCAGCATTGTTGCTGCTGTCCTCCATCAAATCATCCTTCCCTTTCAGGGTTTTGAAATCTGCCTCTTCCTCTTGCTCCATTTCCTCTACCTCATAGCCAAAACATTGTACCCACCTTGATGTATAGCGAACCCTACACTGCTTGGTTGCCACACCTTCACAACATTTTGACAATTTTCTGTGAACTAACTTTGCTTCCTCCTACTTTCTACTATCAGCTTTTTTCTTATTCGTATCTTGTTTTAATTGACATTGATGTATGATTGTCAACTGTATTTCTGGCCATGGCTTCACTTCCATCCCTACCTGTTTCTTCATCTGCCGTTGCACTGGCTCGACAGTCCCTGACATAAAATATGATGAAATAATGCCACCATTTTATCCCACGGTTCCCTCATCTCAAGATGCCAATGTTCTTGAATCTCCTGAATAAAAGCAACAGGATCTTCGTCCTGATCCATTTTCCTTGTCATAATTGCACCCATGTCTGATGTGGCAGGATATTGTACTCTAAGCGCCCTCCATACGTCTGCTCTCCAATTGTTTTAAATGGTGCTCCTTGTGTGTCATGTTTTGCGCTGCCACACTCGCATATCCTCCTTATCTCCAAATGTTGTCAGCTCTCCCCCCTAGGATAGCTACTAGCCAGGGTCACCCAACCCATCTCACACCCCCTTTGCAAACACCCGGGGTCACAATGGACCATGAACCAAGCTGGTGGATAGTAATACAATATTTATTTATTTTAAAATTCAAATGAACTCACACAAATTTGATATAGGGCAGCAATCACCAGTGTGGTGATGATTACACTGTAAAATGATAGAATACACTTAGTTGACCTTCTACTATAACATACATAATCACAAATGAATGAGAGCAATATTACTTTTCAGATAGCACCCAGTTAAGATTTCCCCCTGCAATACTAACTCAAACCGCTATTAAATTAGCAAGGAGTAGCAAGGAGACAGGTACACTAGGCAGTAAACAGAAGTGAAATCCGACCTCCCCCCACAAAATGGGAGGCAAAAATCAGATTTAAAATCCTCTGCAATTGCAATTGCTTTGCAATTGCACAAAATAGCACTCAGAATTACTAAATATTTAATTTACTTGTGCAGTTGATTGAATGAAGTAAATATAAGTTATAGCAGTATCGGGGATATAAGAACACCAGCAAACTACAAGGCAAGGTACTAACAACGGGCATAGAGTTCAGAAAATCAACTTTGAAGTGAAAACACAGTGCAGCAAAATCACATGCATAGAAATTGCGTTTGCTAATTTACACAGGTTCAAAATGACAAAACAGCTTGAAAAATGGGTGAAATAGACAGAATCGGAATGCGTTTTTTATGCTGAGTGACAGATGCACATCACAATCACAGGCTACTATGAAAGTGAAAGGGTAACTCTAAATGGATTACTGGATGCGACCCTGGACAAGGAAGGAAACTCGGTTTTTAAATGGAAAACAGTTGCACAAGGAAAATCGGTTTTGGAAAGTGAATGACAAGTGATACTACAACTATATTTTTTTTACTATATTATCAAGAAGAGAAACACTACCCGTGGGAAAGGTTAAGCTGCAGTCTTACCCCCATGCCGATTTAAACAGTTACTATTGTACTTTCAGGATTACTTATAGAGTAGAACAAAGGGCAAGATATCAGAATGGGATATACTACATTTGGTTATGGGATGGGGTGATACTTACAATAAGCACTTGAATTTGGAATTTTGGGACTGCCAACCGAGTATCTGAACAGCGAGGCAAGGTATGGTCACTGTAAACAGCGGTGGGCTCTCCGGGAAGGGAATAGCTGGGCCTGGTCTGGTCACTGGACAATAAGGTGGATCAGCTGGGCGCTCCTTGAATGATTGGTATTTTTGTGGGTTTTTTCTGAATCAGTGGTCCTGCCTGGATAGGGTCAGCTAGCCCTGGCCTGGCAGTGGAATCTGGAATCTTGCAGGGTGAGTAATAAATGTCTGGATCTCAGGTTATGCTTCAGCTGAAATCAGAAGAGTGTGTGTGTGTGTGGCCAGAACTCCCCATGCCTCCGCTTTATGTAGGGATCATGACATCACAAGCTTTTACAATGGGGCAGAAATAAGTTAGACCTACCTCTAAGAATCAGATAGGTCAGCCTATGTATGTCGCCTCCTCCCTATCAGCTGGTTGGACTTCAGGGACATGACATCAGTTTTCTGGTGTGTGCTTACCATGCCCCAGGCCCTCCCACAGTTAATTTTGCCAAAAATTAGTTATGACATAAATTGCTAATTTTTACAGTTGTGGCGCTTTTGCAAATCACATAGGCACATTCCATATTTTACACAGATCATGTCACTCCAACTCACAAGTTTGTACGAGGTGGTTTAGACCTTCTAATAATATTTGACAATTTTGGGTGGGAACCGTTTCACCTAAAATTCTACAATTCAGGTGCACTGAAGCTTATTAATGTGGGTCATATTTACATCCAATTTTCATAACTGGGTCCTTTTTACTTTTCCCAGAAATGTCATTTTTCCAGGATTTGAGTCCGCAACCTGCCAGAAAGGTCTACATCGTCTTGTTTTAAAAGTGTAAAATCTAAATTCGTACTGTTAACATTTTACATTACTAACTTTTCAGGGTACAGAAATACAAGTTTTAAGAAGAAATGTCTTTAGAACCAAGGGGCCAGCTTTACCCGCAAAGAGGGTCAGTCTTCCAACCCTCCAAGCCAAATGTCTTTCTCTGGCACAGAGGTTGTCGTGACGATTTCTTTGATCCTGGCAGTTGCAGCAGAGGAAAGGTGTTACAACCTCACACCTGTGTGTCCTGGAAATCCTTTGTTTCCTGCTGGAGCAGTGCCGCTCTGTCTGATGCGCGTGTTACATTCTCCCCCTTTGTCCATTCATAGTTTCCAGGGGGATGGTTGCCTTGGGGGAGGATGATTCTGTTCACAAGAAAGGGAGGGGCCCTCTGAAGCCAGGACCTGTCAAACCTGTTTCTTGCTGGTTTCACAGTGATTTTCTTTCTTTCTTTATTTTTCTTTCCCTTAACCAAAAAGCAAGTCTTTTAGGAAGAAATATCAGATGTATATTTTAAAGCAAGCCCCCATCACATTTCCATGCAAGCACTGGGCCTTAGTTTACCATTCCACTTTTAAACAGACATTTTCTTGTTTATGAAAATGGGCTTTTCCTGCTATCTTTATTCTGAGCATTTCCATGGCCATTGTCAATTTCTACTACACAGGAATCTGTTCAAGGCAAGGGTCCAATGAAACTGACATGGGCAAAAAGAGAGAGAGCTTCTTAGGAAGGGTTTATCTGTGTCATTGTGTTGCAAAAAGGAAAGTGTTTTGCATATGGCTTGGAGTAAGGTTCTCTGCTATTTCACAGATTTTGCCTGACACCACATGCCATTCAGTGAGGAATGCCCTTATTTGCTGGTATACACCCTGAAAATTGGTGTACATGAATGTGTCTTACTGAACCAAACTGGGTAATGTTGAAAAGATGAAATAGAGCATCAGGGCACAGTCATTTTAAAAAGCAGAATATCTTCTTTTTCAATGGGAAAAGTTTTGAGGCGCTGCCTTGAATTCTTTTCTTTGGTGCAAATGAAGAAAACACTGGGCAACAATTCTAAAGGTGTTCCATGTTTCATCTTGCCCCATATGTGTTTGGCAAAGAAAGTGCAGCCATCATTTTTGTAGCTGCAAAATGCAGTTTAGTTTTGATGCGAGGCAATGCTGCTCAACGGAGCCAGCACAGCCATTCTGCTGGTACTGCTGAATTGCAGTTTGGTAATGGAGGGGAATTCTGCTGGGTTGGTAAATGTACCCCCACACTACTTGTAATACAGATTAATAGAATAACAGCAGATTGGCTTCTGCAGCAATGTATGGTCCATTGCTACATAGGTGCTCATGATTGGTTGGCATTCTCTCCCAACTTTGGACATTCGGCTCATGAGCAGCATGTAAGCAAAAAGAAATTGAGGTGTGGGAAACAACGTCAGACCACTGGCCACTTGGAAAATTAGCCTTCGATCTCTCATCAGTTAGGCCCTAAACCAAGGCTTTTTATTGTAGTTGTCCTTGCTGACTGTTCTCTTCCTCTTGACTTTTAAAGGAGTAATGGCACATTTCTACCTTTGTCTGGAGCATAATGAATAGGCCTTGTTTTCCAGTCTTGCACCATGTGTGAGGAGACCATGATTTTGTCCATTCCAACCTTTTATTTAGTGCTATTTGACTCGATTATACTTGGTGCTATTACTCCTCTTGGCCTCTGGTGACTTGGTTGCTCTGTCTTGCATCTACTTTCTGCATCTTTGATTGTTCAATACTTGGTACTTGAAAATGTTTACTCCTCTACTTAATCTAAGAGAAATATGTCCTACATACATGACTTATCCTCTTAAACTCCTTCTGTACTTTGCAATTGCCTCTTGCTGTGGTATCCTTGATCCTAAACCAAACAAATATTCTTTGTTCTTATATGAATCTGTGTTTTGGTGCCTGTCAGCTCTGTAGCCTTGGTCTCTCTCCTTGGACTTTGTAGCATACTATTATATGAAACAGACATCAATCTTTCATCATGGCTGGGCTACCTGTGTTATATTTCCTGCTGCAGCAAGTGTCTATATGTCTCATCTACCTTGCCTTTCTGCATATCTACTATGTCTCATCTACTGCATCTCTTATCACTTATCTTCTCAGTGTGTATGATTCCTTCGTATCTGCATAAAAGTTTACTTTGTTACATCAGTCACATCTTTATTCTTTGAATATTTGCATATCGTTTCAGTGTGTCCTTGTATCTTCTCTTCATGACATTACTTTACTCTTGTCAGATTTCAGTAATAGCTCTTTTATGTTCAATGGTGTATGCAGACATCCTTCAACCACGTCAGTACTAGGGTAGATTATATACAGTGGCCTGAGCGCATAATGTCTCTCATGTCTTCGATGTGGTATTGGGACAATACCCAGTGTCATACAAAATGCTTTCTTGTTGTTCTTCCAATATGACAGAGGTGAGGGAGCGGGCACTACAGATGAAGTGTACATCTGCCTCTCGACAGTCCCTTCCCTACAGAGTTCGCTGAAAACCATGGCGGCCCCAGCTTCCCCATTTATTTGTGTCTGTTGTCTTTTACCATGCCCCAAAACACCACAAACATACATCACACGAAAAGAAAGAAAAATAATATCTATTAATGCAAATACATTTTCCAAATGCCTCATCCCCACGCATTACCACAGGTAGAAAGCATGGCTTTAGCATCCCAAAGGTTTGTAGTCAGAAGCACTTCAGCAGTCAGCAGGGTGCACATCGACGTAATCATTTCTTTTTTCCGTGCCTTGCTGGAGACAGAAGGCTAAAGATGGGCAGGCCCAAAAGAAACATATGAAAGTACCTGGGGACACATGACAGTCTCCCCATTTGGGAAAGCCATAGTTACTTGGGCCCTGCCCAACAAGCAACACATATGAATGCACAGAAATACAAACTATGCTGATATTCAACCGTTTATTTTCTGATATTGTATTCATTTTATGGTTTACACAAACATCTTCAATTTAGAACAAAGAAATGGAATGCAATAACGAATGGATGTACATATTAAAAGTGTTTCTCTTGGCCACATAACTTTATTTATTAAAAGGCCACTATTTGGCTCTGTATTTGGCTCTGGGTGATTACTTGTCCAACTATTCAGTATTCGGCCGAATACTTGAATCTACTATTCGGTACATCAGTAGTAGTTTCCTACGCAGGTGCTAAGAGTATGTATTTATTACTTTAAAAAAAAAAGAAACTTATCTTGGTGTACAGCCAGGCACCACGCTGTGGTTTACACAAGTCTGTATTCAATGTTGATGATGTCACCGTCATCAACAGTGAAACCAGACATGGAAAACACAGCGTTGCATGGGGCAGCACACTAAAAACATTTTTTTTTAAATGGTACATTTTGTTTTTTTAATGGACACCTTTAGCACCCATGTAGGAAACTACACAGGTGCTAATGGTTATATGCTCGAGGCGGCCGGACGACCATATCAGTAACAGAACCACCACCCTTGTTTAGGGACCCTCACTTTGCCCCGTCCCCATAATTTGGGCAGCAGACCGTTATCGAAAGGGGTTGGCTCACCACCTCGGAGTGTACTGCCCCATAAGTTCTTCAGTGTGCCAAAGTAGGCTGCAATGCCCAAAACAATGGGTACAGGATTAAGAACATTTTTATTTGTTAACATATTCTGAGGCGCAAGCAGCATCACGTCCATCTTGGACATATTACAGGTCAGCCCATTTTCTCTTTACAGTTCCTTACTTCATCCAGATACTACGCTTTGTGTGTGTTAACACACAAAGCGTAGGGTGTTGCATTACCCAAGGACCACGAAGCACGTTGGGGAAGTGGGAAAGAATCTTGTGCTGAAGGGTGGACTCCGTTAAGAACAGGTGCTGTAATACTATTGACTGCTTCCCATGATTTGTGTGACTGAAAAGAGTTAGGACACCCCTCGCTTGCTATAAACTAATGAAGCCATGAAATCCCACGTTTTTTTCTAAATTGTTGAATGCCAATGCTATGCCCTGCAATAGGGTCATAATGACTATGCCTAGCAAGAAAAGGGGCACATTGGTTTAAAACATTTTTTAAGAGGCATAATGATAGATTGCTTTAAAGGGACTTCCCTACATGGTGTATGGGTGATTGACTGATGGGTGGATGGGTATTGTGTGTCAATGCTTTGGGTGGGTCCTTGTTTGGAGAATGATGTGTGAGAGAATGTGTATCTATGGGTGAGTTACTGGTCAGTGAATAGGTGTGTGTGTGTGTGTGTGTGTGTGTGTGTGTGTGTGTGTGTGTACGTACGTACGTACGTACGTACGTACGTTCTCAGTGGGTGCCCGTGTGGAGAATGCAGTGTGAATGTTCTGGATATGTGTGTAAGTAAAGGTGACAGAAGGTGAATGGGTGCATGACTGGTGGGTGAATGGATATGAATGTGATTATGTGTGTGTGTGTGTGTGATAGAGAACATGTTCTGGGTCGGTGCTCATGTGGAGAATTCAGTGTCAATGTTCTAGGACACCACATTTTTTGTTTCACCACTGAGTAATGGTGCACATTGTTGGCATTGCATTGTAATGGAATTCAAACGGTATGCTATCGCTGTATATATATATTAGCCCTTAATTTAGTATTTGCTTCCCTTCAGCTCTACTTTTCTTCTTGACTGTGCAGCTTTCTGTGCGTTATCTTTTAGCATATGTCTTGTGGCCTAAGCTCAGACAAGTTATAGAGAAAGTAACTAAAGTAGGTAGATGTAAATAGCACTAGTGGTTCAAAGTGTCATGACAAAGGTGCCTGCAGCTTGAACAACACATTACATACATGTATTTGCTCAGAGGACAGGGTCTGGAGGGAGGACAACACTCAGTGAAAACGCAGTGGTGCCTGGGTCTTCTTCAAAAGCCTTTGGCCTGCCTCTCATCTGATAAGGCAAGGCAACGTGGAGGCTTCCACGGGGTGGAGGGTATAAGCAAGCACGTATCTCCCTGAAACAGAGATGCATATCCATGTGTGCTGCCCTGGCCCGGCTTCTTTTGCGCGATATGAGCAAGTGCAGGAGCATGCGTGCAAAGCTACATTCACCCACCAATGCACTTTGTGAATCGGGGCACGCATACGAAGCACCTGTTTTCCAGTCTGCATGCACGTTTGCATGTAAATATTGACAGAACACAACACGAGTCTTCCAGGGCGTGCACGCACATTCACACATGCACACGCACGCACGCACGCACACTGTTTAGACTTTTCCGCAGGATTAAGCATTTACCCTGACTGTAATAGTGAATGGTTTTCTGCCTATTAGAACGTCTCGCAACTTGCCCACAAAGGCGTGGTTTTTGAAAAGGGATTTACTGAAGACGTTTTTTTTTCTGACGCTTTTGTTTTGTTTTCAAATACCTCAGTGTAGTATCATGTCCTTTAGAAAGATGAAAGTTAATTTCACTTAAAAAATCCGATGCCTTCACGAAGTCTGTCTGCAGGTGAGATTTATTCTAATCCCTTGAGTATTTAAGAGGCATTCCTGAGACGGTCGTCAAAAAAGTGACGCAAATTGCGAGCAAATGGTATTGACAGAATTCCTAACAAGACACCTTTATCTGAAAGACTTTAATGATTTTACATCAAGAGGGTCATAATTGTGCTCGTAAAAAAATATGAGTATTAAACCAGACAGCGGAGGATTAACCGGAACATAGTATCAAGCAACTCAATTCAGATATGTCAATGTGGTCTAACCGTAATAGGGATTGCATCTGGACAGATGTTACCTGGGGGAAGGAACTTTGTTTGAAACTCGAAACAAATGCAATCATGCCATTATATTTGATAGGATATTTTTGACTGCGGTTTCAAAAGTAAGATAACATATGAGGCTTCTTGTCTTACTAATGAACTTAAAATTAAGACATGTTTTGTGAAACAAGACTATCTGGCCAGGACCTCTTTATGTTAAATGGATTCCATTATTCAGTGTTCTTGTACTTACATGTTCTAAGTCTCACTCAGCCATTGCAATATGAAGGCACAGAAGTGTAGGGTTCCCCGACAAAGTGAACAAGCTGGGAGGTCTTCCTCTCTTGGTGATGAGGCCCAGTTCTTGACAGAAAAAAGAATAGAAATACAACCCATGCTCCGTACAATGTATGGGCTATAGATTTATTTATTTATTTTAATTTTTGTACCGCACACAAAAGCCGTAGGCCTCAGGGCGCACAATATATATGCATGATCCGTATATGATGTTATATGAACACCCCTGCCTATGTTACAGAGAGAAATGCAACTGATTAGCGTGTTGGCATCCCAAAGATTGGTAGAAAAGCCCCTTCCAAGGGCACTGCAAGGTCCCTCTCCCACACTCAGCAGGATAGTTGTGGATGTGCTGGAAGCCATGGCGCCGCATCCATCGAGGCCTCCTCAGGACAAACAGGCAAGCACAGCTCAGCAGTGAAGGGACACCTGACCTTAAGGCCGAGGTATGACGCTTGAGACTCCTGGTGGCTAAGTCGTAGAAGATGAGCGTTTGAAACTTTGTGCAGACACCAACATCAGCATCTCAAGAAGGCTTCACTGTCTAGGCTATGCAGCGGTTTACTATAGACAGTCTGACTTAAAAAGAAACAGCGCCCATCTTTAGGTAAGACCTTTTCTTAGTCACAGTCCTCTCCAGAGTAGGGAATCAGGGGGAAACATCTTAGATGATATGATATGATATGGCATTTATAACGCGCCTGTACACGAGTGTTTATAGGCACCGTGGATTCTACCTGTGCCGTGGCCTGCTGAATGCAGCAGCCATCTTGCAAACTAAAGACACGCTTGCCTCCTGTCTCTCAAAAAATCCTCGCACTTCTGGAAAGTCCAGTACTACTCTGAAAGCCAATCCAATGTTGCCTCTTGACCCCAAGCACAGAACAGCGTTGTCACCAAAGGTTGCCTCGTATTCGACATTCCAAATCCTTTTCCTCACGTGTCATTGTTTCCAGATGCACATTGACACGGGCTGCTCTTGGGATGACCAGCAGCCGACTAAGCGTGTAGAGCAGGTCATTCATTGTCTCTGGCAGGCCAAGTGTGAGTGACACGTGATCAGTAATGGATGCTTGCATTTTTACCTGAAAGGCCACCACCACCAGTGCAACGTCATCCAAAACCCTCAAAGTGAGTCAGAAAATGCGATACACCTGACGGTTTAAACTGTCTAGTTTAGTTCCATGGTGTCCAATGGTTTGACCAGCACAACCAAAGAATTTGCTTTTTCATGGACTTTCACATGTTCTTCAAATCATGTATGATAACACAGATTCCAGTGGCCAAAAGAGGGTGCCATTGGCACACAGTATGGTCGTGTGACTTCTAATCGTAAATATATAGTTGTGGAAGCAAGAGGAGTTTTCTTAGGATGACATTACTTTGCATTCTGGCACTTACGGGCATAAGTAAACTACAATCATATTGGTTTTGCTTCTCATAAAGGTTTATATTTTTGTTTGGTTGGTTGGTTTGTGAGGTGCATGACGACAGGCATGTGTTTTATATTGTGGGTTAAGGGGTGGAGAGGTAGCACACTAGGAGTGTGTATTATGTTGTGAGGGTGTTGTAGCACGGCTCGTGGCCAGAGTTGTGTGTTGTTTGTCGGTGTGGAAGCAGCACACTGCCAACATGCCCCATTCCATTTGGAAGATGCTCGTCCACCTCTGTTTTTTACTTTGCATTCTGGGGCTTGTTGTCCCGGATTTCCCTATTAGAAATGCAGTACTACAAGTCCAAGATTGCATAGAAGAACTGAATTGGGCTCTCCTAGATGCAACGGGGCATTCTGGCATATATCAGGTCTGATGCCAGATACATGCTTTTGTGATGTTGCGGGTGGGAGGAAAATCACTAGGAATGCGTTTTGCATGCATGCCACCGCCTCATTCCATACATGAGATGCTCACCGAGTCCATGTTTTGTGTCTGCAAAAATGGAAGTATAAAAACAAGACCCGACAGAGAGAGGCGAGGAGGCAGGACGGCAGGTCAGGGTTTTGAGTTGTTCAGGTGGGGTGGGGGCAGGATGCCAGGTATAGATCCCGTGTCTTGTTCGAGTTTGGAAGGCAGTATTCAAGGCATAGGTAACTTGCTGGCGTGGCTCGTGCTCAACTTTTCTAGCCAGCCACATGCCCTACCTCGGATCTGGCTTCCCTCTACCCTGGAATTCTCTGGCTCTGCCGCGTGTATATTAAAGCCAAACTGGGCATCATTAACGAGAAGAGCTGTAAAAGTAGAGGCCCTCCCCTTCTGCCAAGCAATAGCTGTATACCGAGACTGCGGTGTGATCTGGCTCCAGGCCCACTGAAAACCTTACACTGGCAATTGCAAAATGCATGCGAGCACTTCTCAGCAAGAGCATGCTCAGATTATCTAGGCAACCCAGATTGCTGATTGGTTTACGTGAGCACAACTCCGATATTGCTAGAATACACTGTGGAAGAACACGGTTCTATTCATGTGAAATGATTCATGCATTGTCGTGTCGATACATCTGTCGATACAACTTAAAACCTAAGCTTTGAGAGCAGTACGGTCACATACTGACATTTCCCCCCCAAGTTGTTTTCTTTTTGATTGAAATACATGTCTCCTCGGTCTCGAGTGTGCAATGACTGCAAGCGACCACACGGTGTCCTCGTGTGGTTGATAGAAAGGGGCTCATTTGGTTCGCAGGAAAGCCACAGACATGGCGCAGGACAATGAATACATTAGGACGTTATTCTTTCCATCACACTATGTCACCCTATAAAAATGTGTTCGCGACGCATGATGGTAATGATCACCTATGGGGTGTCTGGAAAACAGATCCAACATGACCCGAAATCATTGATGTTTTTCACTGAATGCAAATTCTAAAGTTCAAGCGTTCCATAATGGCGACATATTTATGTAACAGCCCACAATATTTCGCAATCTGATGATAAATTAAAAAGCAAAAACAAGACTAGTAGGGAAGATTAACATTTGAATGAAAAGGTTTAAAAATACAAACGTTTGAAAAACGAAAGTGAGGAAAAGTTTGTAAAAGTTTAAAAAAGAATCGAGGCGTTAAAATAACGCCGGGAAAAAAAAATACGCTAGACACATGGTTTTAGTGGAAGTAGGAGAGTGGGCGAAAGAACATAACAGGCATATTCCCCGTCATAATGTTAGCAAATAAAAATGCATACTGACAGATACCGACATCAAGACAGGAGGCGTGCAGCACGGGGCTGGGATAGGTGGCAGTCATTGAGGAAGAAGAGGGGCGAAACGCTACAAGCATGAATTAAGAAAAAAAAAACATGCACAGAGAAAATACATATTTTCAAGCATCTATTTTCGAATTTTAAACGATTTGCAAAGGAAATTATGCAAACATACGTATTTTCAAGACCTTATCACTATGACTGATGCTTAAAACATAATTCTTTTATATCTGTCGGACTCATTTCAAAGCCTTATTGCAATGCCAGTTTCAACCCATTGTTTAGAACAATGCAATTTTACAAAGAACGTGAGGAAAGTGTAAGGATATTAGGAACAGAGCTTTTGCCTACATTGGTCATTAGACAGCCTTCTCTGCTTAACATCTGCTTCCATTTGACAGATGGTGGGAAACAAGCTTCATATATGATTGGATTAGTCGTGTATAGTGTGACTCTGTAAACGTCAATGCTTGTGTACGGTAACACTAAGTACAACTGCTTCGTGGTGGATTTGGAACATATAGGGGAGTGGCAGGTATAGGTAAAGTGCCACAAAAGCTGTCTCTGTGTCCTTAAGTACCACAAAGTGCAGTGACATTCAGTTGGTGGCATGTCTGACTCATCTTTTGAAGTCTTGTTTCACTCCTACACTTGTATTTGTATTTTATTAAAGCCTATATAGCGCCATTGTCCAAAGCGCTGCACAAAGTTAAAAAACAACGGTACAAAAATATTGAAATATAAGGAAATTCAAGCATCAGTTCTGAAAGCAAACAATCATGGACAATGGAGATGAGGATTTTTCAAGGAGATCCAAAAAAGAGAATATATATTGATAGATCGAAGAGATAGAGGAAGAGTGTTCCAATGAAGAGGAGCAAGAAGCTGGAAGGAACGAAAGCGAGACTGAGCGGAGGGTGGATAGGGAGAGTCAACTTAGAAAAACAAGAAGAACGAAGGGATCGAGAAGGAGTATAAAAGGACAGGATAGCAGCAAGATAGTCTGGAGCTAGCCCATAGAGAGATTTAAAGACTAGACAGAGAAAATTAAATTTAAGTTGAGAATGAAAAGGTAACCATCCAAGAGATGCAAGTGATACTGAGATAGAATCACAATAGGAAAGAAGACAGAATAAGCAAATAGAGGAATGTATAGATTTCAAAGGAGTACGACGAGAAGAAGGGAGACCAAAGAGCGTAACAGAACAATAGAAAAGTCGAGAGAAAATAAGAGACGAAATTAGCAGTTTAGTCGCATGGAAGGTAAGAAAAGAGCGAACATTGCCAATATTGTACAGATGAAAGCGACAGAAATAGGATGTGAGAGAAATATGATGGGTAAAAGAAAGATTAGACTCCAAATAAAGACCAAGATTTCACGCAGTGGGAGGAATAGAAAACGTAGAGGGCGGGAACAAAATAGACGGTGGTGGAGAAAATGAGGTGGCAGGGAAGAATAGAATCTCAGTTTTTCCAGAATCCAGGGTTAGAAAGTGCAGTGCCATCCAATGGCAGAGAGACAAGAAGTGAGAGTGTGGTGAATTTCAGGTGTAAAAGATGAAAAGAATAGGAAAAGTTGTGTGTCGTCGGCATAGAAGTGATGAGAGATTCCAAACGAACAAATCACAGGAGCAAGTAATGAAGTATTGAGTGAAAATAGGAATTGACCCAAGACAGAACCTTGGCGAACACCATGCTCAAGAGAGAGAGGTGAAGAAGTCTTTCCACTCCAAGAAACAGAAAAAGTTCTATTAGAAAGACAAGAGGAGAACCAAGAAAGAACAGAACCCTTGAAACCAAAAGAAGAGAGTCCAAAAGTAAAGATTGATCAACAGTATCGAAAGCAGCTGATATATCAAGAAGAATAAGAAGAGTGATAGAGTGACGAGCTGACAGAAGAGAGTTGAGCACACACATTAACGCAGTCTCAGTGGAGTGACGGGGACGAAATCTGGACGGAAAACGAGGGAGAAGAGATGATTCATTAACAAAAGAAGAGATCTGAGAATAGACAAGATGCTCCAGAAGCTTAGATAAATAGGGAAGAAGAGAAATAGGGCAGAAGTTAGAGACAAGAGGATTAGCTGAAGGTTTTTTTAGAACAGGAATGATAAAAGCATGCTTGAACGCAGTAGGAAAAATAGATGTAAAAAGGGAAATATTAAAGAATTCTAGCACTTCTAGCAAATGGGAGAGTGCTGCTTTAACATTTTTTTTCCCTTCCCCTCCCTACCGCCCTCCCAACCGCACGTAACTTTTTTTTTTCTTCGGGAGCAGACGCGCTGGAAACGCTTCTGTTTCCAGCGCGTCCGCTCCCGATGGCCACTATGGAAAGGGAAAACGGACTCCGTTTTCCCTTTCCATGGCAGCCATTTTCTTTGACTTTTTTTTTTCTCCCGAAACGGCATAGCGTTTTTGGGACAAAAAAAAAGCTTTTAGTGCCCCAGTCATGCAGTTTTTGTGGGTCGGGTTACTAATAGCAATATGCCCCGAGCGGCCGGGGCATTACCGACTCTGGCTTCACTCGGGCCTATAACTATGGGCTCGAGGGCATTACCTGAGTCGGTAAAGCCCCCGTTGCTCACGGCATATTGCTTAATTAATACATGTCATAGTTCAAAGGGGAATATTTCTTATAGAACTACACATTTTTTGCTGTTTACATGATGTTCTGCTGGCCCAGCGCAGGAGGCTCGAACACAGGGTTGCAGGAACCAATCTCGTGCTGCATTATGGACTGGGAAGTTTATATTACCTGGACCCATTGGACATATTAACTTCACTTGTATTAGTACCTTAGGCCACTTTTCACAGCAAAGTAAACATCTTGAAGTGTAAATGCTGATGAGAAAATACCGTAGCCCAATAAATCCTGTAATTTTGACAAATGGCTAGCCTCACTGGTTGCACTCATTATTAATAAGTACGCAGAGTAAGAGCTTTACATTGAAATTCTGCATGCCGGGGGTTTTAGCTCATGCCATTTCACATTGCTGTAATCACACAGAAGTTAGAAATGAATCATTTATATTTTTATTGCGGATAGACATTGTGGCTGGTATTTCAAGTAGATTTGTTTTTAAACATTTGACTACGGAAGTAAGTCCCGCCTTTTGTAATGGCTTAGCAGGTGAAGAACGATGGTCTGGAGGGTTGCCCAGAGCAATGGCAGAGGTTAAGATTCATTCTAAACCTTCCAGCCATCACACCTTTTGTTTTGCTGTAGTCACCACGAGTGTGAGGGTTATGCTCAGATGTGGGTCCTGTTCCTACTGGGCCTAGAGACCCAGGCTACTCCTCACTGATGAGGCCCAACAAGGCTGAAACATGTTTGGGATGCTTGTGGTCTCGTACAGAAGGGATGTGACCAAGCAGTTCAGGCTGGACTGCCCCTTTAGGTGTGGGACCAAGCCTGATTTGCATATTGTCTTTCCCCTTTTGTAATGTCTTGGCAGGTGAAGAACAATAATCTGGAGGGTTCCCCAGAGCAATGCCAGAGGTTAAGATTAATTCTAAACCTTCCAGCCATCGAACCTTTTGTTTTGCTACGGAAGTGGAACAACTCACCTTTTTTTAATGAAACCTGCTTTATCTCAGTCCCACCCGATTTTATAGTGATATATGTTGCATGAGTGAATAAACAGGCCATTGGCATTGGAGCATAGCAGGTGAATGCCACTTTCTAGTTCTTCCTATTAACATGCCTAGCAATGTCTAGGATTGTGTTGGCCTCAATAGATGGAGAGGATTTTTTTAGAAAGGAAGAATGTTGCATTGGTAGCCATTGCCTTATTTGTAGAGGATGCTGGTCTGCATTGTTAGTCACTGCAGACCTTTGAGAGTAGGGGTATTTTTAAGAAACGTCATTAAGCCAAGCATGCAATAATCACAAGCAGCATCGCTTTTGAAGGGGCCACAGCAAATTATTGGAGGCCAGTAAATGTGGTATTGCCACCATCCAGGTAGAAGCAAACCATGTCTTGGATGGCAGTTCACTAGTCAGAGGTGGGTCTAAATGAACGTTTGATTTTATATTTTGTATTAGGCTGTCTGAAATTTCTTGGCTGTGTGAGACTTGAAGGAGCGGTCACTCGAGACCATGGACATTAGGGGCTTTGTGCATACAGAGAATGTGCAGTTCTGTACTGGACATAAGGTTTGCCTACGGGGGTACTTTGTTTGACTCCAGAGAAGGAGGATTTGAGTCGTGACATGTGTTAACTTCATGTAAATGGTAGGCTGAATGACAGAACGAGTGAATCTGAAGTAAGTTTGTCAGCTGACCTTTAGTTAGAGCTGCCTGATAGCCTATTGGTGCATATTTATGTTTAGATTGATTGGGAGATTCCAGAGGATTTATGTAGAAATTCAAGAGGCACAGTGAGCTATAAAAAACGAGGGGGAATTACACTTAAAAATATAATGCTGACATGTGTTGTTGCAAATTTTGACAAGCTAATTGGTATGACTGAGTCATAACTTCCATTTGTGTAGTGAGGATGGTTGCAGAAGACTATGATGCTTTTTGGGTAGCATGTTCCCTAGATGGACAGGATTGCCTAATAATTGGGGACACACTGGATGGGTATAAGGAAGAAGGAGAGGACCTGGACAGGGTAACACGGCTATTGATGCCCAATGAAAAGAGTGAGGAAACGATGGGGGGAAAAGGTGTCGAATGAAAGATAGATCAAGCGGAGAATGCAATAAGGTGCTGATTCAGCGCCAGACAGGGGGCGCACCTACTAATTGTGGGAATAAGGGGAATGGGGCAGGACACCCCCAAGAGGGGAAACTGGGGAGTCTCTAGAAACTGTAGCCAGCCCCATGGACCTAGCATGAAGGGGAACAAGGGGAAGGGCACACTCTGCATATAACACAATATGGACACAAGGGAACTTGGCACATAAACGTGAGGGAGGCAAAACCACTGGTAAAGCGCATCCCATATGGGCACCGCAGGTGGGCATCACCCGTTCACCAGCTCTGAACACACAGTCCGTACACCGCGGCTGAGGGAAGGGGAAGCTGAATTCAAGCTGCTCGTCTCCAGCAGACCGCAGTCGCTGGGAACAGCACCGGGAGATACAATCAAGGCTGGTGAGACAGTCCCACGGCTATTCTTGGGAGCTGGGGAAATCAACATACTACAGAGATGCACTCGTATTGTACCAAGGCCGTTTCAAATCGCCCCTTGGCCAGTGAGTATGGGAACAAGGATATGGAATGGAGGGTCCTCCAAGAAGAGCCAAACAGACAGTAAGCTTTGGTGTCACTGGAACTTTACAAGCCCACAGAGTATCCACACTAATGTTTGTGAAGGTTATCATCAGGCAGGTGCCATGTGAATGTCTCCCTTCCCACAAGTTCAGGATATCTTGTGTTCATTCCTTCTTCTGCTGGTCAATGGCAGACGAATAATGATCCGGAGGTCAGAACAATTATGTCATTACTAATTGCAAACTGTTTGAGGGGTTGAGCTCTATATCTCCGACTAGACATTTTATGAAAGTGGTGAGAATCCACAAATAGGACATTATTCTACTACAAGCAGACTAGAACATTTAGATCCAGAAAAACAGACTCATTAGTAGGGTCCTGCGTTGACTGAAAACTTCAAAGAGTATCTTCTTTCTCATTTTTGTCCACCTCAAATCCAAGGTGCTTGTGCACAGAGAAAGAAGCATGTATGACAAGAACACAACTCTCAAACCCTGATGAATCTGAGGTTGGACACTTTTAGATTAGTCTCAGTAGCAATGCATACAGCACCTCAAACAAAAAACAAGAGCTCAAATTCATTTGGACCAGTCTGACCTGTGTTGCCTTAAAAAGTATCAGAAATGTAAGATATCTGCATCCTAATGGAGAACAACACAACATACATGCCCTTTATGGTTCAGCAACAGACTTGAACTCAAACACAGTTCAGTGTAGTAACAAATTCATTAACAAGACTGCACAAAAATCCAAATCTCCACTTTTTCCCCAGCTAACTTAAGTAGCAATCACACTCCACGATGGGGGGCGTTTATGGCTGGTAATGACCTGCTAGCCTGAGCCTATGTAGGCCTGATCGAAGTGAAGACCTCAGCGAGGGCTTTGAGCCGTTACCGGCCTGTATACCCTGCTGCTGGGGTGTAATTGCTATTTGCACCCTTATTTGCACGCTTATTGTGTAGTGCCAATGTTAGGAAAAATTCTCTTATAAGGCTAATTTCCCAAACCTAGTGAGTCCCCCAGCAGCTTTGCTGGATTTTTTTGGGGTATGTTTTTTTCTCCTGCTAAGAGTGAGACTCTTTTACTCCCACTCTTAGGCATGATTTGAGGTATGTCTTTGACTTGTTATGTGCTTATGGGCTATGGAGTTTCTTTTTACTCCAAAGGGTATCATCTGTTTTTCTGTATGTGTGGTACACAGCACCCTCAGTGCAGTACCACAGGGTTGTCACAGTGACCCCCAAACATAGACTCCATACCCTGGGACTGCCTACTGTCTCCCAGGGCATGTAAAGTCACCATTGACTTTACTAGTCTTAAATGGTGAACAGGACCAGTACAAACCATCATATTGTGGAAGTACTGGTAAGGGGTAATTCGATTGCCCCTGGGTCTGTTTTCGAGGGGGCACTATCCCGTCCCCCCTCGTCGAGTTTCTGGCTGGTGGCAGTGGTTACCACGTGAAATATTCCACCGGAATATTCTCTATGGGATTTTCCCATTGATTTTAAACGCACCACTTTTTGGTGCAATGTTAAAGATACCGCTGGTTCATTTATTTAATATTAAATCACTGGTTGGGTCTTTTTGCCAGAACTCGATTCTAAAATGGCGTTTGTGTCCGTCTCTGTAACTCTGACCAAGGTCGAGCCCTTTGTTCCACTATTTTGGCGGGCTTCTCCACAGAAGCCCTCCAAATGGTGCCACTCTGTCTGGGTTCCACAGGAAGGGTGGAGGGGGGAATTGGCACCCTGGACTGCGTTGCCTTAGCAACCCAAGTCACACTCTACTCTGATTGGCCCAGTGGTGAGCCGCCCGGCTCACCACTTAGCATGTGTGATTGACAGCTAGGCTGATGAATTGGGGGTTTTCTGCATAAAAGCAGGGCCTTTGGGACTGGAACTTCAGAAGTCGCCACATGACCTAAGAATCCAAAGAGGGAAGAAGCTGAGCCATCACCACTTTCCCGACGACAAGAGAAGATCTTCTACTGGACGAGTCTTCTTCCCCTGAGCTGGTGGGATCAACCAGTTCGCCCTTTTCACCTTCCAAAGACGTCTCTTGGTCGAATAGCCCGTGCCAAGCACCCCGGCAGCCGGATAGCCAAGCTCACCACTTTTGACCGCGAATATAAGGACCGCCCCTTTTAATCGGGAACTCCGTGGCTGGTTTCATCCCTGTGCAGTGCAACGACTCCACGTTCCCTCCTCCACGAGATCTTCTCTTCCCCTGGTCGGAACCATGAACTTCAACCACTGCCAGGAACAACTGCCCCCGCTGGAGCTTCCTTTCTCTTTGAGGTACTGCGTCCTGCCTGGCCTCCCTTTCTACAGATTGCTAAAGGTGACCCTTAAATCCTTGGTTTCTAAACTGGGTTGGCTCCAGGCCTTCTAACTATATCTTTTGAATCACCCCAACCTCTTTTGAACACTCTGCAAAGACGTTTAGTGCACTTTTTAAACCGTGTGATCCTGGGCACATTTCGCTTTGCTCCATTTAAAGTGGGACTGGCCTATGAACTTTGGCTCTACAGTATAACCTGCCTTTCTCCCCTTGCTCTGAATTCCTAAAAGTGTTGGGAACTGTTTTATTTCTATGCTCTGCCTTTTTCTCTCCCTTTAACTACATTATCAGAGTGCCATCTTGGTTAAGCGATCACATCTGTTCTAACAAATAGTAGTGTTTTAAACCTGACTTGTCTGATAGCTATTAAGGGAGGTGTGTATACTTTACCTGACTCTGTTTTAACTTGCTTTTGATTGACAGTGCTAGTATATGCCATAAAGTGTGTTTTAAATAAATAATTATATACTTTTTTATACAAAGCTCTGGTCAGTGTTTGTTTGCTCTACTGTGTTTTGGCCCTATTGTGTATACTCTGCATACTGCCCTACTCATCTTGAGAGAAGTCTGACTGCTCAGCCACAGCTACCAGGTAAATCTGGGTGGTGCAGACTGCTACCAATTGGGTTTACTGCTGCTCCTGTAGTCTTAATCTTTTTGCAGTGTTCCCCAAGGTAACTGCACAGGATTATGCCTAACAGCCAATATGAATAAATAAATAAACAACATAGCCAACGCCATAGTAAAAAGGGACACAAAGCTTCCATCAAGCATGTACGTGGGGAGGGTTGATGGGGGTGGGAATGGAGTTGCCTCCTTGTTGCCTCCCCTCATTAAAAACAAAAAGACATAACATGGCGCCATCCGTGGAAGGACCTTGGCTGGCTGGAAACAGCGTGCAGAGTCTGTGTATTCTCACCTGCTATTGCAACCACCTGATTGGCTGAACACTCATCCCCGGGTGCGAATACGTGATCACCACCTGAACACACTCCTGATTGTTGTTGATGGGAACTCGTCACTGAAGGCCTCAATCTCAAAATTAAATCTGTCTATTATTGAAGTGCTCATTCGCATCACAGCGTTATTAAACATTATGGTTTACAGAGTGACTTCCAAATCTGCATTTCTGTGCATCCAGGAAACCTGTAATGTTGCTTCATATTCCTGCACAAGAGCCACCTTCTCTAGAATGCAAACTCGGAGTTTCGAAATTCACAGATCCCATGATATCTTCTAATTCACAATATTTTTGCTCCTTTAGATTGAAAACCTGCAGGACCAATTAAGAGATAAAGATAAACAACTTAGCAATCTTAAAGACCGAGTGAAATCCCTTCAGACGGATTCTAGTAATACCGACACTGCCTTAGCTACATTAGAAGAGGCACTGTCAGAAAAGGTAAGATTTTTCATTTTGTTAAATTGTGATTGATGGACTTATTACTTAATAACATGCATAAAGCAAAGTATCACACAATCTTGAGGCTCTGGACATCTTCATTGATGCCAAATTATTTTCAAATATAAAAGAAAATGTGGTAAATTATGTAATGTAATGTAATTTGTCATTTGTATAGCGCCTTTTCCCATTGGCATAGCCTCAAAGCGCCATAGGTGAACTCCCTGGGAGGTCCGAAGTCCAAGGTATGGGAGATTTGTCAGAAGACTTTAGAATGCATGTGTGTATTTTAGCCAATATGAAAGTAAGTGGGGTTGCCAAGTCCCTGCTAGCGACCCATGCTGAACTGGCTTGTAGATGTGTGCTGTGAGTTTGTCGGGAGAGTATGTGAGTACAGGAGATTGATTATGTGTCCAGCTAGATTGACATTTTTGTCATGGGACGTAGCTGCCTTCTAAAGACAGATGCGATGTGTCTTCAAATAGTGTATGACAGCAGATGCGTGCGTGCGGGTGGGTGGCCGTGCCTGCGGCTTTCTTCCTTTGTCATGGAGTGCGATACATAACCTTGTGTCCTTGCTGGTTTCTTGGTTTCATAGATGTGTCACGGATTCTGTTCTGTGGTCTGCTGGAGTTTATTTCCTCAGTCTCTCAGCACATTCTATGATGGGTTCATTGCTGCTTCGGCCTATCTGACTGGGGGTTAATAACCCAAAATACAGAATGGGTTCATCAGGATTTGGGGGAAAGCCAGGTCTTGAGGTCCTTCCGGAAGGCAAAGTGATCCTCTTAGCATTGGATGCGAAATGGAATTATGTTCCAGGTGGTGGGAGCTTGGATGGAGAAGTAGTATCCCCCTAATATTATCAATATGAAGGGACGGAGATAAGGAGGAGTGTGGTGCCTGATTGCATTTGTCTATTGTGTCAGTAAGGAGTGAAGTTGTATGAAGGTATTCTGGACCTGTTTTGTTCAGGTGGGTGATGCACATGGCTTTGAAAGTGGATTGTCACCCCACAGGAAGCCAGTGGAGGACACAGAGGGAGGTGTGAATTGCTATATGAGGCCAAGGGCTATGAGGAGCCTAGCTGCAATGTTTTGGACTCGTTGAAGCTTTTTCAGTTGAGATGCAGGTGCGCCCAGGTAAAGGGAGTTAGCATACTCTAGGTGGGAGAGGTTGATAGTCATGATTGCTGTGACTCTGTGAGGGTAGGAGAAGTATGGGAATAAGTTCACAATACAGCATGGGTAGTATAGCTCAGTGTCAACATGCTCGTCTTGAAAGCAAGACAGCGCAGAGTAACACAGGTTCGAATCCCGGGTCCGCACTTAGAAACCTCTTTGGTATTATGCTTGTTATAAAAAAAAACATTATTATATCAACTGTATATGTATTTTGACTACAAATCGGTATTCCTTGAATGTGTATCACAACATGGACAAGGATCAATAGACCATACCAGACAACAGTTGGATTTAAGTAACTTCATTACCGCTTTCTAATAATTACTAGACAGAACAAAAAATCTAATTGTCGAACGTTGGCGAAATTGCAACCTATATTCCCTTCTCCTGAGATCATCATACGTTGTTCCTACTTTTCATGCCTATCCTTCCACACCCTTCCTCAAATAAATAAAACTCTGTCTCAATTCACAACTCAAGCATAATATCTCTGGTTCACAGACCAACCAATTCTAGGCACTTCTTCACCGTTGACAACATTCAGATATTCCCAGACACTCAGTCCCTTTGCATCTTTTCCCCAAATCAACATTCTCTTACTCATTCCTTGGGAATGTTCTAATATGACCAAGCCATAGAACTAGTAGATGCTTCTCTTTTAGATGGGAATAGACCAGCCTGAGTAGTTATATAACTATTTCCCTTTGGAAGTTTAGGAGACCTTTGTCTCCACCCTTCACTGAGGTTTAGACTGCTACCCTCTGTCACACCTCTCTATTCCTTTTCTACTTCTTGCCCTCCTCATCGCCATGTCAGCTGCACATGCCCCCTTCAATCATGGGCTCTCCCCCTTCTGATTGGGATCTTAACCCTCCTTTAGCTTGGGGTGATATGTGTCCTTGACTTCCTTCCTATTCTCACTATATCCTCACTTGATCTGGTCTCTTCCTCCTGTTTCTCTCCTTCCGTCACCTGATGTTTCTTTATTGTTGTTTTCCTCTTGCACCTCCTGATACTTTCCTTCTGTCACCTCCCGATATTCCATTGTCACCTCCTAATGGTATTCTCCTGCCATCTCCTGATCTTCCCCTCCCAACACCTAGTGATTTGCGTCCTTGCATTCCTTCCTATTCTCACTATCCCCTCACGTGATCTGGGCTCTTCATCCTGTTTCTCTCCTTCCGTCACCTGAGGTTTCTTTATTGTTGTTTTTCTCCTTGTACCGCCTGATGCTCTCCTACTGTCACCTCCTGATACTCCACTGTCCCCTCCCAATGGTATTCTTCTGCCATCTCCTGATCTTCCCCTCCTGACACCTAGTGATTTTCCCCTTCTTCCTCCTCCTGTTTTTCTCCTCCTGCCACCTCTTGATATTTTCTCCTGCAACCTCCTGATGTTGTTCATTCCCTCCTATCATTGCACATGTTCTCTGCTTCTCTCATGTCACTCCTCCACTGAAAGCCTGCTCCACACTTTGCTTGTGTTGTCTTATAAACATCTACACCTTGTTGTTTCCCTCAAGGGTTTTGTACAGCCCTCTATGCTCTTGTGTATGTGTTGGGCGTTCTTCATGTGTTTCCACCTCTGTGCCATCATGGATTTGGTCTTACCTATTAGATTTCTAATCGCAGGTTTGTTTGAGCTGTGTGGATCCAGGAATGACACACAGACACAAGGAAGTCATTGTTTTGGTTAAAGAGTTTTATTAAAATTTAAGGGGTGGGAAAAAATGCCTTTTTGTCCCTACTCTAAGAGGTGTGTCCCTACCTAAAACCAAAATTAAGGGTATGTCAATGTCAGAATGCCCAAAGCAAAATCATCCTGTGTCCAAAGTACTATTCTTGCTTACTAAAACTAGTCCCTAAAGTGAAAAGGATAATGGGCCTCATCACGAGTTTGGCGGTAACCCTTAAATGAGACGTTAATGCTATAACTACCGCATTTAAGGGTCTGCCAAATCACAGGCTTGGCGGATTTACCACCAGCTCTGAGCTGGGGACAAATCTGCCGCGATTTTGCCAATTTGCGGCACTATTACCGCCGGCGTTAATATCGCTGAACAGTCCCCATTGGGCCCAATGGTGAATGGGAAATTCCAGAATGGGCCCAATGGGGAATGGGGACTTACCGTTCCGCCAAACCCGTGATCTGACACTAATAGCGCCAGGGGTTTGGGGGTAGGGCTAATTGCCCCGGCGGTAATACCGCCGGGGTTAGCGCCCAACTCGTGATGAGGCCCAATGTCTTTGGCCTTCAGTGGTTCAACAATGTTCAAAAAGGGAAATGCGTAACTCCAACACAAATGTTTTAACAGGATAGAGTTGCATATTCCAGACAGTGATTCCCTCCTACTGGATTTCTCTGCCCTTGGTTATTTACTCAACAATGTCAGTTAGTTGGCTTTTCTCTTGAGTAAGAACACAATTAGAGAACAGAACAACATGGCTCTTTGTCTTTGCTTGTGAGAATACCTGGTGTACTATCGTGACAGGTTTCCACTCCTACTATCATAATCTGTTCAGCCTTTTGCTAATCCTGAGTTACTTTTCTCAGGACATCTTCGATTCATGTATTCCCTATACAATGTTCAACTTGTCCTTGTCTGGTGTACTTTCCTACCAGGGCTTCCTTTTATACACACACTTGCAACTGCCTGCTGGTATACTCTCCTCCTAGGGCTTTTTTAAATGCACTCTCTTGTAACTGCCTGGTATACCCTCCTACCAGAGTTTTCTCATATATCCTTTTTACACTTTTAATTGGCCTGGTATGCTTCCCTGCAAGGGATTTTCTCAGGTGGGCTCTGTGCACCCCTCTAACATTGTTAGTCTCTTGTTTCCGCTTTTTGTAAAGTTCTATTTGCCTGGTATTTTATCTTGCCAGGGCTTCTTATACACGTGTATCACATACACTCACAAACTTGAACGTTTTGAGTTTTCCTTCCATTTCCTCTTTGGAAGAAATACTCTTTCGCTCTATCTCGCATGTACTTCATTAAGGTTTATTTGGTTTTGGCATGGCTTCCAATACGCCCCTGCCCCCACGCTTTCCTTGGGTGGCTGGCATATTCTCCTTTTCTCAGGGTAAGCTAGCACTGTTTGTTCGGTGTTTCCTCTTCGGTTGACATATCCGCTTCTTGCCTTTTCTATATCGCGTGGTCCCTGCTGGGGTCTTCTGCTTCATGTCTTCAGAGTCTGGTAAGGCGAAGGCTGCCTCCAAACACCTGCGAACACTGGTGAGCCTCTGTTGGCTTCTGGCGTTCCTGCAGCATGTTTCTTCTTGCGGTCATCTTCCCTGTTTTTGGTTTTTGAACCAGTAGGCTCCACAGCCTCATCTCCAGCCTCACTGTCTCTTGGCTCATTCTGAGAGAAGCAGTTTTCTCTTTCTAGCAGCTCTCTCCAGTCAGCTGCTCTCCTTGTTTAAATCTCCCAGCACAGGTATGCGCTCGCAATGACTAGAGTGCAGTCTGTGTGCCTGGCCTTCCTTGATCTGTATTCCTCAGCTCATCTTTCTTGTGCAGTTCTCTGGTAGTTATGGGAATGGAAGTCCATTTTTGAATATCTGTAGGTAGAGTCGTCTGGAAAGTCTGGGTAATTGTTCTTTGAAAGGTAAGTCAGTTGTAAATGACTTATAGGTAGAGTTTGAGAAGGTGGTTTCATTAGTTTTAGGGGGCATGTCAGATTGTGATGACTTATGTACATCTCTCATTAGAAGGCCTTCATCATCTTTCCTAGGTGGATGAGAGGAGGTATTAAAGTATGCCATTAAGGCATTAGACAGGGACTGGGTATTCTCAGAAGAAGAAGGGGCATACCATGTCTCATCCGATGGCACCGTGATATTCTCCCAGAGGTTGTCTCCCCCCATGTGATCCTTCCTCATATAGACTCCACAAGGTTAGGATCATGGAGTCGCTGCTGTCCCCTGGTCATGGGGAAAGGTCACCACCAGGAAAGGAGTGATAACACCATCGGATTCATCACATAACGTTCCCCTAATGCTGCTGGTTTTCTCAACTCCTGGGAAACTGTAAAGGAAGTCTGCATCTCCCTACTCTCTTCCTTTTCAGTGTTCTACCATATAAAAAGAAGACTGCATATCTAAAATCCAGCGCATGACCCATGCATGTGTGTCCTTGCGGAGGCTCATACATGTTAATTGAGCGTGGTCTGTGACCAATCTAAACTTCCTGTCAGTGAGGAAGTACTTAAGGTATGACACTGCCCACTTTATAACCAAGGCCTCCATTTCAATAGTGGAACAATTCTTTTCTCGATGGTATAGTTTCCTAATAATAAACAGAATAGGGTGTTCTATACCATCGTGATCTTGTGAAAGGACAGCCCCCAACCCAGCATGTCAGTCTGTAAAATAACTCTTTGTTAAAGTCTCCATCTTCAACACAGTTTCATTGCACATAATGTTTTTGAGTATGACAAAACATAGCTGGCCTTTATCACTCAATTTTATCTATTGGGTTCTACATTCTTAAGTTTATCAGTGATGAAAGAGTTGATGGAAAAATAACATGGGATAAATCATCTACAGTAACCCACTAAACCTGAAAAGGCTCTTAGATCTTTCTTGGTTCTGGGCACTAGAGTTTCCTGGACAGCTTTTACCTTCTCACTCTGAGGTTCAACCAGCCCATTGCCAACAAAAAATCTGAGATAACTGATTTGATGGCTGATTGTGCCAAGTGGAACTTTTTCAGATTAGCAAGATAGTAGATTCAGGAGGAGGCTATTGCAATAGTCAAGCCTAGAGAGAACCAGGGCTTGGGTCACATTGAGCCTCTGGGGGAAAGTGAGAAAATTGAGAATTCATTTGAGAAGGAAGAGCAGAAAGTTGGACTTCTTAGCAATGTCCTGAGTGCTAGGGGGGAAGGAGAGAGAAGATTCGAAGATGACTCCAAGGTTTTTGGCTTCAGAAGAGGGCGCTGGGGAGAGCCCAAAGAGTAAGGCCAGAGTGAAGGGAAGAAGGAGGGAGCAGTTCGAAGAGCAAAAATGAAGGAAAGAAAGAACCAAGAATCACGCTTTCTCAATCTTTTTGCCATTCTGTAGAACCTGAATTTCATCAATATCAGACTCACTGCCATCTTCAAGCAATGCTGAACAGAAATCCTGACCCCATCTTCAAGAAGCACCTTCTTCACACTTGGTAAAATGCACCCCTTTCACCTACCAAGGGTCGGACTGGGACAAGAAATAGGCCCGGACACCCAAAAAAAGTGGCCCACCCCTCGCCTCAAAAAAGGGTCCCTCAAAACCATTTTCCGTGAATCGCGTCAATTCACGATGTTACAGAAAAAGCTGCACATGGACGGTTCTTGTGTCTATTGCATGTAATGTTTTGTGTTAACGCTTGAGAAAGTGACAACATACAGCATGTACCGGCCTTAACAATCTGTGCTTGCATTACCACAGTAACACATTTTCATGCTGCCTCTTGTCCCAGTGCTGCCTCACCCATGTCACTCTTCGTGTCCAAGTATTGCTGAAAGCTGCTATCTCTGCTCGAATTCCACCCCATGGCTGCCATTGTGCTGCCCCATATGCAATTGAATGGAAACTAGTCTTTCCACTAAAACATGTGCATAACAAATACAGGCTATTACTTCTATGTATGCAAGTATGTTTGTAGGTAGTAACAAAATTACATGCTATTGCCAACTGTCTATGTTCCAACTTAACTGTAAAGTATTTATCCTTCTAATTGGATTCATAAGAGGGCACTAGCAACAGAACAAAGATGTTTTGCACAGTTTGTGGCTTGAATGATGATGCTCTTTCACCCTATCATATAACAGTAAGCTTGTTATGTTATGTTATGTTATTGCGATTTATATGGCGCTCTATATATTATTGGTATGACCTCAAAGCGCTGGTAGGTTCAACGCCCTCGGGGCCGCAGTCCAGGTCAATAGAGCGAGTAGAGAGAGTTAGTGTTGTAGGGTGCGTGGGTGCACCAGTTATGTGTGCAGCTGGTGGAATGTCCTCATTGTAGCTGCATGCTAGCATTAGGTGTGGTGGTAGGGATAGCAGTTGAATGTGTGCAGTCTGGTGGGTGGACACCCAGACCGGATTCTGGCTGTGTTAAGCCTGTAGGACGCTTATGTGAGCAGCTAGGCCAGTTTGTCATGGGATATAGCTGCATTTTATTAGAGCGATGAGATGTTTGTGGGGTAGTGTTCTTATGTGAGCAGCTAGGCCAAATTTATCGAGGGGTATAGCTGTACTCTAATTGAGTGATGGTGTAGAGTAGAGAGTAAGCGTAGTAATATGATATTATGGTTCATGCATAAAGCACCTAAGCATAATGCACTCCGAAGCAGGTGGTGACCAGGAAGGACATGCCAGGAACGGTACATGAGGACCGGGAGCGCTGGGTACACATCGCAGGGATCCGTGGTAGGGACAAACAGCAAGCATGTAGGGGCCTGGGGTACAGAGAGACATTATGGGACCACAGGGGGTGGGTATACAGAGACATAAGGGGACTGGAGAGGCTGGGCAGGCAGTCACAACATGGGACACAGGGGGGGATGGGTGTACATAGATATCATAGGGACCAGAGGGTGGGCGTATTGCATCACCGCAGGGAGGCAAGGACTGTGCAATACTTGCTTAATTTTGTATTGGCGGATTGGCGCAGCGATGGGATGGTCTGGGCAGCAGTGGAATGTGGGGACCTAGGGGTAGTGGATACACAGTGACATCGAGGGGAGGTGAGGGGTTGGGCTGATGACATCACGGGACAAGGGGGGTATGCATCAATAGCACGGTGGCTGGCATGGTAGGGCACAATAGGGACATCGCAGGGACTAGCGGGCTGGGCATACAGTCACAGAGGCCAGAGGGTTATGGGGCAGGGACTGAGGGGCAGGCGTACACAGTGACAAACCAGGGAGCTGGATGGGTAGGTTACTCAGGGACATCACAGGGACTAGAGGGCTGGGCTTACCGTGACAGGACATGGGGCCAGAAGGACATATAGCGACTGGAAGGGTGGGATTACAGCAACAGGCGGGGGCCAAGAAGGCAGGGTACAAGCGACACACGGGTGCCGTGGGGCATACAGCGACATCACGGGGGCTTGAGGTGGTGGGATACTACAGAGAGAATATAGCGATATCACGGGAGCTTCTTGACTACACCAGGCAGATGAGCGGTGCACCCCCGAGGGGAAGAGAGCGAAACCCGGGACATGCAGCGGTGGAGGGCAGGGCTTACAGCGACAGAACGGGTGGTCAGAGGGATACATAGCAACATCATGGGGAACTGGAAGACAGGGTATGCGGTGACACACGGGCACAGTGGGGCACAGAGTGGGATCATGGAGACTAGAGAGGCAAGCGACGCAGAGGGATATATGGTGGTATTACGGGATCAGGAGGGCAGAGGTACAAAGCGACAAATGGACACAAAGGGGCAGACAGAGACAGAGGGCTGGGCTTACAATGACAGGACAGATGGGCTAGAGGGATACATAACAATGTGGGGAAGGGGCAGGGAACACAGCGACACACGGGCGCAGTGGGGCATACAGCGACATCACAGGGACTAGAGGGGAGAGGCACACATAGACAGAGGGCTGGGCTTACAGTGACAGGACAGTGGGGCTAGAGGGATACATAATGACGTGTGGACAGGGGGCAGGGAACACAACGACATACGGGCGCAGTGGGGCATACAGTGACATCACACGGACTAGAGGGGAGGCCAATATTGAGGGATACATAGCGACATCATGGGAGCAGGAAGTAGGGTTCCTACAGTGACGCACAAGGCACAAAGTCACATCACAAGTCTAGATGTGTTGGCGAAGGGACTAGAGGGGCATAGAGGGGTTGGGAATACAACGATAGCAGTGGCCAGGGGGTTACAATGAATATACGGGTAGTAAGTGGGCAGCAGGGGAGACAGGGACAGTACAGGGACAAAGGGGCTGATATGATATATTTTATTTTTATCGCGCTCATACACAAGTGTTTCAGAGCACGACCAAGCAAAGGGAAGGGAACAAAGGAGAACACAGCACAACATAAAAACGATCTTACTAGGCCCAGTGACATTAAGAACGTGCAAGTGCATAGAAAAGGGAAAAAGTTCAAAGTGCTTGGAAGGGGGGAAGTGGAGAGTGCGGAACAGAGGAGACTTGGGACGAGTGATGATCCACAGAGATCCATTAGTCTGTATTCAGGGAAGTTTATTTTGTTTTTTGGCGTTCTTCAGTTCGGGTGTGAACCATTTGGGAAATGGTCCATTGCGTGAGGAAGTGGGGCATTAGGGTGTGAGAGGAATTAGTGATTCATTCAGCCAAGAGTCGAGGGAGTCGATGGTTAGGGATCTGTCTGCGGGGACGTTATAGGGTATCTAATAAGTAGGACTTCAGCAAGGTCAGGAAGGATTTTTACTTTGTTCCAGCATTTGAGGTCTCGCGGGGAGGCCCGGGGGTCTGTAGGGGGAGGGATGGTGGTGAGGATGGAGAAAGGAATGACAAAGCAGTCGGACCAGATGACGAGTATGGAGGGATAGATGAATCAGGTTGTGGAAGTGAAGACTGCATCTAGGGTGTGCCCCGTAGAGTGGGTTGGACCGTTCATATGAAGGGAGAGGTTGAGCGCATCAAGGCTGTCGACCAGAGGATGGGTGGAGTTGGTTGGAATGTCCAACCAGATATTGAAGTCTCCCAGGAGAGTCAGAGAGGGGTGATATACTTGAATGGTTGCTACAGAATCACAGAGGTTGTTTGAAAAAATGTCTGTCGTAACCAGGAGGTCTGTAGATGAGTAGGAAGCTGTGAGAGAAAGTCAGAGGTAGCGAGAGTATAACTAGGAGGGATTCACATTATGGAATGTATGTCTGTGATTCAGCAAGTGAGACAGAGAAGTGAGATTTGAAGAGGACTGCCATACTGCCTCCTCTGGAAGGTCTGTTTAGCTGGATGAGCGAGTAGCCGGGGGGGGGAATGCTTCATGTGCAACAGGGGCAAAGTCATTGGAGAACCAGGTTTCAGTGATAAAGACTAGGTCTGGTTTGTCAGAGGAGAGGAAGTCGGAAATGCTGTGCCTGTTTTTTGCTACAGAGCGGGCATTAAAACGGATGCAGTTGACTATGTCATGGTTTGTGGTTATGGAGGAGGTCATTGGGAGGTGAGCGGGAGGTACTTGGGGGGCTGGAGGAGGTGGTGGGACATTCTGGGTTGTTCAGACTGGGAAAGAAGGAGTAGTGAGGGGGTAGGGTGCCAGCAGATTTTGAGTGGGGGGCCATGGGGTTAGATCGGTTACATCGGTGGAGGCTGGGAAGAGTAGGCGGGCAGAGGAGGATATGTGAGGTGTGCAGGTAGAGTTGAGGAGGGGCGGGCAAGTGGATGGATGGTCTGTGGGTGTATGGGGGATTCGAGGGTTAGGAATTGGAGTGAGTCTTGAAGGGATTAGGGGTCCAGTGTGCAGGGTAAGAAGTCGAGAGAGAGGGAGTGGGAGCAGGGCAAGGACAGGGGGGATTGAAAGATACTACAGCAACTATAAAAATCTTTGAGGGAGAACCGTTCGATGCAGACCAGGACTTTTTAGTCACGATGGACATTACTGCACTCTATACTAATATCCCTCAGGAGGAGGCAATAGAGATAGTCCACCTTTTTCTTACCCATCAGGCAACCCAACACAGGGTTCCAGCGGCTTTTATAATAGAACTAATGACGATTGCACTACAAAGGAACTTCTTTGTTTACTCAGGGCAGTTCTACCTGCAAACAAGAGGTACGGCAATGGGAGCAGCCTTTGCCCCCAGCCTTGCGATCTTGTCTATGGCGGCCTTTGAGATGAGATATGTTCTCTCAGAAAACAACATCTATAAACCACACATTAGAAAGTGGTATAGATATATTGACGATGTCATTTTCCTGTGGAGAGGCAACATTGAGTCCCTACAGGAATTTTTTGCCTACTTAAACTGTCAACACAACACTATTAAATTCACGATGTTACATTCCAAATCGACAATTAATTTTCTGGATTTATGTATCAACGTGAAAGTTGGACATTTGGCATGTACTTTATATAAGACAACTACTGACAGAAACACTTTTTTACATTTTAAGAGTTTCCATCCTAGATCTCTTAAAGAGAATCTGCCAATCAGTCAATTTCTTAGACTTCGAAGAAATTGTACTGAGATTGCTGATTATTACATACATGCCAACAAATTAGCAAGTGGTCTTAAGGAACGAGGCTACCCGAAGAAACTGGTATCCCATGCCCTAAAGAGAGCAAGATTCACGCCTCGAGAAAACTTGCTGGAATCCAACTCGAGAACACAAAAACAGGATCGCATGTGTCACTACTTATAGCACACAATCATTTGCAATCAAGAAGACACTCTTGAAATATTGGTCCATGGTGAGTAACTGTCTCCAAGATAAAGGCAAACCTTTATTTGCATTTAAAAGATCTAGAAACGTGAGGGACAAACTGGTACATTCTACAAGCCACGGCAAACCCAACACAAGTCACAGAATCCTTAGACCGTTGTTGGGACATTTCCCCTGTGGAAACTGCCGGGCTTGTAAATATACAAAGAAAATGTCCAATTTCAAAATTCAGGAGAGAACATGGGACATACGCTTTTTGTCGAATTGTAAAACCGCCAATGTCGTTTACTGCATCCAATGCCCATGTGGACTGAGGTATGTGGGCCAGACCACAAGACCAGTCCACATAAGGATCAACAAACACCGATCCAGGATTAAGTGTAAGAATCACCAAGCGCCAATGGTGTCTCACTATGTGGCCTTTGCCCATACGTCTGAGGACATTCAATGGTGGGTATTGGATACTGTGAAAAATAGTTCCAACCCTAAGAGAGCATTGAATGACAAAGAGTCTAGATGGATCCATCGACTGCAAACTCTTGATAAATTGAGAGGTTTGAATGAGGAAACCCCCTCCTATCAATTTTTACATTGACTTTGGATACCCCCCAAAATGTATCCTACATTTTGGCGTGTGATTTTCCGTGATTTTCCGTGGACTTTTCCGATGCTTAGCCCAATCCATGTGGTCACTCCTTTCCCATGTTATTGACTATGAATGCACTGCACTTACAGCAGCCCCGTAGCAGTAATAGCTCCAACACACCCAGGCAGCCACCATACAGACCAGACGGTTTTACGTCTGCAATGCGCATTATTTTTTGACGTTGTATTTAGCGGCCTGGCCCGTTTGACCGCTGCGCTACAATCACAAGCAGGGTGTTATTCCCCCTTCTGGCCACCACCACTACAATGGTGCACTTTTTCTGGCGCCTGGACTGCATACCCAGTCTCGAATTACGCCAGTAATGTGGCTGCTCAGGCGCACGCCACACAACTCGATGATCTTTCATCTATACGATTGCATATCGAGCTCGCTTAACTCAATCAGGGCTGCATTACTACATCTTGGACATCATTGCTGTGAGGACCTTTTAGCCTCGCACGGCTTAACTGGTGAGACTGCGGAAACTGTATGATGATGACATGCGCTGCTTTTCATCCCGGTAAACCCACATGACAGCCCTGCTGTGCTTATCGGAGTTTTTCTTCTCTCATGGGATTCGGGGGAGTATGAATGATTAGAGGCCATACTTGCTCTTGTTGCTCCCTGTAGTACCCAGCCCACACCTTAGTTGTGGTCCGCATACAGTGAGCGCTTTACCTTAATGCATTATTTTGGCATTTGTTTTTCTTGACCTTTAGATGCACAGATTCAAGACGAGTAACGAACGATCCATCTGATACGTGCACACAAGAATACACGCTACTTTTCAATGACCAGCATTAACCACGGCTTCAGGTCAGCCTCTTCTTTTAGTACTTTTACTGTCTATACACTGTCTATCACGTACGCTTTAGGAACATGATGCGAGAGAACTTGACATATTTTTCGGGTTCTACTCTTGTTTCCTCCCTAGAAAAGCGATGCGAATATCGGGCCCTTTGCTCCTGAGTGCCTTCAAACTAGCTGACACCATAATACTCCAATCCAGCCTAGCCGAGATTTGTCTCCATGCACTTCTTCTATTACTCCATCTGAGGTAAATTTACCCTCCATGGTGTGGGGCACATTACCCAGATCCGGTGATGTTATTACACCGCATTATGTTTCTTTGCTTGTTTCTATCAATAAGCAATAAGTCTTGGTCTATATATACTATCTGTTCCTCTGACTCAATTTAACTATACACAGACTTAAGCACTTTTTAATTTTTTGGATTATGGGCACACACTTCTGCCAGAAGCACTACTCTCTAGAACTTGACTTTTTTCTGGCTTTGGGTGTTAATCTCTGCTTTTCTTCCCTATCCTTAGCGGAGGTTTTGATCACTTTTGTTCAAGACTTGAGTTTCTCTTCTTTTTTTACATTTATTTCCGACAGGAATTGAAATGTTTTTAATCTTTCATTAGCCATCTACGGGTGGCTTTTTAACTTGAATTTTTTGCCCTTTCCCTTTACCCTTTTCTGTTTTTTTCATAGGGGTTAAAAACCGTATACATCTGACTTTTGGTCCTGAGGAAGGCGTTTTCTGTTTAGACCTCTACGCCGAAACGTATTTGACCCCACCTGACTGACCTCTTTGGCTGACAGCGGTGGCCACTGTGTCTATATGCATTAGGCCAGTTCACACATACGTAGAACTGAGCAGCACTGTAAGAAGTGGTTGGCAAGTGTGAATGTATAAACCAAGCTTACACTAGCTATACATCTCCACACCCCACTAGGAATTATAATTGTTTCTTTCGTTCCTTGGTTTTCCTTGGAATGTACACAGGTGGACTCCCATAAATAAAACAGGGTGAAAACTAAATAACTTTATACTATTTTTCTGCCTATAAGGATAGAATTCATGTCCTGTGATATTTAGAATTGTTTTGTTTAAATGTAAAGTATTTTTTTCAGTGGTTTGTCCTTTTGAATTGTTTAATTTTTTGTATATTTTCTTTACTTTACCTGTTTCCAATTATTATTGTTTTTTTACGGGGCATGATTTATTCTGATGCCGTTAACATGATTATAATATGTTATGTATTCAAAATTGAACCTGCTTCCAGATAATATTTTGTTAAATGACATTGAGGCTCATGCACAAAAGATTGCTTTATGTTTTTCATTAAAATAACGAGAAATACTAATTTTTGTATGAGCAAGATTCTGCATTGTGTCAAATGTATATCTTCAAAGCAATGATCTTCTGATAACATTAATGACATAATTATATGCAAAGAAGAGGTTAAACACACATAACTTAGGAGCAATAGATTTAGTCTGTGGTAACCCTTGCTTAAAACAGTTTAACACACAAACTGAGGTTAGAGAAAATAAGGTGAGCATTGGTAATGGATATACCGCATCACCATTACTTTATTCCCTGTGGGGACACAATTTTGTGATTTTTGTTGCATTCTTTCCCCAGTCTCCCACAGAGTAGGGGTTTCACCCTTCAGTATATATATGCGCCATCTTATCAGCCACACATGGGGCAATATGAAACACAGAACACCCTGAGAATGGCTGCCAGTGTGTTCCTTATGGGCACCAAAGAAAAGAATTGAAAAGCAGCACTGCTATGCTGCCAGCTCACAACTTTTTCACTGAGAAAGAAAATATTCTGCCTTTTAAAATGACAGCACCCTGAGGCTCTTTTTCAACAGTACACAGTTCTGATCCAGTGAGACCCAGCTAGGTCCCTCCATATTTAGATTGTGCTCTAGCAAAAAGGGGGACAGTTCTCATTGAATGACAGGCTGTGTCAGGCAAGATCTGTGAAATAATAAAGAAACTTCACTTCAAGCCGTACACAAAAATGTTTTACCGTTGCACCAAAATAGCACAGATAAACCCTTCATAAGAAGCTTTCTCTCTGCTCATGTCAGTTTCATTTGACCCTTGCTTTGAACAGATTTCTTTGTAGTAAAAAATTGACTATGGCCATAGAACTGCTCAGAATAAAGATACCAGGAAAAACGGCATTTGAAAGTGATAGCAATGGAAAAATTAACCACGTGTAAATTGGTGCTTTTTACAAACAAGAAGAGATCTCTTTAAAAGTGAAATGTTGAATTAAGGCCCTGTCCTTGCATAGAAAGGTGATGGGGGTTTGTGTTAAAACATATATAGGATGTTTAATGCCAACAGTCTTTCTTTCTGGACAAGTTTTTAGGCCCTGGCTTCAAAGGGCTCACTACAGGATCTACCTTCCCCCAAGTGTACCAGCATCTGGGGCCTATGAATAGGCAGGGGTGAAGCATTTCACGATCCCCTTCAGACTTTGTGGCAGTGCTCCAGCTGGGTACAATGGATTTCTGGGACACGAAGCACCTCCCCTCAACTTAAACTGGGGAGCTTAAAGACAAATCCATAACACACAGGGCTAGTACCTGACAGTTGGCTGTGGATTGAAATAAAATGCCCTTATTTGGAAGACAATGCTAGCCATTTGAGGCAAAAGACTGTTCTGAATTAATAAACTTTAAGACTTTATTTCTGTAACCGGAGAACACAGGAATGCAAAGGTTTAACAGTTCAAATGTAATTTTTGTGGTATTAAAACAAGATATTGTGGCTGTCCCTAGTATGTAGGGAATGCAAACGGCAGAAAAATGTAAATCATGGTAAAAGTATACTTGGTGCAACTTTAAAATGTAATGCAAACATGCTCTGTGATAATAGGTACCCATATATAAAATTGTAGAACTTTAGGTGAAATATTTCCCATTGAAAAGTGTGAAAGATTATTAAGAGGGCAAAATGACAAAGTACAGACTCGGGAGTCGGAAAGCCATCTTCTGTATGAAATGTGTTATTTGCCTATGTGATTTTAAAAAATCCCACAACTGTAAAAATGTGCAATTTATGTCATAACTGATTTTTGGCAAAAATGTCTGTGGGAGGGCATGGACAATTTAAGCTCACACCATAAAACTGATGTCATGTCCTTGAAGCCCAACCGGTTGGCAGGAAGGCGGTACCAGTAAACCCTGACCAATCCAGTTGTTAGAGGCATATCAAGCCAAAGGCCTGCCCCCATGGTAAATCCTGTGATGTCACCCGCCTTATAAAAGGGGGAGACTCAGAGAGACAAAGAACACCCTGTTCGGAATTTTCCAGCTCCTGTGCATCCAGATATTCCATCTTCACTCTGCAAAATTCCAGATTCCACGGTCAGGCCAGAGCATAGCTGACCCTGTCCAGGCAGAACCACTGATCCAGCAAAAACCCCACTAAAAAATCCCAATAACTCAGGTAGAAAGGGAAAAGGTGACTGAATCCTCATTGGGATATCCAGTGCTGCCTGCTTGCCCTGCCACCCGCTCTATCCAGCTGAGGTGCTGCTCTGCCATGACCAGACCTTTGTCCAGTTGTTTTCTTCTGGGAGAACTCGCCGCTGTGACCAGTGACCAGATATTGCCTTTCTGTCAACAAACCTGGTGCGCTCTCCAAAATACCCCATTCAAGTGCTTGTTGTGAGTATTACCCTCCCCCAACATCCACAAACTGCATCCCTTGCTCTGTACCTTGTATTAGATTCCACCCCATCGAAATCCCATAACTGCCTTAGCTGACATCCTTAAAACTGTCAGAGTTCTCTGTGCATCCTGTCCTTGATCTCCAGTGTTAGCGCCATTCTTCCACTCATTTCTGTCTTGTGTAAATCCTTAGTACCATTTTGATTAAACTAATTAATTCCCACATAAAGAGCCACACAGCGCAAAGGAGTTATACTTGCAAAGTAACCTGTGTCACGGGCGGCGTCTCTCTTTTCTAGCCACTAAAATATGGTTTCTGTAAGACTTGCCCTTTCCTTTTTAAACCGATTTTCTCTGTCAAGTGCTTTTATTTTTAAAACAGAATTTCCTTTCCCATTGCGAATTTCATCCTTTCATTAATTTAAAGTCACTCTTTCACTTTTATATTATCCCTGTGTTGTGTATCTGTCACTCAGCATAAAAACCGCATTCCAATTTTGTCTATTTCATCTGTTTTCAAAACGTTTTGACATTTAAACCCGTGTAAATTAGCAAATGCAATTTCTATGCATGTGATTTGGCTGAAATGTGTTTTTCACTTTCAAGTTGATTTTCTGAATTATATGCCCATTGTTAGGACATTGCTTGTAGTCCGCTAGTGTTCCTACATCTGTGATAGTGCTATACTCATATTTACCTCATTTATTCAACCACATAGGTAAAACAAATATTACTAATTCCGAGTGCTATTATTGTGCAATTGGAAAGGTTCTTAAATCCGGATTTCACTTCTCTTCACTGCCTAGTATACCTGACTCCTGGCTACTCCTTTTGGGTGCATCTCAAGCTGAATCATTAGTAAAATAAAGTAAAATTGTTTTAACTGTGCGCTGCAGCCTAAGCTAGTGGCAAGAGTCCTGGTCTGGTGTGTGACGCCCGATTAGAATCCTTAACAGGGGATAGGGTGGTGGGGAGGAAAGGGGGGCAGTTCTGTGGTGGGTTATGGGAGAGGCACTTGAGGGTTAGGAGGGCGAAAGGGAGGGGGATGTCGATGGGGGTGGAAGGAAGGAGTGGAAGAGGATGAGGGTTTGAGCTGGTTGGAGCGCCAGCGGGCTCCTCTGGTTTGGGAGTTTGATAGGGGGCGAGGTGTCTTAGCATAGGGTGTTAGGGAGTTCTCAATAGTGGTCAGAGGGAGGATGGGGTGATGAGTTTGGGTGGGAAGGGGTAGGGGAATAGGCTTCTGCAGAGGAGGTGCTTTGCGCAACAGAGTCCACCTCGGATTTTAGAGTTTGATGCAAGGTGGTGGTAGGAGAGTTGGCAAGTGGCTTTAGGCTGCGGTGAAGGGCGTGGATGGGTTTCAAGGGTTGTGCTCAGGGTGGGAATAGTGCAGGGGTTTGAAAAGGTGGGTACTAGAGCGCGGGTTGTGCTCAGAGCGGCAATAGTGCATGGGTTTGAGAAGGTGGTTGCGAGAGGGGGATGAGGGTGGTGAGTGAAGATGGGAGGGACGGTCAGGGGATTCTAGGAATCAGAACGGGTGCAAGAGGGGGATTCATACTAGCTGGAGTCTCCATTTGGTGTTGTGAAGCTTGGATTGATTAGCTATTGGTGGTAGATGGGCCCTAAATCTACTAATCAAGAAATGAGATAGGCTAATAGGAGCAGTTTATAGATAGGCATTTTTAGACTGGTGGAATACAACACAAAGATCTCTTGGGCGCACTGTCTAGTTGCAGACGATGCTTACAGGAACAGTTTGAGAGTGTTTTCGACTGGCAGAATATAACACAGTAGTAGCTAGGGACCAACAACTCTAAGTGTGAGTGAGAGGTAGAAGACAGCACAGTAATCTCTTGGATTTACTATCTAGGTGTGGAACCGGCCGAGGGGATAGACTGGTAGAATACAACCCGTAATCTTGAGTGCACTATCTAGACGCAAGACTTTCTTAAGGGGGCAGAATACAACACAGTAATCTTTGAGCGCACAATCTAGATGTGTGATAGTCTTAAGAGGGCAGAACACAACACTATAATCTTTGAGCGCACAATCTTAAGAGGGTAGAATTCAATAGTTTCATTTTCGGTGTTGAAGTGGGAAAATGGAAAAACAGGCTCCCATCTTCCCCCTCTCGCACCTGGCCTAAAGGTTCACGGCCCAAGCACCCGCCACGAGAAGAGTTTGCCCATCTACCAGACGACCAGATACCCTGGTACAGGAACATAAGGATGTGTCCATCTGCCTGTCCAGCAGCTCGCCCTGTCCATGCCGATTCCTGCGGTATGGATCAACTAGACTAAAAACTATGACGACCCAGCCAACGGATAGCACACCTGTGTCAACATACACACTGGACACTCCCGCACCAATCTACACGAAGAATATACTCAGTGCTATGACGTAGGCGACAGACATACTCACGGACGTGCATCTTTATTATTTTCCACATAGGCTCTAAAAATGCAGAAACGCAAGACGCACCATGAACTCATCTAAAGAGCTTGCTTACGCTTCTCCTAAAACCTAGGTGCCATAATGAGAATTATAACGAAGACACGATACTGGTCATAAGACAATATGAGTCTATAACCTAAAGCGCCTGTGCACCAAACGGTTCCACCTATACACCAGGCCTAAGTAGGCCGCAAGCAAGAGCTCCCGTGGACGTTAACAGAACAAGAGTCAGGTTGCTGATCCTGCAGAATGAGCCTGGCGAAAGCAGACAGCCAAGGTCGTAATGTTGCAAACTCACATTTCAAAAGCAGACCATCAAGGGCACGATGTTGCAACCTCGCACGCCGTGCACCAACATCAAAGTCGCACCTGCAAATCAAACCAGGCACACAGTGGAAAAACAATATTAATTGTGCAGAATTCTGACTCAAATACGGTCCCATCTCACGTGACCAAGCCGAACCTGACGAGATGCCAAGCCCGGGAGAAAGAAGGCGTCTGGATCCCTCGTTACAAGACACAGGCAGATACACTTGAATGGATCAATGGACATATGCAACAGTGGGAGTAGTCGGCCGTCCAGCTCATGAATAAGTCTTCACATTGTCTGCATGTACCCATAGTGAAACATTGTTGCAAATTGCAAGTACACCGAGAGCTGGGAACAGCGATGGTCCCAGGCTGGGAAGCTCACGGGTGCACCAATCAGAACGTGGGGCTCTTATCACTGACGCCAGTAACATTAACCAATCATAAGAAGTCTTCATGTAACAAATCTCATGTATCTAATTGTAGGGACAACCCAGATATATCACCTGACTAACCCTCGTCCACTCATATTATTCTCTATACGTATGCTATACTAACCCTACCACTCGAGCAACCAATTAAGAGTGGCGATAGGTTTTTGTTAACTTTCTAAAGTGACGCAAGTAGCGCGTCATACTACAGTAAAAAGGGCCTGCGAGCCCCACGATTGTGTGTGTGTCAGGTCAGACGCGTATGATCCTTGACCCATCCCTGCCGTTTGTGTTTAATAAACAGCAGAGTCACCTTGCTTCTTGTGTGTGTCTCATACTCTATCTCTTTTGGGATATACGGGAGGAGTTGGGGCCTCCCTGCCCGGAGGTCTGCGGACGGCCCGGCCGACCCCGGCAGAATTTCCCCCCGACAAGTTGGAGGCACTGCTGAGATCTGTTTCAGATCGGCATTTTTATTTTTTTTTACCTTTTTCCAAGCACTCCGGTTGCGAGGAGGCCCGGCGGCGCGGCCCCCTCTGCCGTCGCCCCCTTCTGAGGACTACAGGACCATCGCGGAGCTGCGAGAAGACCGGACAGCGCAATCCGGATATTGGCCCTCGGGAGCCGGTTGAGAAGTATCCCGCCCGTGGTTGGCGAGTGTCCAGACGTGGTCCAGACGAGGGGAGGTGACGAGCCACTCGGAGGGGTGCACGCAGTCGAGCGGCCCCGCATCAAGAGAACTTGGTGAGCATGCCACGCACAAAAAACAATGCGAAATTGTGAGGGAGGGGGGAGGAATTGAATACGGGAGGCGGGAGGTGTTGCACAGGTGAACGGCGAAGGTTTGACAATTTAGTGTTAGAAATAGAATGAATGATAGTTGAACAAGCGCGAGAGCAGTTGGCTACGTAAAGCGAGAGAAGGGGGCGGAGCACGAAACATCACGTGTGGCCGCTCGTAGAAACTGATTGGTCTAGGTCGCGACTACGTGTAAGGGTGTGTGTGTGGTTTCCTACGATTTGGCATTTATTGATCAATGAGTAGATGAGGATCCCTATTGTTCGAGCAAGACACTCGATAGGTAGATGAAGTTTCCCTGTAGGCGGTAGCTAGTCAGTTGCCCAATACAGAAGATAATTGGCTGGTTAAGCCCTCCTGTCGAGGGGCGTATCACACGCGAGGCGACGCAGCGTGCGCAGTCCGATTATATTGTTGATTTGATTACCTTGTTCCAGGAGTGACAGGAAGACAGCTGTGGGGTTAACGGGGGTAGATTGGAGGTGTATTTTGGATTTAAAGAATATATGAAGAACTTACCAGTAGCTCTAACAGATCAGTGACGTCACCAATAGGGTTTTCATAGGATATCGCAAGCACGAGGAATCCTCGTTTTGAGAGTGGAGGGGAAGAGAACTGTGGTAAGGGAGTGGAAAGGGAGATAAACGGTAAAACGAGTTGATCGAGAAAAGGCAAAACGGGGAACGTGGCTGCGCACGGAGAACGCCGGCCACGGCAATTGTAGAAGGGGGAGGAGCACGTGAAAACAGGACGACTGTATAAGAACATAATAAGGGGTACGCAGCCGCAGGGGGCTACGTACGCCTCGGCCGCAGGGGGCCGTAAGGGTGTTGTATAAAGGAAGAAAGGCAGAGGAAAATCTACAAATGTAACATACTATATTTTTATAATTTTCCTTAAGCGGACTATCGTAAGTCCCCAAACTTACGGGGCCAGGTAACGATATAAGGCTGCATATTATAAACTACTAGTGGGATAAACTGATACCAGATTAGGGAAGGGTAGCAAGTGGAGCGCTGCTATGTCTTACAGAACAGGATCGGAGGGTGGGGGAACACCCTCACCACGCCACTACAATACATATGCACAACACTGCCACCCCATAGGGAGAAACTGATTAAGTATAGCATAGAATGGACCCAGGGGACGGATAACAAAATGCTAACACCGTGGCCGCCTAACGGTAGCTTCGATCCATATGTCCAACATTCACTATTAAATCATCTGCACAATACATATAAAGGGAAGAAGTTGGCAAACCACGTGGAGGTGTTTAACTTATGGAGGATGTTCCAGGGGTCCCGACCAGGACCAAATGGAATGTTCACTATGGGGGAAATACCAGAAGAAACAGAGATTAAGGAGGAAGGAGAGGATGGGAAACAGGGGCATGAGGACCCAAAGAACACAGGAAACAGGGGTGAGGGAGGAGAAAAGAATAATAAAGCAGATGAAATAAAAAAGGAACCGAGCAATGATATACCCATAGTAACGGGAGTAAAAACAGAGGGAGGGGGGTTGTACCCTTTAAGAGAATTGGGAGAAATAGAAAGAGGACAGTTAAGGGCGGCTGAGGGATACTCGAACCCGGCATACAGCCCTCCACCATATGTGGCTCATAGGAAGATGCCAGCAGGGGAGGGGAGGACTGGAGAAGACCAGACTATGGAAATAGGAAATGATGAATGGGTAGCTGCACAGATATTATTAAAATTACGAGGTTCATTAACAGGAGAAGAGAAGGAGGTAGTAAAGAAAACAGAGGAGGATAATGCCAGGGAGAGTGAATTGAGGGGGGAAGAGCTGTTAAGACAAAAAGAAGAGATTTTGGAGGAACGATTAGCAAAATTAAGGGATGAACAGAATTAATTGATCAAACAGCTTGAGAGGGAGGAGAGAGAGAGAGCGAGGAAAAGGAAAGAAGGTAAGAACGAATTGGAAAAAATAAGGGAACGAACAGAGGAGCAAAGGAGAGAAGCTGACAGGGTAAAAGCAGCAGCAGAAAGGGTATCAAGAGTAGTACTGCGGGAAAAGAAAAAGGGAAGAAGAAGAAAAAGAAAAAGAAATGGCAATATGGAGGAGGAGGTTACTATCAGAATCAACTAAGAAATACGAAGAAGGGAGGGTGATGGAGAGTATAGTAGAAAAAGAAAGGGCGAAATGGGAAAGGAAGAAAGAGGACGAAAGAATATTAGAACAGATGAGAAGTGAAGTGATGGAGGAATTGAAAAGGAAGAGGGAGGAAAATAATAAGGAGATGGAGGAAAGGTATGAAGGAGAAAGAGGAGATAGGGGAAGAGAGAGTGGAACATGGGGGGATGTATATGATGATACAGAAGTAGCAACAACATCAGCACAAAGGGGAGCGGTTGACAAAGGAGAAAGAGGAGAACTGGACCTAATAGATCTACAAACAGTAACGATCAAGGGGAAAAAGACCGAGTGGGGGGTGCCGTTTATGAATAGTTTTTGTAGCGAGGAAGAGGGAGTGGGAAATGAAGGAAGAAACAGTAAAAGGGAAAGCTTAGATAAACTATACATCACCTGGACCAACCTAGACTCACCATGGATCAGCAGGAGAAACGATGAGATGGAGAGAAGTGAGGAGGGAAAGAAAGGAATAGAGGAAAGACAGGCACATGAGGACGCAACATCCCCATCCCCAAAATCCCCATCACGCCCTCCCCTATCGCACCCTACATGCTCAACCACCTCACGTTCGTTACGCAAAATAAAACTAGCGCCCTTCACTGACAAACTGACACCCTACACATGGCGACTTAGAGACCTCCCTAGTCGCAGGCAGGAAAGAGGTATACACATGCCCACATTAAACACAGAGAAAGATGGAAGAAGGGGAAAAGATGGAGAAGAAAGAGGTATTAACAGGGGAAATAAAAATGAAAGTGAAAATGTGGAAGAAAGGGAAGAGGAGGAAGGGTGTGAGGACTCAATATTATGGAACACAAAGGGTGAAACAAGACATAATTTAATGCCACTTTTGGAGAGAGGTGGGGTTAGACCACAGTATGTTCCTTGGAAGCATACCGATAAAGAAAATATAAAATGTAGGCTCCCATCATTAAGTGGAGGTGCGGGTAAATGGATATATGAAATGGGAAAACACACTGCAGGACAAAAGCTGGCAGTAGAAGATGTAAAGGGCCTTTTAATATCAATATTAGGGGATAGAGCGGATGACATCTGGAAGAGAGCGGGATTTCATGGGGTAACAATAACAAATACATCGCACAATGGGGCACCGTTCGCAAACTGCAGACATGCACTATGGCAGGCACTGAGGGTACAGTACCCAGACACATCAGATATAGGAGCAATTACATCCCACAAAATGCATGAGAACGAAGATCCTGTTGATTATATCCAGGAAATCCAAGAGAAGTGGCGCATGGACACTAGAGAACAATGGGATAAAACACCAGCAATATTTTACCATATACTGGTACAAGGGCTCCCAGAAGGAGTTCAGAAACAACTAAAGAAAGTAGTGGGAATGGAAGCAAAACCATGGCCCGAAATACAACTGACTATAGTGCATCATTGTAGGACATGGCAAGGAAAAATGAAACAAAAGGAAGAGGACAGGAAAACGGAAGAGGCTAAATTAGTACAGAAAAAGCTTACTAAATACACAATGGAAGGGGCACTAATAACTACACCTACAACAATGACCCAAAGCCCCACACAAGTAGTGGCTGCACAAGATTCCTCCCAAATACCACCTTCACAGACTATAACACAACAGGTGCCGCCACTCCAACCATACATGCCCAACATGGGAGGAGGATACCCAATGCAAGGAGCTGGGTATTATAATTATAACAGGGGGAGAGGAGGAATTATGAGAGGGAGAGGGTATGGATATGGCACCCAACCGCAGGTGGGAGGACTTAGAAATTCCTACCCCACAGGGCAACCAGTATATCAGGACAACACAGGGAGCTTTCCATGGCAGAATAGGGAACCACCGGTGTGTTGGAGCTGTGGACTATTGGGGCACATGTCACGCACGTGTAGAGTTAGACCAGGAACACCATCATGGAGTGATCAGGGACAACCAAGGCCCTCACAGGTACAGCAGGGCATACCACAACAGCAAATGTTGCAACAAGGAAATGAACAACAACAACAATTAACACAACAGCCCCAAACACTGCCACAACAACAGGTAGCGATGACACAACAACCCCAAACACCACAAACACAACTGGGTAGGGTGACGGTTTTGGGTCACAACCCTTATACCGGAAATGGCCAGTCGTTGTACCCCCAATAGGACAGCCCACAGACGGCCTTGGTGTGTCCCATCCTGTCAGTAACACCTAATAGTGCGGAGGAGCCACGCATAGAGGTAACGATAGGTGACAAAAAATTATCATTCCTTGTTGACACCGGGGCGACCCGGTCTTGCATAAGGGAAGGTAAATTTAAGATGTCAGGCGAGACCATGAACACCCAAGGATTCTCTGGGGCTAGAGGGTTGGTTCCCTTTACTGATAACATTCCCTTATCTATTGGAGATTACGATCTGTCAGTTCCACTTTTATATTATAGTGCCTCACCAGTAAATATACTGGGGAGAGATATAATGAACAGGCTGAATATGACGATCTCCTTTACTGAGGACGGCATAATTTGCTCTACTCCGGGGATTAACATGCTCACAGCACGACAGATTATGCAAGCATACTGTGGACAGACAGCGATTAGGGCGGAGCCAGTAGATGGTGAAATCTTCCAGTATGGAACGGACATGGCAATTGCATGGATGCCAGGGATAGAAGGGAAAATATGGAGAAGGCCAGCAGCCTATCTGTTCAGACCAGAAACACCTGTTAATGAAGCAGAAGGGAAGGTGGTTCCAATGGATATTGAGAGCATTATTGCAACAGCTGATTATATTGCTGTACATGCCCAAGACAGAGAAGGAAGAGCATGGAGGGCAGTGATAGCATTAGCAGAAGGATGTAGGCTCACCCAGGTGTCAGATGAGGAACTGTTTTCAGATGAAAAAGAGGAAGGTGAAATGGTGTTTATGATGAGTGTGGAAATATGGCTAAGGGTGGCCTACAAACAAGTAGCACAGAAAATTGCAATGGCACTTGAGGCACCCGCATGTACCCCTGTCCCTTTCTTTAAGGACGATATGTCAAAAGTACCCAAATCATTGTGGACTACTGCCCCTATGACGTGGGCTGCATAAAAAGTATAGGGGGAGTAAAGATAAAATTGAAAAAAGGTGCAATACTCCCCAGAGTAAAACAGTACCCACTATCAAAGGAGGCAGATGAGGGCATATATGAAACCATAACGGCCCTTATAAATAATGGTATATTGGTCCCCTCAGAATCACCATGTAATACGGCTGTGTACCCAGTGCGCAAGGCCAAAGGAGGGTCTTGGCGCTTTATACAGGATCTTAGGCCCTTGAACAACATAGTAGAAGCGGAATACCCCGTAGCTGCAAACCCGGCCACAATCTTGTGTGGCATTCCAGCAGAAGCATCACAATTTACAGTGATCAACCTTAAAAATGCTTTTTTCTCAATACCATTACACCCAGACTCACAAGATCTGACGAGCTTCACTTACAGAAACACTAAGTGGAAGCACACCAGATTGCTACAAGGGTATTGTGAATCACCTCAATTTTCAATAGAGTGATACAGATGGATTTGGGTAACATTGAAGTAGAAAGCACGGTGTTGCAGTATGTGGATGACATAATAATTTGCAGTAAAAACGAAAAAACATGCAGAGAGGACTCCTTAAAGATGTTGACAATATTGGCTGACAAAGGTTACAAGGTAGACATGGAAAAGATACAGTACTGTCAGGAACAGGTACTTTACATTGGTCAGCTTATATCCCAACATGGAAGAAAGATCGCACCACAAAGAGCACAAGCTATTTCGACCACTCCAATGCCACAAACTGTAAGGGAACTGCAGCAGTTCCTGGGGCTCTGCAACTACTGTAGAGCTTGGGTATTTGATTACAGTTCGTACATAGGACCCCTGCTTGAGGCGTTACGGGAAGCTAATAAAGGGGAGGAAAAACTGGGGTGAACGATGGAAATGAAAGAAGCTTTTGATGAATTAAAAGATGCGATATCAACTGCTCCGGTACTGGCATCCCCAGACTATGAGCGGCAATTTTTTATATTTTCACATTGCGACTCAGCAGTAATGAAAGCAGTGTTGGCTCAAAAAACAAGCATGGGCTACAAACCAGTAGCATTTTACAGTGGCCACTTGGATCCTGTAATGTTAGGCCACTTCCCCTGCAAACAAGGTCTCGCCGCAGCTGCTTTTGCGGTGGAAAAAGCATCAGCAATCACCATGGGGTGCCCGACCACACTATTTGTGGAACATGCACTTTTTGCGATATTAAATAAACCTAAATCCACCCTAACCACGCAAAGAGCATCAGGTTATGAGATCATTCTATCCAGACCCGAACTATCAAATGTTAGGTGCAGCACGGTCAACCCTGCAAGGTTCTTAGCAGAAGTAATTGAGGAGGGAGATTATGCCCATGACTGTACACAAATAACTGAAATATACTCATGTACTAGAAAAGTTGAGGAAAACGCACTAGAGGGGGGTGAGCTCTTATTTATTGATGGGTCATCTACTATCGATCAGAGGGATGGTGTGAGGAGAACTGGGGCTGCGGTGGTAAAAATGATGGAGGTACCGGTGTGTGTGGCAATGAAATGTGTATAATTACCACAGCATTACTCCGCTCAAGCAGCTGAACTGGTCGCACTGATCTTGGCGTTGAAGGAAAGTTTTGACAAACGGGTGACCATATATTCCGACAGCGCATATGTTACATCCACTGTCCACTCAGGGCTGTCGAAATGGAGAAGAAGAGGGTTTAGGAGAGCTGATGGCACTCCAGTGCAACATGCCCTCTTATTGGCTGAACTAATTGAAGTAATTAATGACCCCCAAGAATTAGCTTTAGTGAAATGCACCGCACACACCAATGGTGAGGACCACGTCTCGAAGGGAAACGCAGCAGCGGACGCACATGCGAAGTAGGCTGCATACTTTGGTGAGATATGGAGCCCCCCAGAGTCACAGAGAGGGAGAGGGAGGGGAATGGCTAAGGAGATGTTGATAAGAGAAGGGTACACCCATCTACCAGCTACACAGATTATGGAGTTACAAGCGGCTGCACCAATGGCCGAAAAAGAACTATGGGTAAAAAGAGGATATACAATGTCCCCGACCGATGCACTATGGCGCCAGGGTGGCACTGGAAAGGTTGTAATACCATGGGCACTTTTGAACACCGCCCTGAACCAACTACATCATCAAGCCCACACAGGCAAGGAAGTAATTGCAGCACGAATTAGGGAAGACTGGTTCTGCCCCGAGTTAAATTCGCATGTGTCAAATTTTATCAGTAATTGTCTCACATGCCAACAGTTTACGGCCGGCCACACTCTAAAGGTGATAAGAGGTACTATACCCCGGCCAGAGGGACCTTTCCGGCATCTCCATATTGACTATGTTGATATGATCAATATATGTCAAGGAAATAGGTATATGATTGTAATAGTATGCCCATTTTCTAGGTGGATTGAGGCAGGGCCCTGTTCACACCCAGACGCATTTAGAGCAGCTAAGTTCCTAGTGAGGGCGGTCTTCCCCAGGTGGGGAGTGTGCGAGGTGTTAAGGTCAGACAATGGCCCACATTTCGCAAACGAGATGTTTCAGCACATTACATCGCTGCTGAACATTCAACATAAATTTGCATGTGCATACCACCCACAGGCCAACGGTGTATGTGAACGCCTGAATGGCCTATTAAAGGAGGCAATTGCAAAGATACAGCAAACAACAAAGAAGAGTTGGTTATATTGTCTTCCATTAGCCTTATTTGAGCTAAGGAATAGGCCAGGGTCCGACCACCACCTCACTCCCCATGAGGTGGTTACCGGACGTCAAATGCGCCTTCCCCTAACGCCAACGTCAAGAGCATTTACCGACCACGAAAGCACTGCAAGTGTTTTTGGTGATGAAATGTACCAATATGTGTCTTCTTTGATTACTAGTGTAGTGTTTGTGTCTCAACAGCTCGAGCGCACATGGGGCGGGTCTAATAGAAGCCAACAAGAAGACGCGGATAAAGAACTGGAAAAGGAAGGACTGTGTAAGATTGCTAAAGGTGACCACGTACTACTTCGCAATTTCAATAGGAAGTGGAACAGCCCACGCTTTACTGGTCCCCATCTGGTAGAGGAGGTATCAACAAGAGCAGTAAAGCTACAGCACAAGCGTGCCTGGAACCACCTACACGACGTAAAGATCTACAAACAACAGACCCGCCCCAGCGCCACCGACAGGCTCATTGAGAGAACAGCAACAACATCGACAACGGAAGAAGGAAGTTCTACCACAGCCAGCGGCCCAAGTATTCCCATACCTTGTCACTCCCCAGACTCCCCAGAGACAATAACTGAAGAAGAAAGGGGTGATCCCCATACAGCCCACCCCATGATCACACGCTCAAAGAGTAAAAGCAACGCCCACCAGTTTAACCCAAAAACCCCCTGCCCACCATCCACTGACCCCTGTACCCATTACAGTAGTAACTGAACTAAAGGACATTGCCTTGCACAAATACACATGTAAACACGTGAATGCTCTCTTTTCTTTTCTCTCGCACATGCAGGAACCGCGTATTATTGTATTGCTAAAGAAAGTAGATAACTAACAAATTCACTGCCCAGGAGTAGATGGTACCCTCAGACGATAATTACCCAGAAGAATTGTCACACCAATTTGTATATGAAATAAAAAGGCCAACGTACCTGAAAAGGAAAAGGGTACGTGTGTACTACACAGCGTTCCTTTTGGCCATAATACTTGCCTGCCCTAAGAGATAGATCGCTTAGATTGGCGTGGGAACAGCTCTTCGCCTGGGCACTGAATGACTATTTGATAGGGAGAGCTTAAAAAACAACAACTAACATTTAATAACCAGCATATTGAGAATTTTCAGGCGGGCAACTGTAACATCGCAAGAATTTGCTGCCGGACTGCAGCAAGGTAAGAGCAAAATGCCGGTGAAATTAGCATATGTAATAAAAATAATAGGGATTTTGATAATCACCGGGTTCGTAGCTGCCTCTGTATGGCAGTACAGCTATGCTATCAATATTATTGCTGTACCCAAACCTAACACACCCCCATCCCCAGCTGCAACAGGTGTTACGTCAGGTGATATTAGTAAAATTGCGCACAAGCAGAATAGAGTTCAACTCAGCACATATTCAGATAATAAAGGTATTGACAATTATATACAAGATTCAGCACACGTCTCAAACAACATATGGTATCAACACATGACCCGCATTGGTAAGCAGACAACAGAAGACAGCTGCTACGTTTGCTCATTAATACCATACGCCATGAGCGCTTCTCGAACATTTGTTGCCACAGAAATAGACGAAAAAACAGCACGGTGCATAATATACTTGGCACTGTTCCAAACGAAAGGAAGATTTCAAGGGACAGTGGTGCATATGACATGGAAAACACGAGACTCATACCCATACGAAAACAACTTCCTCAAGACGTATTTGAGTTACCACAAGAGCAGTTTACATGCTGAAGCATTTAGATACATAACAAGTGGTCCTGCAAAAGGAGAAACAAAGAAAGTAACACTGCAGTATTTATCATGTGATTGGTATGCCACTGAAGTTCCTGGTAAATTAGGATGCTGGGAGAGGCCACTGGTGACGATAACGGGGAAAGTGTACTTGGACAACAAATGGGAGATAGGAGTGGTTGGCAGCAACATGGTAACAAAAGAAACTATTTCAACTATCGATGCGCACAACCACAGATGTTGGACAACTTGGATCAAATACGTGCCTATGCTCACATGGATAGAAACAGATGAAGACCCGATAACAATACTGCCGTTGACTGCGCCTAAAGTATGCTACCAACATAAAGGAGAGGTGGACGTAGGATACAACACCAATTGTGGAAGTGTGATGGAGTTACCTGAGGGGGGAGCAGGAACAGCAGTGATAATGGACCATTACTGGGCCTGTGGAGAAAAGGCATATCACACCCTGCCCCCTCTGTGGAATGGTGTATGCACGATGGTGCACGTCAATGTACCATCACTAGTGGTACCCCAGAAGCATGTGAATGTGGCGAACTTTCCCAAAATGGATGAAGGGGACAAGAGAAATAAGAGATCTGAACCACCTCAGGAGGAGCCAGGCAAAAGGCCCAGCGGCAATGATACTGTCCTAAATAGACGGAAAAGACAAGGAGAACCTCTGACAGGAAATTACCTATGGGGAAGGTCGGAAACGGCACTCACTTCAATCCCGCCAGAACACAGACTATTCAGCAGAGCAGCAATGTTCTTCTCCTCAATAATACATCCAGGACTACAGGCTTACGCAAACGCAAAATGGCTCCAGATAACTAGATGGGAACTCATGATGACCATCAATTCTACAGTAAACGGATTCAACGCGATAAAAGAGGAGCTGCGAGCAATAAGGATGGTAGCACTGCAGAACAGATATGTATTGGACCTCCTCACTGCCATGGAAGGAGGAGTTTGCGCAAAGATAGGACAATCATGCTGCACATTCATTCCTGCCAACGATGCTGACAACGGTACACTGACAGAAGCAGTTTCACAATTGGCCCAGTTGCACTCCAAAATGGTGGATGAAAGTAAAGATGTGAAACAGGATGAGAGCTGGTTTTCGCTATTATGGTCATGGATGCCATCTTGGCTGTCAGATGGACTGAAAATTATAGTTGGTTGTATTATTTTGGCTGGAGCTACATTGATTATAATAAGATTTTGGAAAGCCCGGAAGGCACGCACCACTGACGAGTTGCTTGAAATGGTCGGTATGCACCCACTGATGCCAGCAGATGACGGCCAACACACAGGCGTAATAATACAAGAGAGAGAGAAATTGCGCAACCAGATCATCACCAACCACCTGGACCCACCATCGGTGAAGGTCGAGAACCCAAGAAACCCCAGGAGTTACATAGGGAAATGGGTATACTGTACTCCTGGAGGAACCTGTGAATATGTGTATTGGTCATTTGAAGATCATGTTAACCATTATGGACATTTAGGAGGAATAACCAAAATATGGAGAGTAAGAGGAGATAACGAAAAGGATATGTTTGTGGTCGACAAGTCGACCTGAGGGGGGACTGAAGTGGGAAAATGGAAAAACAGGCTCCCATCTTCCCCCTCTCGCGCCTGGCCTAAAGGTTCACGGCCCAAGCACCCGCCACGAGAAGAGTTTGCCCATCTACCAGACGACCAGATACCCTGGTACAGGAACATAAGGATGTGTCCATCTGCCTGCCCAGCAGCTCGCCCTGTCCATGCCGATTCCTGCGGTATGGATCAACTAGACTAAAAACTATACGTCGTTAGAGATGCCATGACGACCCAGCCAATGGATAGCACACCTGTGCCAACATACACACTGGACACTCCCGCACCAATCTACACGAAGAATATACTCAGTGCTATGACGTAGGCGACAGACATACTCACGGACGTGCATTTTTATTATTTTCCACATAGGCTCTAAAAATGCAGAAACGCAAGACGCACCATGAACTCATCTAAAGAGCTTGCTTACGCTTCTCCTAAAACCTAGGTGCCATAATGAGAATTATAACGAAGACACGATACTGGTCATAAGACAATATGAGTCTATAACCTAAAGCGCCTGTGCACCAAACGGTTCCACCTATACACCAGGCCTAAGTAGGCCGCAAGCAAGAGCTCCCGTGGACGTTAACAGAACAAGAGTCAGGTTGCTGATCCTGCAGAATGAGCCTGGCGAAAGCAGACAGCCAAGGTCGTAATGTTGCAAACTCACATTTCAAAAGCAGACCATCAAGGGCACGATGTTGCAACCTCGCACGCCGTGCACCAACATCAAAGTCGCACCTGCAAATCAAACCAGGCACACAGTGGAAAAACAATATTAATTGTGCAGAATTCTGCCTCAAATACGGTCCCATCTCACGTGACCAAGCCGAACCTGACGAGATGCCAAGCCCAGGAGAAAGAAGGCGTCTGGATCCCTCGTTACAAGACACAGGCAGATACACTTGAAAGGATCAATGGACATCTGCGACAGTGGGAGTAGTCGGCCGTCCAGCTCATGAATAAGTCTTCACATTGTCTGCATGTACCCATAGTGAAACATTGTTGCAAATTGCAGGTACACCGAGAGCTGGGAACAGGGATGGTCCCAGGCTGGGAAGCTCACGGGCGCACCAATCAGAACGTGGGGCTCTTATCACTGACGCCAGTAACATTAACCAATCATTAGGAGTCTTCATGTAACAAATCTCATGTATCTAATTGTAGGGACAACCCAGATATATCACCTGACTAACCCTCGTCCACTCATATTATTCTCTATACGTATGCTATACTAACCCTACCACTCGAGCAACCAATTAAGAGTGGCGATAGGTTTTTTGTTAACTTTCTAAAGTGACGCAAGTAGCGCGTCATACTACAGTAAAAATGGCCTGCGAGCCCCACGATTGTGTGTGTGTCAGGTCAGACGCGTATGATCCTTGACCTATCCCTGCCGTTTGTGTTTAATAAACAGCAGAGTCACCTTGCTTCTTGTGTGTGTCTCATACTCTATCTCTTTTGGGATATACGGGAGGAGTTGGGGCCTCCCTGCCCGGAGGTCGGCGGACAGCCCGGCCGACCCCGGCAGAATTTCCCCCCGACAGTGTAGTATCTAGATGTGGGATAGTCTTAAGATGGCAGAATAGAAAACAGAAATCTTTGAGTGCACAAACTAGATGTGAGATAGGTTAAGCGGGCAGAATACAACACAGTAAACTTTGAGAACACAATCTAGGTGTGCAACCGTCTTAAGAGGGCAGAATACAACACTATAACCTTTGAGCACACAATCTTAAAATGGCAGGATACAACACAGTAATCTTTGGGCGCACAATCTAGATGCGAAGCAGTCTTAAGAGTGCAGAATACAACACACTAATCTTTGAGTGCACTATCTAGATGTGAGACTGCCTTAAGAGGGTGGAGTACAACATGTGAGACAGGTTAAGGGGGCAGAATACAACACAGTAATCTTTGAGTGCACACTCTAGATGCGAGGCAGTCTTAAGAGGGCAGAATACAACACAGTAATGTTTGAGTGCACAGTCTAGATGTGAGACAGTCTTCAGAGAGCATAATACAACACAGTTGTCTTTGAGTGCACAGTCTAGATGTGAGACAGGTTAAGATGACAGAATACAACACAGTAATCTTTGACCGCACAATCTAGATGTGAGACAGGTTAAGAGGGCAGAATACAACACAGTAATCTTTGAGTGCACAGTCTAGATGTGAGACAGGTTAAGAGGGCAAAATACAACACAGTAATTTTTGAGCGCACTATCGAGATTTGAGACAGGTTAAGAGGGCAGAATACAACACAGTAATCTTTGAGCGCAATATCTACATGTGAGACAGGCTGGGGGGGGTAAGGTGGAGGAGTCGATGATATATACTATTTTAGCACAGGTATGTTTGAAATGATCATTAAGGTTTGATGTTTGCTAACATATAACTGGAATGTACATTTTGTAATGAAGGAGCCGTCTCGGCTACACTTGCCTTGTTGGTCATTGCTGGTTGATGGCTGGCCACTGACTTCCCCCTGCTGACACCTGCAGACACAATCTGGACCCACCTCTGTAGGAGCCGCCCTTTGCCTTGGGCCCTTCGCTGCAGGGCTGCACGGGCAGAGGGCTGCCCTGGGGAAGTCACTTATGATCTTGGCGGGGAATCAATCATGGCCGGTGGGCAGGTTGGGAAGTGGGAGGGAGCAGGAGACACTCGAGGTGAAATGAGGGCGTGGGGGGCTGGAGAAGTGTGTTAAAAAAAAAGCAAAATGGCACAAAATGGACCTCAAGGGCACACCACTCACCTGTCTGATGTAATGCAACAACCTTCCCACACAGAACAGTACTCACTGCCCCTGTGAAGTGTCCTCCATGGCCGAACTAAAAATGCAAAATGCTGGTGTGGACCATTTTTGTTTTGGTCAAAGTAGACCACTTCTCAGCCAATGAGGGCCAGTTTGATGAGTTATTTCACTATGAGGTTGGTATTTTTGACCAGTGTTGCTGAATAAATATTCTTTAAAAAGCACAATTTACATCACATTTTATGAAAATAACTCCCCCTTGGCTACTATTCAAACAGTGTCACAAAATGAATTAATTACCATTAGCAACTGTGGGCCACTTTTTTGGGCAATATGGCCCAGTTACATTTTAATGAGTTACTTCACCATTCGGCTAGTAGTTTTCACCACTGTTGCTGAATCAATATTATTTAAATTGCACAATTTGCTTTATGTTTTATCAACAAATCCCTGGGTATTACTCAAACAGTCTGTCACAAAAGGAATGAATTGCTATTTGCAACTGGCCTGGGCCACTTTTTCGTTGGTGCCCGAGACAACTGTATGCCCAGCCCGACCTGCCTCCCCCTGTCACATAACTCATGTGTCGTTGTGTCGACCGACAATCTATCACCCCACACAGCACTTTGTATTCTGGGACTTGTAGTTCTGTTGTTCCATTTTAAAATATGTGCCAGCAAAACCCACTCAATTTCTCTACCACCCTAGGAGCTTGGGCGCCAAGCCTATCAGCGGTGGGGGGACAGTCAGGGTCTGCGGCGGTGGTAGGAGGGCAGGAGGAGACCACCATCCTTCGCGTGCAGCAGGCGGGAGTGAGGAGGGGAGGAGAGACGGAGAGAAGCTGTGGAGTGACAGCTGGGCTGCTTCCCGTGCCACCTTTCTGGCCTTTTCTCCCTCCTTGCCACCAGTTTCCCTTGTCCTCGTGCCCTTTTCTTCCCCATCTGATGCGGCCCCATCTCAACTTGACAGAGTAGACTAGCCCCATAAAGCCCAGGCAGCACAGGTTTAGGCAGACTGGTTTGAAGACGGACCAGATCATGTGGTCTCGAGGCACCTTGGGGACGCCTCGGGTCATGATCACCGTGGGGGCAGGCTTGGGCTTGTTGTGGCCACTGTCAGGAAGTCTTCTCTGGGTACGAAGTGTCCATGGCTGGCATGGAGAACAGAGACAGGGGCTTCGATGAGTGGGCCCCAGAGCCAGCTAGGGAATGGGTGCACTGATGACAGGTACAGAATTAGGCCAAGGATAGGGCACCAGTGGGGAGGTAGCAGAGCTGGGCTGGAGATGAGAGCACCGGTGGTGGCTACAGGTGTCAGACCAGTTGAAGACACAGGTGGAGAATACAAGACCTGGGCAGCTTGTGGCCACCAATGCTGGGTGTACGGGAGCAGAGGCAAGGCACCACAGGAGGAGAAAGCAGAGGGCACAGAGAACCTTTCAGGGCCCTGATAGACATGCCAGGTCTTCTTATAGTCCTGTCCCGCTCTCTATATTAAACGTAATGCAGCGTTGCCTGCTGTGGTTTACCCAGGAATGCTGTGCCAGTCCTGGCACAATCCCACTCTAGGGTCCACCCATCTCATCACAGCATGCAATGCTGTGTGCCTCCCGCCCGACCAACCGCAGTGTGTAAAGCTGTGGCTGCTGCACTCCTCACCTCTCTGTCCCTTTCCTGCCTCAGCAGATCCTCTCCTGCAGTCACAGAGCCAGAGGTCCTTTCTCCCCATTATATAGCCGCCCCCAGGATCCCCTCACAATGCTATACCTCTTGCACTTCTTGTGCATAGTGACAGTAGCAGCTGCTCTCTGTGCAGAGAAGGTGCTGCGGGTGGCGGGTAGCACCTGCACTGGCATCCGGGGCACAGAGGACAGAGCTCATAGCTCATGTTAGTTACAATTCACTGACCCACCCAGCCCTGCCGCTCCAAGTGTTTTGTAACACTGTGACACTGTGACTGCTGCTGCTGGCGCCATGGCGAAAGCGGCAGCCCCCTGGCCTGCCGCATTCATTAAAGAAAGGTAACACTTCGGTGACAGAAGTGTTACCTTTCTTACTTAATGTAGCCGCCCGGTGTTACCTTTCTCTGCATCTGCAGCGCCAGCGGGCCGATCTCAATGTAAGTTACATTTTTGTAACTTACGACCAGCACAGGCATGGGCTTCAGGAACATAATTTCTGCCCAACCACTGGGCGGATGGCCGACGGGTCGATCCGACCCTGCACTTACCCAACCCAGTATCCATCCTGGCATCCCCTTTACATCACATCCCTTTCCAACACAAACTCCTTGCTGTACTCTGACAAGTCTGCAAAAACCTGTACTTTGCCCTACTAGCAAAATTAGTTTGTTGGTAATAATGTTGCAAGTAATACTCTCTCCTATACCCATCTGATTTATTGTTCACATTGAATAAATACCCTAAATCAATGTTTCCACCCGGGGAAAAGCCATTAGCCAATCAGGAGTCTGGAACAGCAGGTGATAGTAGACATTGCCCTCCTGCTGCTTCCAGCTACTCCAATCCAGTAAGGACTAGAGGTCTTTACCTGGGTGTTGCAATTTCTAAAGCATGTTATGTGGGGGTGGTAACAGTGAGCCACTGCCCACACCCTCCTACCCTTCCCAGTTACCTGCTGGACTGGAGCTTTGTACTCCAGTACCGGCGCTCCTCCCGTCACCCGGCAGATGCTTTATCCCTTTTCCCTATGGCGGTGGCCATTTTTTTTCCTTTTTTTTTTCTCTGGTAGTGCGAATGAGCTGGTGGGGGGGGGGGAACATAAAAGATAGAAAATGTCATCTAATGCATTAACACATAATTCACAGAAAGCCAAACTTTCATAAAAGCAAGAAACAAACCGCATTTCCAATTGATGGTATTAAGATTAAAATAAGATTAAAAACATGCAGTTCATTGCATCAGAGTCATGGAAATGTACACACAATACTTGAGTTGTAAGCAACGTTTCCATGATTGTTATGATTCCTTAAATCCTTCATTCAGGAGATTAAAAATGTACTTTAAAACATCTATTAAAGCTATTGATAGGCTTAATTGTCTAGCAGCCATGATTCTTCCCCAGATGGCATCCGAACAAACAGCACTCCTGGAGTACACACCGTTTTAAAAGTGCAGCTGACGTTTGTCTCTTAGTTTCGGACATTCATAATCAAATGGTATAGCATTGCAATTGATGACAGACCACAGATCCTACAGGTACGATTCTCTTCAGGTATTTTTTAGTCTAGGGCCAATCACTTATATTGTGTCCTGTCGACTGCACAAGGGAATTTTTAACATACACAATAGGCGATTGTGAAGTGGTCAATGAGTCTCGATAAGATGTGCACAATTTATAATTCACTTCACTTTCACATTGACTATATTCTCTGATTCTTTTAATTTGTCTGCCACCATCATAGGTTTGTCTATTAAAACAGAATTCTTAAGGTTGAGACTTGCCAGCACTCTTTCACATTTAAGGGAAAATTGTTGGACCACCATATCATTCTCTTCCTGCTTTCTTTATGACTTAATACAGCGTGTTTGTTTCCTCTATTAAAATCTTTGTTTATAACAATAGTTTCTTTCTGTAAACCAAATGGCACCAGAAGGACAAACCAAACTCCAGATGAATAAAAACGATGGGTACTGAAGGCGTCAGGTTCAATGCCGGCCTCCATAGCAAACCCTCAAAAACCTTAATCCATCCAGCACTTCCAATCCACATTTGACTGAGGGTACCACCTTCAGCTTCACAAATTCAATTAGTGGCAAAAGTGTAAGCAAACAGTGCTTTGATACATTTATCTTCATTTGTTATTGAAACATCCTGCATCTCTCACAAATTCTTTCTTTTATAGCAGTTACTTTGTTCTTACTGGCGATCAAAAAACCAAGATAGGTTAGATTTTCTACTACTCCTATCTTTGTCTTATTAATTGTCCAGGAGGCGACACATTTTTCTTGTCACCTTGAAAGATAATCATTTAGGATTTTCTAGGGTTAATTTCCGAACCATTGGGCATCACAAAATAACTGAAATAAATCAAACTTCGTTGCAGTCCAGATGGAGTTTTATCGACAAGTATAATATTGTTTGCATAAGAGAGCCACCGGATTTGTGATTTACCTATCTTTGGCGGTAGCAGGTCCAATTTATCCATGGCTTCCTTCAAATCAGCCATGTATAGATTGAAGAGGCAGGGGGCAAGAACCCCTGTCTCAACCCTACATTTACTTTTATTGGTCTTAACAAAGTTCCAGACCTATCCATCCTTACGTGTACAGTGTTACCCGTGTGGAACATCTGGATCATCTTTAATAAACCCAGAGGGATATTCCACTTCCGTAGTTTGGCCCAAAGAATTTTCCTTAACACTTTGACAAAAGCAGCTGTCATGTTTAGTGCTGCAAATTAAAGTGGTACTGTTGCTTTTTGCAAAGCTTTCTGTTGGCAAAGTTTGTAAATTAACCCATTCAAGTTATTGCGCATTGGCTTTCTAAAGCCTGTTTGGAACATGGATAATAGTCCTGATTTTATGGCTTCAAGGTTCTTAAGTACAATATCTGCCAAGATTACACTCAATCTGTCAATTAGGTTAATAGGTTGGTAATTCTGCGGCAGGTATCAATACCCCTTTTTATATATAGTCACTATGATCACATACAGCCAGCTAGGGGGAATAACACCCATTGAAACCATTCACCTAAATAAACAGCAGAGTTTATCTGACCTAAGAGCAGGATCAAGTTTCTAGATCATATTTGGAAGGCCATCAGGGCCTCCCACTCCAGAATTCTTTAGCTTCACAATTAGTTCTTGCAGATCTCATATATCAAACTGTGTGGTACACTCTAATGGGCACTTTCTGCTCCCACTCTGATTATCAATTGTATCCCTAAAATATACTTTCTGGAATTTATCTATCCAGGTTTTTGCAGGAATAGAAATTGCCTCTGCATTGATTTGTGTTAAATGACCACCATTCAATAATGCCCAAATATCTTTAATATCCTTACTGACAACAAGTTTATAATTTTCTGGTTTTCCTAGTGTTTCCTACCTTGCTTATATACATTTAGCAGGGTTGTATACTTATTTTTGATTTGATCTTTTATATCAGCTAGGGAGGCATAGGTGTTCTTAATTTCCTAATGTCCAGATATAAAAGTAACATCTATTGCCGACTGAGAGGCACCCCACGTCCACGTTCGTTGACCTGAGCAATCCCCTACCAGATTGCCATAGCCAGCATAGATTATTAAGGGCTCCTGGTCTGCACAGGCCTATTTCGCTAGTCCTGTATCTGATTTTGAGCTCATTGCATGGGCGTAGGACATGGGAGGGACAGGGGGACAAATCCCCCCCACAATTTTAAGTGGGGGGGATAGAATGGCATTCATCCCCCCCAGAATAAAAGTGTTGGGTTGGGTCGTGCACAAACCCAGTATACTGCACTGCCTGCAGTTGCAAACATCTGCAGGCTGCTGTAGCTGTCACTGCGTGTGTGCAAATGTAAAAGTTCTTCTGCAGACTGTCTGCAGGATAAAGGTACATTTATTTTCTCACAGCTCGCTCATGCGTGCCGCGCGCCTATCCATTTTGAACATTCTATGGTCGCCGGGGATCAAACTGCACGTGACCCTGCGCAGTGCACTGCTGTGCAGCCTCAGCCTGCATTTTTTCCAGAATAAAGGAGCAGCCAGGCAGCGATGCGTGCTCCCGTCGTGCTGACTGAGAACTTGAAGGCTGGGCCGGCCTCCCCTGATGGCGTTATTGAGGAGGGAGGGAGAGACAGAGACTCTACTCGACAGCTACGCGCTACCTAAGGTAAGTGAAGTGTCCTGTGTGTGTGTGTGATGTCGTGTTGCAAATTTCTCACTAGGTTAAGTATCACTTTAGAATGAAAGTGAATCAATGGTTTTCCTAAGTGATTTTCATCAATGTTCTCGACTAGTTTTCTATCTGAGGAGGCAAGATTGGCTAAGGCATTCTCCGCTCTAAACACAGAGAGCACTTTAGAGTGGTTCAAAGGAAGTTCCTGTTCTTCGCAACATGTAGATTCAGGAGGTCTACACAATGAGTCACCATTCACTAATAATCCTTCATCAACATTCGCATAATCAATTCTCTGCCCTTCAACTCAACTGTCCATATAGGATGTCCGGTCCACAGCCCCTGCCTTACTTCCAGAGTGTTGGACTCCATCCTCCTCTGAAGTCCACTTTATTCCCCACTTGGGCAAACCAGCATTTCCCAATTTGTTTGTGTGCCCGTCATAGCTTGTGAGGTCAGCCTTTCTGCATCTTGTATCACCTCGTGGCTGCTGGTGTGGGCCTCTTTAAAGATTGACTGCACACTATTCATCAACCTGTCTTCAGAGTCAGATTGCAATTGTGGGTCCTTTGATTTTTGCACAAAATAGTGCCTTATATCGGTATGCTGCATAATTAAGTTAATTTGAGTAGTGTTAGTTTGTGAAGTCTTTACGTCTACGTCTTGGAAGCCGACTTGACTATTGACAGTTCCCCTTTTATTGGTGAAATGCTCACTATGTGGCAAGCTTTTTCCGTGAATATCTCATGCTCATTGGTCCTTGGTTTCATGCACCAGATAGGGTCTGATATCTTTAGTAGACCCCCAATACCAAGTCTAGGTCTGGATGGTCCACTTCAATTGGTTTGCATTGCATTACTTCAGGGACCATTTCTCAGGGCCATGGAATGCACCAGTGCCTGGAGACCCTGCTGTTAAAACAATTCTCAACTCTCTGTTAACTTTAATCCATTCTGCCACCTGCACGGTACTCCCCTCAGGTTCTTGGACCAAATTGGGGCTCTTCTTTAGATCATGAAATAATTCCAGAATGGTTTCAAGTCGAGAAGTGTGCATAGTAGATTCCCTTCCAATGTTATCGTACAGTTGAACCAATTATTGCAGTACTACATACATAGTTGAATATGGGGGTAGGGCCCAATGCGGAATTGTCAAAGTTCTCCGGTATTGAAGAATCATGAGAGAATTGCATACCTGGATTTACTGTAAGGGCCTCTCTATCTTCAAGAATTTTTTTCGAGGATTGCGGGATATTTCCAAATGCATATTGTTTGAATGCAAAATTAGAGCTGGATAGGCACTTATATTTAACGAGTGATTGGATAATGCAGACATCTCATTTTTCACACTTACGTACGCTTCCATTCATGAGTCACCCAGTATTTAATTTACTGGTCCTACGTCCACAACACTCTCCATCACCGTACTTGGCTTTGCAGCCAAGATATTGTCTCCATCTGTCATTTGGGCCGGCACAGAGGAGATGGCTACTGAAGTAAGCACTTGGCTTTAGTTTTTCACAGCTCTCTGGGGAAATTATGCAGTGATTTGATGGTCATCACTGCTCTCTTGGTGGAACTGTACCTGCCTACATTCAACTGACCCATTACTTCCGTGTCCAGAGGTATTGGGGCCTTATTCCACAAGTTACCATTTCTTCATCTCCTCTCTTGTTTTTATATTAAGCACTGATGTTTAAAATACAGTGAAAAAGTCACGGTTCTAAACTGGCATGGGTCACTCCCCATACACCTCAGTAATGTGGCAAATGGCGTTTGTGTTCTTGGTTCAAGTACAGTAATAAGAATAAAATGTAAGCCAGTACTGTACTTACTGATGTCCGCACTGTTAGGAGTTTGAATGTCGACTCCATCGCGAACAACCGAAAACTACGCCAACTACACTTCATGGCATTCCGCGCCGATTCAAGGGTTTGAAGGCAATGGGTCCTGCTTTGATACAGGACTGACATGCAACACAGCCAGGGATAACAGGTTCTGCAAAGACCCAGCTTCCTCTTTTGTCAACTACACTCCATGGCGGCCCATGCCTATTCAAGGGCTTTAAGGCAATGGGTCCCCCCTCGGCACAGGTCTGACATGCAACACAGTCAAGGATAGCAGGTTCTGCAAAGACACAGCTTCTCCATCAATGAGGCCAAGTCAACTCCTAATACCTGCTCAAACCACTCTCTTCCTCAGGGCGGAGTTGGACACCTGCATCCCCAGGGTGCAACAGTCAACAGGAAGGGTTTCAGAAATGCTAGGTCTGGTCTCATGGTTTCTCGACAATGTCACCACTATGATACAGCAGTTCCAAGCCCTCCTGGGCATGATGTCCTCCTGTATATACCTGATCCCTAGCTGCAGCAGGTTACAATAGAGGCCGATCCAGGAGTCACTGGACCACCAATGGATGCAAGCCTATGGCTCAAGGGAAGACGTTGTTCTCCTCACACCACTTTTCCACAGTACGCTACAGTGGTGGGGCAAAGAGCAAAATGTAACACATGGCATGCCATTTCAGGCACTGACCTCAACATTGCCCCTCAGAACGGATGCATCTCAGGCTGGGGAGCACATCTGGGAGAACTTCAAGCAAAGGGCACATGGTCACCACGGCTCCACATCAATGCTCTAGAACTCAGAGCTATCCCTTGGGTGCTGAAATCATTCCAGCGGGTATTGGCGGGCCAGTTAGTCACAATCCAGACTGACAATATGACCTCCATGCATTACACCAACAAGCACAGAAGCACAAGGTCAGCAATTCCTGCTGCAGAAGCACAGAAATGTGGACCTGGGCCCTCAAACACAAGGTTCAAATAAGGGCAGAACACCTGCCAGGGGAAACACAATGTCCCAAATGGGAAGGCAAGATGGGATTCCTGGTTGACGAAATGCCATAGTGTAATATATGGTCTTGAGCAGCGAAATTGTCAAATTGTATTTATTAGAAGGATAATAGATATAAAATATTGTTCTGATGGTATCTCGCCCCAAACAGGATTCATACATTTAACTCAGCAGTGCCTTCATCCTGTTGGAGATGTAAGCTGGAGATAGGCTCTTTATTCTATATATGGTTGTCTTGTAATCTCATTCAATCCTATTGAATGAAATTATTGCCCTTATTAAATCCATATTCGGCGTTGACCTTCCGTTAGCCTCATTAGTAATTCTATTGGGCAATGAAGATAGCGATGGTCTATATAAATTAGCTGGTAGAACCTCTAAATTCATTACAAATTTTGTTGTTGCAGACAGAGTCTTAGTGGCCCTTAATTGGAAATCCAACATGGCTACGGATGTTTGTGAGTGCAGGGCAAGAATTGGTGTCAGAGGCCACAGTAAATTGAAACTTGGAATCCTTTCATTCAGTTTATTCTCTCCATTGATTTGCGGAGGATCCATCATAAACCCCAAAACTTGGAAGCCTTTACGTTATTGTGAGTGGTTATCCTAGTGCAATAGTGAAATATTTATATAAGCATTGTACAATTGCCTTGGAATTTTCATTTGCAGTTGGTTTAGATATTGAATGCCATTCGGGATATAGGGAGATTTTGTAAAAGGTTGCTGTTCATTGGTGGATAATATATATTGTATTTGTTTGTCTAATTCTGGTAACAAATACAATATGAATGACAAAAAAAAGAATGTGACCACTGGGTCATGCAGTGAACAAAACCCCCTGTAACATGGAGTTCGCCACAAACTGAACATTCCTTTGAGCTTCATAGGCGAAAATGTACTTTAATCCCAAGGATGCGGTCTGACGAACTTCAGATAGACAGCAGGGATGCTGAAAGCCTCTATTCTAAATTATCACGTTCTACTGCCCACTACATATGAACAAAAGGACTTGAGGATAAAAACATTAGCACTCTTATTGTGGAAATAAACATGCAAGAAATATTGCTAAGTTCAGAAGAACGCAGAATTTGCATTATTGCAAAGCTACTGCAAATCAAACTTAACTTGTGAAACAAATTCTCCTGCATGTTTACATGCTCACATGTGGTGTCTTTGAAATGGGGCACCTTTGTATTTTAAGCTAGAATAAATGGGAAAAAACGATCAGCCTAATTGACGGAAGTGGTTTATAATGGCAAAACCCCATTGGAAAACGCCCTGTGAATTAGGCCCATAGTGTGTAAATTGCAACGTGCTGTTTATCCAGGATAAACTGAAAACAGAATAGAGATATCACTGTGAGGTACCTATAAAGAATGGCGGGTACACCATCAATAAAACAGGAGTAAACAAGCCTTTTATGAACAGGACAGTATTGTTCTGAAATGTCCTAGTGTGCCTTTGGCAATGCTGGTTTTGCTAGCTCTCCAGAGAACCTAGTGTCCAAACACATGTCTGTTTGGATCTGCATATATTGTTGATGGGAAGGCATACATTCCAGGACATTAGCTTGGCCATTGGGAGAAAACAGACATTTCATATAACAAAGACATATCTGTTCAGGGCGTCTGCGTAATGTGGGCTCATTTCAAGAGAAAATATGTTTTTAAATACACTGAGATACATTCAAGGAAGACTGTGTGCATTACAGGTAAGGAACAGAAACAATCTTTTACTCATTGTCCTACAAGAGTATTTACCTGTATAAAAAACAATCCAAATAAATATGACCACATTAAATAAATTGATATTTCTTATAAATAATCATAGATAATTGCTCAAATGTATATAGAGATGTGAAGAGCACCACTCTCAGAGGAAAATGAAAATATGCAGTCACATGCAATAGTGCAGGCACTGGTACAGTACAAAATCAATTAGAGCAGGTCCCTACTGGAGTTCTTGCTATTGCCACTTTGAAAAGCAGTTCAACAGACAGCCAGCTGCCCAATTCCACATATTCAACTTTAAAGCTCTATAAACCACATTTTGTGAACCTTAATTGACTCACCTTAATTGACTCACTGTTGGACTATGATCCAAATTCGAGATAGCCAGGTTAACTGAAAACCCACCTTTGTGGTTTTCTGGGGAGATAGAAAGTGGGCAGATTTAGCTTCAGCACTCATAGAAGAAGAAAAGAGAGGACGTGCAGACCCACGGACACCATAGAGCTGGCAGGCAGGTCAGACTCCATGGAACCCGGATGGAACTTATACAGGAATGCAGTAGTATAAAGATATGCAGCTTCACAGTTAGTTTTGTGTTACCTACAATCGCAACTGCCAGCGCTGCCTACGATAACAATCAACACATTCAGCAGAACTCTACAACGCACAACAAGAGCATCCAGTGCCTCCTGGGAACAGCAATGTTTAGAAAGCAACAGATCAAAGTGCTTCTGTAGTTGTGCTTCCAACCCATGAAACTCTTTCCCAGTCTCAGACCGTTCCTCGGGAAAAAAAAATGAAAGCCAGGAATGCCAGGACACCTGGAATACATTGGACATGCAGAGTAGCTATAATCCCTGATCATAAGCGTCTGTGATCTGGACTGGCTACTTTATAACTGATGCCCGCACCCTAAATCTGGAGAATCCCAGAGCTGCTCTTGAGCAAATCTTTGTGAAGCACATTTTCACGTGAACATCTGAAAGATTCTCTCTGCATCTTCAGATTTGTTGCAGTTTTAGACTTTGCGAACACGCACTAAAGCGGCAGGTGTAAATCAGAAATACTCATGGGCATTTGCTCCAGTACAAATCTTTCTAAATCAGGCTCATTGTTTTTATAGTGGAAAGTGGAATATGAATTTAGCTGGCATGGCATTTTACAACATTTGTTACAGAACAAGAATTTAAGATTTTGTATTTTGTTTGCACTGCTAATTACTACTCTGTGGTCGCTACTATGCAGCTTGGTAGAAACCTGCCTTACTAGACATTGAGAAGCCACTGCAGAGCGATCCCCGCTGATGTGATCAAGTGCAAAGAGATTGAACTTGCAAGGGGCAAGATTGCTAGACCAAGAAAGGCCTGCCAATGCAAACAGGCTGGAAACTCAAAACATATTGTTGGGGTTTTTGAAAGTTACAGTAGTCAATGATCAAAAAGCGTAGCTTACGATTTGAGCCTTTGAAAGTGTTTAATTTTCCTCCCCAAGTAACTGACAACTCAATCAGGCTTTTCGTGATTGACTGAACATAATTATGCAATGTTTGATCATGGGCACAGTACAAAGAGTAAGTAAACAAGGCCTCGAGGCAAGGTTTTTATCCACGCATAGCAGGAAACATTTTGAACATATCGCGATGAGATAATCAAGCATGAATCACATCAAACATTTGATTTTCCATGCTATCTTTATTTTGTTATTACTTTTTTAGCATGTTCGTGTTTTGTAAAAGTCGCATTTTTCTCATTAAGGATGGTTGACAATGTAGAGTACTTATGAAAAGCAGAATGCGCTCTTAAAAGCCAAGTGCAGCTTTTGATTACTGTTTGCAAGGCAGTGAAATAAGCAAGAGTAGTCACAGAGATCGCTCGGATGAGACGTAGTGAAAGGTACATTTCAAAAGAGGTCGGTGCCTTTAAAGAAAGGATGCACATGTGGTGTTGTTTCCTAATCATGCTATACTTCTTTTTTTTTTAAAATAGCTTGCATTTTGGCCTCCCGTGGGGTAGCATATATACATTAGGTAATAGCGGAGTAGGTAATAAGAGGTAGCAATGTCCCAACTTCCATCTAATCTTTCTACCGCAGTTCACACATGTAAAAACACATGCAACCCCACAAGTCGAACATTTCATGCCCCATCATCATATACTAGTGGAAAGTTATCCATGTACTATTTCAATCACAAAATATACACAACATAATTAACTCGTAGTTGTTACAACTTTAAAAAACATCAATGTAAGGTTCATCATAGAGGGCTCCTTCCCTACGGTTGCCATGAAAGCGATCACTTTGGTGCCTCTGCCCTGCTCAGCACTTACTTCTTAGTTCTTCACTAGGCGCTCGTTATAATGGGCTCACATGCCTATTGATCTGTTCCCTGCCCTTGTCAACCTTGTCCCCCAGTCTCCCAGTCCACCTGTCCACCCCCAATCCCCACTTCCTCCCAGTAATAAGATTATAATGTAATAAGATTAATGATGTAATACCATCGAAGGGAAAAGCAGGAAGACCAAGTTGTTTTGTCAGAGACTGGGTCCATTTTTTCTGCATTTCTGTGGAGATTTTGAACTACACACAATACATGGCCTGACTTCCGAGAGGCCTTCTGCTTTCCCCATTTGGTATGGGAATGATATTGTTCTTTGATGCTGAGGTGGAAGAGGTTGGGTTAGCCTCAAATGCTAAATCCACACTGATTTTCTTTATTTATTAGCAACCCTCTATTCTGACGTATGCTTTTAAGTTTTGAAAACTAGAACTCTGCAGTTATTGGTTATATGTACAATACATGAAGTTTGGTTAATTGTAATACTTTGGGCCTCATGACAAGTTTGGCGGTTATTCCGTTACCACCCTTATTATGGCAGTAACATAATTACAGCTATTTTTACCTCACCGCCAGATGAAAGAAAATGTAGTGCAATCACCTCCAGCTGGAAGCTGGAGGTGTATCCTCCACCATTCCTCCAAAAATAGGCAGGATTACTGCAGTATCATTGCCCACCTCTGATGATAGTTCCACCAAAATGCCCATAGAGTCCTGCGGACTCCCAAAATGGGGATTTACACCACCCGTCCACCACTCGTAATCTTATTGTAAACCCACAGGACTAAGTGGAGGTAACAGTAATCAGTTTTGGTGGGCATTCAGTGAATTTACCATGAATTACAGCCAAACTTTGTCAAGAGCCATAGGAATACAAAGAATTCCATGCCTTCATCAATCATGTCCATGCCTTCATTAATCACCAGAATGAGCATGTTTTTCAATACAGAATTTTGTTTTCCTGAAGAAATATAGCTACTGGAAAAAAGATAGCATCTCTTGCTTTAAACACAAGTGAATATGGACTATCAGGAGACTTTTGCAAGAATGAGGATTCGAATGTCAAGAGGAACGGGGCCTCCCAGAACCCAGAAGAGCGAGCAGAATGCTGAGATGGAGACCGTCCAAAAACAACCTCATTGAAGAATGAACGTAACTGGGTGATAGGGAGGTGCGGGCGCGCAGAAGGGAATCGTTATAACACTGAGTTAACTCATTGCAGTACTAAATATGGAAAAGAGTTAACTTCAAAGTAATATAATAAGTATAAAGAAAAGGAGAATCATTATAGTGAGCTAACTTGTTACAGTACTAAATATGAAAAAAGTTACCTTCAAAGTCAAGACAATATGAGTGCAAAGAAAGAGAGAATCATTATAATACTTAGATAACTCGACACAGTACTATATATGAACAAGAGTTAACTTCAAATTCAAGAGAATATAAGTGTGAAGAAAGAGAGAATCATTATAGTACTGAGCTAACTCGTCACAGTACTAAATTTGAACAAGAGTTAACTTCCAAGTCAATAGAATATAATTAGAGTAAAGAAATAGAGAATCCTTAGTACTGAGCCAACTTGTCAAACTACTAAATATGGAAAAGAGTTAACGTTCAAGACAAAATGATATAATCCACATGAAGGGAGAGAGAATCGTTACCACATTGAGTTTACTCGTCACATTACTAAATGTGAAGTAGAAGCAACTTGAGAGATACCAAGATTGCAGAGTAAAACAGAGGCCTGGTCAGGCACAGTTAACTGGTTACAGTGAAAGAAGTAACAGGCAGTTAACTTGAAAACCAAATAGATCCAAAGTACATGAACAATGAGAAAAGCACAAAGAGAGGTTGGACATTAAGAAAGATAATCACTGTCAAGAACTACCATGGCAAAGGGGGAAGATAAAGTGTCATCCTGTACAAGAACATTATACTGTTTTCTCTCTCTGGTGGCCCCAGGTCAGCATTTACTTCTTCTCTGAGCCCTGCCCGGATCCTCTGCCTGTCGTTTGCTATCGAGCTCTCTCACCGAGCTAGCGCTCCCTTTAGCGTGACGCCAAAACCCTGCATCCAAGCCTTTTTTTCCCTCCTGTCGCACTTACTCCTGCCCAATATTCTTTGACCCTTAACTTCTCTGCGCATGTACCTTGCCCCACTTCCACACCTGAGACTCTAATTCTGCTTACCCCATGTGTGCGACTTGACTCTCCTGCACCTCTCCATACACACATTGCCAGCACTGACTTATTCCCGCTCAAAGGGATTTAATCTTGCTGCTCCAGTGCTCTCTGTCTATATTCTGTACTTTTCACTGCCTGGTACACTCTTTTGTTGTTCAGATCCTGCCTTAGTTTGCCCAAATGTTAATCTCCCAGGCATTGTATTGTAACCGCCTAGGATGTTATATTCTGCTTCCTCTGTCTGGGTCCTTATTTAAATGCTTGCACTTTCAAATGGATGTGAAACTGATTCTCCAATGTCTTTGCTAGCCCCACCTAAACTGTTGCATTTTGCATATCTGTTTGTAATTCGAACCTAGCTGTGTTTGATCTCTGCTAGCCTTGCCTTAACTTCTGCATTTTGCATATCTGTTTCAAAAGTAAATCTAGTTGCATTTGATCTCTGCTAGCCTTGCCTAAATTGCTGCATTTTGCAGCCTGCATGTTTAAATAATTTTTCTTTTCCATTTCCAGAGCATCATGCATCCATTTTTATAATGGACTGATTTGCACTACATGTTATTATGGGAGTTATATGGATTTGGTAAATTACTATGTTAGTTTCATGTTAGTTTCATTTTTTTCAGTGCAACTCAGCCCATTAAAATAGCATTGTTGAGCAAAGTTATTATTTTCTAGCATGTGTTCTGTGCATTGGCATCTATTTACATTCAGCCTGAGGCATACCCTTGAATCACATATCTGAGCCTCCCACACTTGACCCTAGTTAAAATTCCAACTTTTGCTAAAATGTGGATGTTGAAATGCAGAGGCTACATTCCTACACCCACTCTTTTTTTTGTGCTGGAACACCACTGAAATCACTGCAGGAAAAAACAAACATTCATTATTCCAGCTTCACTACATTTTACCTTGATCTTAATAGTCAAAAAACAAATAAAATGCAATTGGTAATATTGATACAGAAACACGTTATGTGTATATCTCTAGTCTTGAGCAAAAGAAAACAAATCTTTTTTTGTTGCTGATATTTTAGAATGCCTTTTTTTAAAATCTTATGTCTTTATCTTTTGATCACCTCTGTCTTTTATTGTCTCTTAATTGGTGATTTTCTTTTTGTTTTTTTGTGTTTTTTTACCTTTTCAAACTCTTTTTTTTATAAAATATTAAATGAAAACATTGTCACTTTAAAAATAAAACAATCATAAATCCATAGAACTGTGCCAGTGGCCTCAGTCTGATGTAAGAATCAGCAAAAATCAGTGTGTAAACATAGTAAATAAAAAAATAGTCTTCAACAGTCAATTCAGGAATCGTTCAGGAAATCATTCTTGGTGAAGTGAGCCTCCATTCTCTGTAGCTGAAACTTCTTTCAAGATCACCATCTTCACATGTTTCTTTCCAGGTTACTGCATTCCAGGGATCCCGAGCTTCCGGGGTTCCGGCACACTGACTGGGAAAACAGTTATCATTCTAGAGTAAAAAGAGGAGACAACTGAGGAATCAAGTACACCAAACCCTTTTACTTTTACCTTCTCACTGGGATATCTGAAATCTTATTTTTATTAAATTTGTATTGTGTTATAGTTCACATGGAACTTTTCACAAATGCACAAAATCTCACATAAAAGAAGAATTACCTCAAAATTCATGAAAGCTTTTACTGTAAACAAAACACAAACTTGAAAAAGACTTCTCCTGAAAAAACAAATTTACGCATTAGAAACGGAGATCAGTACATAATAATCTTTCTTAAGGACTAAAACCTCTTTCATAAAGCTTATAGCGGCCAGAGGCCATTTAAAAGACCTGTCCATTAAAATATGTTGCCAGACCCGCCCCGGGTCTATTACCTTAAAATCCTTTAAAAGGTGCAGGAAAAAAGTCTTACGGGCCAAGGCCAATTTACAGCAATGTAAAAGAAGGTGCTGAAGAGTTTCTGTGCAATTCTCCAGTTTGCAGAATATGCAGTACCTTAAGTTACGTGCTATACCCCACGTGCTCCTAAAGTGTCATTTGTAGGGAGCAAATTTAAGCGAAGGCACAAACACTGACTATGTCAGTGATGTCCTGGATATTTCATCAAGTAGTAAGGCAAGGAATGGTAAGGCCTAGCATCCAAGAGTATGTCCCTGAATACATGATACTTCCTGACATGGTCTATTGTGTCAATCCATTCAACCTCCAATAACCTCTTTTGTACCCTCCATGGGTTCTTTAGAAGGTATTCCTCAGTGGAAACAACCCCGGTTAATATTTTGTGGTACTGGATCAACCATTCTATGAGACCGGTCGGGGAGCTTGACTCTAACACACTCTTTAGCAACCCCCATGTCGATCCCTCTTTTGCCAGGTGAATCTTTTGAAGAAAGTTTAGATGTTTCCATTTCACCAGTGCTTCCAGTGAAACCAGACTTAATGTGTACTTTCAAACAGTAGCTGGGACATCAGATGACAACCCTAACACTTTCCTCCAAAATTGCTTCCTCAAGCTTAGACGATTGCCCTTTAAGAGCATAAAATAACATCTCGGCCCCATAGGTAATTACTGGCACCAACTTTTTAGAATAGAACTCTTGTACTGGTATAATCGAGAAGTGACCAAGTTTCTTATTTAGAGTAATACCCTGGGTGGCTGGAGCCTTATTCTTCAATTTCTTCCCTGCAGCAGCCTAGTTTTAGTTCCCTTAGGGAAAGTTTGAAAACTTAGATACATGAAGGAATCCAATTGTGCGAGGGCTGACCCTCCGATAGACCATTTCAAGTATTCACCTACTTTTCCAGGGCCTTTATGCAGGGTTAAGATTTTTGATTTAGGGACACTTATTGTTAACAGAAATAAAAAGGAGGAATGAAATTGGGGCCAGTAAACAAACTTGCTTTAATTATCTGGCCGTATATATTGGTGCAGATAGGCTCCCTTTTCTGTCCAAAAGGACACACAGAGTGGTGTCCATGTGCAGCGCAATCAAGATTGACAATAAGGTAGGAGGACAACTCCATTTATGTAATTTAGCCCATAACCTATTTCTCGTCACGGCGTCGAAGGCCATAGAAAAATCTATGAACGCCGCAAAGAGTGGATTGTTATTTTTCAACCCCGCCTTTTGTACTGTTTTGGGGGGGAAGCGTGGATAGCCTTGGTATAACTGGTTCAATCCCTTCTGACCATTGCTCGTCACACCCTTTATATTCTTAGGTTTTGGACCCCTGGTATTATGATTTAACAAACTCTGTCTTTTCTTCAGTTTACCCTGATGGAATCGTATTTGCCCTTGTCAGGAACCACCTCTTCCACATAGGGTTCATCAGGCTCAATATCATTTATCTGGTCTTTAGCCACCTAAAGAGTGGCCGGAGACACCTGAATATGAGAAAAAGCCCCTCCCCACCCTCACTGATTTGTCCACCCTCCTCCTGTTCAATGATTGGCACTCCTTCCTCTTGAACCCTATTGGTATTGGGAATCTCCTCCACCAGAGAGGATGATATAGACAATGCGCTCAAAACCAGGATACCATCGGTGTGGTTTCGGAGCGACTCCACTATCCTTGGAGATAAGCGAGGATTATATTCCCCAGACCTTATGTAATGATCAATGGAGGTTATTTTCGACATCATGGCTGATAGCCTTCTTTCTTGGTTCGTTGCCGCCCCTATTAGATCCCTCAGGGAGTTATTCATCAAAGAGAGGGCAAATTCTAAGCCCTAACCACCAAACCCATGGTCTGCATTATTTAACTCTGCCCCATGGCCGGTGATTGTAAGTGGTAATGAACACTTTTGTTCAATGAATTGTGAATGGATTTTGTGTGATACATTGGTTTACCATTGGGTCGCTGAAAGGGTATTTGAACTTTCTTTTGGGTGACAGACACTGGAGGTCTGGCCAAAAAGTGCCATCTAACATTGTGGAACTCCGTCCCCACTGGTGTTAATTGCTTAGGTGCCTCTATGCTCACTGATAGCCCTTTAGGGAAAGCATCTAAATTACCCTCCTGGTCTCAAGGATTATGAGGATGGTCAGTGTGAATTAATGGCCCCGAAAACTCTGCAGTGGTTTTAGTATCCATCTCTATGTTTTTCATCCCTCCACTCAGGGAAACACACTTTGGAGACAGGGAGGGTGCAATAGGGCTTATCGTCCACTCCACTCTCTCACAAACATTACCAGGTTGTTTTGAACCGGGAGGCTCACTTTCCCTTGAGCCACCCCCCTGAAAGGAGCCTCAAACAGGCCCCTTCACAACCAGGCAGCCTGAAAAAGATAATTCCCTGCAGGCTAACAAATCCCGATCTATAATTTCTTCATGTTGCTGAGTTTGCCCTCTTACATTATCACACCCTAGGGGTGCCCCAACCAGCTCCCCCACCACACCCGGGAACAGAACCATCTGCCCAGAAGCCACGACTCCCTTGTTGTCAATGACAAATAGAGCCTTATTAGAGGCCACATCAGCCTCCCTGGGAAGAATTGGAGTAGATGCACATGGCGAAGTCCGGGATTCGTCCCCGATGCCAGAGCAGCTTAGACAGGTTTTCCTCATGGAATCAAGGAAAGCTTCCTTAGCAGCTTTACTGGATTACCCATGACCAACTCCTCCCAGGTAAATTTCCTTCTCAGACCTGATGCCATATCAGGAGATCCAAATGGAGAAAGTTCAAAAGCAGGAAAGAGCACCCAAAGCCAGGGTGCTTTAATTGGCTGTCTTGCTGCTATACATAGATATTTGGGTGGCAGGTCAAGAACCTCTACCACTGCAACTACACTTTAAACAGTACTGCAATGAAATCACTTTAAATATCTAAAAATAGGAAATCTATAAAATACATATAAAACTTGTAAAAAACTTAAACGATGTGCATATGAAATTAATTATTAGGTTAAAACAGGAGCTTGTCATCATCCACCAAATCCACATCTGTCCTTAAGAAACCAACCAATTTAATTAACATCTTTCTGTCTAAAATAACTTAATAACTTGGTGCCCTATTAGGACCCTCCACACATTACAACACAACACAATACAATATGTAATTTGTGCCCATAGAAAGGTCACCTTTGTAAATCAAAAATAAACATGTGCAATACATCAAAGGCTGGTCATATAAGCATATAGGGGTAGGCCCTTTTTAAATATGTAATAGTAAAAGCAGGAGTATCTGAGGTTAATCGTGAGTCCAATAAGTTGCAATAATGACTCCCAGGAAAGTACTAACAGGAGTATTGGGATTGGCTCAAAGGCACTAGGCCCGTAGTCACCGGCCTCACCAATGGATCCAATCAGGGCAATCGGAAATCAATGAAGTCACCCTGTTAGTTCGCTCGTGTGGTAAAATGAAGATCTGAAGGATTATGAATCCCAAGTCCCAAAACAGTCATTGCAACAGTCATAGGAATGGATGGGGTCTCCTATGCGCTTTCAAAAAAAAGTCTCTGGCCACAAGAATAAAACCAGCCGAGATCTTAACTCGCATGGGAGGCTCTTCTTCAGAAACCTACCAGTGCGGGCAGCTCAAAGGTATACTTCCATAGCAATACCCGCAGGCTCCGCTTTCCCTCACCTTGGCACCACAGACTGTGGCAGTAATGGCGACGAATGAAATAAATGAATTTATATGATGCAGATCGGTCGCCAATACAGTAAGGGCAGCCAAAGGCACCCTAAAAGTATAGAAATCAGAATTAAGTCAAGTGTTGTTGGGCCCACTAAAACAAACGTTGGGCCCACTTTCACGTTCGCCTTTGGATTTCATAAAGACTCTGACGTGCGGATTGAGGGTTGTGGGTTGCAGGTGCTTTAAACGGTGAGCAGTTGGGGCAGGGACTGAAAACTGCTGGAGCCAAACAGCAACAAATAATTTAAAAGCTCCTGTCAACGTATGAGGAACAAAATGAAAAATAAATATAAGCGGCACAGCACACTCTCCCACCCGTTGGGGGTTTTCTTGGATTACCCTCATATGGTGAGTCGTAACATCAGTAAAGATCAGCTGTCAACACGCGGTGTCCGGTGTCCGAGCCCCGAACACAGAACCCTCTGCTTCACTCTGCACCACTACGTTGATTGCAAGGGGTTATGCGCAATCAGTCCCTCCTCCAGAATAATAGGAAGTGAAGATAGACTCAGTTTTCTTCAGTAAACACGATATCAGCTCCTTAATAGTCACAGAACACTCTGCTTCATTCTGCACAGCTCTGCTGGTTGCAAGGGGTTATAAGCAATCAGTACCTCCTCCAGAATAATTGAAAGTGAAGATAGACTCTGCTTTACACAGTAGACAAGATTTCAGCTCTTTAATAGTCACAGAACACTCACATTATCTGAAATCAATATACTATGCACACAAATGCAGATTGTACCAAATAACATATCATGTAGCGAAGACATCTTTTTAGGACTGTAAAGACTGGAGGTGGGTATCTGTACTCCTGCCCTCTATATGGCACAGTAGAAGCATCGAGCACCCCTGCCAAGATTCTCTTTAGGGTGGCTATGGACGAGCAATCAAGGCTTAAATTCTCAGGAGGTGATGCGGGCTGGTTCTGAAGTACAGTGTAGTCCCCAAGCTCCCACAAAGGAATATCCACACACTATGTTATGTGATAATACATTTCTTTATATAGATAAGGTGCAATAAATGCACACAATCAATAACACACTTTGTGCTTTGGAAAATCTGATATAGTAAATATTTACAATGTCTATTTGGTACCACGGTTCACTCTTGACTCCTTTAAAATGCACCAACTGCTGAGAGTTCCAATGGCATACAAATCAAATAGTAATGTGAATCAACATCAGGCATAGGAAGGAAGACAAGTTAGCTTAAACAATGGCAGAATACTTTGTCCCACTACCATGACACAGTTCTGTGTGAGGATCTCCCCACCTCGGCAACCTGTAAATAAAGTGTTTCAACAAACCCAGTCCATATATGTTTAAAAGAGTCTTGTTTCCTGGTAAAATGTTCTTCTACCCCAATGTACCTGAGTTTAGCAGAGTTTCTTTGATGGTTCATCGATGGATCCCCTCGAGGGTGGACTCCCTTTAAAGCAGGAGCCACAGGGCATTGAGATTCCTCGAAGCAATGTGAACATTCAGGTTGAGACGGCAGCTTCGACCTTCGCTGTGCTCGTCGACGATCGTTCGAGGACGTCCTGGGAAGATGAGGCATTCGGTGCACATCGATGCAAAGAGTTTGGTCCCACAAAGACTCAATGAAGAACGTTTGCCCTGCAGTGGGTGTCGAGGGTCGGCGCTGGATGTCGGCATCAGCAATCAGGACTCAACCACAGCTGGACTTTGGATCATTACTTGTCAATGTCTTTGTTGACTTTGGGTCATGGGAAACCAACCAGTGTATTCCACTTGTTCGTCGAAAGACCTCGACGACCTTGACCTTCCCCCGAAGGGACAAAGCCATCGGCGGTGATGGCAAGGAAGCCCTTCATTCAAAATGTTCTTAGGCAAAAGGTGGAGCACTGCAGCTCTGGTCATTCAAGCAGCACTGCATCAAGCAGTCCCCACTTTTGGGCATCATGACTCGACTGGCTTCCAGTGGTTACAGATATTTTCCGAACCCCGGTAAACGGCAATGGACTTCGACGGCTTCGATGTCTGGGTGCACTACTTCAAGGTTTCTCGGTGGACCCCGTCTCCGGTCGACAGCCTTTCGGGACTGGCTTCCAGGGTGCTTTGATGTTCTCTCGTAGCTTGGGGAGATGTCTCCTAGTCAGGTCCTCTCTCGGATCAGTCCTCGACAGACTCGACAGCTTTCTGATAGGGTTAAAGGAAAGCAGCAGCAATTCTTCTTCTTTCAGCTGGGCTTCAAGAATAACCAGCTTCAAGTTTCAACTTCGGCTTCAGAACAATTTGGTAAGTGAGAGGTCCCCAGATATACAGATCTGTCCCTAATTCACACTGCTGAGCCAAGCTGAGTCAGCCAATCAGTCAGAAGGGCATTCATGCAGGCAGGCAGCCAATCAGGCTCACAGTGCATTCAGGCCATTCACTTCCGCCCAGACACCCATAACAAGGAATGTGGATTGGGGCAAGCACCCAGCCTTTCTGCACACCACACTGCATTCATGCAAGGTGCGGGAAGGGCTGTCTCATTCTTTGTGTCACACACAGAGATACCAGACACCCGTAACATGGAATTAATATTGGTCACACACTCTATTCACCCAGGTCCCACACCAAGGGTGTACCCAAAAAATACAGGCACTGGGAAGGCTCCAGCTAGTCTGGCTGGGACTTCCGAACAATACTATATATAGTTATTTTACAGAACAGCCAGTCAGTGGAAGGGACAGAGTCAGAGCTTCCCAGGACTTTGGGAAACAAGGTAATAGGTAATAGAATCCAAGAGGCCACAGGGGCCATCTTGTCTCCTATCAGAAATCCACTGATTCCTATGAAAGGGCCTGGGTATCCCAAAATGGAGGACACTCAGAGCACCTGTCAAATTCAGCATGGAGCTTCCAACAACCCATACCCTGATCTGTGGGCCAAACACAGGTGCCCAAAAACATACACTAGGGGTACAGGGTTGTACCTCCACCTATGGGTGCCAAAAGGGCATCCCAATGGTCTCTGTTCACCACAAGAAGAGAGGAAGAGCTGCACTGCCAGGAGTCCCAGAACACACATGATACAAGAGCACAGGACAAGGACATGGAGGCCGTGTTTCTCCAATACATTTCCAGCATCACAAGGACCATCTGAAAATATTATAAATTAAGCATACTAACACCAAATGGTATTTTACAGGAACTTTCGCAAACACAACACTCCTTTCTCTTAGTTACCTATTTATATTTGTGTTCACTAATTTGATATATTGTTCCCCTTTTATCTCTTCAAATCTTTTTTTGATATCTTCACACTATTTACACCTATTCACCTGCTATAGTAATTCTATCTAATAGGTAATCACTGGGTGGATGGGCTTAATTTGATTAACATGGACAACCTGTTCCACTGTTAATTCTCCTTCCTGTTTAGCAATTCCGTAGAACACAGGTGATACCTTAACTACAATTCTATATGGTCCTTGCCATGCTGCAAGACATTTAGAGTTGTTATGCTTATTTTTTCCAAAATTAAATGTATGCACCTGGTCTCCTATCTCATATTCTCTCACAGATGTTTTCCTATCGTAATATGTCGTTGCACTGTCAGTGGCATTTTCAAAATGTTGCTGTGCAAATGCAGACACATATTGCAAGTGCTTTCTGAGTTCTTCCACATATTCATGAATTGTGGACTCCTTTACAAGAACCTGTTCATTTGCTCTGTAAAGTAAGTGTTGTGGCAAAACCATTTTTCTTCCTGTCAAGATTTCATGGGGGCTGAGATTTGCTGATTTAGAGGCTGCCAACCTGAGAGTCATTAATACCAATGGAAGCTGAAAATCCCAACTTGATCCTGCTTCAGCTGCAAACTTTTCAACATATCAGCTATTGATCTGTTACACCGTTCCGTTCCCCCTGAAGGAGGGTCGATAAGAAATGTATATCTTCCTCTTCACACGAACAATTTGCAAATTGTTGTCATTAATGCACTAGTGAAATTACTTCCATGGTCTGATTCTTTCCTTTGAGGCAAACCAAATCTTAAAAATTATGATTTACAAGTAAAAGGGCTGCCGTTTGTGCACTGCAGTCTGGAGCTGGAATAACCCCCCACCCATTTAGACATTAGACAAATGACTGTCAGCATGTACCTGTTTCCCCTTGCTGATCTCCTCACTGGCCCTACATAATCGACTAGTAAATTAGACCAAGGGAGTGTCAAACCCCTTTTCATTAATGGTGCTCTATGGGATGGTGATGCAGGCTGAAACTGTGCACACACTAAACACCCCCTAGTGTAGAGCTCAGCATCTTGGGACATCTGTGTCCAATAGACACAATCTTTTAAAATGTGCAAAGTCTTCTGTGAACCTCTGTGTCCTGTAGTTATGGCATTGTGGGCATGATGTAACATCAATATCTGAAATGACAAAGACATTACCCATTCAATTTGGCATGTCACGGATTCTCTAATCATTAGTCCATCCTGTAACCTAATTCTCTTTTTGTTTTTTAATAGCACTCTCAATTCCTCTTTCCCTTTGCAGTCATCTTAGTCAGAGGACTGTGTTCTTCATTTATCTAATGGTAGTAGAATGGGCATAGAATAAGATCTTCCCTTTATGCCTTAATCAAGTTTTGATCTGGAGTATCAAAACTCCATTGTGCCACAGGCTGTTCAACTGTGTTCGAGATTTTGAGCATGTTATCACATCCACCTGTATTTCACAAAGAAGGTGGTCAATAGAAAATAACTCCCCAATACAGCTCCAATTTTGGCTAATTGACCAGCCTTATAATTTCCTTCCTTATCCTCACCTGGTGTTTTCAAATTACCACATATTTTTCTCCAATGGATTATTCGGTCATTTTCTGACACAAGTTTGCCTATAGCTTGAATCATCTTGCCTTGTTTACTTTATGTGGTTTCTTTCTATATGTAAGCATCCCTTTCACCTTCCAGTCCGGTAAATATTCCACAAAACTATTTTTCCTCTAATCAGAATCAGTGACTAAAACTAGTTCTTTGAGTCTATTTTCTGCTGCTGTGGATATTGTCTTGTAAATTGCGGCCAATTCTGCCACTTCTCTGTTTTTTGGGGCTTATCCTTATACTTAATCTTGGAATGCTGTCAAATTCAAACCATACATTTCCTATTCCTGCTCCGAGTTCTTTTTCTGTATATTTGTCTACATGGTATGCACATCCATCTACATACACAGTTGGTAAATCTTTACATGTTTCTTTGTTGAAGACCTTGAGTGGGGTTTGCTCAAATACATTCAAATGTGTCTCTAGCTCTGTGTCATCAGGCATACAGACAGCTGCACAATCATGCAACTCTGCTAGTCCTTGAGCAACTGGGCTCTTTTTAGTGTGTCCATTACCCTGAAGTGCTAATGTCCAGGAAGTTATTCTTGACTGCGCTAAATGCCAGGATCTGATTCTCTTACTTTGTAAAAATTGCAGAGGGTGAAAATGTGTTCAACAATCACCTGCTCCCCTTGAATTATGGGACGGAAATGTTGTAATGTCCAGACAGTGGTCAGAAGTGCTTTTTCAGATTCACTGAATTTGGTCTTTTCCTGTGATACCGCTTTGCTAGCATATTCAATGGTTTTGTTATGTGTATCGTGATTTTGATATGACACTGCTGACATTTATCTGTGAATCCTATATATACAAAGAAATCCTGGTTTTTGATTGGATATGGCAAACACAGTGCTTTCATTAGACACCCTTTTAGCATGCTCACTGCCTCGCCTTGTTCCTTTTCTCATTTCTAGGGTAGACCCTCCTTCAGTAATCTGATCAAAGGTTGTGTAATCTCTGCTTAATTTTCAATACATTTTCTGTTGTAACGTTTCCTTAAACTTTTAAAGTTAGTGGGATCATTTAGTTTCTGAACCGCTTCCACTTTTTTCTTTTGTGGGTTTAACCCATGCTCTGTCACTTCATGACTAGGAAGTTTCCCCTTTTTCTGCACCAATTTGCTTTCTGTAATGATACTTTTGCCCCAGCCTTCTGTAGCTGACAGAGCACATGTCTAATCTCAATTGGTGGATTTTCATATCTTCATTTCTGATTAGCACATTATCCACATAGACTATTGTCCCTCTTTCAGCTGCATCCCGGAGTGCTTTTCTCAGAAATATCCCAAACTCACTCCCACTATTGACATACCCAAAAGGGGTTAGTTACCATGCATATTGTGATTTGTCAAATGAAAATGCAAACAAATTTTGAATATCTTCAGCTAATGGCACACACCAGTGTACAGCTCCAAGGTCTAAGGTGGTAAATACCTTTAAGCCTTGAACCTGTGCAAGACACTGATCAATAAATGGAAGAGGCCACCTTGAAACAAGTACCTTTTTGTTTAATTCTCATAGATCTGCACACAAAAGCCATTGGCCATTGGGTTTTGGCACACCTAATATAGGGGTATTTGATGTACTATGAATAGGCCTGATGACTCTTCTAGATTCAAAATTTGTGATTATTTCAGTTAGTGATTCCAAACATGCCAGTGGTAGCCTATATTGTTGGGTGTTCTGACCCACGTTTGGACTATTATGCTACAACATTTGGTGCTGTGGGTTTAGGAAATCCAAGATGGCCGAAAAAGCCCACATGTGCGCCAGAATCTATGAAAACCGCGCAGTTTGTGCGCACACCAAAATGGTCGCCTGACTTGCCACCCCCCGGTGCGGGTGTGCTGGGTCAGAAGAGCCATGAGTGAAATGGGGTGCCAAAGAGAAAAACGGCAGTGCCTGTTCGCTATAAAGCACTTTAAAAATCACCCTTTGTTTCTCTGAAGGCAAGCTCAGAATGCCCATTTCAAACATTGCAGAATATCCAACAATCTCACTGAACACCAGCAGACATTTGACAGAATAAAGTCTTGTGGGCATACAAAATCTGGAAAGAGGATGAGCCTAAAATAATGTTCATAGCAAAACTGGCTGAGCTGTGGATTTCAGCAGTTTAAGTAAATTTGGACTGAAAGACACTAAAAATCTAAATGTTTAAAAGAAATGAGTGACCTACTTTTGAGTGTCACATAGGTTGCAATTGTTTAAATGTCATAGTTTTAAACTTAGAATCAGCATTCTAGCTGCATGCGTAAAAATTGGAAGTTTGATCTGGACAGGAAAACTGGCAGCCAAAGAGACATTTAGCTGAGGCCTGGCTTAAAAAGAGAGGGAATTTTGCCCACCAGCTACCCCCGACAGGAGGTGAGACTTGCACAACAGCTGTGTTCCCAGGCCTAGCTGCCTTTTGCTGTTCCCACCAAAAGGGATATGACACTTCTCTGATTGAATTACCTGGGCTCTGCAGGAAATTGAACAAAGCCCTGTCCTGACTCAGGCAAATGTTTTATTGGGGGGGGGGGTCGTAAAAGTGGCTTCCTCCTGGAAGGAAAGGGGAGGAGCACTGCCTGTGAGAGCAAGCTGGCTTGGCAGAACTGGAAAAACCTGAAATTCAACCTTGTGCTGGGGGGAAACCACACCCCTTTGGGGCCAGAACATAAATCTAAAAAGATGGATCATTCATAGAGCGGACTTGTGAAAATTTTATAAGTGATATCATTATTCTTGTGATTTTTCTGTGCACATTTGAAGACGTGTTAGGACCCGGTGGTATGTTCAGGGGGGGTTTTAGCGGAAAAGAGGATATTACTCTAAATGTATGTATGTTAAAAATCTGACACTCCACCACCTAATGCCCACATGCTTTGCGAACATTTGTGTAAATGCGGGGACAAATCCAATATTGGTAACCCGACCAAAAAGTGAAATATGTTGCCATTTTTGAACCCAAGCTCCTAGTAACGACAGAATTGGAACAGGGGCTACCATCAGTAAATGCATGATGTGTGTATGCAATGCCAAACAACTATCTATCAGGGAAGTATGTCTTTGGATCAGATCTAGATTGTGTGTAAAGTTGACAGGGGTGGGTTCTCTGTATCATAAACAGACCTCATCATGATGACACTTCATTTCATTCCCCCAATCAAGGGGAAGAGGAGGAAGTGGCCAATGACAAGTGGAGAGGGGTAGGGCCTAGAAAGCTAGCCTCTCCACCCACTTTCAAAACACATAAAAAGAGACTGCTGGGACAGGTAGAGACATTCAATTCCATTTGCTGCAACGCGCTCTGCCGGACCATACAACATTCAGAATATACCAGATTCAACACTTAGACTTTAAAACTCCAAAGAACTTGATTCAGAACTCAAAGCAAGGGCCTAAACCCACAAACTGAGAACTCTTCTCAGTAGGCCTCAGCATCCAGCAAACCTAACAGCGGTAGCAGCATCCAGGAGCCGTGCAGATCAGCGCTGGGTCCAGAGAAAGCTGTGCAGAAAGATCCAGAAGCAGTGCTGTACCCAGAGAAAGCAGAGCAGTATCCAGAACCAGAGGCCAGAGATCCAGAGTGACCCAGACCGCTGTTAGCAGAACCAGAGAGCTGACCCAGATCACTGTGAAGTGCCGAGACCAGAACCGGAGTCCAGTCCAAAACCTGACCAGATCCGTGGGGAGGCTTATTTCAAAAATATATTGTGAGTACCTAGCAGAACTGTGCAGAACCAATCTCTTAGTTAAAATAATATAATTCAATCTATTTTAATCTAACCAGAACTGCCTCCTGTCACCTGTCATTTGCAAAGCTGTCACCTGTCATTTTCTAGCTGCAAGCTGTAACCTGTCGCTTTGAACTTTTAAAATGTCAAATCCGAAAAACTACCTTTATTTAATCGTCCGTATCTCTGGAACCGTTTGGGCTAGGAACTCAGCTTTTCAACGAGCCTAGAACCGACTTCCTACTCCTTATACTTTCTCCGTAGTCACGATTCTCGCACCCGCGAATTTTACCGCGATTTGCGATTTGGTTAAAAATCCAGCCACGTGTGAAAACAGCAGCTTCCTTGCTTTCCTTTGACAAAAATTCGTTTAACCTGCTAGTTACTCTGAATCATTGCTAAAGTGAGCCTGAACTAATATTAACTAGATACCACTCACCCTGAACCTCCTGAAGGGAATTAAAACCATTTTCAGCATATTTCTCACTGCATTGTCACCATATTCAAAGCATTTTGCCTGTATTTCAAAACTCCTATCTGTTGTATAAGCTGCTGGGGGGTGAATTGTCCAAGAAAGTGATTACATTGTCTTTTGCTGACACCCTATCAAGTTTTTTTTTCTGTACTGCATTTTCATTCCACCTTGCATCCATTTGAAACCATAAAAGTATTGTTGCTATCTTATCCATCCTATAACCACTCATCATTGATTATAAAGAAGTGTGCTAGTGCCAGACTATCCATTATTGATTACTGCTCAGATTAAGTGTGATATTCAATTATTAATTGATTATAAAGTGTGATATATATATATATTGTTTAAATTCTCAAATAAACCTTTTAACTTGCAAAACAGAACTACTTCTTGGCTCAGTGGGGTCAGGGGGATTCCAAGAGAGGGGTGTTATATAGGGGTAGTCATCCAGAACTCATGAACTGGACATAAAGATATATCAATAAGGGTTTCCATTCAGTATCCCAGACTAGGCATTGACTTAGCTGTAGTGTTGAATTGAATCCTCTTACAATATTGTCACACAAATACTGGGTCCCGACCGTGTGCTTCTGGTAGTGAGGCCGCATGTAAATCGGTCAGCCAACAGACATAGACATCTTTGGCAAAAACATGTTTAAACTTCATCAATATCTTTCTCAATTGGTCTTTTTCTTCTTCATTTGTAAAAGCATCTGTGGCTTGAATCTGCTCCTCTACCATTTTAGAAATTTCTGGGAACCTCTGTACTTTCCTCTAATCATGTAGCAATGACTCTTGGGTGAGTGGCTATACTCAAATATTTTGGAATATTGACCTCCATTTCAATATGCTGTTTTTCTCTTTTAGATTCATCTAATTCGAACAGTCATCCTGATGACAGCATACTATTTCACTTGGCTCATAAGGGTATACAGATAGAACTTTAAATATTTATTTGGGCTTCGACTCCAGTGACTCTGGTAACTAACCCTGTGTAGTCACATAGCTTTCAGGGATGTTCCTGATCACTGGTTTACTGAAATCATCAGTGTAGTAAGATGTCTGTACTGCCATTCCAAATGCTGAACTCTCATCCAAATGAATGTTTGATACCCTTCATTGTCAAACAGTATTTTAATGGGTCCATCATTAATCTCTATCATTGGTGTATATTCACATTCTAATGTTTGCTGCATTATGGATTCATTTAGGCATGCAAATGCATCAGAACATTTTATCTGTTGTCCCTTCCTGTATTCTAATGCTCTGTAAATTGTCTGGTAAATGTAGGAATAGTAACATCCTTTTCACCTGAAGCTCAATTGCATATGGTGTCAGTTGGGCACAACAGTACGCTTGTCTTTTGTCTACAAATTGAGGTGTGTCTCCACCCAACCTAGACCAAACTTTTTTTGATTTAGAATGTCTAATACCATACACATTCTGTGTAAGATGCAATTTCCCAAATAAAATGTGTTTCCCGTTCCACTCACGATCCACACATTGTGATGAATTCTATTAGAGCTATTTGTAATCCTTAACATGAATCTTCCAACAATTGTTTGTCCAAACACTGGATCATCTAAGCCAAAGATGTGTTGATTTTTTATTTCAAACTTTGGAATCTCCTCTCTGTCAAGTATTTGCCGGAGTACCTTTTTACTAATGAAACTCCTTTCATGTTCAAGCACTAAAGTGGCTTCATTCATTTCAGAATGCCCATTCACATGGGCAGGGATCCATGGCTGCCCTTCTCCCATGTGTATTTTTGAGATTGTTGAAGTGTGTTTTTCTTGATTGAACTCTGGAGTAATATTTGGTTTGCATGGTTCTTCATTTAGATAAAAACACAATGGGCCTCATTACGAGTTGGGCGCAAAGGGATACCGGGCACCGGTAAGGACACCAGTGCCGGTAATCCCTTTGCGCCCTATTCCGAGTTCCCTTAGCGGGTCCCTTCCTTAACGCCTGGTTTCACCAGGCGTTAAGGACGGGACCCGTTAAGGGACTTTAGAGCTAATAACGGTACCTCAATTTGCGGTACCGTTATTAGCGCCTTCCCATTGAGCCCTATGGGGGCTCAAATGGGAATGGGGAATGGCTTTTTCAATGGGGACTTACCGTCGGAATAGACCGGTAAGTCCCCATTGAATGAGGGCGGACTTGGTACCGGTATTGTAGGTAGTCATGGCGCTAATATCTCGGAATGAGGCCCAATGTGTTTTAATCTATTTCTGGTTGCCAGTTTTTCTTGGGATCCAAATAAATCTCCAAAGACTGCTTCTCTGTTACTACTTGCATTACATCCTGACGCTTGAGAATGACAGTGACATTAGGCACGCAGCCATTCTAAAGATATACTTACACTGTACTTTCAGATTAATCAACAGTGTGGCATTCTTTTAAACTCTTGTTTTGGGTCATTATTTTCTTGGGTCTCAATGGTTTTTTAGCTAAGGACCACAATACACCATTCACCCCTTCATTGTGGGGCGATACCCTCTTCAGGTAAATTGTTCTATTAGAAAGGGTATTTCATCAATTGATATATGAACCACACTTCCTGTCTCATCCAATGCTTCCCTATCTTCATGTCAACCTCAGTGACACATTCGATAATTATTTCTTCCCCATTGAAATTCTGCACAGGGCGTACATGTTGCCTTACCTTTACAGGATTTTGTGCGGATCTCCCTTTGTTGATAATTTTCACCAGTTCTTTTGATATTATGGTTGCTTGGGCACCTGCGTCAATCATTATAAATGCATTACATTTTTCTTGAATAGTGATAGGAGCATAGTACCTATCTTTAACCTCTTCTAGTGTATATACAAATTGTGAATTTTTACTAATTTTAGGACTTAATTTTCTTAGCTCTTTTTTACTTTTTGCTAGGCAAATGGGCATATGAAATGACATTTTACCCTCCTTTTTGCCCACTTCATTTTGAATTTCTTTGTCTATTCTCCTGGGCTCAGAACCCTTTTGGAGTGTAGCCACTGACTGCCCCTCTGACTTGGGACCACTAGAGTTCACATCCAAATTTCTCATTGTGCCTTTCCCATTGTCTGAATCCTTTCTACCTACTTGCATATTACACCCTATCGCTGGGTATTTTCATAAGTGCCATGTGACAGCATGTCCATTTCTGTTGTGTGACGTTTATCTGTGTTTTGTACCGAGCCTGTCATTTCTGTCCCTTAGAATATCTGTGCTTCAAAATATTCCTCAGGTGACTGACCTGCATCCACCTTTTGGGCAGTTGTTTCCTCTGTGTGGGTATCAACAGTATTTTGATTATCAATTAGGGATAATTTAATCAGTTGATCCTAATTCTTTGTTTTGGTTTTCACTTTCACATTGGATATTCTTTTTTAATCTGCTTCTCTGTTCTTTGTGTTTTTCTTGTTCATTTTTTCCCTTCTGTTCTTCATCTTTACAAACCTGAAGGGTCTGGTTGAACTCTGAATTGAACCACACTCCCTTTTTGTGTGTTGGAATTCTCTGTCTTGCTTTCATTCGTTTGTTTTCTCTTTTTTAAATCAGCAAGCAATTCAGTATTTTTATTCAAGGGCATTTCTTGGGCACCTGCGTTTTCATCAGAGGTGATTAGCTAGTCACTTGTTGTGCTACGCACAAGATCACTCCTATGGCCTTTTGCATCTTCACTTGGTTGTTGCTTTTGTACTGCACATAACTTCCCTATCTGTTCAGACAACATTTAGACATGGGCCTCTAAGCATTGAAACCTGTCCATGTCTCGGAATTCCTCTCTTTGTGGTCTGTGCCGGTAATGCTTAAACTCGCACTGACTGGGCCTGTCCTGATATCTTTCAGGAGATTGATTTCTATTTGTGTTACCTCTGAATTCACATGACACAGGAGGCAGAGTATGTGGAGTGACCATCCTTTGACCATGGTCGACCAGCATTGGTGTTTGATTATATTGGCGAGGGACATAATTCATATTTTGTCTTTCATTTGGTGGGAACTTTTCCCTATGCTGATTTCCATTTTCAATGAATCTATCCACATATCTTGGTCTTTCTTGGTGGCCATATACCATTGTATTTGGGTCAAATCTACTCTGAGCCCCTAGTGTCTTGTATGGGCCATTGCACATTTGATTTTAATTGTTATTTAGGGGTGGCATATCATGGCAAAATCTCACTCTGGGAGAACTACCAAGATATTGAAGACTAATGTAAGAACTTCTACCACTGGGTTCATGGATTGGAACATAGGAGTTTGGGGCGATGTCCACTTTGACGGCACACCCCTTTTGGTTAGGTTTCATGTTGTTCTTTGCCTGAGTTTGCGCCGATTCTTGCGCATATTTACATATTTTACCTACAAAATCGCTGTTGTGGATTCCTTCGACTTTGGTTTTGTCTCTTTATTCTTAGGCCCCTCCTCTTTCTGACGAAATATCACTTCATGCAGTTTGGTCCCCTGTTCTATTATCCATTCTAGTGTTATTTCCCTGTCAAATTCTGAAATTAACTGGGAGACAATTTCTTCTTGTAGCCCATAAAAGTGTGCAGTTTTAAATTCTACAGAGTTAGGGTTGAAGGTCACGTCAAAGCGTGAACATTTCTTTTTAAGTTTTGAAAGAACTGGGGAGGTGACTCATTCTACTTTGCCATAGTATAGGCGGCTTTCGTTGTCATCCTGTATAGACTGGTAAGGTGAGAATTGGTGTCAAACCTCCTTCTCAAAGTCTGCCCATGACAACTTTTCCTGTCCATTGAGACCACGAATAATACTAGCAGATACTGCACTTAGAGTGAGGCGGAAGTACTGTCTATATTGTTCACTAGGGACCTGAAGGGATTTGACTATATCATGAACAGTCTCTAAATGGTCTTCCATGCAACAATCACCTCCCTTTTTGAATGGTTTAATCAAAGTTTTGAGAGATTTCATAATGTGTATAGGACTACATGTTGCATTCTGGTATGTGTCATTTTGTCACTCATTCCTATTCTGTTGTGGGCAGGAACACATGTGAATATTTGTAAGTGATTCGGACCCTATCATTGGGCTATAACCAGGTCTGGCCATGTGGACAGCTGCTGGTACATTTCCTTGGCTAAGGCTGCGATTGAGTTCAGCACCAGGGAATGTAGTAGCCTGTCGCTTTACCTGATATTTGAGATTAAACATTTGCTGTTACAAGCTCTTGTACTGTCCATGAAGCTGTTCTGCTTCATGACAGAGAACAAAATGCTCATCCCTGACCTTATTGATTATTGCTTGCAATTCATTGATTTGTGTCTGATAATGATGAAGTGCTTTGGCTTTTTTGTCATTTTCTTCCAGTAATTTAAATATCTACTGTTCGATAGCATGGAGTTCTTTATCTTTCACCCTGCCATCTTCTCTAAGGGTATGCATTTCCGAAACTGCAACATCTTTATCTTGCCTTATATCATCCAATATGGCTTTCTCTCTCTGAGCCAATTGAGTAGCAAGACCACTACATTTGGCTTGCAATTCCATGTCTACCTCCTTCTGTTTTAATTCTGCTTTTAATTGCTGCACCTGATCACATTCATTGTCCAAACTGTGCTGTAATTTGCTGATGATGTCACTGTCTTTCCCTTGCATCTTTATGGATCTATGTAGCAGAAACCAAAGTTTTGTGCACAGTCTAATGGTGCAGTTTTTCCCCTCTGTGCAGTCTGTTGCTCGGAATAATCTAAGGAGACAGACCTGCGCAATGCTTCCTTCATCAAAAATACTTTCAAATGCCTCTTTTTCCACCTTTGTGGTAATCCTGCTTTTCCATGTTGTCATATTTTCCGAGGACCAAATTCAATGGGCATAGAGCTTTGCCTCGAGGTAATCCAACAATTCAGAAAACTCAGCCTGAATATGGGACATGGTGGCACTATTGCCAATGACACTAAAATGAGAGTCAAGTGAGCACATCGTACTGCACTACCTCATAGAACTAATTCAATTAATGAGTGCACAATATGGTTATGCTTTAAGGTGCAAGGACACACCCAGTAACTATTTTAAAGATTCCCAGCCAATGCACAACATTTATAGGAAATCGTTTTGGTTATATTTGGTATCTAGTGGTATTTTGTGGTATTATGGTATATTAGTATTTTATTAGCTCTTGGCAATATATTGTGGTAAATGTTTTGGGGTATTTTTATAATGGTGAGACTAACTTCAGAACACTGCCTAGTAATTATTTCAGCAGGGTCACTAGCGGTAAACGAATACTGGACTCAAAATATTAGCTCATGCTCTCCTGTGATATTTTATCTACAATATCACTCTTATGCCCTTATGGATGTGTTTCAAAAATCCATTAAACATGCAAATGAAATACAAACCATTCATTCAGCATCTCAAAGTGAAACAATTTACTGGGGCTAACTTTGCTTTGAGATTTTTCTTACTGCACATTTTACATCTCTATGCATGCCAACGCATTGCCAACTCAGAGTGAATGCAGAATAAATACACTGAGACTAAATTACCTTTCGAATTATTATTCTTGATCAGCAACTAGAACTATGCAAGTTACACAGAATGACATGTGCGCCAACGTTGTAATTCAAACATCAACGCTCTATCTGTAATAATATGCAGAGCTCTGAATTACAGCAAAACCTAAAGGAATATAAACACAGTTTTACATGCACATTTGAATTCTTATTATTAATGCAGCGCCTAAAAATTAACTGAACTATTTAACCTATGCTACATAGTATCAAATATCCACTTCAACATGCCCCTCACCTAAGAGCATAATTACCTAGGTTGAGCAGGCGATATTCCCCAACTTGGCAGTAACCACAAATTCCTTCCCAACCTTTCTGCTTGCCACGTTCAGGGTCAATCACAAATAAGGTTGCTTGAGACTGCAGATCTTCTAAGGAATGCCAGCCCAGGAGACAGACATCCCACAAGACAGTCCGCTTGCAAGAACACAGGAGACTTAGCCTGACCAGGATGCTAACTCTCACCCAGTCTTTCTTCTTCCCTTGCCATGGTTGAATGACTCAGCCCTCTCTGCCTCAAACCTTTTTTCACAAACCTATATGTCACTCAATAAGCACCTCCCCTTGACAACTCTTCGCATTAAAATAGCATGTGATTTCCTTTGTGCCTTTGCTTGAGATACAAACTGCATCGCTGAAGAGAAAATGGTACATCTCTAATGTGCTTCCTGCCCTGAGGCAATGCCATGTCTTTAGCAGGACGGATTTTACATTCCACATTTTACGACACATCGCTGCTTTGAGCCTGCACGTTTAAATAATGTTTCTTTTCCATTTCCAGAGCATCACACATTTCCATCAACCGTCATCCAGTTTATCATGAACTGGTTAGCACTACATATTATTATGGGAGTTATATGTTAAATGGATTTGGATAAATCAGTATGTTAGTTTGATGTTAGTTTCATTTTTTTATGCAACTCAGCCCATTAAAATTGTTGAGCAAAGTGATTATCTTCTAGCATGTGTTCTGTGCATTGACATCTATTTATATTCAGCCGGAGTGATACCCTTGAATGATATATATGAGTCTCACACCCTTGGCCCTAGTTAAAATTCCAACCTTTGCTAAAATGTGGTTGTTGAAATGTGGAGCCTACATTCCTACAGCATCCCCTTGACACTTCCCTCCCGGGCTCTCACCAGCACATGCCCATACCCAAGTTCCCACCAGAACTTTCCCATACTCTGCCCCCTTCCCCCTCCTCTCCATTCCCTATTTCCTGCACTTCTCTTCACTGCACTTGCATGTCTGAATGGCACACGACCTAGTAGGACCACAATTGTATATGAACTGTTTCTTTGCCATTGTTATTTACCCCTTCTTGTTCTCTCCCCATTCTGCCTTGTGGCACCTGGAAACACCATTTTGTTGTATAGGCGCCTAACAAATGCTCAATAATTAAATTAATAAACAAAACAATGAAAACAGGATACAATCTCGAACTTAAAGACATAAGTCAGATATCAAACTTTAAGTTGGCAAAGGGTGAACCAAATGAATCCAATCCAAAAAAGGAAAGTTCAGCATACCCTTTGTGGAGTTGAAGAAATTGATATTAGAAAACACAAGAGACTATTTACGTATATATTAAAGGCTGGTACTAGGAGTACCCCAGGAGAAGAACGTCCTTCTCGTGCTTTATGTTAGTTTCTCTTAGTGGTAGGGTCTCTTATTTAACGGTAAAATCCCACATAGCATATCTACACTCTCATTTGTCACAATATTAACAATGAGAGATAAAGGATTATTGAACCGTCACAACCACACATCATAAGCCACTCTCACAATACACACATTATTAGTAATCAAATCTGAAATATGTGCAACAGATAATAGACTTCTTGTGTGGACACTAGCATAGGTATATACACGTGAGTGTTATTTGAAGAGAATCTGTTTTTCTTTATGCTCAGTCTAAATTTGGATTTATAAACCACATGAGGCCGTATAAGCACTTTTTATTTTAATCACTGCCCTTTTACTGTTTAATTGCCTTTTTACCAACCCATTCCAGACACAAAAGTCAACATTTAATTATACTCATATGTTTTAGCTTGTGCAAAGCTACAATCCACGAGAATTAACTATCTAAGCTTATACATAGCCTTAGCCCAGTGGCCGTTGTCATCTCTTTCATAAAAAGAAAAAGAAAAAATACACATGGTTAATATCTTTACTGGTGTTTGCTAAGTATATATGTATTTGAAGGCTGAGGTATAGAGTTGTGCAATCACTTGATTAAAACAGATGGAAAGGTTTTTAAAGCATATGATGTTATTCTTTCTGTGAGCATAAATGTACTAGGTTGATTGCTCCAGACCTCTTTTTAAGAGAAAGTGGGCAGTATAACAATAAATCAAGTCACTTTATGTAATTGTAATATTGATGTATTTGTTATCAATTGGCCTCAAAAGGGGCTTGGATTTGAGATATTAATATCATGTTTGAAGAATGTTGCCCACTGATTATCCAGTGAGAGAATGGTCTCATGGTTTCCTTCTAATGAAATGTTTTCCTCCCATATGACCATTTACTCTTCTCCTGTGGGCAGAGTCTGAGCTAAGGCATCAAATTGCTTCAAAGGACTTCTTTCCATTCAAAGCCACAGTGTTACATTTTGCCCATGCCTCCTCCAGCCGCCTCTCAGCGAATATACGTAATATTGTTAAGGACCGTTGCCTCCACACTAGTGACAGTAGAAAAAAGTCTATCTAATACTCCAACAGCTTGCATTCTTTACCTGATTCAATGTCCATCTCCTAAATTATTTCATCGTCTATTAAGTCTAGATTAAATTGTTTTGACAGTGAATGTTACAATGGGAGAGAAGAGTGGTATCAATATAGCTGTTGATGCAAACCAAATTAAAATAGACTTTTTGGTCACTCTTTTAATGTTGTAGACTACAGGCAGTGAAATGGGAGAGTAGCTCACACTTCATTGAATCTAACCTAACCATGTGTAATGCGCCACAATCCATCAAACTACCATACGAAGTACTGAAGATAGTCTGCAAACAGCTTGCTCCTAGATCCATGCTAAATTCACAGGAGCTTTTGGAGGCATAGTAAAAGGAAGGCAGATTGAGTGTTGTGGAACAGGTAAGGGAGCCTTGCGAGAAATGGGAACCACAGATTATGGGAATCAGCAGCATTAAGGAGAAGTAAGGGATGTCGTGGAAAGAATAAATCACAAGACACGCTGGTGATCCAGGTGACAGATGAGGAAGATGCTCTAAACCAGAATCAAATTCCATAAAAGACACAGGGATGCTTCGGGACACCGAATAGGAAGTCTTTGTGGGGAGTTCACAGACGCTGGCTAACCCAAGACATAGAAACACTGAGTGTATGCTGCAGAACATGGAGCTTTGCCATGGTGAAGGGAGACCACAAGAGTACACAAACTGCTACAACACTCACCTGAGACACTTTAAGGTATCTATAGCTGAACCATTTTGTTAAAGAGAGATGGGAGAAAATCCAAGAGGCAGGAGAGGAGTCAAAACTCCATCAGAGAAAAGGTAAAAAGAAAGTTGAGTGGTAAATACTGACACAGCATAAACCACAGAGCATGAGGAAAGTTGGGAACCATTGCCATAAATGAGGGTATACCACCGGTTGGATGAGAAACTCAGAGTTAAACGGTTGACTCAGAGACAGATGTCCTGAAGGGTCAATGTGGAAAAGAGAATTGAAACAAGTGTAAAAATATTGCATGCTGAGAAGCGTACTAAGAAACCCAAAACATTAGAAAGCTGAAAAGGGAGATAACCTTTCACCTGGAAAATAACCAATTACAATTACAATTGAGCAAAGTCATGAAACAATGCATACTGGGAAGGATTATTCCAAAACCGTTCCCTATCTGAGCATAGGGAGATGATTACTGATTGAAAAGACAGTGAGAGACAAGATACCATACATGAAAAACCAGACCCTAACAACTTCAGAAAGAAAGATCACTGAAATCAAGGTTTGTTTAATTTCTACTGCTTGGTCCTAAAAGGCAGATCAATGATGTAAATATATGTTGTATATTATTGCACAACGTTATAGGTCATGTGTTCTATTTCACTCTTCTTTATGCACTGTCAGTACGTTATTTGTTTCCTTTTTTAGTCATTGGCACGTGTCTTATTACTAAATGTATGTATGGGGTGAGTCAATGTATTATGGTATTAGACCAAATGCCTTCCCAACAATAAATAAATGTATAGCTCAATATCTTCTTTTGAAACTTTTTAGCAATGTGCATGGATTTTCTATTAGCCAAATATGCCATTTTACCATCTCATTAGACAAACTGATGTATACACTTTGGATATGAATTAGCATCTAATTATATACATGAACATGGCTTTTTGGGAAAAGATTCACAGCAGTGGCTTTCATTTCATGTCACTGGGGCTCATTACGGGGTTGGGGTTAACCTGCCTGTACTACTGACAGGTTGCCGCCAAACCTGTAACACTATTTCCGCCAACTGACATCCCGTCGCTACCTGGATATCATAGGCGGTGGTGGAACGGTTATTTACTATTCCGGTGGAGTGGACCCAATCGTTAGTAACAGTGCTTCAGCGAAAAGCATGCCAGTATGGGCCTGAAGTCCCAGCTGGTCTGGCCTGCCGGGTGTTCCATGCACCTACCGGCAAACTTGTAATGAGGCAGTAACTTTAAGGCTATCCATCCAAAGCACAAATACATTGAGGCAGAACATACTATGATTATGTTACTATGGAATTATTCAGTGAGAATTCCAAACAGAGGCGCTGTGACAAGGTTAGATCATATGGTGCATAGAGATCAACTGTGTATGGTAACGGAGAAGCAGTATCTGCAAGAGGGCGCGTCTACTGAGGCTTCACAAGACGACTCGATCACCTCTGCAGCACTGCCATAGCTCTGCATTATTCATCTGAGAATACTGCACTTCTGCTGTGTGCCCACAAAAGGAATGCGTTACTTGATTCCCACTCGGATATCGTATCATTCGAGGCAATACATAAGGGTGGGTGCTCAGAATCTCTCACATTGATCTGTGCCTTTAAAGCACTTTCTTTCACTCTATTTTTTAGTAGCTGAAACAGTAATGTTTAATGAAGGAAAGACAATCATGAGTCGGTGTGTATTGCCAACTCCATTTTAATCAGCTGTTACTATCTGTCATTTAAACAGGAAAGAATTATTGAGCGCTTGAAAGAACAGCGGGAACGAGATGATCGGGAAAGGCTGGATGAGATTGAAAATTATAAGAAAGAAAACAAAGATCTAAAGGACAAAGTTAATGCTTTACAAGTTGAACTGACAGAAAAAGAGGTTAGACTTTTTTTTTCAATACAGTATACGTTACGCAGTTTCTGATGCTCTTCTTTCATGCCAGGGAAAGGTCTCGTTGGTATTCATGTTCAAAACTCCTTGCTGTTGTGCAGTCAGCAGGTAAGATGCAACACATCCTTTCTGAAATGAATTCCTGCTAAAAGGTAATAATGTCAATGCTGTCTCTCCCATTGGACTTCTGGTCACATTCTGCATATTATTTGTGCATATTCCTTGTAATTGGACTTAACAATGCTGCTTGATACTGGGTATGTTAAAACTGGTAATTTCTGTTTCTAGGCATGGCTGACATTGGGACTAGATACCAGTGGGTTTATGAAAACTGACTATACCTCTTAGTGGGCATTTGTAAACTGACAATTATGGGGCAGTTGGAGACTGGGAATTAGGAAATTAGCAACATATGCTATTGGGCATAGCAGAATTAAAATGTTATGTGGTATCTGGGAATACATCTGCAGATATATTTTGGGGCACATACCGAGTATGCTGATATTAGTAAATTCAGTGTGCTACTTAATAAACAAAGGGCCTCGTTCTGAGATTGGCAGAGTGGTAAGAAAGTAGTGGTAATTCCGTTACCGACAATTTTTTTTAGTGGTGACAGAATTACTGCAATTTTTACTGCTCTGCCAAATCCTGAGTCTGGTGTTGAAGTAGTGGATTTACCTCTAGCATCATGCTGGAGGTAAATTCTTCACTTTAAAGCCAAAAATTAGTGCAATTAGCACAGTGGAATTACTGCTTGCATAAATTCTGCCAAAAATCCCGTGGAATCCTATGGAGTCAAACAATGGGGGCTAATACTGCCCTACCACCACTTGTAATCCCATGGTACATCGGCGGGATCAAGTGGCGGTAACAGTAACTGATTCTGGCAGTAATTCGACAGGTGCACAGACTGTGGCAGTAAAATATAATGCAAAATGAGAATTAAATAGACTTGGCACACAGTATGTTAATGTTAATGTTAAAGGACATTTGTACCGCGCACTATCACCACCAAAGTGGTCCCCTGGCGCTCTGGCGGCTCTGAAAAAGGGGAGGAGAGGGAGTGGGTTAGTGGGAATAAGCTGGAAAAGTGCAAGAGAGCAGTGATGTGCTGTTGACAGCCTCAGCCCGGTGGGTCCGTTGGCTGGGCTTGGGGTGTTTTGTGGTCCGTAGTCGTCGTGTGCTGTTGTGCAAGTCTATGTGTGGTTTGTTTTGTTGTTCCATTGTTGTGAAGTTTGTGCGGATTGCTGCATTTTAGGTTTGTGGTTGTGTTTGTTTATAGTTTGAGAGGTCTATGCAGAGGGATGGAATTGTTAGTTGGTTGGTTAGTTGGCATTGCTGTCTTTGCAATTGTGGGATTCCATCTAGGTGCGGCACATGCTAACAGTCAGATTTCTATCTAGATGCGACGCAAACTAGGTTCAGAATTCTAAGTGTGGTGCATGCTGAGAATCATATATGCTTACAGTCACATTTCTGAAATTCCGTATGAGTGTGACATATGATAACAATCACATTTCTCTCTAGATCTGGCGCAGACTACACTTGAGAAATTCCATCTAAGTGTGGCATATGCTAACAATCACATTTCTGTCTAGATCTGGGGCAGACTAGGCTTGAGAAATTCCATCTAAGTGTGGCATATGCTAACAATCACATTTCTGTCTAGATCTGGCGCAGACTAAACTTGAAAAATTCCATCTTAGTGTGGCATATGCTAACAATCACATTTCTGTCTAGATGCGACGAAAGCTAGGTTAAGAATTCTAAGTGTGGTGCATGCTGAGAATCATATATGCTAATAATCACATTTCTGTCTAGATCTGGCGCAGACTAGGCGTGAGAAATTCCATCTAAGTGTGGCATATGCTAACAATCACATTTCTGTCTAGATCTGGCGCAGACTAGGCTTGAGAAATTCCATCTAAGTGTGGCATATGCTAATATTGCAATTATGGGATTCCATCGAGGTGCGGCACATGCCGACACTCACACTTCCATCCAGAAGCGACGGAAGCCAAAGTTCAGAATTCCATACAAGTGTGGCACGTGCTAACAGTCACGTTTCTATCTAGATGCGGCGCAGGCTAAAGGCAAGAATCCCGAGTGTGGCAAATGCTAGCAATCACACTTCTATCTAGATGCGACACAAGCTAGGGTTCAGTTCCATACATGTGTGGCACTAGCATATTCATCTCATGGCAACATTTACATTCCATTTACGGTGGTCACAAGTCTTCATAAGCATATATTATTAAAGTCTATGGCAGTCTACGCTATGGAAGGTAAGGTAGAGTGACAGGGGCTTTTTGGAGTAGAGTGATTGCTCTACACCCCACCCCTGCCACACTCACAGTTTTGTTGGTGTCTGCTGGCTTCCTTGGCTTCCCCTGCTGACACCTGCAGACACTTCGTGTATCCGTCCTTCGCCTCGGGGTCCTTAACTGTAGGGGCTACCGGGCAGGGGCTGCCCTGGGAAGGTGGCTTAAGAGCCTTGATGGACCAATAGGGGTGAGGGGGTGGGCAGGGAGGTGGGAGGAGGGAGGGAAGGGGAGCCGCAAGAGAGGGACGCTTCGGGGCATGGCGTGGGCTTGCCGGGGCCACTGCTGGCCAAAATGGAGGCAGCCCATGCCCAGCTTTACCTGGAGTGCCGCGCTCACCTGCAACGCCAAGATGGAATCAGGCGTGCAGGGAGCGCTGGCAACTACATATTAAACATAGGCCTCAGCCTGGCCAATCACTGGACAGGGGCGGGCAAGGAGGCGGTAGGAGGGAGGGAAGGGGAGCCGCAGGAGAGGGACGCTTCGGGACGCTTCGGGGCATGGCGTGGGCTTGTGGAATCAGAAAATACAATATTAAGGCTTTTACACTATGCAAAGAGAAATACACCAACACGGGCTTGTAAAGATTCCCAGAATCTTTATTGCAATACTGAGCAGTTTACAAAACAAAGTACACAAATGGCTTTTTGGCCGTCAGTACTTCACAGAGACCACCAGAAGGTTCAATGTGAGCAGTGAACAGGAATTGCTAGCTGGACATCAGCATATTTATACAGTTTCTTAACTACGATGTCCAGCCTCCTACAAGTTAATCATGTACTGGGCTAGGGTCGCACCAGGTTCATTCCTAATTTACATATCTTGTGCATGCAGTTTACTTGGTAATACATTTTACTAACAAGCACTATTATTCTCTGGGTTTAACTTTACACTCTTTACACATTTGTTTCAATGCAGGTCAAACAGATGTTTTGCATGTCATGTTTAGATAGCATTATTGTTCTTATATACTTGTAGGTTAACATCGCCGATTCAAGTAATCCCCTGATCCCGAGGTCAACAAAGGACAAGGTCTACATGACCCTAACATGTAGCCTGCAGGCAGGTTGGACATTTACTCGTCTACAGAGGTCGAAGAGGTTAAGTAAGAACAAGAGAACACAGGTCGGTTATTTTAGGCCACGGGGTGACTTTGCACGAATAACTGGCGGCTTTGACCTAAAATGGAGGCTCGATTAAGTTAAGGTTACGACCTTGCAATGCGGATTTCCTCTCAGAGCGACTGGGCATAGGCCAACATACACAATGGGGATAAAACAATATTATATCAGTTCTAACAAACCCTCCTTTTGGCCTATGCCAAGCGCTAAACTACTTCCAATCCCTTTACGACTAACTCCACATTTCAACGTATATACACCCCGAATCATTATCAGACATATCTATTGCCATCAGATCAGACACTAGAGTTTATTTTAACACATACTCCTTGGAAACCTTATCTGGGGCGTACATTTTATGCCCTAATACACTTGTTGCTTGCGCGCAACACCCCCCTAATACCGAATATATACCAGGGAGACACTGTATACAACAACAAAGGAATAGAAAACTACCCAAGATAATCAGCAGGGCCGAAAACCACTTCCATCCCCATGACCGTAGGAGGTCCCAAAACCATGTACTAAGTTCCCAGTTTCCCTCAGGATCATGTACTTCCGAACTAAGAACATGTAGATTTTGGATTGCCCTAAAGATCGTTGGAGAGGAGTCTGGTACGTAAACGCAGTAAGCGGACCTCACTAATTTACATACCCCTCCACGCTCTGCCAGAATGACATCTAATGCCATCCTGTTCTGAAGAGCTACTAATCTTATCGCTTTCTGTTCTAACGTCATATTATAGAGTATGTCAGTGGTCCGGTTGATGGTTTTCTCCAGTACTCTCGCTAGTCCCCTGATATCTTCTGAATTCATAATTTGCCCAAAAAATAACACAAAGGATTTCATAATGTTTCCTAGAGTTTGCCCTGGAGTATCCCCCTTCACATCTCGTCATGGACAAGTCTTCGAAATTTCTGCAGTACTGGCAATAAATACCCCAGGTAATAGAATCCCTAAATAGCAGGTTCCTTGCCAATCCCTGGGCAACCATGGAAATGCCACATCACCGCAAATGAAATAGACAGGTTCACCTACATACAGAGGTCTGTTCTCACTAGTCAAATTCGCAACGTTGGCGCATCTCCTAAAATCACCCATTGACCGTGTTCCATTCCTCTGTATGCAGAAGGAAACTGAATCGGGGCTATGGTTAACAGAATAAGATGGAGGCGTGGCATCCTTATTTCCTATAGGAGCCATTTTGAAAGAGATCAAAGACTGGAAAGGGCGAGACAATCTATCAGAGGGCCTAACAGAAGCAACATTTGGCTTACTCCCATTTGCAAACAGTGAGCATCCCAGGGGCACCAAAACACGTTTTTCAAAACTATTCAAATTTGTACCATCAAAGTTCCCTGAGATGCTGTCATTCCAAAGGCCAAAAAATAGTGCTCTAAGAGAAGCATAACAAGCAGTTGTCAAAGGTAAAGGATGAATGTACCAACCTAGCCCCTTATCCCCATGTTGCAGTAAGTGTGAGCAGATCCAGCAGTTGGTTCTATTAAAAATTGCATGAGTGGCATTCATTATTAACATAAGAGTATTATTCTGATAGTTCCGTCTATGCAAAGAATCTCTAGGCGACAAGGTATGCAATTGCACGGAAGGAGTAGGTATAACAGATACATTTTCAACAGGTAAAAAGACCTCTAGCAGGTATGCTTCCTCCAGGTACCATAACCCAAAACCAATAGCTACTACAAACCCAGTTATTATTACTAAAAGGCAACAATACTTTTTCGGGGTCCCCTTACACGCTTGATCATTGTCTCTGCTAGTCACATATTTATCTAAAAGTTCAGTGCGAGTGGTAGCGGGTGCAGGCATCGTAGTCTTCAATCGAAAAACACCAATTGTTCGTTTGCTGGTGACTCCAGTCGCGCGTCTTCTTAATGTCTTTCCCACAACCCTTAGCCAACAGAATCCTTTCGTACAGTCGGGCCAAAAGGCAAGCGCTCAAATTATTTCCTCAGTCACACAGTCAAACCGTGCCGTACGTCTATCTTCTCGGACGTAAATTATATTTCACAATTTCCGGTGCTGAAGGATCAGAAAAAAGTATGTCGTCACTTCCCACTTCCCACAGCAGTTTGGGTGACTAGCAGGACATGGTAGGGACCCCTCCACCGAGGTGCAAGGCAAGACGACCTTTCAAAAACTTTCATGAGGATCCAGTCCCCTGGTCGTAGACTGTGACCGGGAACCTCGTATCGTACAGGTAAGCCTCTCGCACCTGGTGATAAATTGAAAATAGATTTTTAGTCAACTGGTTACAGTAATCTGAAGGAAGCACATTCTCTATATCCCGCAATGAGCGACTCTTTGGAATACCCCAAATATTAGCAGGTCTTCCCATTACCACCTCAAAGGGAGAGAGCCCAGTCTTAGTTTGAGGGGTTGTTCTCATCGACAGCAACACGATCGGTAAGGCGTCCGGCCATTCTAACTTGGGCCGGCACACGTCTTAGCGAGCTTGTTCTTTATAATGCCGTTGTGCCTTTCCACTAATCCGGCACTTTGGGCATGTCTGGCCGAATGGAACCGTTTATCAATCTGCAATCCTTTGCATATTTGTAGGATTAGGGCAGCGATAAAGTGTGGCCCATTATCCGACCAGATGACTCTCGGCAGCCTGAACCTAGGAAAGAACTCCTTTAACATAGTTTTTGCCGTGGTTATGGCTGTTGCATCTCTAACAGGGAAGGCCTCAACCCACTTGCTAAATGCACAAATGACAACCAGTACATATTTTAAGATTGTTACATCGTTCCATCTCAATAAAATCAAAATGGATGACCTCAAACGGAACAGAAGGTGGAGCAAAACTCCCTCTTGGAGTCGAGGTACCTTTTCCTACATTGTGCTGCAAGCAGACCATGCACCCTTGAACAAAGTGCTCCGCAATTTTGAAAATGTTATCATTGGCCCATACACTATGTAACATCTTAGTCAATTTACACGCACAGACATGGGTCGGACCATGAGCCATAATGACCATCATTGTAATGTAGGCGTCAGGGAGTAACCATTTTCCTTCAACATTGTCCACCCAACACCCATCACCATCCAATCTCCCTGAACCCTCGATCCATTTCTTGGTCTCCTCTGCAGTAGCATCTGCTTGAATGTCTTTTACAGAATCGATACTTTCACCAAAGGTACAAACATTTACAGTTTCCCTTATAGCATACATTTCTGAACTAAAATCAGTAGCAGTTTGTTTAGCTTTCTGATCAGCTAAAGCATTCCCTTTTCCTATATCATCTGTAACCTTTTGATGTGCTGTACATTTTACAATGGCTAACTGAACAGGGAGTGCGAGCGCTGAAAGTAATTGCACTATTAAAGTGCCGTGCTGTATTTTTGTGCCATGTGAGGTCAAGAAACTTTGTTCTTTCCAAAGCCTACCGAAGTTGTGAACTACCCCAAAGGCATACTGACTGTCGGTATATATATTCACTGTAAGCCCTTCAGAAAGTTCACAAGTTCGAGTTAATGCTATAATTTCTGCGGCCTGCGCGGAATTATGCATAATTCTTTTGGTTTCCCTAATCGTGCTTAAGGTAGTGACGGCATAAGCAGCCGTGGATGTACCATTCGGAAGTTTGAAACAGGAGCCATCACAAAATAGCTCTCCTTGTAGACTATTCAAAGGCGTGTCTTTCAAATCGATTCTACCTTTAGTCTCTTGTTCTGTAGTGTAAAGGCAATCGTGTGACGTTTCGTCAGCATCAACATTATCTTGCGGGGCAGGTAAAAGCTCAGCCGGATTTAATACACAACACCTCTGAATTTGAATGTGGGGAGCAAACAAGATCAATTCATATCTTGTCAATCGTGCGGAAGTGAGGTGTTGCATTTGAGTTCTATTTAATAAATTATCTACAGAGTGAGGTACCATTAGGGTTAACGCATGGCCCAGGACCATTCCCTCACTCTGTTTTACAGACGCAGCAGCAGCAGCGACAGCTCTCAAACATCTTGGCAAAGCGCATGCAACAGGATAAAGGACGGATGAGAAATAGCTGCACGGCCTATTCTTCCCTCCATGTTCCTGCGTTAACACAGCCAAAGCACATCCATCACGTTCATGCACATACAACACGAAGGCCTTTTCATAATTTGGAGTTCCTAAAACCGGTGCCGAACACAGCGCGGTTTTGAGCAAATCAAATGCTGTCTGGTGTTCCAAAGTCCATGGCAATGGCAAAGAAATGCCCTTCTTTGTCAAAGCCAGCATTGGTTTAATCATTAACGAAAAGTTAGGGATCCACAATCTACAATAAGAAGCCATACCTATCAGGGCTCTAACTTATTTCTGCGTATTTGAGACAGACATGCCAGAAATAGTTTTTATCCGTTCAGGTGTCAACCTTCTTCCCACCTTTGACAGGAGATAGCCTAAATAGGTGACCTCCTGACAACAATATTGGAATTTTTTGAGTGAAGCTTTGTGGCCATGTTTTTCTAGATGACAAAGCAACAACACAGTGCCTTCTTTACAGGCACTCTCAGAATCAGCAGCCAAGAGGAGATCATCTACATACTGTAGTAATGTGCAAGTAGTAGGCAACTCGAGAGTATCGAGTTGCTCTTTCAATGCTCTACTATAAATACTTGGACTCTCAGTGTACCCTTGTGGTGCACGAGTGAATGTGAACGAGCATCCACCTAGGGTAAACGCGAACAAATACCTACTATCCTTAAGCATAGAATACTGAAAAATGCATTCTTAAGGTCAACAACGCTAAAGTAAGTGGCAGAAGCCGGAATCATAGTTATTATCGTGGTAACATCAGGTACAATGGGAAATTGAGGAGCCACAATTTTGTTAATAGCACGCAAATCAATTATAAATCAAAAAGGAATGGCATTATCACCTTTTTTATATATTGGCAAAACCAGGCTGTTACACACACTACCTATAATTTCCTCAATTACTCCACGATGTACAAAATCAGAAACTATACATTTCAAAGCCTGTTCGCCTTCAACTGAGATCTTATATTGCGGGCTGCGAGGCAATTTTACTCCATGTTTCAGAATACTTTTAACAGGTTCAATTTGAAGAATGCCCACATCATTATCATCAATTGCCCATAAGCATTCCGGAATGTTACTGAATTCTGGCGGTAAAGGTCGAGTCAAAAACTGAGAGGTGAGTGATTGCTGAGGTGAAATTGTTAACCGAACTCCATCCGGGGAGCAATATATTACTGCATTCAATTCCTTGAGCCAATTTAACCCCAGCAAATTCTCCCCACAGTTCGTAGTAAGTAGAAATGGACACTGCTCTGTGAAGGGACCCAGTGTTATCGGTACCGGCAAAGAGACTGGACAAACTACAGGTGTGCCTGAAAACCCTATGGAGACGTTGGACTGCCCTGACAGGGGAATGTTTGGAACCCGTGAACGGTCAATGGAACACTTTTGTGCTCCCGTATCTACTAAAAATAGATGCTTCCTATTTCCCACCACCATCTCAACGTAGGGACCTTTCTGATGAACGGGAATAGGCGTTGGTTCCAAATCCTGCTTCGGGCAATCCTAACGAAACAAAATCGCGGCAGAAGGATGATCAAAAATGTTTCTATTATCCACACTCGAAACTTGCTTATCCTGTGAGGAAGGTTGCTGTGTTTCTGGTGCAAACTGACCTCTGCCAGGGCCCCCTGCACCTGGGCGACCTCTGGATCGTCTACCCATGTTCCCAAATGACCTTTGCTGCAATGTCGGACATTGTGCACGCCAGTGACCTTCCGGTCGACAATAGGCACACTGGTTAATGGTTACCGGTGCCAGGGGTGTACTTCCGTGTGGAATGTATTGACCTCTAAATTGATTACCCCCTCTAGGGTTTCTAACCATCTGTTGCAATAGTACTTTTGTTTTCAGGTCACCCTTTTTTTTCTCAAGTTTTTCCTTTTCAGTATTTACACGATTTTCATAGTACTGAGCCATGTGCAGTACTTCTGATTGAGACTTCGCCTGCCAAGCTCTTTCGGAGGACATAATCTGTAACTGGATGTCAGGCAGCAATCTACGTACAAATTTGTCGACAAACAGCCTTTTCCCTGACTCTGTGCCTAAGTCTTGTCCATTGAAATCTGAAAATACCTGTTCGAACTGATTGAAGAACTCGGTAGCACCCTCAGACTTTCCTTGGACACAGGCCGTAAGCTTGCCCCAAATTATTCTTTTTTCAGGAACTATAGTTTTTAATTTTACAATAATCCTATCAGGCAGAGTTAATATCACTTGAGGCGGTCGCTCGCCAGCTGGTCTTTCTCTGTCGAACCTAACCATGTTATCCCATGTATCTCCTAACCCACGTACGTCATCTACAGTCCTAATCTGTTTCCACAAATCAACTGGCAGGAGTACGGGAAATAATAAATCAATATCACTTAAGGTGAATACCGATGATTGTAAGACCGACTCTATTTCTTTATAGAACCCCGTCGGATTCTTTCTTATATCAGGAATAGATTGCTTTATGGTGTTCACTTCCTGTCTCGAGAACGGGACGTGAACAAACTGCGATACATAATGTGCAGGAATGTCCACAGCGACTTTACCTCGTGCAGCATCAGTTGCAATCTCAACTTTTGGGACAAATATCGGAGGGACCTCTCTCATAGGCAACTGAAAAGTAGGCAGCTCCGAACGCTTATTAAGCAACACAGCCAAATCAAGCGCTAAGGTAGTCGAAGAGGTATCCATCGAAAAGGCTCTCTTATAAACACTCAACAATTCTGCGGGACAACAAATCTTTCTTTTTACACACTCATTCTGCAGGTATTCTACCATAACCTGAATCACTTTCTTTTGCATTTCTAAAGTATACTGACCATACGTGTCATATACTTCATCTGGAGTTATCGACATATCTGAAATCCATCTTATTGCATCCTTTGTACAAATTTGTGCTTCCTCACCTATCAATTCACGACGAGGAGAAAACCGTTTCTGTAAGAACATAGTACTTAAACTATCATCATCTACTTCTTCATTCTGTAACCTTCCAACTCCTTCTTATACACAAAAATCCTCTTGACATGCTCATATACTTTCTCTGCAGTATCTCTAGACAACGTTAAGGCGTTCAAATCCCGTAACCCTTGTGGGAGATCTACATCATTTAATCTATTCCACATTATGCTCAATTGAATTCCTAACCCTTCAATAAAAACATTATTTTCCGGAATACTTTTCAGGTTTTCGAGTGTGGAAAAAACATCTGCTTGTTCACCCTTCTCCATACAATGTTTAGCCCAGGCAATTAATTCATTCTTTTTATCTGGGGGCACAGTATTAGGAGTCACAACCCGTGACCCCGTTCCCTGGTCTACTACAAGCGATGCAGTATCACTTGGAAGAGGAAGAGTAGGCACATTCTGAAAGTCAATAGGTGGAAGCAAAGGGGCCACATTGCAAGTTGTAGGCTGCCTTGTGAGCCTCCTGAGGATTTATGTGCACAGAAAAAAGTTTCAAGATGGCCGCCCTATAGGTGGACCATCTAGAATGATTTTGGTCCTCCAGCCCCGCAAAGAAGCTGGAGAATTCTGGAGAGAAGGTCCATTTCACATATTGAATACAGATTTTGCTGTCCTTCAAATGGAAAGTTTCCATCATCTGTTCAAAGAGCTCTAAGTGCTCCCAAACTGAATACTTTGCGTTCTTAAGATAGGGCGTTATGATGCTCCTTATCGCTTTGATTTGCTTTAGGGGATCCTTGAGCAAGGCCCTTTTTCCCTTATTGGCCTTTTTTGGTTCGGGTGACCCTGGTCCACTCCTCCTCTAACTCAGAGGCACTGCTCCCAGAGGTGCCCGTCTGGTCTTCTAGGCTCTCCCGGATTCTGCGAGCCTGGGAATGGCTGGCAGAATGCGGGGGCCTAGTTTCCTGTGTCCTGGGGCGTCAGAGGAGTCTTCTGATTCCTCCTTGCTCCCCGGATTTGATGAGTACCCCCCCCCCCACTGTCCTAGCTGGGCAGAGGTTTTCATGATGCCCTTAGTGGGCCTACTCTCATGGAGTTCCCCACTAAATTTTACAGTACTTGGGAACCCATACCCCCGATGCCCGCCCATCCATTCCTGGGAGGTGCTGGTCTATGAGCCCCATATTCCTCATTGGATTGAAGTCTGCCATCTCTGTGGCCCTTGGCCCATGTGCGCCAGTGGACATGGGGGTGGCAGAATCCAGGGATTGGAAGAGATGAAGGCCTCTGCTACTAGGGTTCCTGAGGTTACGCTCAGGTGTTTTCCTTTCCCAGTGAACCTCATCTCTCTCAGCCCCTGCTCCCTGTTGCCATGCAAGAACCTGAGCTTTCTATTCCTCTATAAAGGCCCTGCTAGTTTCTATCAATTGCTATTGCATAGCTACCTGTCTGTGGAGCCTGTAATTTTTCTCACAGAGAGCCTCATTGTCTCTCTGTGCTTCCTGTGTCGTTTTAGAGTACTGGGCCAGTTTTTGCTGCAGCAGGGTTACCTCCTGAGTCCTGTCCATACTGGCCTAGTCCTTTCTTGCTAGAGCATTGTCCACCCTGATTTGCTTTATGGGATCCTTGAGCAAGGCCCTTTTTCCCTTATTGGCCTTTTTTGGTTCGGGTGACCCTGGTCCACTCCTCCTCTGACTCAGAGGCACTGCTCCCAGAGGTGCCCGTCTGTCTTCTAGGCTCTCCCGGATTCTGCGAGCCTGGGAATGGCTGGCAGAATGCGGGGGCCTAGTTTCCTGTGTCCTGGGGCGCTCAGAGGAGTCTTCCGATTCCTCCTTGCTCCCCGGATTTGATGAGTACCCCCCCACTGTCCTAGCTGGGCAGAGGTTTTCATGATGCCCTTAGTGGGCCTACTCTCATGGAGTTCCCCACTAAATTTTACAGTACTTGGGAACCCATACCCCCGATGCCCGCCCATCCATTCCTGGGATGTGCTGGTCTATGAGCCCCATATTCCTCATTGGATTGAAGTCTGCCATCTCTGTGGCCCTTGGCCCATGTGCGCCAGTGGACATGGGGGTGGCAGAATCCAGGGATTGGAAGAGATGAAGGCCTCTGCTACTAGGGTTCCTGAGGTTATGCTCAGGTGTTTTCCTTTCCCAGTGAACCTCATCTCTCTCAGCCCCTGCTCCCTGTTGCCATGCAAGAACCTGAGCTTTCTATTCCTCTATAAAGGCCCTGCTAGTTTCTATCAATTGCTCTTGCATAGCTACCTGTCTGTGGAGCCTGTAATTTTTCTCACAGAGAGCCTCATTGTTTCTCTGTGCTTCCTGTGTCGTTTTAGAGTACTGGGCCAGTTTTTGCTGCAGGAGGGTAACCTCCTGAGTCCTGTCCATACTGGCCTGGTCCTTTCTTGCTAGAGCATCGTCCACCCTTCTGGTGTGCTCCAACAATTTTCCATGGTCTTTTTGGAGGTCACCCAGTCGCTGAAGGGATAGGTGATTTTCTTCTATCTTCTCTTTTAAATAACAGACTTCCTGGCCTAAGGTGTCCCTTTCCTGAGCAAGAGTATGCCTCTGTGCAGCCATGTCGTCCCTCTGTCTTTGGAGCGCACCAGCTTTCTGGCGCTCTTCATCAAATTCTGCCTGGGTGTCCAGGTCTTTTCAGAATTAGTTTATTATTCTCTTCTTTTTCTTTGTCTAGGCGGCTTTGCAGGGTGACTATCTGCTCTGCGCATGCCCTGTTAAAATGTATTTGATGTTCCAGCTTTGTCTGGCTCTGCAGTAGAGAGTCCAAACCTTCTTGGTACTGCTTCTGCAAGGTCAGCATTCTGATATCCTGTTCTACCTTCTCCTGCTGCAGGATACCCATGTCTTCTTTTATTTTGGTCAGATACTGCCTACTTTCATTTTCTGATTCATGGCTCTTCTGTAGCCTTTGCTCTACAGAGTCCATATCAGTTTGGGCTTTTTCTAATGCCTGCAGTTGCTTGTTTGCCAGATCTTGGCCCTCAGCATATTTGTCCTGTATTGCTCCAATATGGAGGTACAGATATGCCGCTATTTTTGCAATCTTGCTTTGCTCTTCCTTTACCTTACGGGCCATATACAGTTCACTCGGGGGCCACATGTAATGGACCCTGATCTTGCCATATTTCTAACCCTGTTGCAGTGGTCTGTTCTGTGATTGCCTGCAACCACACATTCTGATCCTGCTCTGTCCATTCACATAATGTATGCATTAGGTGTTCTTTAGCCATATTGATCTCTACCAAGGTCGCCATTCCGGAAATATTGATTTCCTTTCTGACTTACAGGAGTTTATTTTATTTTTGCAAAACAGATCAATTCCTTAGAGCGTTCCTATTGAGGGGTGCTTTTCACAGTGTAACACAGCGTGGTAGTCCAACAGAGATTATGTACCCCGTTAGTTAGCACACTGTATTAGACTGTCACAAGTGGTATGTCTAATTCAGAAATCTCGTGACGAGCGCCCGATCTTGTAAGTGATTTCAACCCAGCACTCCACCTAAGTCAATGCCTAGCATGTGATGCACAGCTGGAACCTTTATTTATTTATTTCTATAATTTCTTTTATTTCTGAATGATATACTCTTATATCACACCCCTCTTTTTGAATCCCACCCCGGTCACACTGAGCCAGGAAGCAGGCTGTTTTGCAAAGTTAAAAGGATTATTTTATGTATTTCCACAATATATATATATCACACTATTTAATGGTTTATACAATGATCACCAATGGGGTGATGTCACAATAAATCTCTTTAATCAAACGGAGTAATAATAAAGAAAATAATGCAGCATAGAATAATACTTTGTCTGGGTTCAATCAAAATGCAATGTGATCACTCTTTCCCCCTGCACACTACTCAATCCCCCCAATATGCTGTATAAAGAGAACGAAGGAGAGAAAACAGGTTTCAGGAATACACACTCAACAAATACAGTATCAATCCCAATTTCCGCAGCAAACACAGAGTAAAACAGGAATGATTGCAACTTGTCAAAATGGTTTTGAATGTGGCTTTGAATGGAACAGTAAAAGCACTCAAAATGGATTTAATTCACTAACATGGTTTCAATACTAGTGGGAGCCACTTTGTATAGTTTCAGATCAACACTAGCAATGATTATTGAGTAATTAGCAAGTTGAAAACTTAATTCTGAGGTCGGATGCAATGTACAGCTGTTTCACACGTGATAGGTTTGTGCCAACGAAAATTCTGCGGCAAACTTATCTGCGCGTGGTAAGCACGATTGCAAGAAAACTACAAGGAGTTGGGTTCATTGGAAGGCTGAGGATGTTAGCTTCAAGTGGACACTTAAATCTCGTTTCTAGCATTAACGGTGAAGAAGTTATTAATGTTTTTTTAGAGGTTGGTTTTTTCAGAAAGAGTCAAAATATATAAAACAATGTTGCACTTTTTACAATTACAAACAAGGTTACTTATACTAGTGAGACTATGAAGCCACAAACTACACGACAGCACAGCCACCAGTCCAGCGACGCCTCTGGCTGGTTTTTGCCCGCCGAGACGCTTGTCTTTCTTCAGCAAATATATTAGCGCAAAGGTGATTTTAACACTACTGTTACCAAAGGACTATAGGGATGAGAGAAAGATTCAGGTAAGACCAAACATTTTCTACAATGCACTTCTGGATATAAGAGAGTGGGTTTGGATAGGGATGACTTATGGATAATACATATGCTAAAGACAATCCTATGCTATGGATACTCACTACCACTGTTTGGATTGGATTGGTCAGAGATCTGGTCAGGGATACTTTCTGGACTGGAATTCTACTAGCACACCGGACTGGACTCAAGGCGCTCTGGTTCTGAACTCAGCACGGCACTCTGGACACTGCACGGTGGAATTGGACTGGATCTGACAGGTTGGTTCTGGTTTACAGCTATCTGGTCACAGCTCTGCTCTACTGGGTCAGATCTCTGGATTCTGGCAAGAATTCTTAGCAAGAAAGCGGCACAGCTCAGCCAGGCTGTTCTTTTTGTTGTTCTCCTTGGAGGTCTGGGGTAAAATCTGGTTTCAGGATTTATTAAAGGCCAAGCTGAGAATGGTTCAGCTTTGGAAGTGGGCCTTTCTGCTTTCAAAGTTCTAGAGTCTGGAATATGGATTTCTCTTGCAAAGTGCTTCGCCAGCAATCAGATGGTGAGTGGATGTCTCTCTCTCTAGGTCCTAAGCTGTCTCTATTTATGTATTTTCTAAATGGGTTGGTATGCTGACTTCTACTAGGCACACCCCTAGGGATTCTATTGGTTAGGGTCTTTCCTCTCCTCTGATTTGAGAAGAAAACCTGGTGTCATGATGATGCTGTATTTGATGATCCAGGGAGAACCTCCCCCTTGTTTCTGCATATGAAATATATTTTTCATACAAGACATATTTACAATTTTGCAACCTTAATACCAATAGCATATTTATATCAGATATTTCTCGGTGAGAACTTGGGTCTAGATTAGGCAATTTTTCGCACTTTTGGTCTGGTACCCAATGTCAGATTTGTCCACATTTTTACACATATGTGCGCATGACATCTGGGCATAATCATGTGAAGTTTCATGTTTCTGGTATCGCCACAATTGCTACAAAACCACAAAGTCTGTAGTCATGTCCCTGAACATAGCACAGAGTCCCGAGTAGTTTTAAAACTTGACCAGAATTTTCATATCAACCATACTGTCATTTTACACTTTTTTACAATTCTGCACAGTCCTCTGTCAGTCCTTTTCAAGTATATACTTTCTTGTGCTTTAAGAATACACATAGCTGTCTGTCCCGCCTCCAAGGTTTTAGTGGGTCAAGAGCAATCCCTGCCTCTTCCCTCTGGCAGGAGTTTCTGTTGACAGTTGCATCTGCATATCTTTTCAATCAAAGGAGTCTTTTGTTTTTCCCCAGAGCAGTGTCAAGGGTTTTGACCCATGTTGAATCAATAGACTGGGTAGATGTGGGAATGAGCTGTCGCCGCCCATTATTCTATCCCAGAACAAACTAAATCAATAGACTGGGTGGATGTGGGGATGAGCTATCGCCGCTCACATTCACGCCAGAATCAGAGAACCGCGCAGTTTGTGCGCACACCAAAATGGTCAGCTGACCTTCCACCCACCAGTCCGAGCGTGATGGGCCAGGGGTGCCATGAGTGGAATGTGTGCCAAAGGAAAAACAGCAATGCCTGTAAGCTTAAAAAGCCCTTTGAAATCACCTTGGTTTCTCTGAATGCAAGCTCAAAATGCCTATTTTAAAACATTGCAGTATATTCAAAATTCTCAGTGAACACCAGCAGACATTTGGCAGAATGAAGTTTTGTGTACATACAAAATCTGGAAAGAAAAAGAGCCCAAAACCATGTTCATAACAAAACTGGCTGAGCTGTGGAGGTCAGCAGCTTGAGTTAAACTGAACTGAAAACCACTAAAATCGAAATGTTTAAATTAAATGAGGGACCTACTTTTGAGTGTCACATAGTTTGTAACTGTTGAAATGTCATAGTTTTGAACTTAGAATCAGCATTCTAGCTGCATGTGTAAAAATTGTCAGTTTGATTTGAATGTAGAAAACTGGGAACTAAAGTGACATTTAGCTGAATTCTGCCTGACAACTACCCCGACAGGAGTTGAAACCTGCTCAGCCACTCTTCCCAGGCCTAGCTGCATCCTGCTGCCCCTTGCCAAAAGGAGTTGACACCTCTCTGATTGAATTAAGGAAGGGGACCTGGGAACTGGAAGGGACAGAACAATGCAACTTCCTTGACTCAGGCAAATGTTATATTGGGGGTGTCGTAAAATAGCTTCCTCTTGGGAGAAACTGGGGGGCAGCTGTGCCTCTGTGAACAAGCTGGCTTGGGGGAAGTGGATAAACCAGTTATTCCACCATGTGATGTGGGAAGCCACACCCCTTTTTGACCAGAGCATAATTTTAAAAAGATAGATAACTCAAAGTGCGGACTTGTCAGAATTATATAAGTAATATCATTATTTTTGTGATTTTTCTGTGCACATTTTAAGAGGTGTTAGGACCCTGTGGTGTATTCTGGAGGGTTGCTAGCGGAAAATAGGGCCTTACTCCAAATGTCTGCATGTTAAAAATCTGACTCTTCATCAATTAATGTCCATACTCCTTGCGCACATGTGTGTAATTTTGGGTAAATGTCCGATATTGAAAAACCAGATAAAAAGCGCAAAATGTTGTCATTTTTTAATGCAAGCCCCCAGGAAGATCAGAGGCGGACAAGCATGGACCATAAGGAATATATAATGTGTACATGTAATTTCAACAAATTGTGTATCTGGGAAAGATGTATTTGAATCAAATATAGATTTGTGGGCAAACTGACCAGGGGAGGATCCTCTGACCCATAAACAGACCTCATCATGATGACAATCCATTTCCTTCCCCCAATCATGGGAGAGGGGAGAATTGGGCCAATGACAAGTAGAGAGGGGCAGGCTCAGTTATGCCAGGCTCACACCCATTTTCAAAACACATAAAAAGAGACTGCTGGGACAGGTAGAGACAGTCAATTCCATTTGCTGCGGAGCATGCTGACCGACGACTTCACATCCAGAGATCCAGACTTCAAATCCATCAATCTCCAGAACCTGTAGCAGAAATTAACTCCAGAATTTGTAGCAGAGAGGTCTGAATCCACCAGCTGAATCCTCTTTAGCAGGACTCAAAACCAACCAAACTATTCAACAGCCGGGCGAGCTGTTTGAATTTTGCCAAGAATTTTTGCAAGAACCTGTAGCAGTATCCAGAAAGCAGTGCTTTATCCGGAACCCGAGAGAACCACAAACCAGACCGTTGTGAGCAGATCCGGTGCTTGACAGACCCAGAGAGCAGAGCTGACCCAGATAGCCGGGACTTCAGAACCACCCGCCGGAAGTCCCGTCCAACCTGACCAGACCGTGACGAGGCTTATTTCAAATTGATATTGTGAGTACCTAGCAGAACTGTGTAGAACCAATCTCTTAGTTAAAATAATCTAATCCAAACTATTTTAACCTAAGTAGAACTGCCTCCTAGAAATCGTGTCATCTGTCCTTTTTAAAGCTGCACAACTGTCACCTGTCAATTCTGCAGCTGCAAGCTGTCACCTGTCATTTTGAGTTTTACTTTAAATCCGAAAATCTACCTTTATTAAATCATCCGTATCTCTTGAACCGTTTGGGCTAGGAACGAAGAATCTAGGCTTTCCAACAAACCTAGAACCGACTTCCTACTCCCTATACTTTTCCCGTAATCGCGAGACATGCACTCGCGAAATTTACCGCGATTTGCGATTTGGCCCGATTTCTTCATCTGTAGAAATCAGCAGCTTGTTGCTTCTCTTTGTTAAAATCCGTTTGCAACCTGGTAATAACTCATAGGGCATTGCTAAAATGAGGCTGAACTAATACTAACAAGCATCTCTCACTCACCCTGAACCTCTAGAGGGAATTAAAAGCAATTCTAGCACCTTTTCACTTCCTTGCAAACCACATTAAAGTAATTTGCCTGTGTTTAAAACTCATCCCTGTTTTCTCTAAGCTTGCTGGGGGAACTGGAACTGTGTATTGCATTATAAAGTGTGATTTGTGGGATTCTTGAAGACTGTGTGCTCTCCTTCCATTTCTTGTATTGCATAGGGGGGGAGTGAATTGTCAAAAGAAAAAGTGATCATATTACCTTTTGCTAAACTCATAACAAGTTATTTCTGTACTGCATTTTATTCCACCTTGCATTTCCTTGAAACCATCAAGCATTTTCAGCTACCTCATCCTCTATACTACTCCTAAGTAACCAAGTGTACCACTGTAACATTACCCATTGTGGATCCACATCATATGTCTCATTGTACTATCAGATATTAATATATTATAAAAGGGTGATAGATATATATTGTTGAATTGTCCAAATAAACCTTTTAATTTGCAAAACAAACCTACTTCTTGGCTCAGTGGGGTCAGGGGGATTCTAAGAGGGGTGTGTTATACAAGGGTTGTCATCCAGAGTACTGAACTGGACATAAAAATACATCAATAAGGGTTTTCCTCAGCATCCCAGACTAGGCATTGATTTAGCTGTAGTGTTGATTGAATATTGCTTACAGCAGCAGAGCAAAATGTCCTCCCATCTTCATTAACACCTAAATAGGAGTTCCTGTACTTTTGATGGGAAGCAGAAGGGTGGTGTCTTTCCCAGTGGGGGAAGCTTCTTTGAAGTTTTGCTGAATCAGGTTACTTTAAAGTAAATTGTGACATTGTTCTTTGTTGAAATTAAAATTACAATTTTTAAAACAGGCAAACAAATCTCTAATTCCAGTCTTTTTAAACATAGAAATGAAATAGTGGCAACCTATATTGCTTTTGATAGCAAGTCACTTCATTTCAACCTTTTTATTTTACTGTACAAGTTTAAGCTTCCAGTGTAATTAAATGACAGCTTTCATACAGGCGGCCAACGGTACTGCGCCCATATCTGACAGATTTCCCAGGAAAGCAACTTTTATTTTTTAATGTTGATATTCTTGTGATGAAATCTTCTTCTCCTGACATTGTGTGCTTATGTGGATTCTTTAAATAAAGTGACGGGTACCACCCAGCAAGGATGTTGGATCTTTTCTGATGTTTGGGAACCATTATTTTGTAATTTCAACAACCAAGAAAAAGGGGATTTCAGAGCACTTCTAGGTTTCCTTGCAATGAAGCACTGCCTTTCATGTAGTTTCCATGTTCACTCTGTAGGCAGCCCAATGGCAGATTTCAGTAGTGTGGTCTCCTGTTCCACTACTAACACAGGCAAAGTAGATTGGCAGTCAACTTTCTGGTTTCACTGCGCAATTCTCAGAGGTTTAGCGCCCAAAGGGCTTTTTGCGGCCATTTTGCTGGTTCCGGTGCCACCAGCACATAGTGATGTTGCATGGCAGAGCCTAGTGGGTCAATGCATCCCACAGAGCGAGCTCTGAGCTTACGCTTATCAACACTAGGCTGGTGGGCTTGTTCAACACTCTTCTGATGTTATTGGCAGATTGACTATGAGCATCCGTTTTCAAACGGAATTCTGGAGTGTTTTCAACCAGATTAGTCATACCAGGCATAATAGCTTGAGGGTCTGGCTCTAAAGGTATCCCTACATATTAACCCCACCAAAAATATCGCTGTACATATGGTCATTTGTCTCGCCATAGGTGATATTTTTGGGGGATAATTTGTGGGAGCGGGTGTTGCGGGGGTGTCCCCCGCACTTTTAAAAATGATGCAGGGGTGTCCCCTGCAGGGTCCATGGCTCAATATCGCCGCAAAAATATGGTGATATTTTTGTATCGCAATATTTTTGCAGGGATATTAACACATGGAACTGATCTAAGGTATTGCCAGATGTGTCTTCCACTTTTCCCTGGGGGAAGAAGTAGGGTTTTGGGAACCCTTAGTGAATATACTACCGTGTCTTGGTGGGTATGGTGGCCCCGTGGAATACCACTGCCTCTACTCCTTTGGAGGTACATCCGGTAGGGTCTAGTCCAATTGAGTCATTCCTGGCTTGTTCTACTTGAAAGTCTCAGGAGTTCCCCCAAATCACCACATGACATGAACTAAATGCACCACATTTGTGCTCTGTATGCAATACCTTTAGCGTATATTCCAATTGGCACCGATTCATGGAATATTTGTCCGGTTCAAAGTGAATTTGCACTGCTGAAAAGTGACTTTGCACTGCCGACACAAACCCTGATTCATAGAACTGTGCAAAGTGTATTTTTGCAGTGCAAAGTCCGGCCAAAGTCAGCACCTAGTCATTTTTGCAGTACAAAATGGCTTTACCCAGACTTTGCATGGCAAAAATACACTTTGCGTGATGCCATTAATCAGGGTTACTGTCGGCAGTGCAGAGTCACTTTTAAACAGTCCAAATTCACTTTGAACCAGGCATATATTCCTGAATCGGCCCCATAGACTTAATTAAACCTTTCTCTGACTGCATGGGTATTTGAACTATCTTCATTATAATTTTGACAGTGTGCAATACTATCGATGTTTGTATGTATATCACATACTATAGTTAGATGTATTCACAGGTAGAACATGCTCATGTAAAGTATTGACATGTGTCAATTACCAACAAGTGCATGTGTTGTCAACCACAATGTAAAGTACGTCCATCCTAGCCTCAACACCTTGAGACTGTATGCATATGCTTGTATTACTCCTTTATTTGTCAGACTGCATAGAAAGTGGACGCATCTTTACTATACATTATTCTAAAATGGTGCAAATACATTTCTCACACGTGCCTTTCCTTACGTTTCAGTCGAGTTTAATTGACCTGAAAGAACATGCCTCCACGCTGGCCTCGTCAGGGCTGAAGCGAGACTCCAAGTTAAAGTCACTGGAACTAGCCATAGAACAAAAGAAAGAAGAGTGCAGTAAGTTGGAAGCACAGTTACAAAAGGTAAGTCTGTGGTGAGCAGCGTTTTCAAAGTTGTGTGCACAGGCGGTGGCGACTTGCGATGAGAGAGTAGGGATATGTTTAAAATGCTGCTAGATCCAAATGCAAATCTTTTCGACCTCACGGTTTAGAAGTCCAACATGGAAGACGTCTGTGAAGTCTAGAAGGATCCTGGGCTTTCCGCTGTAGTTGGGCCAAAGATCTTTTTATACTCTGAAATGGTGGGGGTCTGAGCTTGTTACACAAGCCAGCATACTCTATCCTCATTGAGAAGGTGGGGAAGGAGCTGGTCGGCCACCACATGGATTCCTTGAGTTTGATGATTGCATGCAGCATTGCAGAGCGTGATCACTGAGCTGCCCCTACCACGCTGGCTGTACTTAAACCTTAGGAATGCAAAGGTGACATAAATGCATTAAATAAATAAATAAATAAAGCCAATGGCTGTGCATGCTGGTGATGGAATATCACAAGAAAGGTTTGGCTGCCAGGAGATGTCTGTTCTGGAAATGTCTAAGCAGGGGTCTGCTTTACTTGTCATGCTGCCATGAAAATCACAGCGCCGCAAATGTAATTCTCACCTTTAAAATTCATCCTGGCAAAAGTACTCAAAATTGGTGTGAACCACGTGTCGCCCGATGAGATGTAAGCCCATGCTGCACAGCAATTCAAGTCACTGGATGACACGAAACAGAACCTTGTGCTATTTTCTCAACAGTGCGGGCAACCGTTAGGATTTGAACCCGCTTTCATATTTTAGCTTTATGATCAATAGGAACTACATAGTTCTTAGAAAATCAAGTCCGGGCTAGATTACATGAACATCACTGGGTTGGGGAAATGTGCACTTTGGGATGGAATGTCGTGTCTTCATTGTTATGGTTCAATTTGGCTCAGCCACGCAGGCGATTATTGCACGTTTTGGATGATAAATTCCACTTGTCATGTTTTTAAAAAAAATCTGTAGCCATTTTTTCCACACCTGCCACAAATTTAAAATCTAACACAAACACACACAACACGTGGAACCGATAATCTTCCGACAATTCACCAACACAATGTGCAATTTAGAGCGGCTGCGGCATAATAACACAGCAACACAATTTCACGCGAGAGTCTTAATTTGCCATTTTACAAAACCACGGGCAGGTGAGGATTGAGATTTTAAGTAACGATAACAGCTCTGCATCAAAACATTATAAAATATTATATTGTTCCATAAGAGGTCACCTTGTCTCCATTTGTAAAATGTCCAAGTCACCAAAGATGCAGCTGCTTTGGGGAACGTTTGCAACCAAACCCTCTTTGGCAGTTATGAAATACGTTTCTTAGCCTAAAATGGCGTCCCTTCCGCCCACAAAAGAGATGCTGTAACCTTTGTAAAACTCCTAAATAAGAGGGCCACATGAAACAATGAGCAGCGTCCACTCTCCTGGCAACACACATGATTAGTTCTTGCCTTTCTCGAATTACATTTTTATGAGGTTGTGGCTTTTCAACCTCTGCCAACAGTGCTTTAATCATAGGTTAATACATTTCATAAAAAAGTCCAAGAGGGCAGATTTTGTAAAAGTACGTGTTATGAGATGGTACAGCACGATGCGCTTCCTGCTGCAGTGCAACGGCCGAATGCAGACACGGCTGAAGTCGTGATCATGGCATTTTCGTCTCATCCCCGCGTGCTGCTCATTTCCAGCCGTGAGCCAACGTCGATTAGCCGAACCATGCCATCGTCTTCATGCACACATAATTAGGGTGACAGAGAGCACCGATAAAGCTCGAAACCGAATAATAAAGAGAAACCTGATAACCGGCGTTATCATCCGTGGAGGGAGTGCGAGAGCGCCGTCATTGTATTATGGTTGGCGGTCGAATCTGATTGGCCCGTTTGCCAGGCTTCAGTGCGTCGTGTTGAAAAGGGGGAGCAGCATTTGGACATTAATATGGCCTATTAGAGGATAAGGTTTTAGAATGATAGAATGATGTGCTGGAAAGGAGCCAGATACAAATGCAAACATGTTACTATACCGAGGGACCAATAATTCATGAGTCCATGGGAACTCACCCCGGCTAACACAGTTGAATATGCAGCGCGTACGTAGGGACTCACATGCTGGCAGGCTTGGAATGGCATTCAGCTTAAATGGAGAGTGGCATCATGGGCCAGCTTGAGCACTTTGTGCACTGTGCATCTGGGCCAATGCATCCTAAAGCCCTCCATTTGCTACACACTCTACGCAAATGGGACCACTTTAAGAATGTGTTCTGAAAAGACTAAAAATTGTGATTCAGAAATGCCGTCGGCTTATGTCCTTTTGCTGACTGCGGCTATTTTTTGTGGCTTGATGGCAGATGCCCTCACTTAAGACCCCTGTTGTATTTTGGCTAAATGTAGCTGAGCCTGGGCGTCAGACCAGTGGAATAACTTTGCTGAAAATGTTGGGGGAGGAGGGGCATGACATCTGAAGAAAAGTTGCCCCAGCCAAATGAATGTGGACAAAATGGCGAGCCATGAACGTTGGGGGGGACAAACACCCCTGTGTCCCCCTAAAATTACACCCATGCGTCAGACAATGCTTTGTGCAGCGACACATATTGCAGTTCTCATGAAGGAAAACAAAGCAACCTCCTAGGCACTGAAAGGCACCTGAAGCTACTCACTAGAACCTTAGAGTAATTGATGCCCAGCCCAATGCCACGGCTTGAGCGCATTCGCTCTTAAGGGTTCTGCAACCGATAGGCGGCAGGTGCTACTGACTTGTTTGCAAGTCTCACCTACTGTGGGCACCTGGGGCTGCATTCACAAAACGTTTTCCTATGGGTTTGCATCATTATAAAACGCTTCTGTGAATCAGGCCCTTAAATACTGGGATCACCCCAGTTCTCACTTTGGCACTATCTGGAAAAGGATTTTTTTGAAGAACAACACCTTTTCTTTATACCTGCAGACAGTGTAAGGGACCAGAAGACACCTAAATATAACATAGCCCAAACAGTAGAAGGAAAGTGCATTTGTGTCAAGTACACTAGCAAAGGGAGGATGACCCATACCATCGGTCATTTTTGGGGGTCCTAATGTTTATGTCACACAGATAAACAGGTTGCAAAGGAGACCCGTTAACCTGACGGAAAAGGGTTTGCCTGGCTCTGAGGGTGTGAAGCTTAGACTATAATAGCGCAATATTTCAATTGTCCAAATTACATGGAAGACAACCGTAACATGATATGTTATAATATATAATATGATATAATATAACTATTTTAGGTACAAGCTGCCAAAGTTATTGCCCCAGTTCAGCGATTACTGAGCAATCTCGTATCAGAGAATTGGGCACCTTTTTTATTTGTAAGCATGACTGCTGGAGACAGAGTTCTCCAGGACAAGTGACTGAAACACAGCAGCCAAGCCTCCACACTTTACAGCGGTGTTGAACAAAACATCTGCATGGGCTTTCAGTAGTCTTGGGAGTGAGATGCTTGATGCTGAGATTTGTCGTCACTCTTTACAATTCACAGTTTCGAATCCTGGCAGGACCGACTTAACAATTTCCCAAAATTTCCATCTTCCAAGGTCAATACATTGAATATCATTGGATCTTGCAATAGTAACGCCTTTGTTTACAAGGCTATGAAAAGGGAAACATAGCAAACACTATACAAAAAAACAAGCAATGGTCATTATTTAATGGAAGAGATTCAAACTGGAAATCAAGACCTGATCACTATGTCATTGCTGAATGAAAGGAATAGCTTTAACACGTTACCTTTGATTTAGACAGCTGCTCAATCTAATGCTGACAAAACATAGACCTACCTGACCTGGCAGTTCTGGCTAAGGCACACATTTCAGACCCGTGATCTGCAACATTTCTCTCTCCCATCAGCCCCAACCAGCATAGTCAAACGGCAAGGCACATGAAAGTCATAGTTCAAAACATCTGGAGTGCCACAGGTTGCAGACCCCTGTTGTAGACATTGGATACTTACACTATTGAATGGTCATTACAGTCAAGATACAGTCAGACTCTCCACCTGCCAACAATAGCCAAAATAAGTTAAAATAATAAGTTCAGTTGGCATATAATGAAATTGTAGTTTTGTGCATTGAAAGTATAAGGAAAACGTATAAAATATGTGTAAAATCATTTATGCTGTAAATTAAAATGCAAAACATAAACTCAAATTCTCTTTTATAAAAAAAAAAAAAATCACTGTGAATATTTCTAACATGCAAATTCCTCAAGTTAGACAATCAGTTCCCTGATATATTAAACAAAGTATAATGCAAGAATATGGGGATGTCCAAGACCCCGAAGGGGGCGCTAGATGGATAGCCCACATAGTGGGCCGCCACTCTGGCCACCACCTCCCTAGTGCAGGGAACTCCCACCTTCCTCGGGCGTCCACAGGGCTTGCACATCCGGTGCGCGCCTGGGGACGGGATATAAGAAGTGCGCTCTTTGTTGGGGTAAGTTTGGGATTGGGGGAAAGGGATAATTAAATTTGTACATCATGGCCCGGAACGGTCAGGCGGGGTCATCTTGAGAATAACGTGCTGTTTGACCATGAATGGATGGTTTTTACCACCCAACAGGAGGACACATAGAACTTGTCTGTTATCTCGCTGTAGAAATGGTTCTAATAAGAGAACTGGACATGCTGCCCATCAGAAAACATATCATGCACGCTTAGCGGTGTCACCCCCATTGGCCCCCCTCCCCCTTTCCAGGGGGGTAGTCAGAGCACAGACCATAACCATTACTACCCTACTAATAAACACAGACAATTGTTATACATTTGGAAACAAAAAGGTCACATTTATTGGAGCATAACGCAATACGGGGCAGTCCCAGCCCTAAACAACGTCATGGTTCACGACCTTAGACTTCTAAGGCAGCTCATAAGCAGGGCAATGTCAAAGTTCTGAATGTTTCCGGTGTACCCTTGCCACACACGGCTTTAGCAAGGCAGAGGACATACACTCCAGATTGTACTGCACGCAACAAAGAGCTAAGCAAGACTCAGCGTGCATGATATGTTTTCTGATGGGCAGCATGTCCAGTTCTCTTATCAGTACCATTTCCACAGCAAGATAAGAGACAATTTCTATTTGCCGTTCTGATGGTTGGGAAAAACCATCTGTTCATGGTCAAACAGCACGTTATCATTCTCAAGATGAGGTGGGTAGAATACAGCTGTTTTTTGCCAGTTTCTGCCAGTGGTATTATACATTTGGTAATGTCTAGACATGTCTTGCCCACACCCTTGCTCTTCGTAGTGTAGATATGATACAGACATTTGAGTGGTGGGTGGCTATTCAGGGGTATTGGCATGTGTGCATGTGTGTAAACGCTCGCCAAGTAAGGCTGCATGGGCGGTAGTGCAATTAGTACTAGGGCAAACAGTGCCCTATTGAGAATTAAAAAAAAAAAAACACATTATTTGAATGCCTTTTTCACAAGGGCAATGTTGTTCCAAGTCCTCTGCTTTGATCCAGAAATGCATTCAAAGAATATGACATTTACTCTAGGGCAATGCACTGGTGCGTGTCTCTTTAATACCAGCCCATTTATGTTTTATGCGATAGTGCAATTCAATGCCTAATGCTAGTAGCATGCAAAATGACACTTGCACCAGTGCAACGTTTCTGTAATGAGACCCCAGGTTTCACAAATGCTTTCAAATTTCCAGAGCAAGCTCCTTCCCGCTCCCAGCCCTATCCCCTAAACCAAAACCTGCACACTCCGCCACCATCATCCAACAACGACCTTCCCACAGCTCTGTGCATTGAAACAGTTTATATTAACATGTTAGCAGCTGGAGCGCCTTGCAATAAGCACTATTTGTTTAATTTTCAACAGCATTTCCTTCAGAGGATTTACGACACGGTAACTTGATAAGATTCAACGTGATTGGCTAACCATCTCTTTTTTACAGCACTTCAGCTTCTGAGAAAATATCAACAGAGCCTGAAAGACTGCCTCTTCTTTGAATGTTTTTATAAGTATAAGTGAAGGTCTCTCCTAGACTTTTTTTTGCAGAGATTTGATTATAATTGCTTTAGGGCCGTCCTGCGATTTCTAAAAGCAACGCGGGCAGTCTTAAGACAATAAATAGAAGTGCGAGAAGCTAATTGATCAAAAGGGCGGGGGCAAAGTTATAATGTATTTTTCAGGTTTTTTCCTTAGGTTTCCATGTTGGAATGTATGTGGATGCTAATTGAGTTTACAATATTCCTGTGCCATGTTCTGAGCTGTGGAAACCGGTAATTGTTTAAAAGGAAAGTTGTCTTACTGCTTTTTTTTTCATAATCCTAATACCATTTTCTCAATTTGCGAATTTTGATCTTTCTGTGCTGCGTAAATGTCACTATTCTGACTTGTAAATGGGTTTCTCACCAGAACGCCCGCCTATATCTTCTGTGAGATATTTATTGTGCATAGTGCATGACACATGGACTAGCATTCGTGCATCATACACAACAAATAATTACTGCATACAAAGAGAAAGTTAAATTGATATTTTATTACTGGCACCATGGAAACCCTGGCAATAAATTCTATTGCTTGTCATCATCAATTTTAATGATTCACTGTTCAACCACAGCACTCAAAAGTGGACAACTTTCCCCTTTTATGAAGTTTTTTCATCAAAAAGGAAAGCTGCAAAAACATGTGAATGTTGTATTATAGCTATTCTTTCCTTGGAGCCAAAGTCAACATATGGATTTCCTCCACACTGCTCACTTTTTATCATGGAATGTTGGGTTTTAATGGCAAGTTCTTCTGTGCATTTGCACTGGATTTGTCCGGCTAATGTTCTTTTACTGGATCTTTTCCTTCTTTTCCTGTCTGCGCCCTGTGCCCTCCCCACCTCGTGCCACCGTAGCAAGCCGAGCAGTTGTTCAATCAGATGTACAGCCCAGTAAGTCCTGACGGCAAGTGCCCGCTGTAACATACGCACGCATGAGGACTCATTGACATGGCATCGTGGTGTATGGTTCCTGGCCGGAGCTTTGGGATCCATTTCTTATAGTCACACATTTCAGCCACGCCATTGTGAATGCGCTTTGTAGACTTGAAGGCTATTTCATTTTAAAATTACACGCAATCCTTAACAAAAACTTTGGGTAATCCTCCGTGTCACATTTAAAATGTTATCACCTTTGGGTCTACACTTGGCCGTCGGTAGCGGAGCATGTACTAGAAAGGACGCACTCTTCACGGCTCGGCTCAGGAGATACTATGTTGGATCTTTCAAACTCAGGCGATTATCAGGATCTGTGGTCATAAGTAGTACAGTGTTAACTCATGTCGCAGTGTATGCATGCGTCTTGTTCTAGCATCGTTACATTGATATAATCAGTGCAGGTGGCAAAGGATCATTTGTGCGGGTTTTAATCCGGGACGGCTCATCTTTCACAGAGATTCATTAAAGACTAAAATCCCTGTCATTTGCAGAAGCAGTGTTGAAGCTGCGGAATAATGAAAACATTATATTCGTGCCCAACACTGAATTGGTTTCAGCGAAAGAAAGTATTCTGCACACAAGAAATAATTTAATTTGCTATGAATGCGTCTGCTGCTTTCGAATCATCGTACATAGCTCTCAGTAGCTGTCTATACTGGCAGTCATTCACTAGGTACTTTGATTTAAAAAAAGAGTTATAGTTTGCGACCCACAAACATACAGACATTAAATCATCAATGTAACTTACATTGGTTAATGAAGAGATTCGAGTTTCTCTGGTTTAGATCAAATGTCACAGTTACCCAGCTGCAGAATGAGTAATGTTCAAGAAGACACACAATGCCATCAGTTGTCAAGAGTTGACCACAAATAAAGTAATACAAGTTGTTCCAAAATCTTGCAATGCTTTTTCAAACAAAGCAGATGAAAGTAATCATTTTGACTCAAGTGACCTGGTCTGAACAACCACAGTGTGCATACAAATGATAATAAATATGTATACATTTACATAAATACATACATTTGTGTAAATTATAGTCCTGACCATAACAATGCTTCGCTAATAACCCACTCTACAAACACTTAACTGAGGTGGTAAAATCTTTTGTGGAGGTGGTAAAACTTAATTAGTAGGAAACTTTGCATGGTGAAAATGTCTTCATTAAAACAAATTGCCGCATGTCTAATAGTGCAACCACTATCCTTTAAATCCTAATGCCAAATGATATTTTCAATTTAATGTACAACTCAACCTGAAACTCCCCTTTATGAAAGGCAAAGGCAAGGCATTCCCGCAAGCATCCACGACTGGACTTCAAGTTTGTACCTCAAACTCCAGTGAATAACGTTCCAAACTGCAGTGAATGCAGGCAAGCCCAGACCATAAATGGGCTCTCGCATGGGCAACGTGACAGCTTTAGGCACAGCTCATCAAGAGAGGCAAGGCATATGGACCTCTGATGCCCACTCGGCTTGCTCTGCCCTGTCTGCCCAACCAGGCTTGCATCACCTTCACAACCTCAGACATATATTGTCTCTCCTCCACATGCCCACCTTACATGGCAGAAGGCTACCGCGCCCGTGAGGTGAAGGCAGCGTAACCAGTCAGGACACAGCCACACTTGCAGTCCATGCTTGGATGACGGACAAAACCAGAAGAAAACACATCTCTTTTTACACCCCCAGCATGTGCAATGAAACATCACTTCAGAAGACCTTCCCCCCGTTGCTGCTACCATTGTTAACACGAGAAGTGTACACTAGGAAGTGACACTACTTTTCCTTTAAAGTCCTAAACACTGAGGAAGAGGTTTTTATGGCGTTGATAGTTTACAAATTGTACTGCCTTTGGAGACCTTTCGTGGGTATAGTCATAAAATGTATCAAAACAATATCACTCAAGTAAGCTTCTAAACCTGCGTGAACAGGTATAACAGCATGCCAAGAACTACCAAAATGCAGCAAAACTAAAAGACAGGACCTTGCTTTACCTAACAATGTAATTCACTAACTCAAATGATATTCACCCACTAGTGGAACACACCCCACCCGGGGAAGGTCAGCAGTGTCTCCCTGGAAATTAGCTTGATTATCTACACCTTAGTGTTCATCATATCATTATACAAAAAGCAAAAGAGCTGGGCATCCCCTTTTATTTGTCCATCATGACAAAAATAAGCATTGTCAAAGCCAATATGTTTGGCTTTTAAATACATATTAGATAGGGATTTTCCAGACAGCTGCTAGTGGGCCTCATTACGAGCTTGCCGGGACGGATACAACGGTACCGGTAAGCTTGCTGGTACCATTGTATCCGGACCAGCAAACTCTGAGTTGTGCTCACGGCTGCCTTTCATTCCGCCAGGTCTGACCTGGCGGAATGAAAGGCACCCGCGAGCACAGCATGCCTGTAGCATAGGCACTGTTATGATTGGTGCCAGTGCTACAGGCATCCCCATTCCCATTGAGCCCCATGTGGCTCAATGGGAATGGAGATCACCCGGTTCCGGCACCCGCGAAAGGGCAATTACCGGGTCCAGCGGGGCTGCAATTCCCCGGTAATTGCCTATTCGCGGGTGCCAGACTTTCTTGCAAGTTTGGAGGTAGCCTTAGGCTACATCCAACCTTGTAATGATGCCCACTGTCACATATGCAAAAGACCCACTCCATTTGCAAGTGTTGCTATCATTAGGCCATGCACTATCATTATGTGCCAGGCATTGCCATGAGTGATTCCCGAGAGATTGTGCAGGCCATCCAGCAACAGACAACCTGTAGATCCAAAAACACAATGCAAATCAAGTGTAACACACATGGGATGAGAAAGACAAGATACACGTTCCTTCTGGGTCCAATATACAATATAATGAGGGCCTCATTATAAGTTTGGTGGTAGCCTTGCTGATAAAACCGGCAGGCTGCTGCCGAACTTCTGAAAAATTCCAGCGCCCGCAAATTGGCAATTACTGGGGCATTATGGCCCCGCTGGACCCGGTGATTGCCCATTTGCAGGCTCTGGAAAAAAAAGATGCTCCCCATTCCCATTCGGCCCCATAGGGCTGAATGGGAATGGGGAGGTCGGATGCACCGGCACCGTATCTGTTTATAACGGAGCCGGTGCATCTGACAAGCTGTGCTTGCGGGAGCCTTTCGACCCGCCAAGTCCAACCTGGCAGGCAGAAAGGCACCCGCGATCACAACTTGTAGTTTGCCAGTTCGGGAACTACGGTACCGCCAAGCTTACCGGTACCATAGTTCCCGGACCGGCAAACTTATAATGAGGCCCTCTGCCTTAATTATACATATTTATAGTTGAACACATGCTTGTTCCTCTTTTTTTATAGGTCTAAAAACAAGGCAAGGCCTTATAAAATAGATCTCCCATTTCTGAGTCTCTGTGTTGGAAGGAGCTGCATGCTTGTATTTAACCGGATATCAGTTGTCCTGCCAATAATTGGCCATGGACAGGGAATGGGTGTGCTTTGATGCCTTTGTGGAAAGTGCAAGCTTTCAACTAAGCAGTTAGCGTAAAGTGCGTACTAGGTTGTGGTGAAAATATAAAGGGCCCGATTCACATAGCGTTTCCTTATGGGATTGCGCCATTCTAAAACACTTCTGCGAATCAGGCCCCAGGAGTTTTCAGATAATCAGGGAAACGTCAGCTTTGCCGGATCCTGCATTGAGAGATGCTGATGAGTGCATTTTTAAATAATAGACACATTAGATCAACACCAAGGGTACAGTTACTAGAAAGGGACGGCAAATGGCTGGGAACTTTTAAAGAGTGATGTCATTTGCAATTGAGTTTGAAGGATCCTACACAGTATTTCAAGGCATGCACATGTGTATTCTTTTGCTTATCTGCTACGGGCTAATTTTTGCTATCTTTTTTTTGTGCCATAGAAAGCTACATCATGGAATTGTAAAAAAAATAATTTACTGAAATCCTGTTCTAACACAATATGCATACCATCTGTGCACGTAGTTGTTCTATTATACATTCAAAATGTACTTTTGTATGAAGGATGCCTGAGTGACGAGTCATGATCCTCAATTTTCATCAACAATGAAGCCAACATCCAACCGTGCCAACGTGCCGCAGTACAGCCCAATGGGAGCTCATCTCATTGCCAAGTTACCGCTCTCTATAGAAAAAGCCTACTCGATTGACACAAGACATGCACAATATCAGATGTGCCCTGTCCCGCAAACAATGTCGTCTATATTGGTTTTTTTTTTTAAATCATGGTATATACAACTATTTGGAAGAAAGATATTGCACCCACGGGATTTAGTTCAGGAGGTGATGAGAGCATTCCAGAATTCCCAGAAGTCTAGGGCTGTTGGCAAAACAGGAATGCCCAATATCCATTTTCAGTTCTTTGAAAATGAAAAATGTAGACATTCAGGTGCCACGCCAGAACTTGGTACACCATTGACTACTTTGCATGTTGTAAGAGAACACATCAACATGCATGAATAGAAGCCATCAACCTGCATGGGAGATACCCATGAGATGACATTTTACTGCCAACATGTGGAGGGAAAGCCTTTTAAAATTCATCATGTGTGAAATGTCAGAATGTAGCAATTTCATGAGATACTATGTTTCAGAAAGGTGAAGAACATTCATAGAGAGGCATAAGTAGACATTGCAGCAAATTTATTCGACAAAATGAAGACATACCACAAATTATTTGCTTAAATAGCCACACTTCTTTCTGAAATGGGTGTGATTGACATATAAATTAAATGCAATGTTTTGCACTTGTTAATCAAAGGCGTGTTATTGAAAAAATAATGGAACTCATTGCATTTTGTGTCAGCTAAAACAGCATTTTTCCCATGAGCAATTGAAAACATGCTGCAAATTGCTCCGACCACAAGGACTATAATGCTCTGATGATCCCTAATACGGGTGAAACCAGGTATGTAGTTGTCCTGACAGCCTTGCAAAATATCTGTCTTGGGTTGATAAGCTATGTATAAGATAGCACTGCCCTCATACACAAAGACAATTTCCTGGAGAAAAAGGTTTGCATTTGAGGTAATTTGCATACCAACAATGCCTTGATGCTGTGGCTTCCAGTGATGGCTACTAGGTGGCTTTGATATATATATATACATCTTTTCTTTTTTCTCTTACAAATCCCTTGTCCTCCTGTGAGCTCCCTCCACCATAGTCCAGGTTTCCCTATTCCTCGTGGTGGTAGCCAAAACCAGAAAGCGGTGACTCTGTACTTTCTAATCTTTCCTAAGCTTAAGCTGAGAGCCTAAAGGATCAGGCCTTTTCCATATGACTCCCTCTGGGACTGTCTAGGACTATCCTATCCTTCCCCAGGATGGTGGACATATGGTTAAAGACTGGGGTTGTGCCTTCACAGACACTCTCCCTCTCTCGTTCTCCTTTTGCTCCTACTCTCTCCTCTCCCTGGTCTAATCACACTGAGTTCCACTTCATATTTTCCTTCTACTCCCGCTTTTTCTCTCACCCTCTCTCTACCTCTGGTCTTCCTTGGTCACTCTCTCTTCTTACTCCCACCTGTTTCCTCCTCCCTCTCATTTCCCTGTCCTTACTCCCACTTCTGTCCTGTCTATCCATGCCTGTCTGTTCCTCTGATCTCTCATCTTATCACGCTCTTTCACTGCCACTCTCTCTTGAACCAACTACTACTGCATGTCTCCAACCTTCCCCTACAATGTCTAAACTCTCTCCCCACCACCAACTACAGCTGCCAGTCTCCAACCTCCTCTACTAGCTCTGCTCTAACCCCCCCCTCTCTCATGCTCTTCTTAATCCCACACCCCTGTTCAACCACACTTACCCCCACACACACTCTCACAATAACAACCTCTCTCTCTGTACTTGGTAACACTCTCTCTCACGGTCAACATCTTACCTGCACTTCCATCCACCATCCAAAACCACTCATCAGCACTTTGCTCCAACTTCCATCCCCTATACATTCTGACCTAACCCGAACATCTTTCGCTCTGACTCTCTACTAGGGGCTTTTATACCCATGACTTCCTGGTTCTTCCCTTTCATCCCCCCACCATTATCTCCCTATCTCACCTGACACTAGGGGCCAATCTCCTTCTTTGCTTTACCACAGGGATGGTTCATCGCTCTGCACAGTTTGAAACCTCCTGTAAGCCATTCCCCTTACTGTGTGCAACGTGTCAGGCCGTCTCTGTGCTTCAGAAGCACAGTGTTTCTTGGTGTTCTATGTCCACTGAACTTTGCAGAGTCACATTTTCTTTGCGTTTGAGTAGCTATCATGGTTGCTGGGGTCTCCGCTGCTGAATACTGAGTGGTGGCTTCTCTCTGTGGACCATTGTGATTCTCAGATACTCCTTGGTCTTCTGGCTCTTGTAGTTAAAAAGCAAAACAAAGATGACTCTGTCCAGAAACGAGATGGCAAGGCATTGGGTGATTGACATTGGCATCAAAGTCAACTTACAAAGAACTCTCAGGGAGTTCAGGGACTCAGCTCTCCCAATTCACTCACCCCTCTTGCATTTACCCAGGTAAGCTTAATTCCCTAAGGTCAGGAGTGATTGACAGGGTTAAGCTCCTGGCACTGACGGGTGTCTCCACCCTTTCTTCCAAGCCCTCCTCCTCGGAATTGCTACCTACTTGAGGGAATCTGGATAGGGATTGATGTTCAGCAGCTCTGTGTTTGAATGAAAAAGTATATAGCTGTAAGGCTAGGACTAACTGACAGTTCTAAGGTGTGTATCCTTGTTGAGAACCATCCATCCTATGTGTGCATGGTCAATAACCAGTTTGAACTTTCGGTCAGCTAAATAGTAGGATAGGATGTCTTTTTCTTGGAATCCGGATCCAAGGGTACTTGTCAATATCCCTAGGTAAGGTCCAGGTTGGATATAAGCCTGCCAGTTCCCAGCATTTCCATTAATACGTTGATGCAAGGCATCAGACAGGCATCCAACTCACTAAACCTTCTGAAGTCCATACAAAAGTGCCTGGTGTGGCCAATTTACACCACTAGCACTGTTGGGGAGAACCAGTAAATGTAAGATCTTGCAATAACTCCCAAATCTCGAATTGTCATCTACACCTCCTGACCAATTCTTTTCCAAGCCTATGGTGGACTGTAGGGTTTAAGCTGAATCACCCTTCCCAGTGGAGAAATCATCAGGTTGATCTTCCAGGAACTTTTCTAAGTCTGTCTGGCTTTGAACAGGAAACTGGGGGGGGAGATGTTACCCCATGTATAAGTATTGGTAGATGTATCTCTTAGGAACTGTTTTCATAGTGGGTGAGTGGGAGGGGGTTGCTGTTTTCCCTCCAGGTTTGAAGCTTATTGAATTGGTATAAATGGCATTGTTTCCTCCAATTTGCTCAGTGGACCATGAACATCAGAATGGACACCACTTTAATGACGTTGGGTCCGTGCCACCTTGTGAGAAACTCATTTTGGGTTGTGGTTAGTAGGACCATTATCTTGTCTCCCACTTGCAAAGTCCATAGCTTGGCTTTCTAATTATGTACGCTATGTTGCCTGGCTGGGCTTCTTGGATGTGGTATTTTATCAAGCTACTGACTGTTTCAAAGGCACTTGTGGGTGTTACATACCAAGGTATGGGCACTGGTTTGCTGATTCTCAGGGTCTTCCCATTCTTTTTGCATGATGTGTACATCTCTGGGGATTCACTCATGTACCAATTCAAAAGAATAAAATCAGGTTCATGCTTGTGGCATTTTTGGTACAGTGAAGAGAGCCCATGGAATCAGGCCATACCAGTTGCTCCCCTCCTCGTTTACCGGTCTTCTCAAGATGTGTTTCAGTGTGGATCCCATTTGTTTTGGCGTGGTAAACTGAGATACATAAGGTCTTTATATGTATGACATTCTTCATCTCCCTCATTAGTTCATACATGAAGCTGCAGCCCTAGTCATTCAATATCTCGCAATGAAATCCCACTCAAGTAAACAAAGTGATCAACACTTTCAGGATCACCAACATAGAATTGCTCTTCAGAGGGAAGGTCTAGGGGTATCTGGTCACGTAATCCATGATGACCAAGATGACTACAGGGGCCGAATTTCAAAAATAAATTAAGCCTGCAGTGGGACCTTTGGAACATCATCCAGAGAGGTCTTCTAACGTATGGGCAGGTTGTGCAGAACTACTTGATAAATACATAGACTCAGGGGCAGTAAAACAGAGTGAGCATATTCTTCTGGGTTTTTTCTAGCACCATATGTACAACGATAAGTTTGACAATTGCCACTTCCATTCCGCCCACCTGGATAGCTTTTCCGACCAGCGGTTGATAATGATTGATCCCACCCCCATTTCCATTTGCATCAACTGTGTATAGGAATTCCCCTTTTTCTATGAAGCAGGGGATGTTATCTTTTTGCTTTCTTCTTCTAACACCAGGGACTTATAAACCTGTTCCAGCAGTGGATCCACTTGTGAGCCTCTGCGTTTCCAATGACGTTGGATCCACTTTACCCATCAGCGTTTGTCTCTCTTTGTGGGTCTCAGTCATCCCCCCAAAACTGGCTGCCACCCTCTCAGTATCATCTAGATCCTTGACTTCCTCCATCTTCCTGATCAGGATATTCCCTCACACTAACTGGGAAATCGGTTGGCTGGGTTTTTATTAAATAGGTGTTGTTCCACAGGTTAAAGAGGATGACCTTAACTTCTCCTTAATAGTCTCAGTTTATTACTCTTGGCTCCTTGTCCTAAACATGTTTTTGTGCCAGAAAGTACAAGTAGTTTGGTGGTGATTCTCCCATAAGGGCTCATACTAACATCCACAAGGAGATCTGTTTTAACCACTGACTTCTCTCGGTGAGACCACCTCTGCCTCATTTCCATGTAGGTCGCAACCAGTGGCTTTTGTGTAGCTTTCATAGGTAATCAGGTGATATTTGTTAATCAAACTGTCCTCTGAATCTTTCTGGGCAGTGAGTGGCCTCTGTATCAGGGCCTGGACATCCAACGGTGACACCCTTGTCACAGGACGGCTTCAATAATATCCAGCCTGCAAAAGATGGGGCAGGGTTTTTATTTGTAAAAAAAATGTCAAAATAGTGCTTTCCTCTTTGTGATGGGTGTTCAATTTTCCAATCGAATGGGTTTGTCTACCATATTCTGCATCCTCCGTTGGGCTCTCTTGCCCAGGCTTCCCTGTTCACCATGGTGGTAGGCAAGACTAGAGATTGGTAACCCCTACTTTCTAATCCCCCCTAAGCTTTTGGTGAGGACCTAAATGTGTAGGCCTTTTCTATTTTAATCTCTCTGGGACTTTATAGGGTATGCCATCCTTCCCCAGGATAGTGTCTGTATACTTCAAGAATGGGTGTATGCACCCCTCTCTCTCTCTCTCTCTCTCTCTCTCTCTCTCTCCCCCTCTCCATCTATCTTTCTTTCTCTCTCTCTTTTCTCTCTATCTGTGTCTCTTTCTCTCTGATGCTCCTTTCACTCCCTCTATCTCCTCTGCCCGATCTTATCCCTTCTAGTTCAACGTTTCCTTTCCTCCTAAACCCAACTCAGCCTCACACCTTCACTCTTGCTCTCTGGTATGGGCCTATATTACCCATGACTCTCTGGTTCTTGCCACTTCTCTCCCCTCCTTTGGCTCTATTTCCAACATTACACTAAGAACCACTCTGATTCTATTCCTTCCCATGTGCTTGAGTCATGGCTTTGCACAGTTTTAAAAACCTGTTAGTCCTTCCCGCATTCCGTGTATGGTAATTTGGACAGTCTGTGCACTTTGGTAAGGGTGGTGTTCGTTTGGTGATCTATTTCTCATGGGCTTCGTTGAGTCCAATTTTCTTTGGTTTTACTGGGTTGTCATGGTTGCTGGCATCTCTGCTGATGCATCTTGTGTGGTGTCTTCCCTCCACAATCTATTGTGGTCCTCAGCTACCGCATGGTCTTCTGGTTCTAGTAGTCCTAAACAAAATTCTTGACTCTGTCCAGAAAGTAGATGTGAAGGCATTGGATGATTGACAGTTGCACCAAGGTCCACATAGAAGCCACTCCCAGAGACTGGGGACCTCCTTACTCCCTCACCCCATTTCTGGGGTAGGAGCAGTTCTGGCAACACCCTGGTAGGCTACCTACAAGAAGTGGGGAGGGGTTCCTGTCCCCTTGCGCAATGTGATATGTTCAGTAATCTGTCGCTTGCTGTACAGTATTCATGCAACTATCAACATCTTGTGATGGCACTGACCAACCCAGCAGTCTCTTTACATTGCAAGATGTGAGTGCAGGTTGAACATCTTCCATGCAACACTGCAAAGTGAATCTCCACTAGACGAAATAAGGCAAGCCAATAAAGTTGTAAATTCACCACGTATTAAACATAGATGCGAAAAGTGACATAATTCCATTGCGTAATGTTATGGACAGAGAATCATCTATCTTTCTTGACAATACGGTAGTGAATTAGGTGTTGAAAAGGATGGAGAACAGCAGAGTTCATTGCTTGCCACAGTACTAGAGGAAGATCTTGTACCTCCTTGTGCAAATGAGCAGTGCTAAACGAGATGCATAATCGAGGTGTAAAATCCTAAAGCCAAATAACTTACAAATGTATGTCCTCAACACAAGCCAATGGAAACATATTACAAACTAACAGACAGATTACTATTACACATTTGTTCTTTAGAAGGTGATTCAGAATAAGTCCTGCATGAAGACCAATTGTGTTATCAAGTGGTGAATGATCTGTGAACCTATGACCACAGCATGTAAATAGAGTGCAACAGAAGGAATTGGTCAGTAGGAAACACACATGCTACAAAAACATTGATCTAGAAAAATAGCTGTCAAAATATATATGGCTGCTATTTAGAATACACTGGCTTCAATCTCCCAAAATATGTCAAATACACACAATTCTGGAGTTTAGCCACCGACTGAAAATGAACACATTAGACATGATTACACGAGTGTAATTGAAAGAAAGGTGCAGACATGTGAAAAAAAAGGTTTTGATGCTGGAAATTGCTTCTCTGGTATACAATCAATTCAGCTAAACACCGGCCCAGCTATCGTTTTGCTACCAATTTCATCTAAGCACCATATTATCCCACCGGTTGTCAGTGGAGGTCTAGTAGTAGCAGTAGACAGCCATGGGTCTACTACTGAATCACACAGTGTGTGGAGGTGAGGAGCACAAGCCTAAAAGTCTTCCATATTTGATTGGTTTGAAGCTCCCCATTAGTCTCGCTTTTGCCCATTGCAAATAACCAATCACCATGCATGATCCCGCCTTCGAGTACAGTATCCATGATGGCTGGATGCCACCACCAGATACAAGAAAAGCAAAGGCTGCTCGTATTCACTTGGTGCAGCAGAGATGTAGTGGTTGGGCTGGTTTTGCCACTGTAAGGTCTGGTGTAGAGTCGTTTTGCGTCCTCTTCTCTTATGTGACACCTGAACGATGTATAATATGCTTGCAGCAGTAGGACTATTATGGTGGTTCATGAAATCATTTTAATATGCTGTGAAGTGCTCGTGCTGCTCATTTGCCTTTGCAGAGAAACAGCTCAGAAAGGCCTTTACCACTGCTTTTTCTATGGATAGGATTGCTCCCTGCAATTCATCTCTTCCAAGGGCATTACACTGCAGCATAAATACACGTGCCTATGTGATAAGCCCCTGTTGTCGCTTGCAGAACAATCCTGCAAAATGATACGGTTACTTGCCCCTGTGCAGTAATATTTAAAATACTTTCCCATTATTGGTGGACACAGGAAATCAGTCCATATATATTCGAGCATCCACCAAGCCAAACATTCCAAATGAATTCCTTTTATAGGGAGAAGGTCTTCAAACCAAAATCTCCAGCAGCAGTTTCATATTCAGCGAACCCTCTTGTCTTCATGACCTCATGTTCTGCTTTCAATGCCATGTCGCTTAAATCTAGAATAACCCGTGTCTCTTGAGCACATCCTTCCATATCGGCCACTGGATTTGCTAATTACCTGGGGCGTATCTAAAATGCATGTGTTCTGTCTTCTCCCCACTTCCCGTGCGTCCTTAAACACTGTATTCTTGATCTTTACACCTGTCAACACTGAACTCTCTGCTTTCTTTAATGTCTCTCCAGCTCTGCCATCTTCTCATACCTTACAGCAGATTTGTGTCTGTCCTTTTTATCTGAGTTATTGCCTGACTCGTTCAAGCATGAGATGATTGTCCTCCTTTACCTGAATCTTCCCTTATTCTTGCGATCCATTCTAACTCATTTCCAGTCTCTCTTCTGACCATTCTCTCTAAATGTATCAAACGCTTTGTTCATCACCAGCTTCCAGATTGCCATCATGGTGTTCCCTTCTACATCTCCTCAATGGGTTCTGAACTGCTCCCCAGCCCAGCTGCCATTCTTTCAGCCACTAATCACCTCATTTCATTGTGTCTTGCTTTCATGTCTGAACTTCTTGTCCCCAGGTTCTCTGCCACGTTTGCTGCTGTCTTTTTTTCTAATGAGGCTCTCTCGTGTCTCTGTGCAGATCACTCAAATTGGCCCTACTCTGCTACTGGCCTGATCTCTCTGAACCTTATGCTTATGTGCAGATCCACTTGGGCACTGTCCTGATACCCGGCCAGTTCTTCAGAAATACATCACGCCTTTCTGCTATCAGTTCTTGCTTTATATTTTTCGGTTTCACTTTTATGAACAAGTCTTCCTTCACATCTGGGTTTACATCGCAATATCATCAAATGGTGATCCACCATTCATGGATGTATCCAACATCTAGCAGCACAGCACTTCAAAAACATCAATTAATTCTTACTTTCTTCTGCCCATGAATCGCCCTAAAACATTTGCAAAATATAGTCAATTATCGTTTTTTAGGAAAGTAAATCCTAATCAATTCACATATATGTTTACAGGTATTATCCTGAGGGTGAGGTTTAAATGGCTGTAGCTGAAATTGCTGGCAGTGTCATTTCTGATCCCCCACCTTTCAAGTAGTAGGAGGCGGGGAAAAACAACATGCAGCGGAAATGCTGACAGGAACATTAAATGCCAACAGCATTCCAAATTACGGTCTTATTAAATGACTCTGCTATTTGTCCGCTTTACTTGCAACAGACTTTCTCGTTCTGTTGGTTTATCTGCTTGCACTCTAAACCTTTCTTTTCATCCCATATATCAAGTCATTAAATTTGCTACATTGGCTGACTTTGTAAAAACAACTTTGTTTTTTCTGTTTTGTATTTAAATCCAGGGCTTATCATGCCCCAATCCCTCTGTCAATGTTCATCTTCCAACTAACTTTTTTTCTCCTTGCCAAATTGTGTCTCTTCCCTTTGAATATTCCTTTTTCTTTCAGATCACAAACTGTGAAAAATCTCTCCCTGTATCTCTCTGTTTTACCCCTACCCTTTCTATATTTTATTAAAATTGTAGCCTCCTGGGTAAACTGTTACCACCTATGACCATGGTGTGCACCATCTGCAATTTTGTGCCTCCATTTGTGTGTGTTTTTTAGACCCGAGTCCTACTCTGCTATGTAAAGAGCTTTAGTGTAAGCCCTTGAAGGAAAGTGATTACTGTGCAGTGCAATATCATCTACCGCAGCCTGATATTTATCGCATTGACCTGAGTGCTTACGGCATCTGCCCATGTGGCTTCTAATCTCACCCCAATGAAGAAGGTGCAGTGCCTCTTGTGACATAAAGGTTGATGCTCCCTACCTAAGACCAAAACAATGAGCGTTGCTATGGCCACACTTTGACCGAAATAGCTGGCAGCATAATTTCTGATTGCCTCCTCCCCGTGCACGGGTTAGGCGATTTCTAGTGTCCCAGTGGAAGTAGATGATCTGGAGGGTAGAAACTCTGCAAGTTAATTGTCCTAGGGGATGCTATTGGTGAAGCAGTGCCTAGCTTGCCAATGCTACATATGACGGATTTAAAATAAATTATTAATCTACTCTTTAATTGGAGTCTCTTTTTATTCAGTGGTTTATTCCATGCAGTACAGTTAGCATCTATAAATGCAGCGGCCTGTAAGACAACATGAGGATGGATCTCACAGCACATCCTTAAGGATCCACACAGTCAATAAAGGATGGGCATATGAAATACATATGACCAAATGACGTGTAGCTGAACATCAACGATTGGAAATTAAGCAAGATGGACCCTGGCGGATTAAACATTACATTACCATGTATAAATAAGATGCCAATAAACTGACAAATTATAAAAAGCAGTGAAATGCAATGGTTACGAATCTTAAATTACAAAGGGATAATAGTTGTTGCTGATCATTGGCAAGCATCTGGGAAGCTTCCATGTTACCACAGGTGCCCTTACTAATTGTGCAAAAGTGATTGATTGTGCAAGTGCCCATCTTCCGAATCAAACTGAAAGAGGCACACTTAAACATATGTTTGAGAAACAAATGCATAAAAACAGCAGAGATTATATGCAACCTTAGAAAACAACGTAAATACACTGTTCAGCAGGACACTGCGACACACCTTCAACCAAAACAAATGTTTTTCAACATCCTTTTGATTGTGAACAAAGGTGAAATGTGTAGCAAAGCGAAAAATGATTTCAAAGGTACTATAAAGCAGTTCTGCAATATACTAGCACCACCAGAGATCAATGTGAGCGGAACGGTCAGGACTGGAGTCCCACTATTTTTATTTGTTATGTGTTAACAGTTTCACTGGCTTTTACAACCATTTTAACCATTCCAGAACTGTACCTTTTGAAGTTAAAGAATGCCTTTTCACTTTACCATCCTATTGCAGTTGCAGCTAAATTGAAAAATGACCAACCATTTACGAAACATAGATAACATAGCCTGGATGGATTCTAGCTTGCTGCATTTTAGGCATGGGGAAGATATGGATGTCCTGCTAACACTAAGAAGGATTCTCTCCTCGCTCTCCATCTCCCCGTCATTTATGGAAAACCTGTGAAGTTGAGATATCTGGTTAAATGCAAAGACAATATAGTTTAGGTTCCGATAGATTTTCAAGGGATACTATTTTAATATTCAGTGTATATACAGGATTTGTCCACTCATGCCCATCGACTGAAGAAGTGTACAGTTGAATAAGGAGCCTCAGTGACTGGTCTCTTGGACAATTGTATTGCACTCCCGAGGGATACTTCAGTGAAACCTATTGTAATCCAGGTGGCTTAAAACGGATTGAATTCTGAATGAAGGAAAAGTGATTGTGTTTAAGCTGTTCACAGAAAGTAGCTGTGGCTTACAGCAGAGTACACAATTCAGCTTAAAAGTCTTTTCATCTTTTCAAATGCATCCAACTGCTCCTGTCTACATTCAAGATAGCCTGATAGTCTATCCTAGGATGGAATCTTCAGCCTATGGAGGATCACAGCCTATTAATGCATAAAACCCTGGCAGGCAAGAAGAGATTCGTTCTTGGGATCCAGAAGAAATGATCAAATTCTGTTCCTAACAGACAAAGCTTTTTCGAGTCCCGGCTGCTGTTGAAGCATCATCTGTTCAGGTAGATGTTAGGTATGAGGTATAGTTAAGTGGAGTTATGATCAGCGAGTCTAGGCAATATATACATTCTCCACGGACTGATCTAATGAGAAAAATAAGAATAAAAGCAACACAGGGGCATCATCTTCTTTTTCCCATTCCACCCACTTGACTGTCAACCCTCCCCAGCAACAATGCCTTGTCACATGCGGCACTATGCTGCCATCTACCTTGTCCCCTGCCAAGGTCCACCACCTTTTTTGGTACACTTTTACTACCAAAGACACCCCAACCAATTGATGTTAACGTGGAATTACAGGGCTTCTTCTACGAAGTGCAAAGATGTTTCTTGAAGAACAAGTGAACAATCAGTAGCTTGACATAATTATAGGCCCCATCTCTTTCCAAAGTGTGCTTCCTGTATGTGGGCTCCTGCCATTGAGCTGCTCCTACCTTCAAGAAATCACCTGTCCAAATAAGAGAAGCAGAGTTTTGAAATGTCTGGGTGAGTGGATACAGATGAGTCTGGGAAGTCACATGGCCATTATCTGTGGGATTCCAGGCATGCTATGGTGCTGCCTCCCTGCCTCTACTTGGTGCTAGTAGAGAGATGTTCCATTTTGGTATCTGCAATACTCTGAGCCTGTTCTTTGGTCAGAGAATGCCCCAGCATGCTCGCCACCCGAGGACATTGATAGAGGGAGAACACCTTTCTATATATTGTAAATTTCCAACATGGTGTGGTTCTATTAAGCTCCCTGTGTGGCAACAAAAAAGTGATAATCAGGCATTCCAGTTGTTTAAAGATGATGTTTGGGACCTGAATAAGTAAAGGCAAGCCACTGATAAAGTGAAGTGTGTTTCAGCTTTTCTCCGATTTTACTATTGTTGAAATTAGGACATTTGTCTACTTTTTCAGTAGTTCTTGGTTCTTAGTTAAAAGTGTGTCGTAGTTAAACTATTGCATCTGAACTCATCACTGCTCCCAAACACAGTATGCGTTAATGAAAGATGACAAGGACTTGCATATAGTAGTTGTAATTATAGTGTATCTGGATATATTCAGCAAATATATCACATGTTGACCACAAAAATTCACTTGTTTCTCAATGTTACATATGGCCAGCCCTGGATCCTCTGTACAATTAGCATTATCAATGTATAACATTATAGGCTTTACTCTACGTATGGTTAATGCAGTGATGGTCCTATTAGTATTATGTCATCAAAGAGCTCCATGTGTATTAGGCCCTAAGCTATTCACCATTATTGACACACAACTAGAAGACAGAGCCCCAATCGAAACTACCCATTTGCCTCCCAAGACCAATTTCATCAATAGTGCCCACAACGAGGACTATGAGACCCAATAGAATGCCTGTCAGTGAAATACATCATTGTTACTTTCTACCTCTGCAACTTTAAGTAGGGAAGTGAACATATGTATATGTTTGATACTGCTGTCACTTGGGACAAAGATGCAAAGATAACATCGCACAATCGGAGTTATAACTTTTAAAAACCATTTGAGCAGGCTTTTTTAAGTAGTCTGAACTGTACAACACCACATACAACTCCATAGGGTCTTGTCAATGAAATGCAGCTTCAGACACTGGGCCGGCCAGCTCAGAAGCCAATCCTTGGCCTACCCATTCCATTTACATTGGTTTATGCAACACTGAAGAGTGATAGAGGAAATGTTTTGAATTACTCATAAACAATGGAATTTTCACTGGACAGCAGCATTCCAAAGTTTACATTGCCTAGTCCGCTATGCAATTACAAATATGGAGAAAAAAATATGTAAATCTAGCTTTTGCCCCAGCCTAAAAGGGTCAGTCCATCTCAAACTTTGAATCCATATTAGAGCTAACCTGGTCGGTGTAGCATGTCCATCTTCTATTCCTAATTCTTTTGGGCAGTGATCAGACTAAACCACGTGGTTTGGTTTTGCACAAAACATTTCAATCAAATACATAGAGACAAAGACAACGCCTATACTTCTGTATTGTCTATGGACATCTAAGTGGAATTCGCATCTCCCCAAATCAACCAATCCAAGCGCGGAAGCAGGTTATATTATTTACTCATCAATTTAGGAGAATTGACTATGGTCCTTAGGAAAGGTTCAATCCATTTCAAGTCAGGCACTGTACCGCATGTCTTACTAATTGGATTGGTTGTTAATCAACAAATTTAGATCCTTCCAGAGGAGTGAATCTATATTAACTTGCACACTGACAAAACTGTAATTAAATCTGGCTCTCCACTTCTCCACTGTGATGATTACATATTGCACCTATTAGCCACATTTATGCTTTATGATTTTCTGATGGCTGGTTATCTTCGTCTTTGTCTAACAGTTACCTATCTGTTGGTTAGGATATTGACATTCCAGTTATTTTCTTATCCTGTGTGAACATTGGTGTTTGAGGTCAAACCTTTTTCAAGACAAAAAAAGGGTCAAACAATAAGGTTCCCTTGACAATACGCCACATGGTCATTTAAAAGTGCCACACCTAACCCCACCTGCAAGATGAGTCTTGCACCAGGACAACAGGCCCAGCATATGGTGTCTGTGTTCTCCTTCATGAAAACACACTCAGACATAGACACACGCACATATTTAGACCCACATTTAGAACAAGATCAGTGACCATAACTTTGCTAGAAATAGTAAGCAATAGCAACCTGTTCTCTAACCTGCAAAGTCAGGCAGATTACAAGCCAATGCCATTTCACCATTAACTTATTTATTAAATCAGCTTCTGAAGCCAAACTCTGTTAGGAATGTGATTGGATCAGAATGCCTTGCAGGACATTTGGGATGGTTATCCACATCAGCAAGTGAAGGCCATCTACCCATTGGCTTACTTCTGGACCTCTCAGAAGCCTTTACCTTTGAAGTGCACACATGTTTATCGGATGCTCGTTATAATATTGTATCCCAAAAGACCGAATTACAAAATCACGGAGTCCACTAGCCTGCATTTTGTAATTCAGTCTTTTGAGATTTTGATTGTTTGTCCCCTGCACTGCCTATAATGTATGCGGGCATCTGGGGGAACCCCCGCAAACCCTACAGCCCATAATAACGAACTGGAGATGCAATGGACATCCCCGCAACCCCTGCACCCGGTTCGATATTATGGGCTTAGATCTTATCTTCTATGCTGAATGCGCTCTAAGCGTGCATTAAGCATTTTAGATGCAATCTAGTCATGCAATCCCAGGTTTATCTACTGTTTATGGAATTAATGGATTAAATCTTACACGCCAAACAGTGCAGATACCATCCCACTAGGATCTAACAACTGCCCTAACACAAACCTTATTTCTAAAGGGCTCTCCTTTGGCCATTCTTATTTAACAGTAACATCAAGTCACTTCAGAAAACAATTTGACCCGCATTCTCTCTGACACCTGGGTATCATGATGAATATGACACTTTGATGCATTGCCGTTCGGAGAGTGTATGTGGAAAACCTACCTATAAGAGATACTTGTAAGCTTTGAAGTCATATTAAGCGTCTCATGTTGATATATTGGGACCAAATATTTCTTGGTAGCGATAAATAAAGCAAAAATACATATTATTTGAATAATCTACGTTTTTAATTGGCGTTTGTTCTAATAATGTGTTGACATTGACATGTCCTTTTCTATTCAATTAATGCAAAGAATTCCAACCTGCTAACCACAGTTTTGGTATTATTATTTTTCTACCATCATGCATGTTTTGGTTTGAGACTAAAGTTCTTTTCCTTGCTTGCCTGCCTTGTTTTCTCTCGCTTGCTTTTCAAGATGACAGCTGGGGATAATGGAAAACCCGGGGTAGGCTAAATATTGTGCCATCTTCTCTTCCCACCTGTCTGTGAGCGTTGAAGTGCAAACGTGAATGCACTTTTGTTGGTGACTCTTCTTCAGTGTTTCCAGTTCTGCTTCCATGTGGTACTTGCTTGTCTGTCAAAATGTCACCCATCCATGCATGGTATTCCTGAATGATTCAATAAGATCTTACTCACCTTGGTGATTTATTTTGCTAATATGTAAACTATATGGAATCAGGAAATAAAAACTGTTGGGTATAATTTTCAGCTAAATCATGCCACATTGCCAATGGATTAATGTTTAAATATATCTTTCTACTTACGCAGATTAACTGCATCGCACCATTTTATAGCGTTTGCACATGGATACAACAATGTTTTTTGATCACATACGGATCCATTGCATTTTTGCTCAACATAGTCATCTATTCTGAAAGATATCCATTTCACATGCACATTTCAGCAGGCCTAATTTGCACCTGCGGCCACATACAACATCCTCATGCATAGTGACTCACAAAGAATCTTATCTGGCCAAGATGCACTTGCCACACTTTGGATGCTGAAATGACTGTGATTCTCAGAAACAACTCAAATCACTAGGAGGCAGTCCATTCAAGTTTAACTTAAGTTCAACTTAACGCAGGATGACGGAAAGTGCACATCTTTTATTTCAACAGTTTTACATCAATGTGGTGTCAAACTGCATTGAAAGCCAATCACTTTTGGGAAATCAATGTTTCAAACATTGACAAGTGACACTTGTTCCTGCCCTTTTGGCTCACGTGTGAAAAGTGATCTCCGCCAGGTGGAAATGGAGGCAATTTGTTACAGGAACACGTTATTTCTTTTTGTTTTTAGAAGAGGGTTTACTCAATGTGCATATTTAGGTGTGTGCCTCATTTGCATTGCCCTACAATTGACAGCACTATTGACACACCCATTTTGCATATGCATATCCCATTGCAGATGCAATTATTTTGATTGCAGCTGGTTTCAAATGGCCTATCATCAATGTTTCAGCAATCAGGTACAATTTGAGCTGGGTGCAAGTTGTGCATTTAGAAAGGCACAAGCACACTTTCGCTCTGCAAAATGCTCTGTGAATCAGGTCCTATCGTTTTACTCTAGAAGGAGGACGCGGTTTCCTTTGTTAATTTGAAATTGGCCACTGCTGACAGACCCTGCATGGTCTTTTTTTTTCCTGATTCCATAATGTGACTTTGAGGCACCATTTCTGCTCCCACCAATCTGTCTAAGGGCCATTTGTTTCAATTTCAACTTGAAGGCTCAGGAAGCAGAGGAAGTGGCTCGGATGAACCCGGAGCTATCAGATAGGCTGAAGCAGCTTGACAATGAAGTGTCTTACTACAGGGAAGAATGCAGCAAGACTCAGGCAGAAGTTGACAGACTCCTAGGAATCCTCGAGGAAGTGGAGAAGGAGAGGAATGACAAAGATAAGCAGATTGCCGAGCTGGAAAGGTAGCTTCTCTCTTTCAGTTGCTTCATCTATGAAACGTTTTATATCATATATGTCAAATGTCTTTTTTGCTGAGCATTGAGAGCTTTTATTAATGCAACTACATGTTCCATACACATCAACGAGGACATTCGTTTACATCAAAAGTGGGATGTGATGTGTCTCCCTATCACTGAAATGACCAATGTTATTGCTTCTTTCAAGTGAGATTGTTTTTCGTAGACTGTACGCTGGATCACGTTTCAGTATGTGAAATAATATATCCCTTTATTTCTTCACTGATAGAGATTTTTTATCTTCATAAAATGTATCTTATTGGCCCTCTTTACATCATCATTAAATAACATCTAAGTAAACTACACCGATATTAAATTCAAGTATCTGGTATAGTTCTCAAAGAAGGTGCATTGACACGATATAGATTGAAAGTTGCCTGCACACTTTTCCCATTCACACCACTGAATGCATTAAAGAACATTCGAGAAAACGAGTACAGGTATGTTTTGAGAACATTCTTATACTTGCTTTTTCCAAAAACAGGTTTGCTTGAGCCATCTTTAAATCTTTTTCTGTTTGTAGAAGTTTTTATCGAAAGTCTGCTTCAATGCTTAATTCCCCAAACTCTTCACAGAACAGAAAATATATGACATATACGAAACATGTTCATTTTGACAATCTATTTCCAGAAAGCAAGTACAGTGTTTACAGTATGAAGAAGTTTGTTTTATAAAAATAAAGAAATTGATAGCTCTGAATTAATAGCAGAATCATAAGGTAAGTGTTATGTTTGTGTTTTTCCTCCTGCTTGATAGATCTGTGTGTATGAGCCCCTGACAGAATGTTGGTGTGGAATGTTATGGATGAACTGTGTCTGTGTGGTCCCCGAAGTCAGTTAGGGCCTGAACTTAGATGATGAGGGGGCCGGTGGATGTCTCTCCCTCCTTATATACCTAATCTACTTGCTTCATGTAAACTTACCTCCTGTGTCAACCTAGTAAAGTCTACTATACCTACGTGTGACTCAGTTCACTTATTTCACCAAGTATTGAACTCAACAGTAAGCTGACTTCCACCAGACTAGAAAGCACAAAAGTAGCCGCTGATAAGAAAGCCAGTGCCTTTTCCTTTTCTTCCTAAATTATATACCAAATGGGACCAAATCCCTTCCTTCATTGCAGTCAATCAAATTTAATCGGAATACGGGGTATAACTGATAGAATACCTTTGCAGTTTTGAGTAATCTAATGACTTCTGGTTAAGCTGGCTCTGCCTCCTCGCTTCCTTTGACAAATTCAGTTGCTGAGATCACCACTCACTGTAAAGTCCATTCCAGTGTTCTGCCCTTCTGCTCTGCATTCCAAACCTATCCTCCAGGCACCCATTGTCTGATGAATAAATTTACAATACCGCTGTCTGCAAACACCTCCCCCAAGCTGGCTCCTGCTCACACATCTAGCTGGACTTTCCTCCCTTTTGCAGGCAGGAGACTCGCAACAAGTGTTATTGTCTCTCGTAAGCTGCAGGGACACACTGCACCACACAAGTGAACCAAGAACCTGGATTGTATTGCCTGACAGATTAAGGAATCCAAAATGTTGGAAAGAATGTGTGTATCTTCCTTTCCTTGGCTTCTACTTATGACATCACTCCCTGAAATCCTAAGGGAATACAGGGCTGACCTGAGCTCATATGGAATGCAGAATGTTTGAGTTTAATGAGTTTTAACCCTTTACACAAACGTGTGAAAAGGTTGAGGAAGCAATTGAGAATTTTGGAGTATCACACATATGCCCTGAGGGGGCTATTGATTCAATGGGGCTGCTAAGTAACATAGGTACTTTGCACATTGAGACAGTGGAAGAAGCCATTGAGACTGTGGGAGTCTCACTCCTACCCTGAATCACAATACGACTGAAGAAGCAATTGAGACTGTTAGAATCTAATCTGCTCCACGAAGGAGCAGATTAGTGCTGTTTGCCAATCCGTTCACTTTAAGCTACGGACTCTTTGCAAGGTCTTTCCTAATTCCCTTCTTTTCTTCATCCTGTGGTAGTTTCTTCTCTTACTTCAGGCTCACTTGATTACTGTAATGCTTTGTTTCTGGCACAGCCTTCCTTTCTTGTCCAAAGGTTGCAAGTGCTCCAGAACTCGACCGCCAGAGTGGACATTGGTGATGCCCGCCAGTCTTCAGGCTCTGAGATCCTTAACTCTTTGCGCTGGCTTCCACGTGTTAAGTTCAAGGCTTTGTGTATGGTCCACCAACTTTTTATGAGACAGGCCCTGAGTCTATACCCGCCAAATTAAGACATTATGTTCTGCCTCATCTTCTACTTTCCTCTACCTCCCTGATCATTGTGGTTCCTTGGTTCAAATATTCTTGAGTGGGTAGTTGTTCGTTCTCTGTGGCAGAAGCCCTGCTTTGGAATTCTATTGTATTGTTTCTTCAGGAGACTACTGATCATCTCTCCTTCAGGCAGGCTTTGAATACCTTTCTGTTGTTGGCCTAAACTCGCTTCTGCTGCTTGGCGCTGCCATGTGTTTAGTCCTCAGCCTTAGCACCATGATGCCCCTGTTGGTGAAGGTGCGATTTATAAATCTGGATAATATAACAACAGAACATAACACATACCCTATGTTTTGAGAGGCTGAAGTAGAAATTGGGAGTGCTACAGGGTTTCCATCCCTTCTTGACATTCCTTCTACATTTCATATCACTTCTAGAAACCCGATGGAATATAGGGTTGCCCTAAGCTCACAGAAGCCTATGAGACAATGGAAGAAACACACCGTAGAGAAGTGGTGGAAGGGAAGAGGATTGGCCAAGAAGAAACTAGACAGAGAGGAGCAACGTGAGAGGATGGTGGAGCTGCTGAAACATCCTGGGGGCATGAAGAGAAGCTTAGAGTTCCAAGAAGGCTTCTGAGTCTCACAGAGTTTATAAAGACACTAACAGAACCATTGGAGACGACAGAGTACAGAGATCGCAAGTTTTCAGTGGCCATGTGCGAGAGGGCCACCTAGTCTTTTTCTTCCCTTTGCATTCTGGGACTAGTAGTGTTTCTGGTTTTCATTTGAAATTTGGGAAAGCTACAAGTCCCAGAATGCCAAGCAGAAAATGGCTGTATATCCTTCTCACCCATGGCCACAGGAAACATAGGAACTATGTGAGTATCGACCATTAAAAGAGCACATGAAGAAGATGAAGAGGCCATCAAGCGTGCTGACATTTAGCAAATACCATGCATCCTGAGAACACTGAATAACCTATTCACTGCTGGAGTATCATACTTACCCTGCAACCTGAGAGAGGGATGATTAATTTACTGAGATTGTTGGAGCATCACACATACCCTGAATCCTCAGAGGGCCGAACACAGCATTACGGCTGCTGGAGTCTCACACCTCCCCTAGAATCTATAAGTGGCCTAATGTAAGTCTATGAGACTGGTGAATAATATACCTCTTAGAAGGAGAGAAGTGGCTGACAAAATCCTATGAGACTGGAAAGACACACAACACCCTGAAATCAGAAAGGATGAGGAGAGCCCAGAGACAGTGCAGTTTCACTAACATATTGAAAGACGGAGAAACTGAGAAACACCATAACCCATTTACACTATAATAATAAATATTTTGAACCAACATAATTATATTCTATGTTTTTATTTCACAACATATCATCTTGGCTAACTTGCTATCTGGTTTAGACCGTTTACATCTCCCATTCTTCTGTCGGCATATTGGCAGGTTGTGCGGTCCCTTGTCCACTGAAGAAGGTCCCACAAATAATAGCTGGCAATGTTTTTGCCTCTATTCTAGTCCTTCTTATCTTCCACTTGTGCCCATGCCAGTCTTCTCCATTAGCCGCTTGATTCCATTGTAGCACACGGTGCTGAAATGCATAATTCTGCCTGGTAATGATTATAACGAACAAGAAACCCTCTTTGTTTGCATTATGAAGGCCCTTGTCTCAGCTGCCAAAGAGTACACATGCAGATATCCATATAATGATGGAGATTGGCTGCACAAGAGAAGAAACAAAAAATGATGGGGGCCCAGATAGACGGTAGTCCTCGAGGGACCTGCGTTCGATTCAATCAAGGAGGATTGTGTCCGTGACATGCATGAATACTTAGACTGCACAAGGAATCGTTGGAGATATAGAAAACAGGTCGCTACAAATCAGCCAACCTGTTTGTAATCTATAGATATCAGCACATTTCAAAGGCTGCATACAAGGAAGGGGCCATCAATGCAACTCCTCTATACGCTGGATACTACTGGATTGACACAGAAATACATTCATTTGTATTACGTAAATCAGCTATGTCCTGATGAAGGGCGCATATTCACAGGAGTGAGAACGGAAACTCTGAAGACGGCTGAAACACACTGTGTTGACTTTTTTCAAGAACCACTAATGACACTGCAAACAAAGGGCAGGTCAAAAATCAAAACAAAGACTAATACATTTGGATTGACCCGTGAAATAAAAGAGGGTTGTTCATTACATTTCACACATATAGGTTTGACCTAACCGCTACCCACTTATGTTGCTTTTCTTATGTCAAAATAAGCTGGATTTTATGAGGATATCATCACAGATAGTATGTTGAATGATGTAATTGTTGTTTGTGATATGTGTATAGATTAATTCTGTTTTATCTTCTTAGCACATGAATAAAACATTGTTTGAGTAAAATGACATGATGGCCTTGATCATTGTTTTTGTATATGCTGAGATTAGTCTGGAAGATCAAGGCCATCCAGGCACCCTATTTTTGGAAACAAGAGAAGAAACAGTAACGACACTACACTGTGTATAGATGCAGCAGAGAACTCTTGTTGCAAAGAGATTGAATTGGGAAGGGATTTCCATTTCTGAGCCATGGTCCCTCTTTCCTCTCATCTCAGATATCTGCCTGCCATGTCATTGAGATCCCCTTTGGGCAGCTTTCTGTCTGGATGTATGTAAGCAGATCCAGAGGTCACACATTGTCCTATTTGGTCCCAAGTCTATGAAGTAAACACTTGTCCAGGTCATCTGACCTTCAGGAAGCTGTTGAAAAAAATGACATTTCTAATTAGCATACTGCTTCTCTTCACCCGCATTTCTCTCATAGCAGCAAGAATGTCCTTGTGCCATACATTATAGAATCCACCTAACAAAACGTAACATAACCAAGCATATATCATGGGTTTTAAGTGAAAACCCACTGGTAGAGAGTACAAACAAGTCATGACCCCGATCGCTCCTCATTTGGAGGAGTAGCTCTGAGATATAACATGTAATTTATATTGTTGTATCCTCTTTCCCCCTTATAAATCCAGTGTGCCCATTACTTTTCAATCTGGACCTGGAACATGTACATCCTTAAGACTCCAACGCAGAGCTCTAAATGGGTAAGCAGAAGTGCAAGTAGTCACCACTCACCATAGTTGAGCAAATGGTGCCCATGGAGAAGCATTCACACTGAGTTCACCAGATTGTCCCACTATCCCTCCTTTATCCCTGGCCATAATTCTTGAATGTCCTAGCCCTGCCTGATCCCTGGCTATAATGCTTGAATGTCCTAGTCCTGCCTGATCCCTAGCTATAATGCTTGAATGTCCTAGCCCTGTCCGATCCCTGTCTATCATGCTTGAATGGCATAGTCCTTCCTGATCCCTGGCTATAATGCTTGAATGTCCTAGTCCTGTCTGATCCCTGTCTATCATGCTTGAATGGCATAGTCCTGCCTGATCCCTGGCTATAATGCTTGAATGTCCTAGTCCTGTCCGATCCCTGTCTATCATTCATGAATGGCATAGTCCTTCCTGATCCCTGGCTATAATGCTTGAATGTCCTAGTCCTGTCCGATCCCTGTCTATCATGCTTGAATGGCATAGTCCTGCCTGATCTCTGGCTATAATGCTTGAATGTCCTAGTCCTGTCCGATCCCTGTCTATCATGCTTGAATGGCATAGTCCTGCCTGATCTCTGGCCATAATGCTTGAATGTCCTAGTCTTGTCCGATCCCTGTCTATCATGCTTGAATGGCATAGTTCTGCCTGATCCCTGGCTATAATGCTTGAATGTCCTAGTCCTGTCTGATCCCTGTCTATCATGCTTGAATGGCATAGTCCTGCCTGATCCCTGGCTATAATGCTTGAATGTCCTAGTCCTGTCCGATCCCTGTCTATCATTCATGAATGGCATAGTCCTTCCTGATCCCTGGCTATAATGCTTGAATGTCCTAGTCCTGTCCGATCCCTGTCTATCATGCTTGAATGGCATAGTCCTGCCTGATCTCTGGCTATAATGCTTGAATGTCCTAGTCCTGTCCGATCCCTGTCTATCATGCTTGAATGGCATAGTCCTGCCTGATCTCTGGCCATAATGCTTGAATGTCCTAGTCTTGTCCGATCCCTGTCTATCATGCTTGAATGGCATAGTTCTGCCTGATCCCTGGCTATAATGCTTGATTGTCCTAGTCCTGCCTGACTTTTAGCATTGAGGCATGTTCACCTAGGTGTAACTATTTATCTTTTTTTTGTCTGCAGGTCCACTTTTTGTTGCAAATCTCTTTGCAGGCACCTGGTTATCTGAATCACTCCTAGCCTCCACACTTGCTTCCTTGGCCTCCATTGCTGATAATGCTGCGTTTCCTTTCCTGGCTGTACTGGGCTCTGGTCTCCTTTTATACGTATTTTTAGGATTTTTCTGCTGCCTGAACCATTTCCTGCAAATTATCGAGGTGTCATCTAGGCTGCCCTTCGTTCTTTTTATTTTTGATGGGGGTTCGGAGGTCAGAAACCATTTTATCAGAAAGGCACAGAGAATACTGTGGGTCCCTGGAGACAATGGTCTTCTTCTCACACTTCCCACCCCCACAGCAACCTGCATTCATCTGTGTTGCACTGATATCGCCAGTAAAATGATTGCAAGTAAACTGACCAGATCCCACTTCACCTTGTGTCTTTGGACTTCATCTTTTTTTGGTATCTCTTTTAGGACAACAAAAAAAGCTGTCAACTCCATTTTGAGGAAAATTGTGGATATATATTTGAGACCAAAGGGTGATCCAGTGAAATTGCTAGACTGGCATACTGATGTAGATTTAACATGTCATATGCTCGTAGTGCTGTGACTTTATAAGCATACTGGTGAAGCCAGTCCAGTAAGAGGTGGCTCAAGCAAATCTTTCCATTGGAAACAATTGAAATGTATATGGAAAAATAGCCAATTACAATATACTTTTTAAAATTATTTTTGTATTCAGTGTGAGTTGTGAATTAAACTTTACACACATTTAAAAATGAATTAATCACACATCAACAATGATACATATCTAAATTTCCTCACTAAAAATCAAAATTTCAAAATGTAAATACATTAATTAGCAATTAGTTTAGCTTCTCCAAATGTATATACTTTTGTTACTGCTAGTATCAATGACAAACTTTGACCAGAAACACACTGTAAAATATAATTCTACTAAATGTGTAAACAGCCATACAAAATTGGCCTACGCTTTGTACGAATCATGACAATTGTGTGCAACATAACCAACACACATGTCAGTAGTTCTATTGCTGCCTTACACAGTTGGCATTTATTTTTATATACATGATTAGATTCTAAAACAGCATTGTACATGTGTGCATTTGTATCACATGCAAGAAGAAACATGCATTCTATTGTCATGTAAAATGTTGTGGTAGCATTTGAATCTCTTATGCTCTAAAGATTAGGTAGTGTTTGCAGACTTAAACTTAACATGTGTAATGTTGTAAAGCAATATGTGTCACTCTTTGCCTAAGCATGCACAATTTGAATTTTAAAAGTATACATTTCTGATTATTTAGTGTACTGCTTCTTAGACATAAGGTAGTGCAAGCAATGTATAGCATTCCTAAACATGATGGCATTTACATAAGACCATGTTCTTGACTTTCAGCTATGGGTGAGTATAACACAATATGTCTGGATGCATTTTTTCACGTATTGTTTGCATGGTTAACTGCTAGAGAATTATTCTCTGTTTTTGCAAAGCATGTTGAAGGTGATATTTTGATTTCTCTCTCTCTCTCTCTCATACTGACACACAAATCTGGAAGAGTTTAAAATAATTCAATAGTATACAATACTTGTGCACCTGTGCCCTTTTGGAATGTGCCATTGTAAAATGCTTCTGTAAATCAGGCCCTTAGTGCCCCCAAAATGTGTATACATACATATGCCTTGCTATTTGATTTACTGGTATAATATTGTTTTCAAGATCTTTCTTTAGAGAATAATTAAAATAATTGTCAAATTAAAAGTTCCCATACTGCAACAGAAAATAATATAATATAAGATAACAGTGAGCATAAATATAATCAGAGCCCCGATCGGCTTCTGTGATCCCGGGTGCCACCCTGTCCCCACCCTCTACCCTGTACACGAGTGGAATGGGACGAGGGAGGGCATTAGGGGTAAAAGGGGAGGAGAAAAGGGCATGCAATATAATGTAAGAAAAGATAACAGAGAGGGGATAAATGCAACCAAACCCCCAAATGGCTTCAGATATCCCGGATGCCACCCCCGTCCCCTCCCTCCAGCCTGTACAGTAGATGAATGGCCTAAGAGGGGAGTGGACTGGGGAGCGCAGGGAGGCCATAAAGCATAAGGGGGGGGGAGTGGAGAAAAGAAAACGCACGTTACAACCAACCTTTTTGTAAAAATAAGTAATTCGATGCTGGGCTTATACTGGGAAACTATGGTGAGTTGGCCAACTGCTCTTGCATTTGATAGTAACGGTTTGACCAATGAACACACACACACACTCTCTCTCTCTCTCACTCAAGTTTATGCATTTTCCATGTGCTGGGTCAGAATTCCTTTGTTGTGAATGCCCGTGCCCCACTTTTCTCTCATTACACGTTTACTAAATCAGCGTGCACGTTTGCTGCATGAGAGTGTCGCATGTAACTCTGCCTAATGTCGGACTTGTGTGCAAAGGAATGGCGTGTTTAAGGCCTTCTTTTCTAGCCATTTCTATATGTAGGACTTTGTCGGGAAGATCACCCCGCTCTGGCAGTGACAGAACGCACACCTCATCACCAACCCCTCCTTATCCCCGAGAACACATCATGGGGCGCTTGTCTGGCGCGTCCTTGGGAGCAAGTGCTGTGCTCTGGCACACCCGTGTCATGGCCAGTCTGCTTTTCTTCCTTGATAGTCTTGCTCTGACATCTTCCCTGCACAGTGCATTTGTTTTGTATCAAAATGCACATATCTCATCCTGTTGGCATCGACTTCAAAAGGCACGATTCAACACTGCTCCCTAAATAGAATTCATTGTACAAAGGAGCTCTTTCCAATTGACAAAGGCAACATCATTGCCTTTAATGAAATCCTTGCTTCTGAAGTGAGCGCTCTGAGGTCAGAAGTGCACTTTGGGTGTGTTGTCTGGTAGTGAAGGAACGTGGATCTTGCATGAAAAGTGGTTCATTTTATAAGTGGTTCATTTTAATGAAATAAGTTCAAAACAGGAATTGGGGGGTGTCATGTTACTTTATGTTTTGCATTCAATAAGATTTGCAAAACGCAAGCAATACATTACCCGAAAATAGTCAAACAACAGAGTTATGTGGCCTTCATTTAAGCTCCATTCATTCCTATACCGGGGAATCTCCCACATTATTACAATTGCCACTTAGTGGTGTGGAAGCTTTATTCTGGGCCTCACAATTTGATACGAGGCTGCCAATACGCAGGGGGAGGGTCCTGCATGTAAAATCATAACGCTCCCCTCCTTCCCTAGTGCCTGGTTTGTCTAAGTCCAGGCATCCGGACAGGTTTTCAGGATATTCCTCATTAATATTAATTTATGGACATTCAGAATCATTGCATGCAACAGTATCTCATGAATATTAATGAGGGATATCCTGAAAACCAAACATGGATCTGGCCCTCAAGGCCTGGAGCGGCTAGTGCAGAAGAGTCTAAACAAATCAAATCATTTTCACTGGCGAGATCAAGAGCAGGGTAACCCCTGTTGGGATTGCTGCACACCGTAGTACATGTGGCAGCCATCCCACGGCACACCCATGCCGGTATTCTGACCGTGTGTTGATTCACAAAAACAAATCTACTCGCTCAAATCCATTGACGGCAGATTTGTGCAGCACAAAACATTTGTAAATCAGGGCCATTGTATTTTGGTCCAGTATTTCCGCAGAACATGGTTATTCTGCACTGTGTGCATGCTAGTTTTTAAGGCTGGAGTGCATTCTTTTAATGAACTGGTATATCTCAACATAACAGGGTCTCAATAGCGAAGGGGAACGGTTCTAATATCCCATTTAATCAGATTCCGCTCTTGGTACTTTGGTTGCTACGTTTGCGTTGAATCCCCATTATAGAAAAACATGCCACTGAAAAATGATGTCACTAAATAGATATTGCAAGAGAACGGCTTAGATGCCATGACAAAGCCCTTAAGGATGAGTCACGCAAGGAGGCACTATGGAGATGTCATCATTGAACTGCAAACTGACTCGGGGAGTCTTCATGGGCAGACAAGTCACTGATGTTCCTCCTTTCCTTACCTTGGCCCAGGTAAGATATATATATATATATATATATATATATATCATGCACTTTTTGGGTGGCTTATAATAACTTCGCTCTCCCTAGACGGATCCTCACCAAACTTTGCAAAAAAAGTAGTTGGGTCACTCTGAATGTTTTTGCAAAGTTTGGTGAGGATTCGTCCAGGGGGGGCAAAGTTATAGGGGGGTCCCAAAACTTTTTTTTTTTTCCATAGACATAATGGGAAAAAACTGTGCTCACGCCTACAGCCCAAACCGCTGGACGGATTTACACCAAATTAGCGGCAGGAGCGGCGGCTTGGTCCCGAAAGCGTGCTTTGCTTTATTTGGTGTAAATCCGTCCAGTAGTTTTTAAAAAAATGACAAAAATGTAAGTGAAAAAAATTAGTGATATCTGTGTTCGCTTCGCGGACACACTTCCCTGTTCGCTCCGCGGACAGGACGGTGATTGGGCCAGCAGCTTGCGTGATGTCAGCGGACATCTGACGTGCTCTCTCATTGGATGCGTGGAAGCGTGCAGTGCGTCTGGCTTCAGAGACGCCCGCCATCTTTGTTCCTCGCATGAGAGGCTTTGTATCCCGCCTGCACAGTAAGTCCCCCACCCCCGCTCATGCCCGTGTCTGTCTCCTGTTCCTCCCACCTCTTGCCCGGTGTGTCTTTCTCCCTTACGCCCACCCCCCGCTCATGTCCGTGTTGTCTCTCCCCACCCGCCGCCCGCTCATGTCCGTGTTGTCTCTCTCTCCCCACCCGCCGCCCGCTCATGTCCGTGTTGTCTCTCCCCACCCGCCGCCCGCTCATGTCCGTGTTGTCTCTCCCCACCCGCCGCCCGCTCATGTCCGTGTTGTCTCTCCCCACCCGCCGCCCACCCCCGCTCATGTCCATGTTGTCTCTCCCCACCAGCCGCCCGCTCATGTCCGTGTTGTCTCTCCCCACCCGCCGCCCGCTCATGTCCGTATGTCTCTCCCCACCCGCCGCCCACCCCCGCTCATGTCCGTATGTCTCTCACCACCCGCCGCCCACCCCCGCTCATGTCCGTGAGTCTCTCCCCCTCCCGCCCACCCCCCGCTCATGCCCCGTGTGTCTCTCCCCCTCCCGCCCACCCCCGCTCATGCCTTGTGTGTCTCTCCCCCTCCCGCCCACCCCCCGCTCATGCCTCGTGTGTCTCTCCCCCTCCCACCCACCCCCCGCTCATGCCTTGTGTGTCTGTCTCCCTCCCCCCCACCCCCGCTCTTGCCCCGTGTGTCTGTCTCCCTCCCCCCCACCCCCGCTCTTGCCCCGTGTGTCTGTCTCGCTCCCCCCCACCCCCGCTCTTGCCCCGTGTGTCTTTCCCCCTCCCGCCCACCCCCGCTCTTGGCCCCGTGTGTCTTTCCCCCTCCCGCCCACCCCCGCTCTTGCCCCGTGTGCCTTTCCTCCTCCCGCCCACCCCCGCTCTTGCCCCGTGTGTCTTTCCCCCTCCCGGCCACCCCCGCTCTTGCCCCGTGTGTCTTTCCCCCTCCCGCCCACCCCCGCTCTTGCCCCGTGTGTCTTTCCCCCTCCCGCCCACCCCCGCTCTTGCCCCGTGTGTCTTTCCCCCTCCCGCCCACCCCTGCTCTTGCCCCGTGTGTCATTCCCCCTCCCGCCCACCCCCGCTCTTGCCCCCTCCCGCCCACCCCTGCTCTTGCCCCGTGTGTCTTTCCCCCTCCCGCCCACCCCCCGCTCTTGCCCCGTGTGTCTTTCCCCCTCCCGCCCACCCCCTGCTCTTGCCCCGTGTGTCTTTCCCCCTCCCGCCCACCCCCGCTCATGCCCCGTGTCTGTCTCCTGTTGCCCCCCACCTCCCGCTCCTGCCCCGTGTCTCTCTGTTGTTCCCCCCACCCCCTGCTCATGCCCCATGTCTCTCTCCTGTTGCCCTCCACCGCCCGCTCATGCCCCGTGTCTGTCTCCTGTTGCCCCCCACCCCCCGCTCATGCCCCGTGTCTGTCACCTGTTGCCCTCCACCCCCCGCTCCTGCCCCGTGTCTCTCTGTTGTTCCCCCCACCCCCCGCTCCTGCCCTGTGTCTGTCTCCTGTTGCCCCCCCACCCCCCACTCCTGCCCCATGTCTCTCTGTTGTTCCCTCCACCCTCCGCTCATGCCCCGTGTCTGTCTCCTGTTCCCCACACCCCCCGCTCCTGCCCCGTGTCTCTCTGTTGTTTCCCCCACCCCCCCGCTCATGCCCCGTGTCTCTCTCCTGTTGCCCCCCGCTCATGCCCCGTGTCTGTCTCCTGTACCCCCCACCGCCCGCTCATGCCCCGTGTCTGTCTCCTGTTGCCCCCCACCCCCCTCTCATGCCCCGTGTCTGTCTCCTGTTCTCCCCACCCCCCGCTCATGCCCCGTGTCTGTCTCCTGTTGCCCTCACCCCCCGCTCATGCCCCGTGTCTGTCTCCTGTTGCCCCCCACCCCCCGCTCCTGCCCCGTGTCTCTCTCCTGTTGCCCCCCACCCCCCGCTCATGCCCTGTGTCTGTCTCTTTTGTTCCCCCCACCCCCTGCTCATGCCCCGTGTCTCTCTCCTGTTGCCCCCCACCCCCTGCTCATGCCCCGTGTCTGTCTCCTGTACCCCCCCCGCTCATGTCTGTCTCCTGTACCCCCCCACCCCCCCGCTCATGTCCCGTGTCTGTCTCCTGTTGCCCCCCTGCTCATGCCCAGTGTCTGTCTCCTGTTCCCCCCACCCGCTCATGTCCCGTGTCTCTCTCCTGTTGCCCCCACCCCCCGCTCATGCCCCGTGTCTCTCTTCTGTTGCCCCCCACCCCCTGCTCATGCCCCATGTCTATCTCCTGTTGCCCCCCACTACCCCGCTCATGCCCCGTGTCTGTCTTCTGTACCCCCCACCGCCCGCTCATGCCCCGTGTCTGTCTCCTGTTCCCCCCACCCCCCGCTCATGCCCCATGTCTGTCTCCTCTTGCTCCCACCCATGCCCCGTGTCTGTCTCCTGTACCCCCCACTCCGCGCTCATGCCCGTGTCTGTCTCCTGTTGGCCCCCACCCCCTCGCTCATGCCCCGTGTCTATCTCCTGTTCTCCCCACCCCCCGCTCATGCCCCGTGTCTGTCTCCTGTTCCTCCCACCCCCGCTCATGCCCTGTGTCTGTCTCTTGTTGCCCCCCACCACCCGCTCATGCCCCGTGTCTGTCTCCTGTTCTCCCCACCCCCCGCTCATGCTCCGTGTCTGTCTCCTGTTCCCCCCCACCCCCCGCTCATGCCCCGTGTCTGTCTCTTGTTGCCCCCCACCCCCCACTCATGCCCCGTGTCTGTCTCCTGTTGCCCCCCACCCCCTGCTCATGCCCTGTGTCTGTCTCCTGATGACCCCACCCCCTGCTCATTCCCCGTGTCTGTTTCTGTAGTTCCCCCCACCCCCGCTCATGCTCCGTGTCTGTCTCCTGTTGCCCCCACCCCCCGCTCATGCCCCGTGTCTCTCTCCTGTTGCCCCCCACCCCCTGCTCATGCCCCGTGTCTGTCTCCTGTAACCCCCCACCCCCGCTCTTGCCCCGTGTGTCTGTCTCCCTCCCGCCCACCCCCGCTCTTGCCCCGTATGTCTGTCTCCCTCCCGCCCACCCCCGCTCTTGCCCCGTGTGTCTGTCTCCCTCCCGCCCACCCCCGCTCTTGGCCCGTGTGTCTTTCCCCCTCCCGCCCACCCCCGCTGTTGGCCCCGTGTCTCTTTCCCCCTCCCGCCCACCCCCGCTCTTGGCCCCGTGTCTCTTTCCCCCTCCCGCCCACCCCCGCTCTTGGCCCCGTTTCTCTTTCCCCCTCCCGCCCACCCCCGCTCTTGGCCCCGTGTCTCTTTCCCCCTCCCGCCCACCCCCGCTCTTGGCCCCGTGTCTCTTTCCCCTTCCCGCCCACCCCCGCTCTTGGCCCCGTGTCTCTTTCCCCCTCCCGCCCACCCCCGCTCTTGGCCCCGTGTCTGTCTCCTGTTGCCTCCCACCCCCCGCTCATGCCCCGTGTCTGTCTCATGTTGCCCCCCACCCCCGCTCATGCCCCGTGTCTGTCTCCTGTTGCCCCCCGCCCCCTGCTCATGCCCCGTGTCTGTCTCCTGTTGCCCTCCACCCCCCGCTCCTGCCCCGTGTCTGTCTCTGTTGTTCCCACCACCCCCCGCTCATGCCCCGTGTCTGTCTCCTGTTCCCCCACCCCCGCTCATGCCCCGTGTCTGTTTCCTGTTGCCTCCCACCCCCCGCTCATGCCCCGTGTCTGTCTCCTGTTGCCCCCCGCTCATGCCCCGTGTCTGTCTCCTGTTGCCCCCCACCCCCCGCTCATGCCCCGTGTCTGTCTCCTGTTGCCCCCCGCCCCCTGCTCATGCCCCGTGTCTGTCTCCTGTTGCCCTCCACCCCCCGCTCCTGCCCCGTGTCTGTCTCTGTTGTTCCCGCCACCCCCCGCTCATGCCCCGTGTCTGTCTCCTGTTCCCCCCACCCCCCGCTCATGCCCCGTGTCTGTCTCCTGTTGCCCCCCAACCCCCGCTCATGCCCCGTGTCTCTCTCCTGTTGCCCCCCACCCCCCGCTCATGCCCTGTGTCTGTCTCCTGTTGCCCCCCCGCTCATGCCCCGTGTCTGTCTCCGGTTCCCCCCACCCGCTCATGTCCCGTGTCTCTCTCCTGTTGCCCCCCACCCCCTGCTCATGCCCCGTGTCTGTCTCCTGTTGCCCCCCACCCCCCTCTCATGCCCCGTGTCTGTCTCCTGTTCTCCCCACCCCCGCTCATGCTCCGTGTCTGTCTCCTGTTCCCCCCCACCCCCTGCTCATGCCCCGTGTCTGTCTCCTGTTGCCCTCACCCCCCGCTCATGCCCCATGTCTGTCTCCTGTTGCCCCCACCCCCCGCTCCTGCCCTGTGTCTCTCTCCTGTTGCCCCCCACCCCCCGCTCATGCCCCGTGTCTGTCTCTTTTGTTCCCCCCACCCCCCGCTCTTGCCCTGTGTCTGTCTCCTGTTCCCCCCACCCCCCGCTCATGCCCCGTGTCTCTCTCCTGTTGCCCCCCACCCCCTGCTCATGCGCCGTGTCTGTCTCCTGTACCCCCCCACCCCCCGCTCATGCTCGTGTCTGTCTCCTGTTGCCCCCCCTGCTCATGCCCGTGTCTGTCTCCTGTTCCCCCCACCTGCTCATGTCCCGTGTCTCTCTCCTGTTGCCCCCCACCCCCCGCTCATGCCCCGTGTCTGTCTCCTGTACCCCCCACCCCCCCGCTCATGTCCCGTGTCTCTCTCCTGTTGCCCCCCACTACCCCGTTCATCCCCGGTGTCTGTCTTCTGTACCCCCCACCCCCCGCTCATGCCCCGTGTCTGTCTCCTGTTCGCCCCACCCCCCGCTCATGCCCCGTGTCTGTCTCCTCTTGCTCCCACCCATGCCCCGTGTCTGTCTCCTGTTGCCCCCCACCCACTGCTCATGCCCCGTGTCTGTCTCCTGTTGCCCCCCACCCCCTGCTCATGCCCCGTGTCTCCCTCGTGTTCCCCCCACCTCCGCTCATGCCCCGTGTTTCCCTCGTGTTACCCCCCGCCCCCCGCTCATGCTCCGTGTCTCCCTCGTGTTCCCCCCACCCCCTGCTCATGCCCCTTGTCTCTCTCCTTTCCTCCCCACCCCCGCTCATGTCCCGTATGTGCCCTGTACCCCCCGCTCATGCCCTGTGTCTCCCTCGTGTTCCTCCCCACCCCCTGCTCATACCCCGTGTCTCCCTCATGTTCCTCCCCACCCGCTGCTCATGCCCCGTGTCTCTCTCGTGTTCCCCCACCACCGCTCATGCCCTGTGTTTCCTTCCTTTTCCCCCCACCCCCTGCTCATGCCCCGTTTGTACCCTGTTCCCTCTCACCCCCCGCTCATGCCCATGTGTCTCCGCTGTGCCCCCCCAACCCCGCTCATGCGCCGTTGTGTTCTTTATACACCCCGCCTTCCCTTTCCATGGTGGCCATCTTGGTAAAAGATTTTCCTTCCTACACCGAGACGCCGCAGGTGTCCCGGCGTAGGAAGGAAAATCTTTTTGCTTTTTTTTCCACCCGGCATTCCCACTTTGAGGACATAAGATGTTAGTGGTCTTCATCTATTGAAAAGGATGTTATGGTCACGTTGTACTAATAAAAACCTTTAAAATTTAGTAAAAAAAAAATGTTACAGGGACGTTATGGTTAAGTTGCACTAATAAAAACCTATGAAATTCAATGAAAAAACTTTGTTAAAGGGACGTTATGGTTAAGTTGCGCTACTAAAAACCTATGAAATTCAGGGAAAAAACTTTTTTAAAGGGACGTTATGGTAAAGTTGCGCTACTAAAAACCTATGAGATTCAGTGAAAAAACTTTGTCAAAGGAACGTTATGGTTCCAAGTAAAACCGAAAAACCCTTGAAATTCGCCAGTTATGGTAAGCTAAGCAACCATAACTCGCGCCACCACCGTGCACTGCTAAGACTAACACCCAGGACATCAAAGATGACATCACAAATGTCATTGAAGACATCACTGATGACATCACATGTCTGGCTCACTCTTTTTTCTTTTGCTGACATATCTAGGCCACATGGTTTTCTTCAGTAACAGTCAGAAACTAAACATTTTATTTTATTTGTAGATGTATCCTTCAAGTAGGTTCTTACAGTAATTCTGTTAGAGTCCAGTCACATCATATGAAACATATACATACAGGAAGACACAAGCTTGAAAGACAGCAATCCTTTTTGTGCATAAAGATAATCAATAGGCTTATGAGCACTTTCTGATAGTTCTGTTGTTTTTTTTATGGCTGTACTTTCCCTGTGGGTCCAATCACATCAAGTGATACATATACATAGGGTGAATAGCAGCTTTGAAACAGAGCAATCATTTATTTGCATGAAAATAATCAGTTAAGTTATGAATTGTTTCTGCTACTACTTGTGCTTTTTTGCTAACTTCACTTTCCCTGTATATACCCATATTGGTATGTGTTCTTGTGTCTTTGTGTTTTGTCTATAGTAATGTTTTATTAGCAACGTATTACATATTTCACAATACACAAACATCTATTAAGAAAACAATTATCATTTCATTATTCAACATATTAACATTACGAATATTATACCTTCATCTTGTACACTGCACACCATGTTATGTTTCTGTATCAGTAGCTTAGTATACTAGATAGAACTCCATAATAGAATGCTATTTATATCAATGCATCGTTCAATGCACTAATTAGGGTATGATATTTATTGCAATGATCCTTGACACTTGTTTCGCAACATTATAATAAGAATCCCTTGTACACATATTTCATGAAAAGTACATACACATGTGATGTCATCAGTGATGTCATCAATGACATTTGTGATGTCATCTTTGATGTCCTGGGTGTTAGTCTTAGCAGTGCACGGTGGTGGCGCGAGTTATGGTTGCTTAGCTTACCATAACTGGCGAATTTCAAGGGTTTTTCGGTTTTACTTGGAACCATAACGTTCCTTTGACAAAGTTTTTTCACTGAATTTCATAGGTTTTTAGTAGCGCAACTTTACCATAACGTCCCTTTAACAAAGTGTTTTCCCTGAATATATATATATATATATATATATATATATATGTCAAGAGGAACGATTCCTATTGAGCCACCACACCTATGATGGTGGCCATGTTTTACCAAAGTCACACAAGTGGCTTTTCTATAATCAAAAATGCCCTTGGGGCTAAGCAACTGGGGCCTTCTCCTGCATCATGATTGTTGCACTTGTATATTGCAAATGGTGTGAGATGTTGGATACCAATACCCTTAAATGAAATAGCCCCAGGTGCACTGATCTGGCCACAATTTTGGCAATCAGTGTGCGTCCTTCCATTTAGCATTCACTATGTATTTGCCTGTCCTGTCCACCCGCCCCATGATGCAAAGGGAACTGGTTTTACCTCAGTCATTTTGCATACGTTCACCTTACGAGTGCCTAGAGACAGGGTAGAGACTCTAGTTAAGGTTGTATGTTATATAGTGGAAATCAAACCCACTTTTCATGGTGCATAAGGTTAATGAAATCAATTACTTACAGCATTCTGTGTTATGTATGTGGCCCTAGTATATTTATTTATTAATATTATTTTTTTGCAATTGCATAGCGCGCAAGCCCTCAGGCTTCAGGGTGCTGTAGTGAAGAGGATACAAGAGGCCACATTGGGCCCAGAAGGCGATTACATATTGCATTGAAACATTGATTACATAGTTGCATATAGTCAGAGTAAAGTATAGACAGTTAAATTGAAGCATTGATTACATAGTTACATATTGTCAAGGTCCAGTATCAACAGTAGGTACATATTGGTGAGGAGCCAATTGAAAAGCCAGGTTTTGAGGCTGTTGCTGAAAGCCCACTATGAGCGTTCCGGTCTGAGATTGAGTGAGAGGGAGTTCCATTGCTTAGCTGCAAAGACAGGGAAGCTTGAGCCACCTTCTTTGGCTTGTTCAATGGTGGGTTGCACTAGCCTTTGTGCATAGGGTGTTCTGACGGGCCTGGTTGATTGTGGTTTGGAAAACCTTTGGGACAAATTAATGTTGTCTATCCAGTCTAAGCTCCATCCTTTGTTGTGTGTGGGGCTAATAATGCAGTGACTGAAGCCAACTGCAGATAAGGAGTTTGCAAGAGCGGTGGCTGGTGTGTCATTGGGGTCATTAAGGCCTAGGTTCTTGTCAATGAAGAGGAGTATTTGTGAGGTTGGTTTGGTGTTTTCTTGTAGGATTTGAAGAAGGTCTTTTTTGAAGGTGAGGATGGGGCCGGGTGGGTGGTAGCCTAGGTGGGCGGTGATAGTGTTGGAGGGAGATATGGGCATTTGTAGTGAAAGGATATCACAGTTGTTGTTGAGGGAGGTGTTGGTTTGTCTGCTGCAGAGGCGGTCCTTTCTGATGATGGCGACTCCACCTCCTTTGGAGTCTATCACTCCTGTGGATGGTGTATCCTGGTGATATGTCCAGGGAGAGAGCTGGTCCTGTGGCCACGTGGAGCTAGGTTTCCGTGATTTCCGTGATTGCTAATGCATCAGGGTTATTGGTTGTTAAGAGGTCGAGGATGTTTAGGGCATAGCCTGGCAGGGATCATGCATTGATGAGGCCTAGTTTGAATGAATGGCTCTTAGGGGCATCTGATACTGTGTGGTTGGTGATGGGGAGTGGGTGGAGAGGCGGGGTGTGTATGCTGGATGCGGAAGCAGAATTATGACAGTGGCAATGGGTCATTTACAGATAGGCCAATGGGCATTGCCATTGAGCAAGCCATTGATTGTTGGGGAGATGCTAGCATTGGTCAGGGTCCAGGCTTTGGTCAGGTAGGCATTGGTGTTAGTTGCAGGAGGCATATGTGCATTGGGGTCAGGCATAGAGGTGATTGTAGTGGGCAAGCAGGCGTTTTCAACATATTAAGTGGGCCGGGGTAGACCAGGGGTCTGGTATGAAGGCTGTGAGTGTGTTGGGGGCAGGTTGCTAATATTCGTAATACATTGTGAGGGTTGCATGTGGTGTGGTGAGAGCCTTGAGCTGATTCTGAGGTTACGTGCGTAGATATTGGGTGGCTGGTGTAAGGGCTGTGGGCAGAGAGGCGTTGTTTTAGATGCATGCGGTATGGTAGTGTTCTAGATGCAATTCTGAGATTGCGTGATTGCGTGGATGCCGGGTGGCTGATGTAGGGCATGTGGACAGAGAGGTGTTGTGTTCGTTGCATACAGCCTATTGGTGTTCTAGAGAAAATTCTAAAATTGTCTAGTTGCGTGGTTATAGGAAGACTATGGACTGGTCTGAAGGCCGGGAAGCGTGTGGTGCTGGGCGTAGGCCAGCAGGGATTAGCGGCCGATAGGTGGATATGCTGGGTGAGCTGTTAGGGATGGTTAGGGTGTATTGGGGTAAACTCTCGGGATAGTAAGGAGGGCAGGAAGGTGGTGGGGGAATGATGAAATGTGGGGGCAGTATGGTTGCCATGCTAATAGAGAGAGTGCGATTTCTACTTTCCCAGTGAAGCGGGAGCACGTACCTTGTGCGACCGGTGGGCGGATGAGAGGCATCAAGTGTCATGTAGAATGAGACATCGGGCAATTTGCTCTGCATACCTGCGGAGCACAACACTGAGCCCTTGCTCTGCATGGGCTTTTCCACAGAGGGTCAGGTGTGTGCATTTTATTGTACGTGAAGGCGGAGAAAGGCATTGAATGTGGCATCAAGCATAATGTAGAATGAGGCATCAGGCAGCATGCTCTGCAGACCTACGGAGCACAACACTGTCCCCTTGGCCTGCACGGGCTTTGCCGCAGAGGGTTGGGTGCGTGGATTTTATCGTACATGAAGGCGGAGTTCTTAATACTACTGTGAGGTTGCTTAAAAGTGCTTCATTGAAAGAGGGGCAAGGAAAGAGGTGAAGATTGGGAAAGCGGGGATGTTGTGGGAGAAGGAAAGTGTGACTATGACAAAGAAGTGTGTGGGCCAGACAGGGAATTAGATGTTGGGGAACACAGTCAGAAAGCAACTACCACAGAGAGATCCCAGGCAAGCAGTGATCTCCATCTTCTCCCACAGAGTCTGTGGGCAGACCTTCGCATACCATGTCCCTCTAGCAGATACCTAGCAGTTCCAGTAAAGCCCAAGGGTGTAGTCTGTTGGGGCAAGACAGGGCTTAGCCACTGTCAAATAAGCACCACCGCCTAGAAGTCACTAGGTACACTGAAATTCTGGGAGGTCAAAGATATCATGGTCCAAAGGAGTTGGGCACCATGGTTGTAAGAGGCATAGTGTGTGACGCTGTCCTAGCTAAGTTTGATCAGGGTACGATTCAGCATCCTTGGAGTCATGCCAAACTGCTTAGGTGGTGACACTTTAGAGGCTCCAGGAGGCTACCCAACATGGGCTGTGCTGACAAGAGCTGCAATCATATTTGGGAGCACTATTGATACATGGAAGATTTTGGGATCATGGCTCTCAGTGTTTACATTAGTCTCCAGGACAATGGTTTTAGCCTGGGCCTTGTAAATAGAGGAAAGGTAGGACAGTAGCGGGAGGCACTGATGTCCCTGGTATTAACATACACACACAGACACACAACACACACATCCACACAACCATAGCACATCCCATCATATTCTCCCTCACAAACACTACACACATCTAAGCTAACTAGATTCTTCTCCTGCCTCGTAGGTTCAGAGTAGAGCTCAGTAGTGAGAGTTTACTGGAGGCAGTGGAAATATGGGTCTGTTTCCCACCCAGCAAATATACAGCCTTACTGATGTCATGTCACAAATATGTGTTATGATAGGTTCTTACAACACGCTTAATACCCTGAGGTTTCTAAGCGCAGACCCGGGATCTAACCTGTGTTGTTCCATGTCGTCTTGCTGCCAAGGCGAGCACGTTGCCCCTGAGCTATCCTCCAAACACTTCCTCCCGAGCTTTCCTCCCTGAGCTGGCCATACTCTTTACATGGGAGTATAATCATTTTCCATTTAATACACCCTCTTATCAACTTAGAAAACATACATCATCTTTATAACATTGAACAACATTGTTTCACTATGCCTCAGATTACTTTATGGGCAATTATTTTGTAACAAGGGGGATTCTAAATCCAAACATTGATTTTTGGGTGCAGATGCGTCTAATGGCTCATAGTGTGAGCCCTGTGCAATTCATGTAGTCATAAGAAGAAAGGCAGCTTTATTCAAGCCCAAGTATGCACCAATGATTATTCCATCCCTTCTCTTGTGCCTCACATTTATATGTTTGTACAGTGCCCTGTTGCTTGAAAGCTGGACTAGTTTGGAAATCCCTATACAGATAGACATACACATTCATACATTGTACGTTTGATGCATTGCATATCATCACAACTTACAATATGGCTGCTAAAGTGCACTGCAGCCTTCACAGTATGGCATCTGGACTTTTCAAGATCAGCAGAAAGAACACACATTCACAGGATCAAACACTGTTGGTCGCCAGCAGGGGCACCTGTCCGAAATCTTGCAGAAGCTGGCATTCCCCCAACTTATCCCATACACTGAACTTGTTGGTGGTCACCACGACTATCAATCTGGATTCCAAGCATCCAGAGGCATGGACACTGCTCTTCAGAACACCCGTGAAGAACGGCTTGCTTCTCTAGACTGTAACTCTCCATTTGTCCTCATTATACTCAATCTCTGCTTTGCCTTTGACACAGTCAACCACTCCATCCTCATAAAACAGCTCCACGATACCCTTGGTATCTCGGAGCGGGCACTGGGCTGGCTGACCTCCTTCCTAACTGACCGTTCGTCCCAGGTTATTTTGGGCACCTTCTCCTCACCTACCTCTTTCTCCACCTGTGGTGTCCCCCAGGGCTCCAACCTCTCCACCTGACTCTTTTACACCTACTTTGCTCAGCTGGTACTCCTCATTTCCTCCTTCTTCCCCAAATTCCAGTGGTATGCAGATGACACATAAATCTTTTTCAAACTTCCTGCTGACCCTCTTGCATCTTCCATCATCCCGGAATGCCTATCTGTCATCCAGTCCTGGTGCACTTCCAGCAATCTCTTCCTCAATGCCAACAAGACTGAGACCCTTCCTATTGGGACCACTGCTCCCTCTTTCTTCCTCTCACTCTGGCCATCCTCTATGGGCTCTCCCCTTCTCCTTCATATGAAACCAGAAACCTTGGAGTCATATTCAACTCATCTCTTTCCTTCCTCCCTCACATTCAGGACATTGGCAAGAAGTCCAACTTTCAACTTTTCCTTCTCAACGGAATTCTCCCTTTTCTCACTTTCCCCCAAAAGCTCAATGTTACCAGAGCTTTGGTTCTCTCTAGGCTAGACTACTGCAATAGCCTTCTCTTGAATCTACCCCCTTCCTGTCTACGACCCCTCCAGCTAAACCAGAATAGGGCAGCAAGACTTATCCTTGGGCTCAAGCCCAGGGACCGCATCTCTCCTGCCCTAAAAACTCTTCACTGGGTCACAGTTGCTGCAAGGATCAAGTTGAAATCCCTCTGCATCATACATAAGGCTGTCTGAGGCTGGGGATGGGGACCACGCTACCTGCAACTTTCTCTTACTAAATACTCTGCCTCTATACCTCTACAATCCTGTCAAGCATTTTGCTAAACAGAAGGCCGGAGGCTGATCTCTTTCCTGAGCTGGCACCCTCTTATGGAACAGCCTCTCCCTTCCTCTTCGTCCTGAGCCAGACCTCATCTTCAGCTCCTCAAGACATTCTTTTTCACCTCCTCCTTCCCTTCTTCCCTAGGCTGCTAATCTCACAGTCACTGTGATTGGTGCCCTTCCCATACCCAATCGCTTTCAGCCTCTGCCTACCCAGAGCACTTGCCCTGGCAATTACTGGCCTTCACCACTGTAGGCCTGCACCTACCCTTCATATTTATATTTTGTGCAGATAAAAACTCCCTGGCACTTCCGTACACCTGCTGCTCACTCACTAGCATGTGCACTCCAGCACTTACCCCCTCTCCCTCCTACCCACTCTCCTCTCTGCACTTGCACGCTCTGAATGCTCACAAGGCCTAGTAGGTTTGTTTTTATCATCCAGTGCATTAATTGTTCCCTCCCTGCTGGCACCTGCAGATACAATGTACTTGTTGTATAAGTGCCTAACAAATGCACAATAAATCAATAAAAGAAATATAATCCCTAATGAACCCTATGGTCAGTTCTCCAGGAAACAGTTTAACATGACTGTTTACTTCTGTCGTGTGTTACACCTAATATGATTTCATCAGCAAAGACCAGACTTTTTGCTCATTCAGAAGTGAGACTTCCCTCAACATATTGCTTGCTCGCTAACTTCTGCCCTCTCCAGCGTTCATTACATCTTGTTGAGTTCTGCCCCCAATGCAGTGAGGCTGACCAGGAGGTCTCCTTTACTCGTAGGTCTTCCTTTCCATGGCTTCATATTGAAGAATGAAGGGATAAAGGCTATCAGGCTTGTCCCAACCTCACAATCCCTCAACTAAGGCTTCAAGTGAACATCTCGGCATATTCAAAGAAGTGGCACGATGGCCCATCCTTCTGCCCTGTAAGAAATTGAGGAATCTAAATACATTTTGAAACCTGTGACTTAAAAACTCTTCTGCACTGGTTTTGCAGACCATTCGTTGGAGGTGAGGGGGGTAGTTTGGAAGGAGCACAGAACTGTAGGTATTAGTTTAAGGCTCGCTGTCATCTGCTGAGATAGGCTTACTGCTCTGTTTATGGTTCCTGGTATGAATATGGTCAGGACGGTGGACTGCTAGGCTGTAAAGTCACTAACAGGGACTGGGCTAGCAACTGCATCAGAAGAGGCATTGAGACAGGTGAGCTCTCTTTAGCAGGACAAGGCCAACTTTTGGGATTTTGGAGTTCGGGGCACAGACACATGTCTGCCCTCATCTAAACCAAAGAAGTTAAGAGATCCCTGAATCTTTGGCTGCCCCCCAAAATCTCTGTTCCAAACAAAACCTGTAGCGTGAGAACTTCAGATATGGCCCTGGCAGCGAATAAAATACTGAAAGCATGGGAACTCCCTTAGAAGTCCCCATAGCCCTTGCTGGGACCAGAGTGTAAATCAAGTGCCATTTCAAGTGCAGCATTAGCAGTCCGGAATGTGGGTTCTTGTGTTCTGGCATAGATATAGGACACATTTTACCAAGAGCAGCCATGATGAAGATGGATGGGGTGGCACCTAGATGCAGCACACAGATCAGTAGCCACATGAAAAAAGGTACACATACTTCAACATAGATACAGAACTCAGATTAGCAGGCTCACAGAATATACAAACATGCTCAAGTATGGACACAGGAGACCAAATGGAAGCAACATGGAATTTACTTGTGTCATAGTATCAGCAGATGATGCAGATTAGTTGTTACCAGGAAGGTGCTATTCCAAAATAGACTCAGATTTGAAGAGGTCATTGGTTATCAAGTGGTGTTGCCCTGGGTGGCCCAAGCAACAAATAGCTTTTCGGTGTCCAACATATCAATGTTTCACTATTATTGTAAATGAAAAAATATATTACCAGTTTTTAATGAGTGAGGCTCTTTTAAAGAGCATGCCCATATATCTAGACCAAACTTGGGGGTTCACAGTTTTGAAATATTTAGGGACCAACCCCTTTGATTTGTACGGCACTATGAGATTAAACGTGTTGCTCGGGATTATGAACTTTTTTTCTGAAATGCTAGCACTTGCATACATTGTTTCCTTGTTCTTGTACTTTTACACAAAATACCTGTTTTATATACTTCATATAAGAACACAAATCACATAAGAAACAAATATGACAATATTTTTAGTAAAGTCCTTTCACAAGCATGTTTTGCTAAAGGAGAAAGATTGATTATTGGTTTTCTCCTGCGTAAAAGGAAGTCTATATATGTCAGAATACCAACAGATATATGATACTAAATAAAACTCATCTCAGTTTTACTATTTTGCTACACCATTTTTGTTCATGCCAATATGTCACCAGTGTTCAGAGATAGATTAGGAAAAAGGATTTTATTTGTTTTCCCCAGTGGCTTTACATTTTGGATTCCCTGGGGGCCCCATTATGAGTTTGGCAGGCAGAGTAAAATCAGCAGTATCTGAAAATAATGCCTATTTTACAGCTGGGTCTAGTTATGGGGTTGGAACCCAAAAACAAAACGCCTGTTTGCTTTTTGTTGGAGGTAATACAAGAGAAAATGTGGAATTACTGCATGTGGTATTATCAATACTCCCCAATAAAGTCTGATTGGGAAATAAGATAAACGTAAATCGGCTGGAAAATCACCATTACCACATGTGGTAACGGTAACTGTGTTTGACAGTAGTACCAGAGGTAATACTGCCAAATGTGTGATAACAGCCATAGTTTGTAGAGGGTGCCTATCAAGAAACAATGTACTCGGGTGCTATCTCCAACAGAAAAGAGCTCACGCAAACCAATCAAAGTGCAAACATCATTAAAGTGGAGGTTCTTGATATAAAGTCTCTCAATGCTTGGTAATGCTGTTTCATTGATACCTTTTGGCATTGATGAATTTTATTGCATTGTCCTCACTCTGAGCCTTCTCAGATGGGAGAAGGCAGTAGAGAATTATGGAACAACTGGCCTTCTTTATGAGTTTCAGTAATTTGCGACATTTCTGGAGAATTGGCCCCAAGCTCGATCACCATTACCACCACGCGGCACCAAGAATTTGCCACAGGATTTATAGTGGGGCAAATAACTCTTGACTCATTCAGGCTTCACCTTTCATGGACTGCGGATCTCACCTCCCTTGCTAGTTTCAAAGTTTACTTTTAATTTACGTATATATTTATTATATCAATGAATTGCAGAAAAGATTTTCTGTATTCTGAATCATTATGCTTTCAAAATAGCATGTGCAGTAGTGTTGAAATCGTGGGTTGTGAAGTTACGGACTAACCCCATGAGTATCATTTATACTGTCTACAAATTCACCACACATTTTTCACTCATGCATAGAGGAATTGTGCCAGGTTAATGGCCACTCGAAAATAAAGGGCTATTGCTATTAAAATACTTTTGTGTTTGAACTTCAATATATACCTTTTTTTTTTAATGGCATGTATGTAAAACGCTTCTGATTATGAGTTAGTCCAGAACTGCTAATCTTGAACATGAGAGGTTACAATCTTACAAATCGGGGATTTGTACGAATGGTGTGATCTGCACATAAGCCACGGGCTTCTCCTTTAAATCATATCCTGTTACTGCAACTATGTTCATAGACCTGGTGCCAGATTACATGAACTGTGTTGGTGTCAGGCAAGTGTGCACCAGTGCTGGGCATTTTACACAAGGTCTGCCACACTGTGTGGAGGGAAGGGTTATATTAACATTCGGATGGTAAGCACGTTAAAGGGAACATGTTCTGGTAGACTATGGATTTATTACAGGACAGACAGAAAGTTCAAGGTGAAAATACAAGATACACTGTTAATAGAGAACAGGACCCGTCGGGGGTGCATTATCAGTCTCACGCTGTTTCATATTATGATCAGTGGTTTAATAGAGGACTTTTTGAGGAGCCTGAGTGACGTTGGTTTCTTTGCAGATGGCAGGAAGATTTTGTTTGAAGGCAAACAAAAAAATAAGCAGGACCTTCGAAAGTCACTTAAGGATGCCATAAATACAATGAAACAATGGGCCAAGCAATAGGGATTTAAAGGGCCAATGAAAAGATGGAACTAATGATAGTCACACGAGAGAAGGAAGTAGACCAACGTATTCTGTTCTGTTTCTTTCTGCCCCGACGTTATTTGGCTTGTAAGTAAGGGTGCCTTATATGTGGCGCTCCCCTAACACCACGCTGCCTGTCACTCTTCATAAGGCCCCTCTTGTGTCCCACTTCCTGAAACTTAAAGACCCCAATTACACTCACCTCATTCACGGCTCCCCCTTTCTCAGCCTTGTCGGGTCCTAACCCAGGTATTGCTTACTAGCATACGTGCGCCAAATGGTGGCACAACCACACAGGAGGACATCTAACATGTATCGCTTTATTGCTGTGCCAGACGCAGTTTCCTCAGCTTTGGTCACATGACCCTTTTCAGATACACATGCCGGTGTGACACGAAACATCAGGCATGACATTACATCTCTCCTCAAAATAAGTGTCCCCATCTCCCCGATCCATTGTCGTGGTCGTCGGATGATCTGGTGTGGCTGACCATCAGTCCTGGGATGCAGGGGCTCCCCGCTCTGTTCTTCTCCAAGGTCAGCGTTTCTCTCCACTTCTGACTTCTCTTCATCTCACGTATACCCTGACTCTTCTCGTGCGACACTCTCGTCATCCCCCCAGTCTCGATCCTCATCTTGGTGTTCCCCATGTAACGTCTTGTAGAAGGAGTTGTTTCTCATCATGCGTTTGAAGCCTCTCTCAGCTGCTATTATAGAGCTATTTATACTGCTGATGACCATGGGTCGGGGGTGAAAGGGTGGCGCCCCTTTTTGGGAGGCAGTCTGCCTCACGAGAACATGTTCCCCTAGCTGTAGACGCGACTCTTGGGCTCTGAGCTTGCAATCTCCATATTCCTACATCCTGTCTGTCACTTTCTCATCCCTTCTCTGTAGTTTACAGCCGCTTGCATCGCAGTCTTCATTCTGGGGGTCATGTGACATTTTCGTTGTATGGGGTGACCAAGCATTTGCTCCACAGGGCAGGCTCCTGTGGAGTCACGTGGCATGTTTCAGTAGTTCTGCAAGAGTTGATACAGTGACTGTTCTATAGGCATGTGTGCAATGATGTTGGATATCCTGACGACCCTCTTGACGCTGGCCATAAATCGTTCAACTATCCCGCTTGCATAGGACCACAGCGAGATGACCTTTCTGTGATGGAAGTCCATATATCATGCAAAGTCACAGAAGTCATGTCTAGTGAAAGGGGGTCCATTGTCCGACTTCACTATATTCTGAATGCTATAGGATGAAAAGATGTAATCTAGAGCCAGGATCATGGCTGTGGCTGCCGTGGATTGGAGGATCTCGATCTCGACGTACCTGGGGAACTCGTCAAGGACTACGAATATGTATTCCCCCAATCCGAGCGGACTGAAGAAGTCGATGTCTACCTCTTCCCACACCCCATCGGGGAGTTGTGTCATTTGCAGGGGTTCAGGGAGCGACTGTGGTTGCAGGCTGAGGCATATGTGGCACGGATGGAGGGTGCTCTCAATGGTCCTGTCCGTGCCAGGAAATCACACTTTCCTCCAAAGCAGTCGTTTGGTTAAGACTATCCCCTGGTGACCTTCATGTGCTATATCCACCTCTCTCTAGTGTAAGGGTGACAGTAGCACGATTTGGTCCCCTTTGAGGATCAGCATTGATGGGGACACAGTCAGCTTATCTTACGAATGCATGAATATCCTGAAGAGATGCACGACTACAGCCTGGTTGTGCTGTATCGATGCCTCTGTTGACTTCCATCACCCGCTACAGATTCAGGTGGCCACGAGTTCCAGAGTCGCGTCTTCTGCTGTGCTCTTCACCAGCTCTTCCATGGAGATGGCCTGCAGTTTGGCATGGTGCACAGCGTAGTTGGTATATCCATATGCTCTATTCCCTGAGGATTGTGATTGTGGTAGTGGGTGGAGGGACAGGAAATCGACAGGGTTTTCTTCCTTGCCTGGTTTATGCATGAGGTTAAAGCAGCTTTCCTGCAGGCCAAGCCACCAGCGTGTGATGCAGTTTGGCATCTGGGCTGTAGGCTTTCCATGGATGGTGACAAGGGCATGAAGGTCGGTTAACAAGGTGAATGGCTTTCCGTACAGGAACAGGTGGAAGTGCTTGCAGGCCCATAACACTGAAAGGGCTTCCTTCTCAGCCTGCGAGTACCATTGTTTAGCTTCTGTGAGGCTCTTCCTGGCGTATGTCACAACCTTCCTCTGGGCATGTTCGCTGCTGGAGTATTGAGCTACGGTGGCTTGTAACCCGACTGGGCTCATGTCCACAGTCAATTCCGAGTGCAGAATGTGCTCGAAATTCGACATGTAGACTGCTACAGCAATGTCTTTCCTAATCTTGTTGAACACCTTTTGTTCAGCTGGCTCCCATGCAAACTGGTGGTCTTTCTTTGTCAGAGTCCATTGCTGGGCGATGGCGGTGGTGAAGTCGGGGAGATAACACGTGCAGTAGCTCACTAGGCCTAGGAATGACTTCACTTGGGTGACGTTTGTCAGGCGGGGGGCTCCAGTTAGCGGCCAGACCTTGTCAAGGTCCCATTTGATCCCTTTCTCTGAGAATATGTGGCCAAAGAATTTGAGCGTGCTTTTGTTAAATGAACATTTCTCCTTGTTGATTGTCAGATTTGCAACACTGAGGGCTTTGCGCACTTTCAGGAGCATTGCATCATGGGCCCCCTGTGATTTTCCAAAGATGGGACTATCATCAATGTCATTAATGCAGTGTGGTATGTGGCATATAACCTTTCAAATTTCTTCCTGGAGGCTGATGAGATCCTGAAGTCCAATCGCGTGTAGTGAAATAGCCCAAGGAGTGTAGTGAACTTCCTGATATACCAGGATCCTTCACTCGCCTCGACCTGGTAGTACCTCTTGTTCAGGTCTAGCCTGGAAAAGACATTGGCTTCGGTTAACATGTGCATCATGACAGTGATGCACGGGTACTGGTGGAGCTCCCTTAGTATTGCCTGGTTAGGCATGCACATATCCACGCACAGCTGTATTTGTCCTTCTGGGCCTTTCTTTGGTACAGGTACGACCTTTGAGACTCATGGGGTGGGGCCGGTTGGGGGTTCAATCACATCAGCGTCGATGAGAGCCAGCAGTTCTTTTTCAAATTGATGTTGAATATTTAAGGGTATCCCTTGATAGTGCTGTGCGATGGGCTTCACCGACGTGTCAATGTGCAGTTTTATTTTGCACCCTTTCAGTTTCCCTATCCCTTTGGAGAGAGCTGGGAAGGTCGCTTCAACCTTGGCAGCCGGCGTCATGTGTTTGCCTGCCATGAGTTAGTACAGGATGTGGATGAGCACCATTTGGATTGCTGATTTGAGGATCAGTATGCACCCACAGGACGCTTCTGTGTCTTTATGTCTGCAGGTAGCCATGAATGCCCCTAGACACAGGAGCAGCCGTTTCACCCCATATGCGTAAATATCCACGCAGAATTTCTTTAGTCATGCCGCTTTTGCTAACTTTTGGTATTTGCATTCTGGCATCACATTAACTGTTGTTCCTGAGTCGTCGAGGAATTACAATGTTTGCCCTTCTATGTTGATGGTCAGCATGAGGCTGTGTTCTGAGGCCGAAGGGGTTCCTAGGGTTTATAGGTAACTTCTCTTCCTTCGTTCTGTACTTGAATGTGACTAAGCTTACTGCAACAACACCACAATGCCTAAGGGCCGTTTGTGCGCTTTACAAATGTGATTAAATATAAATAAATAAACAAATAAATAAATAACAACAATCGGTCTATGTGGAAAGATCACAGAAAATGCAGAATGTAGATGTAATGTATTTATTGGACATTTGTATGGTGCCTATGCAGAGGTGTTTCCATGCACCATTTATTGGATATGTGTAAAGTGCCTATACAACAAATGGTGTTTCAAGGTGTCACAAGGCATAAGGGGGGGGCAAGGGAGAAAGATAACAATAACGGATTTGGATCCTGCAAGTGCAGTAACAAGAAGTGCAAGGGATGGGGGGAAGTCACAGTCTGTGTGAATGCAAAGTGCTACGGTGGTAAAGGAAGGCGAGGCAAGGAGGGAGTGCAAGTGAAAAAAGGTGGGTGGTAGAGGGGGGAGAGCGACACAAGAGCTAGGCGAGTGCTATGGGGAGGCCAGGGGGGCAAGTGCCAAGGAATGCATGGGATGAGGGCCCACATGCTAAGTGTGAGGAAGGGGGAGGCCTGGACAGGGGGGCCTGGTGCCCTATAGAAGTGAGAGGGAACTAGGCAGCCAGTCACTGCACCAGGCAAGGCCGTTAGCAGGGGAGAGGGAGAGGAAAGGAAGAAGAGGAGCTTCTGGAACTTAAGGAGATCTGGGTGAAGCCTGAGAGAGACAAGGAGACCATTCGAGAGGGAGGCTCCTGCAGAGGAGATGTAATCATGGTTATGCCCTTCTGACAATATGTGTGCATGTTTGGTTGCAAATAAATGTTTGATCATGTCAAAATCCTGAATTAGTGAGTTATTGTATCTGGTAGGTGCAAATGAGACTACAGTAGAAGTACCTAATGGACACACACTCTATAGACTATTTCTGTTGACTATTTCTCCCTGGACCACAGTGCCTATCATATTTTCACTTATCCAAGGAATAGAGGTGAGGCAGCATGCACTATTTGAGTTTCATGTACAGTAGCTTCTTACGGGTACTGCAAATTGGGCTTAGTGCCTGGATCAACAATTTGCCCTTCTTCAGATATTTTGGACTACAATTCTCATGATCCCACACAATTCACTATTCTGAATCGTGCTGATGGTTGTTGTAGTCCAAATTATGTGGACAGCCAGAGGTGGCAAACCCCTGGTTTAATGAAACATGTTATGAAATGTTTGAGATATACATTGGGCTGTGTGAGCTTGAGTTTTTAAAACTAACAACTCTCCTTTTATTCTCTTTTACTCTTTCCATCCTTTCTCTTAATAATCAACTCTGCTGTTTTCACCTTTGCTTCGAAACAGTTTGACTTCCAGGTCAGTACTTTCATTGCTTCTTTTTTCACACATGCCTTGTGCACCACTCTATTTTAGGAAAGTGCCCTAACATTATTTTCGTCTTAAGTAAGATGTCTATTTGGCACACTGCAACAGAGCACCATTTGTCTACCTGATATCTGGACCTCCATTGAAGACACCTCAACACCACTCTCGGATTAGATTAGGTAAACCCTGTAATACATACTTCAGAACACCAGTCATTGCTTAGATGCTTTTACGTTTCATATACATTTCTGAGAAATATTGCAGTCTTCTTACCTGATCTAAGATGTCTCATGACCTCCCTCTACCCAGCCAAATGCAAGTCGCAAGATCAATATTCTATGGCTGGGATCTGCAACCTTTGGCTCTTCAATTCTATTGGGCTACAACTCCTATCAGCCCTATCAAGTATAGTTAATGGTGGAAGATCATGCACACCGTAATCCAAAACATATTCAGATTGCAGCCACCTCCTGTACTATAGCATCACAGTTTTCTTACTTCAACTTTGGCTTCCTTACAGCACTATGTTAAGGTCACCCAAGGCTTCAAAGGAAATCAATCACTGTAGCATTCCTATCTGCTAAACTTGATTATGACATCTAATAATCCTGATAGAGCACCTTAATCTGCTTCCATTAGCAGTGTTACACAGTAGCACCAATGTCTGCCTTAAGCACTTGCCTCATCTACTGGGTGTATGTCTGCAACATTGTCTGCTCGTGTCACCTAAATAAACTGTAACATCAGTCTCCGCCTAGCTACCTTTAGTATCCATATGAATGTATTCGCTAAGATTAGACTACTCGCGAATAACCAATTGTAACAAACACAGAAACAGTAAATATTAATTCTCCTGTGAAATTGTTCATCATACAGTGGTGTATAGATTGCAGTTCTAATTAATTCAAATGAGTCACATAATGACAGCACACATAATGTACATGTTTAGAATTAGAACTGCAAGCAAAACAAAAAGGAATATCTGAGTGCACCTCTTTTTATCTGCAACAAACACTTGGTCGACACACGTCTAGCACCCCATGTTGGTTATCATCACACCCTGCAATCAGTGAGCTTAGATACATTTAATGCTTGGACATGTTTCTACTTGCCTATACAGACACATGGGTAATGGTCAATGTATATGTGACCCAATGCAATATACTACATAAGGTCCTCAGGGGTGCTGCTGTTTGGCACCCACGTGCATTCTCCCATGAATCTGGGCACCTGGACATTCCTTCCATCAAATATTATGTTTGACCTCGCAGTTAACTCATTTTTAGATCAGACAGAGAAAGCATTAACTCTCTGCCAAATCTCATGTGAACAAATATTACAACGAGAAGGACCCTGGGCCAGTCAACTGCTCTGTCAGTGCATCATGTGCAAGCTATTTTATAGTGGCAGCAATTTTGTAGGAGACAGTCGAGCTATCTAAGTTTGGGGCAGATATGTTGAATGAGACTTGAAAAAACTATTTTTTTGTTTCCAAGCTGCTAGGCACATTGTTGTCTTTTTTCTATTGTGTGTGTCATTACATTATTTTGTCGAAAAGTATTTTGTTGACTCTGCTAGTGTGACACCCCTGATTTAATGTCCCCTCTGGCATAGTCCCACCTCTCAATTCTAGACAATAGACAGACTTTGTTTCTAAACATGCAAAATGTATTCAAATGAATTGATTCCATTTTCACAAACGAAGGTGGTCTCCAGCTTTTCACCATGGAGATCACTACAATGTTATTTGTGTCAAAAACAAATAGTCAACAAAACAAATATACCTGCCTATAAGAATCTCAAAATAATACATCCACACAAGCATTTATTTCAATCCTCTGCCCCATCTCTCTCTCTCTCTCTCTCTCTCTGTCTCTCTCTCGCTCTCTTTCTCTCTCTCTCTCTCTCTCTCTCTCTCTCTCTCTCTCTCCCTCTCTCTCTCTCTCTCTCTCTCTTTCTCTCTCTCTCTCTCTCTCTCTCTCTCCAGACACGTATTTTACACATTTCTATTCTGCATTTTATTCCCTAGACAACATATTGTAACGCAATGCTAGCATGTGAAGATGAGGAAAGCGTGTTTAAAACATTTGTTTTGCTCCAGTATTAAGACATGGTACCCGAGAAAAAAAACTCAGGTTGATAACATTGGTTATGATAAACATGTTCTATCTTGCTCCCCTGTATGAGTGGGAGGCATTGAATCTATTGGCTCTATGTGCTAGTCATTTAAAAGGTGGGTGGCAATGGCCAGCATGAATCTGGATTCTGTATATTTTAATTAGATAAATAATATAGCTTCCTATGTACCTGTGTGTGTGCAATGTTCACTAAACATGAATGTGCTTCTTTCAATCCATACATGTGTGCATCTGTAAATCTATGTATACATGCACAGATGTCGATGTGCCTGGGTGCAGTCTTCAGTCTCCATGTATTTTGGGCTGAAGATGTACAATTCTCCAGTCAACCTACAGCATCCTTGATATGCCACATTACTCATAAATCTGTGTGTGAATTTCATGATAAGGGACTACAATGTTTTAACACTGTGTGTGATTCTCTATGAATGAAATTAATTATCTGGGATAATTTGGGTGTTCACCAGCACATCATTATGACTAGACTTGCCCCGGCTGCATAATTTGTGCTTGACATCACATTAGACGAAAGAGGGTCGACTACACTACCTCCAGTGTAGGTCAGCATCAAGGTGAGTCAAGGATTCTATTTAACAGTGCTTAATTTTACAAAACTTAGTCTGCATTCAAATGCCGAAAATGCGACATATTTTAAACTTTGCCTCTCAAACAAAACATGCATTAGGTTTTAAGGAAATAACATCTCACTTTGTGTTCAATGTAAGTGGGGAAACACAAGTTGTTATATTGAACACCAAACCTGTGGTCCTGTTATTTAATTGCATTCTCCTAGATTAACAGCCCTCTGTTCCCCCTGTCTATAGGGACAATTTGGAGTTATATTTGGGGTTACGTATTTTTGAAAAGTGGATTCACTCAGTCCAGAATGACTGCCCAATCAAGGACAGCAGGTTGTCTGGAACCCAATTTTCAATATGTGCAAGGGCTTCTCTCTCCAGCCTGCATGTCTGCAAACCAGTCTCCAAGGGTCTCCAAGGGACTCTGCTTTCCTGAGCCATCAAGTTGTTTCCAAGCTCCTTCCATCTTCATCTCCCCATATTCCATAATTCTCTATCATTTTATGATCCTCCCAGATCTTGTCACAGAGGTGTGTTTTCTACTAGTCGTATGACTCTGAAAGGAGGGGTTGATTCCACTCAAAATGGTAAATGGCTATTTAGTTTTTAGGCCCCGACTTTGGTTGTGAACATGCAAGATTAATAAAATATAGATCACTGTAATCAAGTAATCAGTACACACAATTAAATGCATTAACAATCATGCTGTGATAACATTTGGAGGAGATATTTGTTTTGTCCATTTACCTCCCATGCTTTACTTTGTATGCTATGGGGTGACAGATAGCTCAGGGGCAATGCATTTGTCTTGAAAGCAAGACAACGCAGCACAACACAGGTTCAATTCTCAATCCAGCGCTTAGAAACCACTCATTGGTATTAAGCGTGTTATAGAATAAGAATTCTAATAATAATCATAATAATGTGCATTTTTACATGGTTTGGTAGATATACCTTCTACCTACAAAAAGCAATTTGTTTCATGTCGATAATAAGTTGCACTTGTGATTTGTTGAAGTATAACCTTGTGATTTCCAAATTGCACACATATGTTGTTTCTGTTAATTTTCAAGTGTGGTGTTGCTTACTTTGGTCTGCATACTCCCTTTCCATTATATCAATGTGTACAGGCAGAATGTATTTCCTGTGCACAGAACCAACAACCTCTCTCCTGGCCTGGGCTTAATGTTTTTCTTTAATGAGAGGCCTGGAGGTTGATGAATTATGACAAGTTCCTTTGAAGTTTGGGACCCAAAAAAAACTGGCAGTGCTTTTATGGGGCTGTCTTCATAGAAGCTGCCTCCGGCATAAAAGATGACTGGTTCTGTGTAGGTTTCATGTCTTGCAACATTACATTCCTGAACTAGAGTTTCTAGTGGGAGGTGAAGAAGCCATCAGTTTCAAATTGCCCTGAACAATAACAGGAATATGGCCGCTCCTATTTCACTTTACGTTTTAAATATACAATGTGATTCAAAGTGAAATAAATGTAAGACAGAATGAAATAGAATTTTTAAATGCTGGTTCCTGTATGACTTTACATCTCACATTATTTTGGGAAAAATTAAACATCTGCAGATAGTCATTGAGAATAAATGCAATTTAATTACACAGGTTCAACGTATAGCCTCTGTGTCTGGTACTTGGTACCTAGGACATTATGACACATGGCTGCACTCCATAGTTCTGGACCTTGCATTTCCATGTATTTCCATGTGTGTAGGTTTCATTGTGGCTCTTCTAAACTATTAAGCAGTAGCCTGAAAGAAAATATGTAATTGAGTTTTTTACCTGGATGTTTCTCTTTAGATAATCACAATTTCAGGTCCGTCTTTAACATTGACAACAAAGAATATTGAAAAGGACCTTCAACATAGTCACACTGATAACCATTTGGTTCTTTGTTGAACAAAATGTTCACAGCCATGCATGCATTATACTTATTGTTACCCACAATGGCAGTGAGCCAGATATGTAAGCCAAAAACAAGCTAATTTGAACAATGCCTCTCTGGCTCTATTGGAGAGGCTTTCTGTCTTCAGTTTATTTAAGGCCATTATCCTTTGTTCCAAAATTCTTGCCTTTTGGTTTGCATGTGTGGTGAGCAGAAAGTTCATTGGCAGAGGTATGCACAGTTTACAGACGTCATTAGCACCCCAAGGAGCACAATCACCCCTTTCTTACATGGATAATGTGTCCTCCTGGAAGCTTAATTATTTTTCATGTTGATCTTTGTGGCTGCAATTTCGGAAAAGCCCAAAGTTCCTTCAAATCATCAACAATGTTGAAAACCTATAAAGACACAATATTCCCTCTTTGTGAAGTGGTATCAATAAGGAAATGCATTTCAAGTTAACATCTGTTTAGCTCATCAGAATGTCTACTATATGCTGCTACTCAGTAGTAGAATTGGATCACTTTAACAAAAAGCCATTTCCTTCCCCTATTGCTACTGCAGTTCCCAATTGTCTTAATTCCCTGAACTATGTCACTGTGATGTAGAAACTGAAATATTTGAAGGACTACTCAGTTGCAAAGGTGCAATTCTTCTCTGTTGCGTTTTATACAAACAGAATCACAGTTTGTGTTGCTTAAAATAAATCAAATACATTTTGACAAAGCTTACCTTTAATTAGGTTTATTGACGTGCATATACACACTTGCACACACACACGTATCATGCAGGTCAGGGAACACAAACAGATGTAAAAGAATACATTTGTACATAGTGCTACTGGATGTTTTTTAGACCTGTTGAAAGTGCCTCCAGTGATATGGGAACTGATGGATAGCATTACATGAGGCGTTGGAGTTGGGGAACTGACTGCTCCTTTATCAATATGAGACAGGTCAGACCAAAATTCTTCCTGCCACAGGTAGTGTTTTGATGTTGCACTCCGAAAATTCGTAAAATGGATCAATAGTTATGGTTGCTTATTGTATCTTAGTTTAAAATACCGAGAAGAATAGGATATTGTATTGCTGTCATGGGACGATTCAAAATGTTAGAAGTTCATCACATATGAAATACTGTAGACATCAAGGGTATCTTGCCTTAAATGTCTATTGCATCTTTTCATGTAATATATCACATGTTTATATGGAACTTTAATAGTGTGATTCCCAGGAAACTGGAATCTATTCACTTATTTTCATCAAGAGATGTTTGATGCACCCTATATCACATATCCATTGAATAAATCATGCCATCTGTCCATCTACCCAGGTTAATTCATCCATTCTATTTCACTCATTCCACCTATTCAAACAGTCACATATATCTATCCATTCATGCTGATACGTTTATCCAACTAATCATGCCCACTTATTTATACAAAATTACTGATCCACCGACATGCAGTCTAGAAAACACTCTGAATCCACACAATTTCACATAGTCACTAGTCCACCCAATCACTCGCATCGTTCCATTCAGATGCACCCATCTTCAGCCCATATTCACGTACATTTCCATGCATCCACCCTTTGCATCCATTCATATAATTACAGTCATCCGTACGTCTATACATTCATAAACATACACTTACATTTATAACCATGCCATGCCTATTGGCTATGCCAATGTGTATTTCTATACGTATTTTCTAGATTACATTTTGCAAGCAGTATCTTTGATAGCTTCTTATCCTTGTTTTAGCATTTTTAAATTCACTTGGCTAGCGCCTGTTCTTCACCCCATCAACATGTGGACTACTTAGCCTGGCTACCTCGTGTACATCAGTTCTCACAAGGTGTAGTCAACTTGGTTTGACCACCCCCTACTTCTGCCTCCTTCGCCACCTCCCAATTCTCGTATTGCTCTCACACCAACAATCCAGAATGCTTCCCTGACTCTCGAGGAGTCTGTTGATTGCTGTCCCTTTTATAGTTATGTTTGGGAATTAACTGGTTTTATCAGAGAGTGGATTTGTGGATGTGTTTCTTCTCAGGGGTGCCAGCACATCTACACAGCTGCGGGATTTATGTATACCCCAATTAGATCACAGGCTTGCAACATGGAAAAGCACAAATCGGTCTGGAAAACATATCTAGATCACAGTAACATTGTTACACCAACTCTGTTTCTTCATCACTGTGGTGAAATCCAGTCCGCTGTACCCGTTGACCTGGATGCATTGATGTCCCATTGTTTCATTGCTTGCCCTAAATGAATTCTTTCAACCACTGTTTGCCTAGACTAATTGTTGCTCCTGGTTATGAATTGCTTCTCCCACCGTCATCAATCTGGCCACTCATTTCCCCTTTAACTAATAGGCATCGATTACTGAACACGCCACACCTTGCTCCACGTTCTCATAGCAAGCATCTACAGTAATGTATCCACTCTAGCACAGCCACTTTTGCCTCCACTCGCCCATACTTTGCGTACCGTCATCCATTTACGTCTTCAACCCCATGGAGTGATCACATGTCAAGATCTACACCAGCCACAGCACCACCAGCACCCAGAGCATTCAGGCACTAGAATGTCATCTCACTGACTATCGGCCATGTCTCTTGTCAACCATAGATAATCTCCCATGCACATTCCACCACAAATGAATGCAACCCGACCAATTGTCAGGTTACTCCCAGTTTCTTTCAAGAAAGACATCATGCCACCAGCACATCCCCTGCCATTCTTCAATTTCAACAAGTCCAGCACAAACCAGAAATCTGCTAACAGAAATGCTTCCTGCCTCGTCATCATTGAAAGCTGACTAACGCCTGACAGTAGCACCAGTCAATGTGAACAAACAAAACTCCATCTCACCGGAGAAATAATCATTCTACAGGCTCAACAAAATTAGCAATTCTAGTCTGAATATCACCAAAGCATCCTTTCAATTAACAGTGACACCCATGCACAGGTTTTGCTTACGAGCCCAGGAAATCAAGTCAACTCCCCAATACATGCTCTACACTCTCTTTTCCCACCACTGATGCATAGTAGCATATTTCTCCATTCCTGTACTTACTCTCAGGATCCATATGTGAGAGACAACCAGTTCAGCGAGCCTCTGGGATCATTCCCTAATGCCTATTGACCCTTTTGGCATAAGTGATCTATAATCATTCAGGCTTTGGACACAACCCCACACCAAATGCCCTATATGTCTAATAAAACAACCTCATAAACACGCAAGGCATTATAGCCTAGATCAAAGCCTGGATCTCTCAAACTCCCAAAAACAGAAAACTAGTAGGAAACTGGTTACCTCTCCCTGTGCACTGAGCACCTATGTGCGTGCACACCAAAAACCTCGAAAAGACCAAATTATTTGGTCAACATAAACATAGAGTGACACATACTGTTTTATTCCAAATGATCTTACAAATACTATCACAATACTGCCATATCAGTCTTAGTTCTTTCCCCATTTTTGTATATTAAGATCTGTTAGAAGTGGAGCAACTCCTTGACCTGTGTCAGAGGTTCTGAATGTCGATTAAAAGATACCAACACACTCGAATATCGTGGCATTGTCAGCATCAGTGTGATGTCATAATATTGATGCACAAATCACCCACCACTAACCCTCAGTCACTTTGAGCAGGACATCAGTATGCATAAATCATGTTACTTTTGTCCTATGATTGTTTATATGTACATGTTGTTATAAGATCATTTGCCCTGAAATATATAAGAAAATATACGCCCTGAATTACAGCAAAGGCCTTGGGAAGATGTATAAACATTTGCATCATCATGCTGTTGGCGTGCCGATTACCGAATGGACATATGGCCCACCTAACAATGTGTCAAGAGCTCGCTGATTCGAGTGAGCAGAAATTAGTATAACACTGCTGGGAATTTCAGAGAAAGATGCTAAGTGCACTCCAGTTTACCCACATGCCCTCAGTTGTTTTTTTTTTCCAGAATGGACCGCGCAGTAGGCAAAACAAGAACAAAAAAACCCAATGCTTTTATTTTCTTTGCGAGGCCCTAACTATCATGTCTACTATTCCCTTGCTTGAACAAGAAAATGGAGAGCAAACTAGATTGAGTCTTTGGTGTGCTTGCCCCTTGAGTGGCATTGATACCAAAGATAAAAAGAATCACTGCTTTGGGGGGTCCACTGTACACTATTGAATTGGGACAGGCACATACCCCGGGTCCTCCAAATCAAGAATCATGACTAAATCCTAGACTCAGAACTCCCATTTCTTGAGGAAATATATGTCCTTCCTGAAGGTTCCCAAAGTGTTAAGGATACCGTTTGCAGAGAACATTTAATGAAATACTATACAATTACAATCACATACTCCTTTACCCATATGTGGAGATACGGTTTGGGGCCTGCCCTTTCCATGACGTGTTCAATAAACAGTTTTGAATCCCATTCAACTGAAATTCCTACTCAAATAACAAATTGGCCATCGGTTTAGCACCATTCCAGGCAGTAACCCTTCAGTACTGCATCAATGTTAACCCAACGTTTTAGGAACTTGCATCCCAGTTGATATCCTTCGAAAGCAGACAACAAACTACATTCCTCAATCAGGGGTCTTCAGACTTTGGCTCTCCAGATGTTTTGGACAACATCAGCCTTCACCAGCATAGTCAAAAGGGAGGGGTCCTAGGAGTTGTAGTCCAAAAACACCTGAAATGCCACAGGTTGCAGACCCCTGCCCTAAGTCGTGTCAGGCCCCTGGATGCACTTAAAGTCTTGACAAGTGGGCCCACAGTCCCAAGCACTTATGAGCGTTTTGTAAAATGTTGGCGCACATTTTATAAAAATAAGTCATTTGGGGGCCGGAGAGCCGTTGCATTTGCACTGCAATGAAAATGGGTCCCCGCTGCAACGGGCAGGGTATCATTTAAATTGGTAACACTGCTTACCATGTGCAAATGCTGGGGCATTTGTTTGGTGGAGAGGAAGGTATGTGGCAGAAATGCAAGTTGAGTTCTGCCCCTCCTCTCTTCCTTACAAATGAATGAACATGGGGGATAATGTTAACAGAAGGTGTAGAAGCTTTACGCAAGGCTTTTATGCCTTCCATTAATGTTACACACCCATAGAACATGAACTACAATAGTGTATTTCTATAGGAGTATACCCCACACATCATTATTTATTTATTCATTTTTACATTTGTGGAGCGTGCTACGCCCTGGGGAATTAAGGCGCTGTAGCTTGACTAGTTACTTGCAAAGATAGTACAGAAGTAGTATAGAGGTAACAGACAGTTTCATACATTGTTCTCAAGTAGGTACAGGAGGCACATTTCTTGCTTCAGTTAAGCAATCAATAAAGTTGTTAGCGCTTTTCGGGAAAGTCCAATAGAAATGTTCAGCGTGCAGGGTAGGCAGGAGTAGGTTCCAGTGTTTGGCCTCAATGGCTTGGAGGCGCGAATCTCCAGCTGTGCCATGTTTGTATTTAGGCGGTGAGATGCAGGGGGCATAGGCTGCTCTGGTGGGTCTGGTAGATGTTGCCTTAGTGAATTTTTGAGATAGATATAGCGGGTCGTCCTTGGACAGACATCGCTGAGTGATGGAAAGAGTTTTGAAGATAATCCTCTCCCCTATTGGGAGCCAGTGGGCTTGTTTTCTTGCCGCCGCAATATGTTTACTTTTAGGGATATTCAGAGCTGCTCTGAGGGAATTGTTTTGGATTATCTGCATTTTCTGAATGTTTACTTTTAGGGATATTCAGAGCTGCTCTGAGGGAATTGTTTTGGATTATCTGCATTTTCTGACGTTGGTGGTGCCTGCAAAGAGTGCGTAGCAATAGTAAAGCCTGGACCCTACAGTAGCTCGGGTGATGGTGAGGCAGCTCTCCGGGTATAGGAAAGGTCTGGATGCGTTTATTAACTTAGTTGTGTAGGCAGCGGATGAGACTATGGCCCTGACATGCCGAGATAGGGACAATGTGGCGTTAAGATATACACCTAGTGTTTTGATGACAGGTGAGTTTGGGATTGTGATTGCATCAATGTTGAAGGATGTGTATTGGGGTTCAAGCTCCTTGATCACAGAGGGGGGCCCTACAAGGAGTAGCTCGATCTTCTCGTCGTTAAGGCAAAGGCAGTGAGTAGCCATCCAGGCCTGGATGGTCAGGTAGACGGTATTGAGATATATATGGCAATCCATTTACATGCATAAAGGTACACTGTATCCTGTGGAAAATTTGTGTTGTTTAATGGAACAAGAAAAAATAGGCTCTATTTAAATATATACAGAACACATTGAAAGGTGTTCACCTGAAATTATCATGTGAAGTCAACAATGGATTGCTTTTTGATAGGGACTTTGGAACTGTTCTTTTCAAATTTTAATCAAAGCATAATTTAGTATGTTTCCTGGATTCCTGGATTTCATTTTTAGGATGCCACATTTAGTAACAAGGTTATGGAATTTCCTTTTCTTTTAGTCAGTTTTTCAGTATCCCATTCACCCACACATATTGCCCATGATATTATGCTAGTCTCTGAAGGTATTTGATATTCCTTTGCACATGGAAGTTATTTTTGACCTCTGCTACACCAATCAAAATTCTGGAAATTCAGTCAATCATCTTTGCTAGTGATCTTATTCAAAACAATTTTACTTCAACAACAGCCTAACAGCTAACATTGCATGAATCATGTCTTAACCACTTCGAGGACCTCAGGCATGGTCCATATAGTTTAGGATAACAACTGTTCCCAAATGTATTACCATTGGCTTTGACTCAGGCTATACATTGGGGGCAGGAATCATCCAGTCTCTCTATTTTGCTATTCTTATAGCTTTTTTCTTGTGTGTACACATATTCTTTTGTTTCCATCGTAATGTACATAGACAAGTCCCCAAAGATGTTGGTGCATTGCACTGCCATCCTTACGCCGTGACCTGGCTAGCCTTTCCCTCTCAGCCAATCCTCTTCTTAAACCCTGACCTCGTCTTAAACTCTGCAAGGCTTTCAGACCCCAATGGAGTCACAGATGTCACAGATATTTGTGTTCACATACAAATTCTGAGTCTTTCCGAATGGGTATGTATTAGTGGTGGACAACCTGCATCCCTTCAGGTATTTTGGCCTATTGCTCCTACGATCGCTCACCATTCACTATGCCAGTTAGGGTAAATAGGAGTTGTAGGCCAAAACATACGGAGGGCTGCATGGTGCTCACCATTGGTATATATGGTTCATGATTTCAAACTCTATAATGTTAGTGTAAGAGTTGGACAGATGAAGCCCAATGACTTAGTGATTCAAGCATACAGCTCTTTAAGCACAGACATATTTGTAGCAATTCTTATGTTCCCAACATGCTCTTTGGTGTTATGCAAAGCAGCAAAGAGCACTTGTTGGCTCTATTTGTCCCCTTTCAAATAGTGGTATTTAAGAAGTGTACAATAGGTGTGTACCAGTCTGTCCTCTTGGGATGATAATCTTCCCTCAGTAAATGATTTACATGGCTATTGCAGGTATTGAAAATGTAATTTACTTAGTAAGATAAATGTATTCTTCTGATTCTGCTTGCAATTAATTATGGAAGAGATTATTCTATCTATCTATCTATCTATCTATCTATCTATCTATCTATCTATCTATCTATCTATCTATCTATCTATCTATCTATATATCTGTGTTCTTGTATTGTGCCATTAACCCTAAGGCCTCAGGGCGCACGAAGGAGGGGAGAAAAGACAGAATGACAAATAACATAAAATTCAGAAAGAGACACAAAAAAGTGCAGTATTCATCCTATAAGCCAACAGAAAGAAACTGGTGTGAGATTACCCACAAATGGAATACAGGAATGAATAAACAGCAGCATGGGAGAAGGAGAAATTACCCTTGACCTATATAAAACAAGAACGTTTTTAGTTGTTTCTTAAAGATACCCAATGAGCTGCTATCAGTCAGGTATTTTGGCATGGAGTTCCATAAGGCAGGGGCCCAGGAATTAAAGCCAGCTCCTACAAATCTTTTCAAGATAGACAGGGGTTGGACCAAAGTAGTATTGCCACTGGATCGTAATAAACGGTTTCTTTTTTTATCCTAGTAGTAAGATATGATGGTGCCTTACAATGCAAGCATTTGTAAACAATGGATAGTCCCTTATGATGCAGCCGCTGTTGAACAGGCAGCCAATGCAGGCTGCACCTAGCTTTGGAAACATGCATGTTGCGCTTGAGTGCCAGCACAGCTTGCACTGCGCTATTCTGGATCACCTGCAATGTCTTGAGATTGGCCTGGGATGTACCAATCAGAAGACTGTTGCAGTAGTCCAGCTTGCAGTACACAATCGCAGCTGCAATCAGTGCAAGATTTTCTCTGGACAAGTATGGCCGTATCTGCCATAAGAGCTGGATATTGTAATGAAAGGAAGATTTAAGATAGTTGGTCTGTCGAGTAAAGGACAATTGAGGGTCAAAAAAGACCCCTAGAGTTTTTACAGATTTTGGTACGTGGATAACATGCTGACCAATCAAGAAATTGTCATATTTCATATCCAGTTTCTTTAGCCTCTGCTGGATGCCCAAAACCAGCAACTCGGTTTTGGCGTTATTGAGGGCCAAAGAGTTTAAAGCCGTCCAATGCTGAATTTCTGCAAAGATGTAATTAATACGCTCTAGATCTTTTTGGTACTCACCAGTGAGGTTGATAACAATCTGCGTGTCATCGGCGTAATTGGCAAAATATATGCCCATGGCCGACAAAAGAGCGCAGAGGAGACGTGAGTAAATATTTAAGAGCAAAGGCGAAAGACATGAACTCTGAGGAACGCCACATAATAGTATAGAAGCAATGGAGTGAGCATTGTCCTTGGTTACTCTCATATTTCGTGGACCCAAGAAAGATTTAAACCATGCTGTCGCTTTTATGGAGCATTTACCAATTCAGGTCAACCTGTCCGCTAAAAGTTGATGATCAACAAGATCAAACGCGGCGTACAGGTCCAAGAGCAGGAACATTGTAAAAAAGTTAAAAGAAAATTCAGTTCATAATGTAAGTACAATTAAATAATGCCCTTTTCCTAATAGCTTGCTTTTCAAGGAATACACACAATTCTATGTCACAAAAGATCATTCTTTTTTTAGATTAGATTAAAACCTTTGATCTGTTTCTTCTGTGAGCACAAAGGCAATATATAATTGTGTGTGCTGGCAACACATTGGTTGATAGTGCTTCAGTTAAAGAACCTGAAGCTTGATTGTCTGTTACCTTGCAATGTTTGCCAGAACTGTGGCACCTACAGCAGTGCCTACCCCCCCACCCCAAATGGGCAATGGGCTCGCTTTGACATGGTGACAATGCTATAGAACAAACAAGATTACAATGTAGATCTTCAAATAACAGGTGGTTCCCACCTCAGGGATACCTCTATCTCAGCTGCTTTAATTCTACTTTAAACCTCAAAAATCACAGAAATCATACTCCCCTTATTCAATATATTGGTGATTTTCCTCTAGTCATGCATTTGTCAGCAACAGCTGGGTGGCTCTAGCAAATGCACACCTGACAACATGACTCTAGCTCACAGGCAGAGACATAGAGGGAGGAAGAGAGCAAGAGAGAGAGAGAGTGAACAGAGAAAGAGAGAGAGAGAGAGAGAGAGAGAGAGAGACAGAGAGACAGAGAGAGAGAGAGAGAGAGAGAGAGATCATTGTATGATACACAGTTAGTAATTACATGTGTTGGTGTGGTTTGTTGCTATAGATACGATAGATACAAATTCAATTATCCACATCAATCATATTTCAAATGTAAATACATACAATTGCATTGACACCCAAAAAAGTGTTGCTGATCTATAGCAAAATTTTTTTATTATGATCTCATTGGGTCATTCCATAAAGTGAGGTAATCTAATACTAACAAAACCGCACTGTGCCAACACATGTTTCAGCCTTCAATTGGTCTGTTTCAAGACTGTTAGAAGTATTTGTCATACAATAGCCCAATAATTCATGATACATTCAAATAAAACCAATAATTTGATCATTATTCAATCATAACTTGGTCATTTTTTCAACAGTCACATAACACATTACGACATTGGTGATATAATTCACCCCAGCATTTTCAGAAAGTGCAGGGTGGTAACATAAGAGATGAGGAGCATCATTTTCAAATGCCAAATAATATCAAAATCAATAGTTTCGATTTGTAAGCATTTGCATTAAAATTTTAAAATTTGTACCATTTGCGATTTAATGCAATCAAATATGAGCATCAGAATGGAAAGAAATGGGGGAAAAAAGAAGATATGGTAGAAAATGAAATGCATTGATACACTCAGAGACCCTATTTTCCATTGCTAAGTGCATTTCCAATAAGGCATGCCTTACCTACCAAATGTTTGCCTCTTATTATGTTGCTGTGCTTGATTTCACCACCTGAGTGATTAGTGGCTTGGTCCATTGATGTGCGGGATTTAATGTTTATGCTGTCCAACTGAATTGTGACTAATATACTCCATTAAGTGCACCTTATCATAATGAATATTAGTGCATTCTCGATAGGTTGCTATTTCAATGAATGGCTTCTGGATGAATTCACCAGAATTCAATTTTTAATTGCCAGTAATGTTTTCCAACACTGGCACATTGTTATAACACATTCTCTCTTAGAAATGAAGGTGCGAGATATGGGTCATTAAGCTTGGATGTTGAGCTAATTTAGCTTGCCTATATTCTTTAAATATGCAGACTAGCTTTCCAATTCAAGATGTCTATGTTGGGTCTTGAAATATGTTCCTAGATTGTCCAGGAACGACAATATATATATTGATTGTATTTGTCAATTGTCATTGTATTTAAAAAAAAAAAACATATATGGGCACTTTATCATATAGGAGTTATTTTCCATTCCATAAGTGCAATTTATCTTTACAGGATACTGTGCAAGTGCTGCAATTCTTACAAATTCAAGATGTCCCTGTTGGGTCTTGAAATATATTCTTAGATTGTCCAAGAATCACAATATTACATGGCCTGCAGTAGCGGCCATCTAGTTATGGTTAGGTTGCTAATCCCATAGGAAGAGCACTTTTTGGGCGGCTAATAACTTTGCTCCCCCTGGTCGAATCCTCACCAAACCTTGTAAAAGTATATGGCCCTCTCTGAATTTGCAAAGTTTAGTGAGGTTTGGTCCAGGGGGGGCAAAGTTATAGGGGGGGTCCCAAAATTTATTTTTTTCCCATTGACATAATGGGAAAAAACTTTGCTCACGCCTACAGCCCAAACCGCTGGACGGATTTTCACCAAATTTGCGGCAGGAGTGGCGGTGTGATCCCGAAAGTGTGCTTCTGTTAATTTGGTGTAAATATGTCCAGTAGTTTCTTTTTAAATGACCAAAATGTGAGGCAAACAAATTTGTGATATCTATGTCCGCTCCGCGGACACACCTCCCTATTCGCTCTGCGGTCAGGACACCGATTGGCTAATAGACGTGTGTCATGTTCGCGGACAGACAATGTGTTCGCTGATTTGGTTGGCGTGAAGAGTGAGGTGCGTCAGATTTTTGGAAATGCCCGCCATCTTGGATTCACAGACGTTGGCCGGTGTCCGTGGACATCACGGTAAAAACAGAGTTAAAAACACAACATTGCACTTGTCAAACTTATCAAATAATCTCTGGGGAGGTGAGGGGTGATGAGGATGGGATGGAATATGGCTGCAAGAAGCAAAAAACTGTGCGTTTTTTGCCGTGAAAGTCCATGAACAGTTTAGATGTTCGAGAACAGTCCTGAGAAGTTCGGGGGCACGTCAGAGGTTTGGGGCCAGTTTTTGGATGGCTTATAACTTTGGCACTACTTAATGAAAATGCATTTTTGCAATAATATTCCTGACCTGATCCCGAATGAGTTTGCAAAGTTTGGTGTGATTCTGTCAACAGGGGGCAAAACTAGAGGGGGGTCCCAAAATTATGTAAAGGCCATAAATCAGGTGCCATTTGTCAAATCTACACTTAATTTGATAAACTGATAATAGATCTAGATATAAATGTTTTTGCCGAAGTTTGGTGGGATTTTGTCAAGAGGGAGCAGAATTAGAGGGGGGGTCGCACAATATTGTAAAGGCTTATAAATGTGGTGCCATTTGACAAATCTATACAAAGGTTTGCAAAAAGATTATAGATCTAGATATGAATGTTTTTGTAAAGTCTGAATGGATTTTGCCAAGTGGGAGCTGGGTTATATGACGATTGTATGTGCATACATTTGACACTTTTGAAAAAACAAAACATGGGTGGATATCCAGCAAACTTGTGTAAGGAGCATTGGCAAGGACCTGAAAGCATGGTTTTGCAAATGTGCCCGTGTTTTATTTTTTGACAAGTGTCATAATGTAGGTACAAAAAATAGTGATATATCTTTGGTGACTGAGGTGTAGCCTGTGGCCATGGACAGTGGCTAGATTGTCCAAGTCATGGAATAAAGTCATGATCCGGACAATCTGGCTACTGGCCATGACCATGAGGGACAACATATGGGGTTAAAGTGGCCATGTCCACATGGGACTGGCTTTGGGGTGAAGTTAATCGAAATTGGGATAGATTTGAAAGGGAAGAAACATGTGCTTGTGGTAATAAGGTCATAGGGTTCTCTGTTCGCCTTCTACAGGCTTCCATGGAAAGCGAAGAGGCGCCCTGTATGGAACACTGCCTTCCCTTTCCATGGTGGCCATCTTGGGAAATCCTTTTTTTCAGCACCCCAGGCTCCTACTTTGGGAACCTAGGGTGCTAATGGCCTTCATCCCCCATTACAGGGGCTGGAATGGGGGGATAATGGTCAGGAGACCTCATTATCCACCCTTGCTTCACTTGGGCTGATAACTTGGGCTGCCGGGCCGGTATCCACAATGGATGAACACCACAATATTCCCATTAGCATAACACAAAATGCAAATGGAAATGTTGGAAAATCTTATTGCCTCTATGGCCCTCATTACAAGTCAGGCGTTAAGGGGTTAACGGCGTCGTTAAACCCTTAACGCCTGATTCACACTTTAACGCCTGCTTTTTGCAGGCGTTAAAGTCCAAGGCGCTAAGCGACCTTGGTGCTAATTACGGCACCATAATTTACGGTGCCGTAATTAGCGCCTTCCCCATCCCCATTATGCCCTATGGGGCAAAAATGGGAATGGGGAAGGGCAAATGGTGAATGGGGAATTACCGCCCCACTCACCTTGGAATGGGGCGGTAATTCCACCATCCACCATGGCGGAATCCGCCATGGACCATGGGGCTAAAAGCACCATGGTCCACCGCCTCACTTGTAATGAGGGCCTATGTACTTTACTGAGAAATATAAAGTAGATGGAGTCTATGCGTTTATTTTTTTTTTAGTTCTATTTTTTTAACTGTGAAAGGTGGTTCCGAAAGGAAAACTCTTTTGTTGTTTTTGGATGTATTTTTTTTTTTTTTTTGCAGGAGAGCTAAGAACGAAATGTGGGGAGGAAATGAGGGAAGAGGCACCAAACACTAATATGGAGGGGTAGGCGTTCAGGGGAAAATGTTGAGAGTGTGTTATTTCTAAGGTAGGGGGCAGTGTTTCTCATGGTCCTTGATTAAAGCAGTGGTGGTGGCTCTTAGGGAGGAGGGATGGCCATTTTAAGATAAATAGCAGTTTTGCTAAAAGTATGTAATGTGTACTAGATTGTTAATGGATAATGAGTAGGAATAGGTGTAGGAGCTGTGCCAGGGAAATTTTGAAGTTGAAAGTTCCTAGATCAGTAGAAAATGCAGTTCCAAACTGTCCGCGAAGCACAGATTTTATCATGAGCTGCTAAAGGGATGTTATGGTTAAGTTGTGCTACTAAAAACCTATGAAATTCAGTAAAAAACGTTGTTAAAAGGACGTTATGGTTACAAGTAAAATCAAAAAACCCCTGATATTCACCAACAATGGTAAGCTAAGCAGCCATAACTCGCGCCACCATCGTGCACGGCTAAGACTAACACCCAGGACATCAAAGATGACATCACAAATGTCATTGATGACATCACTGATGACATCACATGTGCATTTACTTTTCATACAAGGGTTTGTGAATGTAATGTTGGCAAAAATGTATCAGGGATTATTGGGTGTAATAAACTACATACTTCATTACGCAATGTAATGTTCTAAAGAACATTCCGTTGCAGTGTTCTTTCTAGTACAGGAACCTACTCATACAGAAATGTAGGTATTGGCTGCAGCATAGACCATAGAGGTGCAATATTTTTAATTTTCCAAAGCTATATAATAAAACGGTGAATGTTTCTGTATCAGACTTTTCCGTACTGTGAAACATGTACTAAGTAGCTAATAATGCATCACTTACTACATATTTCTATTAATACACACAAAACATGAATAGACTACAATGCATACAAATATGGGGCTTATATATGGAGAGTAAAGTAAGCAAACAAGAGGCAGTATCATTAGCAACTGTGTATAATCTACATGATTGTATTTACGCACAAAAATGATTGCTGTGTTTCAGGCCTGCTTCTTCCCCTATATAAGTACATCATAAGTAGCAATTAAATTCTAAGGAAAGTAGTGTAAGAACATGTGAGAATAGCAACGTCTACAAATGTAATACCTTTTGAATGTTAAGTTTCTGACTGTCAGTAAATAAAACCACTTGGCCTAGATATGGCAGTGAATGAAAAAGAAGGGGCTAGACATGTGATGTCATCAGTGATGTCATCAATGATATTTGTGATGTCATCTTTGATGTCCTGGGTGTTAGTTTTAGTAGAGCATGATGGTGGCGCGAGTTATGGTTGCTTAGCTTACCATAACTGGCGAATTTCAGGGGTTTTTCGATTTTACTTGTAACCATAACGTCCTTTTAACAACGTTTTTTACTGAATTTCATAGATTTTTAGTAGCACAGCTTAACCATAACATCCCTTTAACAAAGTTTTTTCATTGAATATATATATATATATATATATATATATATATATATATATTGATTGTATTTGCCAATTGTCCCTGTATTTGAAAAAAAAAAGTACATGGGCACTTTGTTATATAGGTGTTATTGTCCATTCCATTAGTGCAGTTAATCTATGCAGGATAATGTGCTAGTGCTCTTGTCATATAAATGAGCTCACCCAAAAGTTGTGTTTGTATATAACAGTCTGTGACAGTCTGTTGTCTCCTGGTTTAGTTAATCTCCCAATATAATGTTTACAATCTGAAATGAACTGACTAGCCAACCATGTTAAGAATAAAAATGTATAACTCAATATAGACTTTATTCTAATTTCAAAATCCCCTGTTTCTTACCTTCTTTTTTGCATCTGAATACTTCATGGAGTCCTATAAGGAATTCCCTCCTGTAATCGATGCCCCGAGCAGTTAGGCAGCAGGCACCACTTTGGATTGTTATATTTATTAATGCATGGATGACATCACACGTAATCGACATGTGATGTTATCTGTACGGTCTGTGATATGCAATAGTGTAAATAACCATACTGATGTGCAATCTAGTGGATCTTAAGCCTGTGTGGCCATGTGTGCCCACCATTGGTACAGAGTCCATTTCTAAGTATAATTTACTGTTGCCAGCCTCCCTGTGAGGGAACCCTCTATGTGCAAAATACAGACATAGATAATGCCTGGCAGGGAGTATTTTGTTTTAATCACCCATCTTACAGGCTGACAAAAGGATATCTCAGCTGTTCTTATATTTAGACAGTGTGGCAAAATTACACAATAATGTTATGCTAACATGAACCTTTTATTTTGATAGGCTAATTTACTTAAAGGTTAAATACATTACTTGGCTTCCATTGGACATAAACACTTCCTGAAACACATGATCATTTTCTGTCAAACTGACCTCATGTATGCTAATCACCGTCACTAGGTGTTTCCCAAATTTCACTTAACCACAAGATATATTTCACAACCTTAAACCTGGAAAAAGCAGGTTTTGGAAATGACGCATGTTGCCAGACTTCTAGCACATTCTCTCCAAGGTCATCCCACCTTGCTTATCTTCTTCAACTCACTGCCAAATTTTATTTATAAAATCCTTTAAACATCACCGTTAGACATTATGGGCCTCATGACGAGTTTGGAGGTAGCCATGCCGTCATTACCGGCATGGCTACCTCCAAACTCGCGTCCGGGTCCGGGTCCCACAAAAGGGTACATACCGGGCATTTCTGACATTGGAGGGCCATGTAATTCCCTTTTGCGGGACCCGGTACATCCCCATTCCCATTTGAGCCCCCATAGGGCGCAATGGGATTGGGGAGGATGCTAACAACGGGCCTGTTAACAACGGGCCCGTTGTAAGCATCCTTGTCTGCTAGCGGGTCCCGCTCTGCATTTCTGGTCTGGCCAGGCATACAGAGCGAGAACCGCTGCAGAACTTGTAATGTGGCGGCACGGAATGAATGTTGCAGGTCCCTTACTGGCATTGTTCATACCGTGGCCGCCACAGTCGGAATGTGGCCTTATATATTTCTACCATTTATACTGCTGTTTCACTGCATACTGGCTTCTGCCCAATGCACTCCCTTTTTTAACACAACACTATGATTTCTATTTGCTCAACACACCTAAATCTTCTTGGGGCTTTTGAGGCCTTTAGCCATCTGTAATGCAATTGCTGCCTTTTGTTGACCTATATTCTATATCAGAAATCTATATTCGGTGTTAATTATGTTGTGCGCAATGTAAACATGTCTTTATAATGATAATGATAATGATGTGTTATTTATATAGCGCCTTAATCCAAAGCGCTTTACAGAGCACATATTTACATACAATATCACCCAACTGAAATTGGTACTCATTTATCGACCTCAGAAGGATTAAAGGCTGAGTTAGCCTTGCCGGGATTTGAACCTGCGACCTGCAGATCACACTCAGATCACAGCAGCAAGTGCTCAACCCGCTGAGCTATCTTTATGTTTGGCAAAAATACATGTTTGTAGTGTCACCTAATTTTGTATGTACCTGCCTATAATAAGGTCATCCTGGCTGCCTCAATGAACAATGCGTCTGACATTTTCACTGTTGGACAGGAGTGCAGGACACATGCCCTTGAATGGCATTTCCACCTGTCTATTACCAGCGAGGGGGAGGATCTATTCCTCTTCACCATCAATCATCATGGTGACATTTCTGCAAAGCTGAGCATTGCCTTTGTTGGCTTACAATGAGGTTATATGTTATACACAGAGTGTCTTCTTTGGCCCTCCAATATTTATCATTAGTATAATAAGCATGTAGTATTGGTCACTGCTCAGTCATTGGCTGATTAAAATGTATGTTCCTCAACTCATCAAAACCCATAAATATGAATTATTCAACTTTTCAAAGAAGGGGGATACCTGTTCCTATTCAACATTTGCAATTTGCATCAAATTGTTACAACAGTGTTGTTTCCCTGTAGGCATTGATTAATAATCATATTATCACAACCGGTGCCTGTAATGAGTTTGGTTTAGTTCACTGGGTTACCTAGTGTAATGTTGAACACTTTATTCTAATTGTTCACTCTTCTCCAAATCCTTAACATCAACCATTATACATTGTTGTGAATTCTCGAATACGAATGCTTTAACTTGCACATTGCCTTCCTATATATAGTTGTACCCAATCAGATTGTTGAGATCCATACCACTCCTCATACAAACGATATGGTTATTAGCAAAACTGTATTTGGACTGATTAGTTGAGAGTGTATAGCAGCAATAAACACTTTTGTGTTCACATTATAATTATGAATGTTTATACTCTAAGCAGCCAAGTGATAGATTTTACTAGATTGCTTCATACATTTACTCATGCATCAATACATGTGTCCTCTTGGTTCATGTTTGTTATGTATAAATACATTGCATTATTGCCAGTCTACTGATCATTCTTCAGCTCATTATCTTAATTTATCTAATACAATATTCACAAGAACACAGACATCTTATGTTCTTCGTTCAGTACAAATTTTGGTCAATGCTTCTTTGACACAGCATTGTGTTCAATTGGATTTAAAAGAAATCATATCTCACACCACTGTTGAAAAAGCCAACGTTGGATCACACACTATTCTCCAATTACCATTCAATTGCTGGCCTTTCTTGGGCAACCAACATTTTGGAAAAAGATTGTAACTACTCAGTTGCAAAGATTTTTGGAGGAACATAAACTTTTGGATGCTCATCAGTGAGGTTTTAGACCAGGCCACGGAACTGTGACAGCTATTATGGCAGTCTGGGACGACTTAATGAAGGCGGTCGATGATGGGGTCATCCGTATATTGGTTATGCTTGAGCTGTCGGCAGCCTTCGATACAGTTGCCTCTGAGATTATTTTTTCAAGGCTGTCATTGGTAGCACAGGTTTCAGATGAGGCCTTGGAATGTTTTGCCTCATTCCCTACCAATCGCACACAGCAGGTTATAATCGGCCCGTGTCTTTCCAACTCTTTACCAGTGGATTACGGTGTGCCACAGGGATATTCTCTTTCCCCTTTAATGTTCAATATTTACTTCCGCCCACTTTTAAATATCTTTTCTGAGTTTGGGTTGTTATATTACTCTTGTGCTGATGACACCCAAATCTATGTGTGGCTTGAACAACCCTGGGAGGCTATGGACCGAGTCTTACTGTGTGCTGAACAAATTGAAACTTGGATGCTGGACAATAAGCTCCAATTGAATCTATCGGAAACAGAAGTTGTTGTCTTTGTCCCAAAGCGAACACTCTACAAACCTTTCCATGTCAACATTTGTTCAGTGCACCCACAAAGTCCTCTGACAAATTAAAGAACTCTGGCTGTATTTGGCAGTCCAGTTTGGACTGCAACTTGCATGGCAATCAGACAGTCAACTCTGTATACTTTCAACTGTAAATGATAAAGCCTCTGCTGGCCCTTTTTGCAGAGAAGGATCGCTCAACAGTGGTTGGTATATTAATAAAATTTAAACTAGACTACTGTAATGCACTTCTCATGGGAGTTCAAACATTTCAAATACAGAGGCTACAGGCATCACAGAATTTGGCCATTCGACTGATTTTATGCCTGGTCTCTAAATGTATCCATGGCTTGGCCCCGACATATTTAGTGGCGGAAATCCAGTTGCATCAGCCAACTAGATCACTCCGATCTGCGGGTCAAAATCTGTTGGCAGTTCCTTATACCCAAACAACAAAATGGGGCCACAGATGTTTCTCCTCTTTTGGTCCTCGCTCTTGGAACTCTCTACCTAAGGACCTTTGACAGATTGGGTCCCTATCTGTGTTAGGGAAGAAATTAAGAACTCATCTCTTTGTGTAAATCTATCTTTTTCAGTCACTACAAGCTTCAAGGGAAAACCTATTGATGTAAACAACCAATTTCTAATTACCATCTGCTCCTAGATGCAGTTTCTGCTTGGACCCTTCTCTCTCTACTGGGTATGTTTCTCACAAGTGCTAAATTCAAATCATTGTATGTACTCCTTAGCCTGCAAATAAGTTTGGATTCCATTTGTCTTAGCAGGCGCTTGCAATCAAATCCTCTTTTCCCACAGTTCGCCTACTGCAGACCTATAAATCTGATATTCTTTTTTTCATCAAGCTGGTGTTTTTCTTGCCAGTGATTGGCCAGAAAATTGCATATACAACAAATTACGTTTTGCAATTAATGAATGTGTTGATTAGTACTCATTCTCTATCAATACTGTTGTATGTCTAAGTGTCACTATGAGCATATTGGCACATACTGCAGCTACCACATTTGTAAAAACCTTTTTTCAGGGTCTTGTTAGCCAATATTTGCCTGTAAATGTTCTTTCGTCTCTCAAAAAAAAGGCCTCAACTTTGCTCTGAGGGTACGTGCTTTTGTGAACACAGATCCTGGTTTGGGATCTGGTATTCCCCTTAGGTCAGGGTACATAAGCAAAGGATGCCCATGTTTATGCATCATTTTTATTTTATATACTATGTTGTTATCTTTAATGTAGCAAGTAATTACTTTAATATTGTGTTTCACCATTGTCTTAGTTTTAGCAGTCAGTGTGGATTGTCTGCTAATATTTATAATCTTATTCTCTGCTCTAGATACAGATTCCGTACTGTATCCTCTGTCCCAGAATCTCTGAGTGATGATATCACATTCCCACACAAAAACCTCTTCCTCTTTTTGTTCTGTGAAACTCAGTGACAGGGATGTTGTCAATAGTTGTCTTTCTTGGCAGTTTGTCTCGAATAGGGTTGAATTGACTTCTGATAGGTTCCTAAAAGATGCAAGTCTGTAGCGTCTCTTGAGGGACATACATTCATAAATCCAGGAAGTCTATGGTGGTTTTGTCTCATTGTCCAGTTAGTTCTAGCCCAAAACTGTTGTTGTTCAGAAATGTCTGAGCAGAGCTGTTCTGTGCCATTCCAAATCATTAGTATATCATCAATAAATCTGTGCCAAATCACAATATTTGGAGCACACTCATTGCTAGTCAGTCCATAGGATTATTCAAACTGCCCCATAAAGAGGTTTGCTAATGAGGGCGCATATTTTGCCCCATAGCAACACCTCTAGTTTGCAAGTAGTATTTTGTGTTAAATAGAAAGCTATTATGTTCCAACTTGAAGCAATATCCGTGAGCAGCAGGTGATCCAGAACAATGCCATTTGTGCTGCCCTGACAATTCCTAAACGAGAGCACATCTCAACAGCCAGAAGAGATGCTCACTGGCTGCCAATCTGAGAAAGAATCATCCTCAAGACCTTATCCATTACACACAGATGCCCATCTAACTCTGTGCCTCCTTACCTATCACAGAAGTTCCTGAAAGCCCAGTCATTCAGGCTTGTGAGACTGGCATATGCACATCAGCTCATTCAACCCAAGTTTCTATAAGTTAACGATGGCACTAGCTTGCCCACCAGACAATTGAACTCTCTTGCTCCTAGCCTGACTGCTGAATAATCCCATTGGGCATTCAGAAAAGCCTTAAAAACCTGGCTCTTAATTCAGGCCACCGAGTTGGCTTCCCTGATGTCCCATTCCTGACATTCATGTGTGTGTAATTGGTTTTAACAGCGCCTCGCTGGCCCAGGTTTTTTGTACGCTTTAGAAATGAATAAATATATAAATAAATGAACACACTGCAAAATGTCTTCGACCATTTCGATCTGTTCTAAGTACGAGGCAGCCATTTTCTTGTACCTATAGTCTGTATTGTCAGTCCATGTTCTGTCGAGGTGTATAGGGCCTTGATGCCCAAAAACGACCACGATACAGGAGGAGAACATTTTACAATAAATGACCAGTGGTCGAAGTGTACAAAAAGAAGTAGTGGAGCTATGTTCCCTGCTGGCCTGCACCCACTCCCCACAAACCACATCACCACACGCCCTCCCACACACAATCCAAATCCCCAAACTATTGCACCTGCTGTTTTAGGGAACGTTCAGTGCAGTGCACTAAAAGTGCAAGCTGCAACGTCTTCCTACACTTTTATTTTAAAACGAAACCATTCCGGAACGGTTTCTTTTTAAAATAAAAGTATAGGAGCTGTAAAACATCATTTTAAAAAGTAGAGGAGCATCGCTCACGACCGCTCCCGCTCACTTCGACCACTGTAAATGACCAATGCACCATGACAGTGTTCAACCTCTCTGAGACTGAACTCTCACCCTCAAAACTTTCTGTGCTATCTACAAGCCTTTCATTTGTAGCATCCACCTACACTGCTTGGTTTGCTACAGAGATGGAAATTATGAGATTTCTCAGGGTCATCTGTCCGAGAACATACTTTAGGGACCATCCAAATCAGGAGACAAAACCTCTGACCATCGGTCTCCATGGCAACGCCTGCGGTGTGCCGGCAATCCTGCAGAATAAAATTGGGACCACGTGATTTACACAGCAACCACAACCCATGTATTTGATTTACTGAGGTGCTTGTTTCTGGTTTATAGGTTAATCGTGACTTCACACTCAACAGATTAGGAACTAGCCAGCCTCATTTGTGGGGTTTGTCTTCCAGTGTCCGGCTAGAGTGCCTTGCTACATGTACAGTTTCTTCCCATGATCTCCTCAGACACCAAATTGACACGTGTGCCACCAACGCGCAGATTGATCTCACATTGAACCGTGACATTTTTCAATTTACCGTAAGCATACTGGAGAGGCATCTAATGTATGTCTAGTATCTAGCCGTTCTAATACCAGCTAGGTATACACATAATTAAGGAAAACATTTTTGTTCACTTTCAAGTTCTTGGTAACATCCCCCCCCCCCTCCACCCCTCTGCGGGTTGCCTGATTTGAGTTTCTTCATAGGGTAAGCTACTTTTTGTCTAACCCAGAGGCAATACTATAGGTTATCTATATAGTATGCTAGCCATCAAAATGACATATGTTTTACATTACAGGGTTCTTTATCCCTGACAAAGGTGGCCAATAATATTAAAATACCGCTGAAACATGGAAATTTGGGTGCCCAGCCTGAATGGCATTATACGACTTACCCAAATAGGTCTGTGATTCCACGTTCACATTGACAATCAGCAGACCCAGCATCCATTTAATGTCTAAATTAAATATTAATTGGGCTATCAGAAGACCCAGCATCCATTTAATGTCTAAATCAGATAGTAATTGCCTAGAAGGATTCATTAACCTCTAGATGAAAGAGTTTTTAGCTGCCTAAGAAATAAATGAGCGGTTATCTGCCTAGAAGGATGTATTTTTTGTTGGAGTCACTCACTTTTATTACACAAACCTGCCTGTATTATTTATTAATTATTAAGCTGTACAGTATACAGCAATTTGGAAATCAAGTATTATGTGTCTTTGAAATTAATGCCAGATTTATCAATGCATATTTAAGCCATCATGTATTACTTTCCTTAGTTTCTTTTCCTCTTTCCTCCATCACAACTATTTTTTGACCTATTCTCATACACCCTACACCTCTCTAGGATTCAATATTCATGTTGGGTCTGCTTTCCCTTCAAAGTCTGCGCCCTGATACCCCCGGGTACACCCGCGCATTATAAATAATAAAACAAACAAACAAACAAACAAACAAACAAACAAAGTTGTCTCCTTGCAAATTATGTTCCCTTCTGACCGTTACGTTGATACCTTTTCTTCGTTTTAAGATGTGTTTCTTTTTCCAAATTGATTTTTTTAAAACTATTTATTAATAAACACTGCAGACATTCAAAAATATGTCTCTCTCTATACTATATAGATGGCCAGTGGGTGACTCTACCTAAGAGCCCCATCTAATTTTAGAATGTATGATTTACCGGTGGAAGCTTTGTTTGTTTTCCATTAGTCATGTCATGACATTTATGGGGCGTCTGTGGCTGTATTTGACATAGGAAAGGCAAAACCATTTTTTTTGTTTCATTCTCTGTTCTGTAACAATTGTGGTTGTAAATCATTGCCATCATAACCACGAAGACGCTGTTTATAAAAAAATGTTCTTTTGTGCATAAAATGTGGTAACAGGTGATATTCGAGGCTCATGCAGGGTACCCCGTCACAGGTACAGCACTGCTGGTTTCCCAGGTGGCTTCTTTCATGGATACTGAAGTACACCTGGAGGGCGGATAGCTATAGCTCTGGTTTAGTGACGTTGTGTTAGTTTTTATGGGCTTCACAAGCATGCTGACCTTACATTTGGCAGAACCTCTACATAACTAAGAGGGCAATACATACTTCAGGCTACATTTGTACACTGGCTCCATATGGTGCATTCAGCATTACCCTTTGTGATGAAGCCCCCTGCCCAACACTGGGGAGGTTACCAAGGGGCCGGTGGGCCTCCCCGAGCTAGTAGATGATGGGCCCAGTGGTGGTATGGGAGAGATTCAATGGTCACTGAATTTAGTATCCTGCCCAATGCAGAGGTCACACTGCCTTTAAGGGTGGCAGCTCCACCATTTGCGGACTTGTGTGAAACTGGACTGGAATCCTCTAGTCCCATACCCAAGCCCTTTATAGGAGATCATATTTAAGATGCATGCCCCTTTAAGAAAGATAAGCTCTCAGAGAGAAAAAGACATGCAACAAAGGATTTAAATACTTGTTTCATAGAGGGTACTGTGCTATAACTTTGTTTAATACCAAACAAATGTCATGAAAAGCCGTGGGCTGCACAGCAGAGGGAAGTGTAATCCAAGATGGCAGACTAACCTGTTAAAGATTGGTCTGTAGTCAAAAACCCACAAGTTGTAAAACCAGGTAAACTAAAATGGTCAAGAATATCAGAGCCCTCAATACAAAAATACTTGCAAGGGCCTAACAATCCAAAAAGAAAGAAACATTATCTCAAGAGCAAGATTCAGTTGCCTCCCTCACAACTTCATTGTGGTTAGCTGATATTGAAGGGAAACAATGCTTGTTATGCCAAGCCCCTGAAGCAGATCTTTTGCACTTTATGCTTTTTTGTTAAGTGTATAACTCGATAAGAGCAAGAATTTTGAACGCATTATTACGTGAGTTATGATTTAATGTTCATGTTAATGTTAAAGGATATGTGTATTTTGGACTATCACCACCGGAGTTGTCCCCTGGCGCCATTTACCCAAAGTCGCCCAGCTCTGTTTTGCCCATTATAGGCTAACACACCAAGGAATAGTTGGGGCCTACTGTCGTATCTAAGACAGTCTTTGAGCAGAAATAAATGATTACTTACGTTTTAAGAATTGTAACCTATTTATAAATTGTGTTTAACCATGATGCTGAAGGAACACGGTAATGATCTACAGCTGGGGTGCTCAACATACGGCTTGTGGGCCAAATGCGGCCATCCACCCCGCGATATGCGGCCCGCACACGTGTTTACTTTTGTAATGAAATACGGCCCACTTCAAGCAGTCTGCCGCTTTTCATTATGTAAGTAAACCAACAGTTTGCACATTGCTGGGGTCAGGCATACGTGACAAAAGTCTGCACTATACAGAGATCTTGTAGTTAGAAGCCACCTGTGCACTTATGCCAGGCTGAAGATCTGTGTGGGTTCTTTTCAACATTATGGTTACCCCCCTTGCTTAGAACTGAAAACATCAGAGGCACCCCTGGGGGGACATACATTATAATGGAGAGAAATATAAGGTTCATAGCTGCCAATTATCACGAGATGGCGAGCCAGCAGGGAACTGAAACACTGGATGCCCACTGAGTAGCAATGAATTCTTCTTTGTAAGCAAATGGCCACCGTTGTGGAACCAGTGTTCAAAGGCAACGAGGGGCTAACACTTCTGTTTTCCCCCATGGACGTGATGGCCGTCGGGCTCAGCAAACGCAGCTTGTAATGCCAGTGCTGCAAAGCGCACACTTTAAACCCTAGAATGTAAGTAATATATGAAGGAATATATTACTGTGTTATTAGACTGCTGACTGGCAATATGGGGGCAGCTGCTGAGGGGCCCCCTGAGGCTCGAGGTCCCTTTCATTTGAAAGACCCTGTCTGTACTGATAAAGGATCTTCACCCTGGCGACAAATGATCTTTGTTTAATTTCCAAAGTCATTTTTGGCAGATGGCAGTCAGTGACTAAGGGGTACGTAGTGGTTTGGCAATATAATAAATAGGGCCTCATCACGAGTTGGGCAGTATTCTGGTGGTAAATCTGCTGGAATACCGCCCAATGAAACTACTGTTACCGCCAATTGGTCTGACTGAATTACCCCCAGATTACAAGTGGCAGTGGAAGAGTTAATCCCTATTTTCTGACAGTACATTGAACTCTATGGGGCATTTTTGGTGGAACTGCCGCCAGCAGAATTACTGCAGTGGCAATTCCGCCAATGTTGCCGATTTTCAGCAGAACATGGGCAGATTTACCTCCAGCATTATGCTGGAAGTAAATGCCCCACTCCGGGCCATATTTATAACGAGCTCCTATAAAGCCTTCTTACAATTGTGCAACATACAGTGCTACAGTCCAGGAACTTCCGGGACAGCATTTCTTTGGTTCTTAGGCATACATTATTAGTTTCTCGAGTTACATTAATTTAATTTGTTGCATAAACCTATTTTGCTGCACTTGTTCTTAGACTTGCACTCATGCCGATGCATAAGTAATTTTAGGTGTGCTTGCATGGCAATAGTTCCTTTTTTTGAGTCAGTCCTCAAAGAATGACCCATGAGGCGTCATCTGTAGGAATACAAGCTTCACCAATTTATTATGCCACTTTAAATTGTGCCATCATGCAAAAAGCTCCCAGACTCTGTCTGCATAGCAGAGAGAGCTGGTTGAAGGGAGGAGATACATGCAGTGGTCATATAAAGCAGGCCAGCTACGCAGGACACTAGAGGAAGCCCAGCCAGGTACTCCTGCAGAGCAGTGCAGCCCAGCACGTCGTGCAAAAACCGTGGCAGACCTGCCACATGTGGAATAACTCTCAAAGGAGAACATGGAGAACTACAAGGGTGTGTGGGTGGCACCCCGTGGTAGGTGGGAGCTAGCTCCTGGAGTGTCGCTTACAGGGGGTTGTGGTGCTGAAGCCCCGTCTTTGAAGCAAAATTCCCCCAGACCCTCTCAGCATAGCAATATGTGTATCAGAGAGAGGGGAGAGAAAGGGTGATAATGTGAGAGTGGAGAAAGTGTGGGAGTGAGTGGGATACAGAAAAGGACAAAGAGATCGGGAGAGTTAAGGCAAAGCGAATGAGAGAGGGAAGATAGAGATGACATAGGAGAGAGAGAGAGTGGGTGTTAGAGAGAAGAGAGAGATAAAAAGAGAGAGACAGAAATAGTAACATGGGGAGAGAGAGAAAGAAAAACAGAGAGAAAATGTAATATAACGGGGATGGGGAGAGTGACAGAGAGGAAGAGGTGTCCGGTCAAAGGGTCGACTACAAAGGGTCGAATGATCAAAGGATCGACACCAAAGGACCGAAACCAAAAGGATCAATTTTTTTATTTTTAATTACATTTTTTGGGGGTTTTCGTTTATGGAAAAAAGTGTTTTTTTACCAAAAAAACAGGGTTTCGGGGGGGGGGCAAAAAAAAAATTAAAAATGTAAAACAAATAAAACATTTCAATCCTTTTGTTTTCGGTCCTTTGGTGTCGACCCTTTGACCTACAACCAGAGGAAGAAGGAAAGAGATAGAAAAAAATAACACGGTGGGGGAGAGAGAGAGAAAGCGGAGGGGAGGGAAGGAAAGAAAGACAGAGAGAGACAGAGAGACAGAAATAGTAACAAAGTGAGATGGAGGAAGAGGGGAGTGAAAGAAGAGAAGATATAGAAAGACAGAAAACGAGACACAAATAGTAACATTGGGAGAGGAAGAGGGGAGAGAAAAAAACAGAGACAGAAATAGTAATATAGGGAGAAAGAGAGAGGAAGACGGGCCAGAAAGAAAGACAGAAAGAGAGAGAGGCACGTAGAGAGACAGGTAGTGCTGTTCTTCCTCGTCACAGTACTTACCTTCCGAGGCCTCCGTCTTCATGACCGGGATACTTTTTCTATTTCTTTTTCATTTTCCTTGCTTCGCCCCATGCTCATGCAGTGCGATCACTGCTCCACACCACACATTAGATGTGTGTCCGACTGTGCGCATCTTTGAAGGTACAATCGGCCCTGCCCGAAAACCAGTTGTGCACCCCTGCTCTACAGTCTGCTACCTGTTTTACCTATAGTAGAGTAGGTATCGTAGGGCAATATACGATCAGACTTCCATGCCAGCCATTCAATGTGGGTGTTTGGAGTAGGGGCTGATGGCAGAAGTTTCGAGCAGGTTGGATAGCAAGAATGTAATTCGGAGGAAGAGTGGAGAGAGGAAGAGGAAGAGCTTAGTGACAAGATAGCAAGGCAATTCCAGAGGAGGTTGGTTGTAGAGATCAGGAGGAGGATGGTTTGATACATCAGAGTGAAGGCGACAGAGATATCATGGGGAAGGTGACTTGATTGATCTGGAGTAGGTTAGAGGACAACATCAGGGTAAGTACATGAGGCTAGCAAGATAAGGAAGTTATGAGATGGTACAACATGCTCATAGTTTCAGCACCACTGGAATGCAGTATTGTCTGGCAATACCATTTTAAGTCAGCTGCCATTTGGTTACCAAATAATCATCTTTGTGTTCCTTTTATTTGATGTTGGCACCTATTTAATCTCCTTGATGAATTGGCATGTGTTGGTTAGTGGAGGGAGGCTCTCCTGGCTACGGAAGGCCTGCCTCCACTCATATTAACCATTATGCTGTTTCTGTATGTTTCTCATTGTTTCCAGATTCTATTCTTTGGGTGCATTCCAAATTGATGTTATCCACAGATTAATATCAAACACATCCATTCGTACACACATCCATTCGTATCCCCTTAATCACTGTTGTCATACCATGAATGCAATCATAGCCATCCCCATTAGCACTTACTCCAGACCACAGGCCAAGGCCGTGAAGGCTGTAAACATTAGTTAGTGAATCACTATTTTAGCCCAAAAACACATTACCAAGGTGCCACAGTTCACGTTATTCAAGATCAGGTCTGTTCAATAGTTTAAGTAATGCTGCTTATATAATTCTACTTCAAACACCAACCAGAAAAGGTTTTAGTGATGTTTTTAAACCCATTAAAGCATTAAAGGAAGAGAAAAATTATCCCTATGCAATCTAATGCACTTAAACCCCAGTATAGCTGCCTCCTGTGTCTTCATTAGTTAACTGTGTGCACACTGTGCCAGTTGCACTGAAGGGCACACACATTGGTATTATAAATGGGGATGACAAGTTCCTACAAGGTCTCTTCTGTACTGTCAAATGCGCACTCACAACATTTTCTGGCTTACATTTTCAAGGGGGCATACCCTCACATTCATAGGCACAGCCCCATGTAAATATGTAATTCCAATTACCCATTAAAACGCTTGCTATTATAAAGGATGCACACGGGATGTCAAACCCTATCATATGACCCACTTGGGTGGCAATGCACAATTCCAGAGTCTAGATAGGAGAGTCCCAGAGACAATGAAGAAACCCACATAGAAGAATAATCTGCATTTCTCCTGGAGGGGGCAATTGTCCTGCTCTCTTCCAAAAAGTACTATGGGTTGGACCCTCGTTAATTTGATCAATATTGCTCCATTAGTAAGGGTAAAGGTTCTCAATAGTATGAAAAACAATGCCACACGAGTACTCAAGAATGGCATTTTGTTATAGTGGTGTGGTGCAAACTCTGGGGCTCCACTACGTGTAGTTTGCACCACGTACAGCCGAGGGCTTAAATAATGCAGCCTCATGCTTTCTGCTGGTGTTTGTTGGAGCTGTTGAGCCACCCAGGGTTAGAGGTAGAGCATGCTTGGGCGTATGGAGGCTCTGATGTCACTGGATAAAACCCAGACAAATGGTAGTCCTACCCAAGCTTGTCCGAATGAGGACAGACTGGCCCTGCTTAGACACAGCATCAGATCTCTCGCTTGAACAACCCTCTCGTTAATAAGCTAGGCTATAGAGATGGGTATACTAACACACACATTACAGCAAATAATGCTAAAACACCTCAAAGATATACACGTCTTTCTTTGAAATAGAATACATCACTAGCAGAGCAGCTAACCTACGAGAATTGCACCCCATTTGTGGATTATAGGGCTTTTCATTCTAAAATATGCCTCACAAAACGTTCAGCAATTATCTCAAACCCTTGACACTGGAAAATGGGACTCAAACTATCTTCTTGCACTCTACTTGTTTGTTTTATTTTAATTTTTTTAAAAACGTTATTTATTAATAGTTTAACATCACAACCAAAACCCAGCGAGGTCATCGCATCTGGGAGTAAATAGATAAGCACATTTCATTCAGTTGCAGCCGGAGCCATCCAATGGAATCTCCCAAACTAATCTCCTCCTCCCCTTTATCTCTCAGCCAAACAATCGCACAACATATCGGCGGTCTCGGCCGCACCGTACCGTCCATCCAGCACCCACACTACGTATGCTAGCATAACGAGAAAGGAAAAAGAAAGGAAAGAAATAATTGAAAAAATGAGCATTTCAGTATATAATAATAACAACGTATCAGATTCCCATCATCTAATTTCTTCAGAGTTTCATCTGGTAGGCACCTGGGCCACCAAATTGTCCCTGGGAAGGCTCGCTCTTCCTACCTCCTTTTCAGGCTGCTCCGTTTCCCTTGTCAATAAGAATGCACGTACTGAACCCCACACATCATGTGGTCTAGCATTACTGGGGAACGACTTGAAATAGTCATATTCGACATCACAGCACCAGGCCAGGTCTCACAGCCACTTATCTACAGATGGAGCAACTTGGCTAGTCCAAAGGAATACAATGCACCGTTTAGCCAGAATCATACAAATGGACAGTAGTTTCCTACCCCCCTTGTGGATCCAGGGAGCCACACAAACTAGCAACAAAGTAAGTCTCGAGGCACCTCTCAGCACACCATGTGCCGCATTATTTCAGTTACTTGCTGCCAGAAGGACAACAGAGAGGGACAGTGCCACAGCACATGTATGAAACCTGCATTTTCTAATTTGCATCTATGGCATCTACCATCGTTGGTCAAATCACATTTTCTCCGAGCAGCAGGGGATAAATACGTGCAATGCAAAAATAAGTTTGTATCTAGAGCATATCACCCCCTTTTGAATATACACGCACATGTACTGCCACTGCCTGTCATCTAGGTCCATGGCAATATCTTTGGCCCACTGCAATCGGCAAGGAAGCGCTGCCTGCGGGGCTGACCCCAGCGCCATCTGGTAGATAGTGGACACTACCCATCCGGCATTCCCGGAATTGACTAGGCATTTCAGAATAGGTGACCGTGGAAGTTCACCCGGGAAAATCGGAGACCATGCACCAAACGCCTCCCAAAGCTGAAAATAGTGAAGTGCCAGTCAAACACCCCCTCCAAGCTTAGCCTCTACCTGCCCCTACAACACACACCTTCCTTCACCATAAAAATCAAACATGGGAGATATCCCCAACCTCAACCACTCCTTCTTGAGCCTGCTATCACATGTCGGGGTGCTACACTGAATATCCCAGACCAACAGGTCCGGGGTGTATGGTGTTACCACCTCCAGTCTCGAGAAAAGCTGCTAACATTCGGCACTGTGAATGCCACAGAATCAAACAGACACTTGTCGTCCATCCGCCTAGACACCAAAGTGCTCTGCAGAGAGTACGGGTAGGCCGATCGTCTTTCAATCCGCACATGTGGGAAGGCCTATGAACCCACCACCCAATAAGAGGCAAGTGACACCTGGGACGCGAAATAATACTATTCCATATCCAGCACATTCAACCCCCCCCCCCTGGTCCCATGTACTATGTTGGGTGTCCTGACCCACGTTTGAGCGATCATGCTGCAACATTTGGTGCTGTGGGCTTAGAAAATCCAAGATGGCCAAAAAGCCCACAAGTGCGCCAGAATCCAGGAGAACCACGCAGTTTGTGCGCACACCCAAAATGGTTACCTAACTTGCCACCCACCAGTGTAAAGAAAGATCTTTGTTAACAAAATCCACTGTTACTGATGTCAAAAAGTTGCTGAAATCGTGGCTCATTGGACCACTTTAAAGATTCAACCCTTTTGTGGGGTTCCACATAACCATCTTACTGTAAGGAGCCCCATCAAAACAATGTTAAGCAAGGATTTACTACCATGTAAGAACCATTCCTGTTTGGAATGCATTAATCCAAGAAAAATCCCCAAAATGGTTGCATTACCAGTACTCACCACTATCAGAAAGCCGGCGTTTTAAAACAACACCAGACATTTTTTTTAGGGGGTGTAAAACTGAATAAATGAACCCAAAGCAGGCCAAAGAAAGACTTACTGAGAGGTGGATACAATGTAAAGTTATATTCTGAAGTGACTTGAAGGTTTATAACAAGACTGGCTGAGCTGTGGATTTCAGCAGTTTAAGTAAATTTGGACTGAAAGACACTAAAAACCTAAATGTTTAAAAGAAATGAGTGACCTACTTTTGAGTGTCACATAGGTTGCAATTGTTTAAATGTCATAGTTTTAAACTTAGAATCAGCATTCTAGCTGCATATGTAAAAATGGTTAGTTTTATTTGAATGCAGAAAACTGGGTAACTAAAAGTGACATTAGCTGGGGCCTGGCTTAAGGAACTGGATTCTGCTTGACAACTTCCCCCCAATTGGAGTGAAACTGGATCCACAGCAGTTCCCAGGCCTAGCTGCCTTTTGCTGTTCCCACCAAAAGGGATATGACACTTCTCTGATTGAATTACCAAGGGACTGCTAGAGACTAAACATAGGACCCAGGCAGAGGGTTTATTGAAGTGGCCATAAATGGCTTCCTCTTGAACAATGGGCCTTCCAGGGCCCAGGCAGATGGTTTATTGCAGGGGTCATAAAAATGGCTTCCTCTTGGCAGAAACTGGGAGGGGGAGAAACTGGAGACAGAGGCTGAGCTTGAAGAAAGTGGAAAGACTGGTTTCTGTACCATGTGACCTGAAAAGACACACCCCTGTAGCCAGAATATGGTCTTAGAAAAAGATGAATAACTCATAGTACGGACTTGTCATAATTATTTAAATGATACCATAATTCTTGTGATTTTTCTGCCCACATTTTAAGAGGTTTTTAGAACCGGTGGCATGATCTGGGGGCAAACTAGCAGTTAAGAGGGTATTACTTAAAATGTATGCATGTTAAAAATCTGACACTTCATCAAGTAATGTCCATACTCCTTGCGCACATGTGTATAAATTTGGGGTAATGTCCGATATTACAAAACCAGTTAAAAAGTGCAAATGTTGCCATTTCTGAATGCAAGCTCCCAGGAAGAGCAGATTTGAACAGGGTATATCTCATGTGATATGTGATGGGTGCATGTAATTTCAAACCACTGTGTATCTATGAAATATGTCTTTTGGGTCAAAATATAGATTGTGTGTAATTTGACAGGGGTGGGTTCTCTGTACCATAAACAGACCTCATCATGATGACACTTCATTTCATTCCCCCAATCAAGGGGAAGAGGATGAAGTGGCCAATGACAAGTGGAGAGGGGTAGGGCCTAGGAAGCTAGCCTCTCCACCCATTTTCAAAACACATAAAAGCAGACAGTCAGGACAGATAGGGACATTCAATTCCATCTGCTGCGGGACGCTCTGCCGGGAAAATCCATACTTTACCTCCATCAACCTCCAGAGAGCCAACATAGAGACTTCAATCTATCCACCTTCAGAGACCAAGACTTTACTTCAGAATTTGTAGCAGAGAGGTCAACTACAAGCTAAATCCCTCTTTAGCAGGCCTCAAATCATTGCCATTATCACAGCCAGGCGAGCTGTTTGAATTCTTTGCAAGAACTCTTGCCATTTGCCAGAGAGCAGTGTTGTATCCAGAGAGAGACCAGCTGAACCGGAGACCGCTGTATCCGGACCCACAGACCTGATCAGAACCAGAGACCCAGACCAGACCGCTGTTCGCAGAACTAGAGAGCTGACCCAGACGCTGTGCGCAGAGACCGTCCGTGGCGAGTGAAGAAAACCTGACCAGATCCGTGGCGAGGCCCATTATATTTCTAAATATATTGTGAGTACCTAGCAGAACTGTGCAGAACCAATCTCTTAGTTAAAATAATATAATTCAATCTATTTTAATCTAACCAGAACTGCCTCCTAACTGTCACCTGTCATTTTTAGCTGCAAGCTGTCACTTGTCACTTTGAACTTTAAAATTTCAAATCTGAAAAATGACCTTTACCATATCGCTCATATCTCCGTGACCGTTTGTCTTAGAGACTTGCAGTAACTTTCCTCTGTAAGCTTAGAATCTTGGCTTTTCAACGAACCTAGAACCACATTCCAATTCTCTATACTTTCGCCGCAATCACGAAAAACGCACTCGCGAATTTTACCACGATTTGCAATTTCTCCACGTGTGAAAACAGCAGCTTCCTTGCTTTCCTTGCTAAAAATTCGTTTGCCTCTTAAGAACCATCCCTGAATCATTGCTAGAGTGAGCCTGGACTAATATTAACTAGATACCACTCACCCTGAACCTCTAGAGGGAAATAAAAGTATTTTAGCATATTGTTCACTTCATTGCCAGCACATATAAAAGCATTTTGGGCCTGTGTTTCAAACTTCTGTAGTCTAAGCTTGCTGGGGTGAACTGAATTAAATTTGATTGCATTTCTGAGAACTGTGTGCTTTCCTTCCATTTCCTTGCATTGCATAAAGGGGGGAGTGGATTGCCAGAGAAAAGTGATTACATTGTTTTGTTGAAATCATATTGAGTATTTTCTGTATTGCATTTTCATTCAACATTGCATCCATCTGAACTTATATAAAGCATTCTCTACCACCTTATTCTTCTGTTCCTATTCACAAGTGTGCTAGTGCCAGACTATCCATTATTGATTACTGCTCAGATTAAGTGTGATATTCAATTATTAATTAATCATAAAGTGTGATGTATATATATATATATATATATATATATATATATATATATATATATATATATATATTGTTTAAATTCTCCAATAAACCTTTTAACTTGCAAAACAGAACTACTTCTTGGCTCAGTGGGGTCAGGGGGATTCCAAGAGAGGGGTGTTATATAGGGGTAGTCATCCAGAACGCATGAACGGGACATAAAGATATATTAATAAGGGTTTCCATTCAGTATCCCAGACTAGGCATTGACTTAGCTGTAGTGTTGAATTGAATCCTCTTACAAATTGGGGGCTTGTGCCGGACGTTTGGGTTAGATCTATCACTTGTGCAGATTAATACAGTGTGCCAGCCGACCAGATACACATATCCGGTCGGATCACACGCTGTGTTACGCTGTAAAGCACTCCTCAAAGGAACGCTCTAAGGAAAAGGTCTGTTTTGCAAAAATAAAATACAAACTTCTGTAAGTCAGGAAGGAACTCAAATTCCAGAATGACGACCTTGGTAGATATGAAAATAGCCAGAGAGCACTTCTTACATAAGCTATTTTTGAGAGGTGAGTGGACTCATCAGGACCAGACGGTCTGGTTGCAAGCAATCGCACCCCAGATCACGGAAACAGGGTCAGATATATGGAGAGACCAGGGTCCCTTACATGTGGCCCTGAGTGAACTATACATGGCCCCGAAGGCCAAGGATGAGCACCACAAGATTGCCAGGGTAGCGGCATATTTATATTTACATATGGGAGCCATGCAGGACAAATGTGCTGAAGGCCAAGATCTGGCGAGTAGGCAACTGCTGGCACTACAGAAGGCCCAATCTGATCTGGACTCTTCTGAGCAGAGGCTGCTCAGGAGCCAGGAGTCAGAAAATGACAGCAGACGGTACATCACTAAAATAAAGGAGGATATGGATGGGCTGCAACAGGAAAAGGCGGACCAGGATACCAGATTTCTGGCCTTGCAGAAGGAGTACCAAGAAGGTTTGGACTCCCTACTGCAGAGCCAGAAAAAGCTGGAGCAACAGTTAGACTTCAATAGGGCATGTGCTGAGCAAGTCACCCTGCAAAGCCACCTAGATAGGGAGAAGGCAGAGAGCAATAAACTGATTTTGAAAGACCTGGATACCCAGGCAGAGTTTGACCAGGAGCGCCAGAAAACTGGTGCCTTCCAAAGGCAAAGGGACGACCTGGCGGCACAGATGCAGGCTCTTAGTCAGGAAAGGGATACCTATGGCCAGGAAGTCTGCCACTTAAAAAGGAAAATGGAAGAAAATCACCTGGCCCTCCAGGGACTGGGTGACCTCCAAAAAGAACACCAGAACTTGTTAGAGCACACCAGGAAGGTGGAGGATGCTCTGGCAAGAAAGGAGCAGGCCAATAGGGACACAGCTCAGGAGGTAACCCTCCTGCAGCAAAAACTGGCCCAGTGCTCAGGACCAATCAGGAGGCACAGAGAGAGAATGAGGCTCTCTGCCAGCACAATGATAGACTCCAACAACAGGTAGCGATGCAGGAGAGACTGATAGAGTCTAATAAGGCTTTAACTGAGGAACTGAAGGCGCAGGCTCTTGCATTGCAACAGGGAGCAGGGGCGGATAGAGATGAGGTTCGCTGGGAAAGAGAAACTCCTGAGCATAACCCCAGGAGCCCTAGTACCAGAGGCCTTTATCTCTCTCAGTCCCTGGACTCTGCCACCCTCATATCCCCTGGCGCACATGAGCACAGGGCCACAGGGATGGCAGATTACTATCCAGCCAGAAGCATGGGGCTCATAGGCCAGTACCACCCAGGAATGGAGGGGCGGGCATCCGGGTATGGGCACCCAAGCACAGTGAAATTTAATGGGGAACCCCAGGAGAGTAGGCCCATTAAGGGCATCCTGAAAACCTCTGCCCAGTTAGGTCAGTGGGGGGGTACCCATCAAATCCTGGCAGCAAGGAGGGATCTGAAGACTCCTCTGAGCGGTACAGGACACAGGAGACCAGGTCCCCACATTCTGCCAGCCATTCCCAGGCTCGCAGAATTCGGGAAAACCTGGAAGAACAGATGGGAACCTCTGGGAGCAGTGCCTCTGAGTCAGAAGATGAATGGACCAGGGTTACCCGGACCAAAAGGGCCAATAAGACAAAAAGGGCCTTGCTTAAGGACCCCTTAAAGCAGATTAAGGCAATCAGGAGCGTCATCACGCCTTATCATAAGAACGCCAAGTATTCTGTTTGGGAGCACTTAGAGTTGTTTGAGCAAATGATGGAGACTTTCCATTTGAAGGACAGCCAAAGCTGTATTTGATATGTAAAGTGGACCTTCTCCCCGGAATACTCCAGTTTCTTTGCGGGGCTGGAGGACCAAAATCATTTAAGATGGTCCACCTATAAGGCGGCCATCTTGAAACATTTTTCTACTCATAGAAATCCTCAAGAGGCTCGCAAGGCAGCCTACAATTTACAATGTGGGGAGGATCAGGCCCCACAAGAGTTTGTGCAGGAGTTAAAGCGTGCTTTTGCACAGACCACAAGAAGGGTGCGCACGGATAGCAGAGAATTTATTAATACGTTTTTCCCTGCCTTGCCCAAATACATAATGACCCAGCTCGTGAGGGATTTTCACGAGAAAAGATCTTTAGACTGGGTCATTGAACAGGCGACCCGGATCTATGAGGTGCAGAAGCCAATAGAAAATAAAAATAATGCGCCCAAAAACCCCAAAGCCAACAACACCCCTGCTGCTGCCAAGGTGGCAGAGGTAAAGGTCACCCCCGTTTTAGTGTTGGAGATGGGGGGGCCTAAAAACCTACCTGCACCTAATAATGCTAGGCCCAGAAGGTCCTCGGGCCAGTCACAGACAGGGAGCCAGGGAGGCAGCCCCACAAATGGGGTCCCTCGCTCTCCTGATTATGTAAGCCCCCGTTACAAGGGAAACAGACCCATCCTGGGTTATGTGTGGACTCCTCCAGCCCAAGGGGGGGGATCCAGCCAAGCACCTAACCCAGAGAACTTCCCTCCCAACTTATCACAGGAGGGCAGAAACTCACCAAACCCTGGGCAGAACTTCTTCCCCAGGTATCCACCCAATTTCCAGCCCCAAAATCATCCATCCTTCTTTCCCCAATTCCCTGAGCCCAGACCACCTAATCTGGGAGAGGGGAGGCCAAGGGTGGAGGGGTACCAAAATCTTCCCAACCAGGGGTACTACCAGAGAAGGGATAGCTACCCTTCCCGGGATCAGCCCAGGGGAGAAAACAGGGCCCCGTATCAGCCTGAGCGGGTTTCCCAGTTAGAGCGCCAGGACCAAAATATGGCACAGAATCTGGGTCACATACTGAGGGCTCAACAGAACCCTCAGATGAGCGTGCCACCGCAGAGTGCCCCAAACTCTGGACCTGGTGCTCCAGAACAATGACGGGGGCAGCGCCCCGATAACACACCGGTTCCCAGGGAGGAGGCACAAGGGGAAGGGGGGTGTAAACCCTTGGAGGAAGCTTCCTTCCCAACTTGTAAACAGCCCCTGGAAAACCAGGAACCGGAAACAAAATCTCCTGCCCCTGAAAGTCTGCCTCCTAAGGAGCAGAGGGGGGGGTAGGAGAAACAAAAGACCCAAACAGACTCAGTTTGAGGAGGAGGTACAGATTTTCCAATTTGAGGGAGAGAGATCCTCAGAGGATCCTGGGAAAAGGATCTTCTCCTTCAGATATGGGGGAACTCCTCCCAAGGAAAAATGGGCCCCAAGAGATTCCAATCCAGACTGGGGAGATATGGAGACTGAGCTACCGCCACCCATCATCTCATCCCAGAACCCACAATACCAAAATCCCCTGGTTCAAACCCATCCTGATGACTGCCTCCAAAAAGGGCGGGGCGGCCCAGAACCAGAACCAGGGGAACCCACAATGGCTCTGATCTCCAGTTGCCAACTTTTTCTTTCAGATTCCCAAGGCTCTCCACAGAAGTCTGCCCAAATTTCTTCTCTTGAAATGTCCAAAACCAGAAAGTTAACCCACCAGTTGTCCAAAAATGTGCATTATCTGTGCCCCCTTGAGGAGAAGGAGGGAAGATACTATGCCCCGGTACAAGTACAGGGGCAGGGTACAATTTTAGCGCTGGTGGACACGGGATCTCAAGCTACCCTTCTGTCCAGAAGGGCCTTTGATGAACTGAATGCAGGAAGGAGAGGGAATTACCAAATTCCTCTCACCTCACTTCCTGGACAATTCCAGAACTTTGACGGGAAGTCACCCCTAATAGATTGCGTAAACAAGGTCCTCTGGACCCAGACTAGCCGACCAATAAAATTAAAACAGAGTGTCAACCATGTTAGTTTAAACGGCACCTGCCACATGGTTGAACAAAAATCTGACCAAGTAGAATTTCACTTCCAGAACAACCAAATTCCAGACGTGACAGTAATAGCAGTAGGACAACAGACTGGTGATGGGGGGTCCTCTCTATTTCTGAAAATCAACCTTCCTTCCAGCCTAAAGTGGTATTCCACGCTGGAAGGAAACACTCTGAAATTCTATACTAATCCACAATCAGAAACTCCCACTCCTATAGTCCAGAAAGATGTGAAATCAGCTCAGAGCCTGGCTGATATTCAGCAAATTGGAGAGCAGTTGTTCATCCCTGTCCAGTTAAATGATGGGAAGGACTCTGTTCTCGCTCGAGTGTGTGTGAACAACGGTAAGAGCTTCATCAGCAAAGCCATGTTCCGCCAACTCCCAAAAGATCCAGCCATTCCCACCTTCAAACTGATAGACAAATGGGGAATTGATCTGGAAGCACCTAATTCCAAACATCTCCTGCCAAGCAGGTGTATGCTCAAAATCTCCATTGGCAACAAGAGCATAGTCCACAATTGTTGGGTCGTGCGAGACGTCCCTGCCGCCTTTTACTTAGGCAGTGACATTCTCAATCGCTTTGCCATTAGTTTGGACCTCATAAACTTCAAAGTTTGGTCCCGATTAGCGGATAATCCCATGGGCTTTGATGATCCAGAAAAAGCATTTAGGTCAGCTCAATTGCTACCTTATGCAGTTGAAATTCAGATCAAAGAGGAAGTCACCATCCCAGAAAGGACCCGACAATTCTCCCTGGAAGTGAAAGTTAAAAGAGGACAATATTTGCAAAACCCTGATGCTTACATACATCTAAACGCTTCTCTCCAACAGCAAGGGTTGGGGGTAAACCCAACTCCATTAGTCAACATAGAACGTGACACCATTCTAATAGAGGTGGATAACAGCGACTTGAAGAGTATTACTCTAGCCGCAGGCACCATTATTGGAATGGCGGTTGATGACCGACATTTTTCCATTGATTTAGGTAATGAACTGTTAGGACCAATCCCCAAGGACTGTTTTGATAGTGACAGTGAGGACAATACAACACCAGACAGGATTTTTACCCGGCATGGGGGGAACTTCCTGGTGTACACTTCTTGCCCTTATGGTAAGGAAGATGTGACTTGTGACTTCAGAAGGGATGAGGTGATTTTCCAGGTCCATGAGGGCTGCCTTTCCCACCTGAAGCCTCCAGTCCAAATCAGCACTCTGACCAGGGACTTCTCCACCCAGCTGGAGGAGGCCGCTGAAATAGCCAAACCAGAAGTCTTTCCAGGCTTCAGGCAGATGGTGGAAGAGAGAGTCAACCTAGCTGATGCCTGTGTGACTCTGGAACAAAAGCAAAAGTTGAAACAAGTTTTCTTGGCTTTCCAAGATCTCTTTGCGGTAGACTCATATGACTGTGGTCGCACCGACATCCACACAACAACAATCCCCACGGACCCTGGCATGACTCCTGTGTTTGTGAAGCAATATCGCTTGCCTCTCGCATCAATGGAGTCCCTTACTGAAATAATTAAGAACCTTGAGTCCCGGGGAATAATCCGTCCAGTCCACAGCACCTTCAATAATCCGGTGCTGGGAATATTGAAGCCAAACGGCCAGTGGAGACTCTGCGCCGACCTCAGGGAGCTCAACAAACGGGTCCATACTTCCCGATGGCCTCTCCCCTACATTGACCAAGGGCTGGCCCAGATCCAGGGGTCACAGGTATTCACTGCAATAGACCTGACCAATGGATACTGGACCGTGCCGGTCAGTAGGGAGGACCAATACAAGCTGGCTTTTACCTTTGGGGGCCAGCAGTATACATGGACCCGGACTCCCTTCGGATACCTTAACTCCGGTAATGAGTTCAATATTTTCCTACATAAGGCCATGCCCGACCTGGGTGCGAGGGGTAACCTGGCTTATGTAGATGATGTCCTCATCAAAAGTTCATCTGTGGAGGAACACATAGCGGAGATCCGTTATGTTCTGACGCAGTTGAGGGCCGCCGGAGCAAAACTTTCCTTTCAGAAAGCACAGTGGTGTAGAACCCGTGTTAATTACTTGGGGCATGAGATTAATCCTCAGGGTCTCTGTCCCCAGGAAAAGAAAGTGGAAGCACTTCAGAAACTGAAAGACCCCACAACTCTGCGGGAACTAAGGAGCCTCCTTGGACTGACTAATTACAGCAGAAAGTTCATTGAGGGCTACGCAGAGATCACCAGACCCCTGATTCATCTCCTGACGGGGGGGGGTCAAGTGGGAATGGGGTCCAGAACAAGCCGAGGCAGTAAAACAACTCAAGAGAAGCCTCTCACAAGCGCCTTGCCTAGCTTACCCTGTCAGAAACAAGGATTTCTTCCTGGAGACGGGGCTCTCTAATACGTGCTTGACGGCAGTATTATACCAAAAGCATGCCAAGGTCAATAAAGTAATCTCCTATGTGAGCAAAACTTTATCCTCTGTGGAGGAAAAATTCAACGATTGTGAGAAGGCACTCCTGGCAACGGTGTGGGCATTGAAGAATTACCGCCCGTTTATCCAGAGGGAACACATCATAGTGGAGACTCCACACCAGCCTCTGCAATATCTCCAAAGTGATAGAATCCGGGCCGGAAATGTGAGTAATTCCCGAATTACTTCCTGGATTCTGTCAATGCAAGGCTTTCCTGTGGAGGTCAGATATGGCCAAAACAAGAAGAGTCCCCTCGCGCAAGGTCTGGCTGACTAGCATGATTGTGCCAGAGAAAACTGTCTCGAGGACGAAAGTCTAAAAATAAAGGACAACACGGAGGCATACCTTAATTCCCCACACAAAGTTTTTGAAGAGGACAAGTGTGAGGGAATGCCCACTGTCTATGGGGATGGATGCTCTTACCATGTTGACAACGACGGGGAGAAAGAACTGGTGGCTGGCGTAGGGAATGCATGGGTGAAGGAGTTCCCAGAACCCTCTGCTGGATACAAAATTGGTCCCCGAAGTAGTCAGGTGGCAGAATTGATGGCTGTGCATCAGGCCATCCTCACTGCTGTCCAGCATCAACTCCACGAACTGGTCATAATCACAGATTTGGATTATGTACGGAACGGGTTCGTGGAGCACCTGGTTAATTGGAAAACCAGAGGCATGTTATGTGCTAATAACAAACCCTTGAAACATGGGAAGTTGATCCAAAACATTGATGATCTGGTCACCTCGAATGAGATGACCATCTATTGGAAAAAGATCAAGGGTCATTCCAAAGTAGAGGGACCAGACAAAACTGGAAATGACTTAGCTGATCAGCTGGCCAAAACCGGGGCCATCCAAGGGGATCTAATTGAGATTGAGTCCCTGTTGGGGGAAATCCAGGTCACTGCTATCACTAGGTCCCAGACAAATGCTCACAACGACCTTTCAATTGCACAATGGAGTAAGGAGACCCCTGATGCTGATTTGATTACCGCTCAGAAGGGGGATCCAATAATTGGTAAATTTTACCAGCACCTTGAGGACCCTGAGAACTTTCCCCTGACGGATACCGATTACATTGGGAAAGAGAACCTAAGGGTGTTGATGAAATGTCCAAAAATGTTCCGGATCCAAGACGGTTTGCTGGTAAGGAAATCCAAAGCTGGCCACGATCAGTGGGTGGTTCCTACCTCATTCCGAAGCCTGATGTTAAGTCACGCCCATGATGCGGCCACCGCCGGTCATAGGGGGTTTCACACAACATTGGAAATCTTAAGAGAGGTTGCATACTGGCCACACATGGGGCAGGACCTCGACCAATACTTGAAGGGGTGTCTTGTGTGTGCACAATTTCAGCCATCATCCCTCACGCACCGTGCGCCTCTCCAAAAGAGGGGGATGACACTGCCATGGTCAGATTTACAAATCGACTTTGTAGGCCCCGTGATTCGCTCTGCTAGGGGGAATAAGTACATGTTGACTGTGACATGCTTGTTTACCAAGTGGGTGGAATGTCTCCCAGCCCCAAATTGCAAGGCAGAAACTGCAGCTGCCCTGATGATTAACCACATCTTTTCCCGTTTCGGTCTACCTCAAAGGATTGAGTCAGACAGAGGTAGCCACTTCACCAGTGAAGTAATGACAAAGATGTGGGAGATACTGGGGGTCAAGAGAAAGCTACATATTGCTTACAGGCCAGCTTCTTCTGGGGCAGTAGAGAGATATAACCGAACCATTGTGAGCATATTAAAGAAGTTTGTGGCAGATTCTGGGCCAAGTTGGGATATCCGATTACCTCTGGTCCTAATGGCCATCAGATCTACCCCTTCATCTGCAACCAAAATGTCACCATTTGAGTTGATGACTGGGCGCAAGATGGTGCTTCCTCAGCATTTGCTCTATAGGACCCAAGAGCAGACACTGATAAATGCCTCCACAACTCATGAGTATGTGGAGAATTTAAGGAAACACCTTCAACATGCTTTTGCTTATGCTCAGCGGAATCTAGAAAGATCAGCTGATAGCATGAAGACCCACTATGACCTGAAGACTTCCAGGAAGGAATATCAGGTGGGGGACCGGGTCTATCTATACAATTTCCAAAGGAACCAGGCCAAACAGCGAAAATTTTTGCCTACATGGAAGGGACCCTTTGAGATTATAGACAAAATCTCCCCTGTGGCCTACAAGATCCGCATCCCCAAAGGTGGTTTGGCAGAGGGGGAAGACAAGTGGGTCCACATAAACCAGTTGAAGTGTTGCCATCCCAGGCACACTCTGCAACAACTGGAGGAATCCTCTGGAATCCTAAAGGGTACTGTCTCTGATTAATTCAGTTCTAACTTAAAAGATCCTACATATAGCCTATCAAATTCTGTGTTTCTCAAGTTTATGTGTTCCTGTCTCTTAATTTAAAAAAAAAAAAAAGAAATGTGCATGTTCATATGTTTTGACTATAAATTTATATGCCACCCCACTATATCAATGGTGGGGGAAAAATGTCTAGGAATAGGTATTGCCGCTCTTTCTTTGTCGTCCTAGGAGAAAGAAAACCTGGAGACTGGCCAAGGAGGACGATCCGGAGACCGGGAGCAGAGACGCGGGGGGCCCAGGGTACCGCCCAATATTCCCATCAGGACCGGCGAGGAGAACCGATCGATCAGTACTGGATGGAGGAAAAGATGCTGAACTGTGCCATTTGCAGAATTGGAAGAAGATTATGCGGACAGACCAGTGCGTGGGTCAAAACCCTTGTGCACCCGACTCCCCATCGACTCAAATTCAAAGGGCAGTCACGTGGGGGGATCTGTTGGGTGTCCTGACCCACGTTTGAGCTATCATGCTGCAACATTTGGTGCTGTGGGCTTAGAAAATCCAAGATGGCCAAAAAGCCCACAAGTGCGCCAGAATCCAGGAGAACCACGCAGTTTGTGCGCACACCCAAAATGGTTACCTAACTTGCCACCCACCAGTGTAAAGAAAGATCTTTGTTAACAAAATCCACTGTAACTGATGTCAAAAAGTTGCTGAAATCGGGGCTCATTGGACCACTTTAAAGATTCAACCCTTTTGTGGGGTTCCACATAACCATCTTACTGTAAGGAGCCCCATCAAAACAATGTTAAGTAAGGATTTACTACCATGTAAGAACCATTCCTGTTTGGAATGCATTAATCCAAGAAAAATCCCCAAAATGGTTGCATTACCAGTACTCACCACTATCAGAAAGCCGGCGTTTTAAAACAACACCAGACTTTTTTTTTGTGTGTAAAACTGAATAAATGAACCCAAAGCAGGCCAAAGAAAGACTTACTGAGAGGTGGATACAATGTAAAGTTATATTCTGAAGTGACTTGAAGGTTTATAACAAGACTGGCTGAGCTGTGGATTTCAGCAGTTTAAGTAAATTTGGACTGAAAGACACTAAAAACCTAAATGTTTAAAAGAAATGAGTGACCTACTTTTGAGTGTCACATAGGTTGCAATTGTTTAAATGTCATAGTTTTAAACTTAGAATCAGCATTCTAGCTGCATATGTAAAAATGGTTAGTTTTATTTGAATGCAGAAAACTGGGTAACTAAAAGTGACATTAGCTGGGGCCTGGCTTAAGGAACTGGATTCTGCTTGACAACTTCCCCCCAATTGGAGTGAAACTGGATCCACAGCAGTTCCCAGGCCTAGCTGCCTTTTGCTGTTCCCACCAAAAGGGATATGACACTTCTCTGATTGAATTACCAAGGGACTGCTAGAGACTAAACATAGGACCCAGGCAGAGGGTTTATTGAAGTGGCCATAAATGGCTTCCTCTTGAACAATGGGCCTTCCAGGGCCCAGGCAGATGGTTTATTGCAGGGGTCATAAAAATGGCTTCCTCTTGGCAGAAACTGGGAGGGGGAGAAACTGGAGACAGAGGCTGAGCTTGAAGAAAGTGGAAAGACTGGTTTCTGTACCATGTGACCTGAAAAGACACACCCCTGTAGCCAGAATATGGTCTTAGAAAAAGATGAATAACTCATAGTACGGACTTGTCATAATTATTTAAATGATACCATAATTCTTGTGATTTTTCTGCCCACATTTTAAGAGGTTTTTGGAACCGGTGGCAGGATCTGGGGGCAAACTAGCAGTTAAGAGGGTATTACCTAAAATGTATGTATGTTAAAAATCTGACACTTCATCAAGTAATGTCCATACTCCTTGCGCACATGTGTATAAATTTGGGGTAATGTCCGATATTACGAAACCAGTTAAAAAGTGCAAATGTTGCCATTTCTGAATGCAAGCTCCCAGGAAGAGCAGATTTGAACAGTGTATATCTCATGTGATATGTGATGGGTGCATGTAATTTCAAACCACTGTGTATCTATGAAATATGTCTTTTGGGTCAAAATATAGATTGTGTGTAATTTGACAGGGGTGGGTTCTCTGTACCATAAACAGACCTCATCATGATGACACTTCATTTCATTCCCCCAATCAAGGGGAAGAGGATGAAGTGGCCAATGACAAGTGGAGAGGGGTAGGGCCTAGGAAGCTAGCCTCTCCACCCATTTTCAAAACACATAAAAGCAGACAGTCAGGACAGATAGGGACATTCAATTCCATCTGCTGCGGGACGCTCTGCCGGGAAAATCCATACTTTACCTCCATCAACCTCCAGAGAGCCAACATAGAGACTTCAATCTATCCACCTTCAGAGACCAAGACTTTACTTCAGAATTTGTAGCAGAGAGGTCAACTACAAGCTAAATCCCTCTTTAGCAGGCCTCAAATCATTGCCATTATCACAGCCAGGCGAGCTGTTTGAATTCTTTGCAAGAACTCTTGCCATTTGCCAGAGAGCAGTGTTGTATCCAGAGAGAGACCAGCTGAACCGGAGACCGCTGTATCCGGACCCACAGACCTGATCAGAACCAGAGACCCAGACCAGACTGCTGTTCGCAGAACTAGAGAGCTGACCCAGACGCTGTGCGCAGAGACCGTCCGTGGCGAGTGAAGAAAACCTGACCAGATCCGTGGCGAGGCCCATTATATTTCTAAATATATTGTGAGTACCTAGCAGAACTGTGCAGAACCAATCTCTTAGTTAAAATAATATAATTCAATCTATTTTAATCTAACCAGAACTGCCTCCTAACTGTCACCTGTCATTTTTAGCTGCAAGCTGTCACTTGTCACTTTGAACTTTAAAATTTCAAATCTGAAAAATGACCTTTACCATATCGCTCATATCTCCGTGACCGTTTGTCTTAGAGACTTGCAGTAACTTTCCTCTGTAAGCTTAGAATCTTGGCTTTTCAACGAACCTAGAACCACATTCCAATTCTCTATACTTTCGCCACAATCGCGAAAAACGCACTCGCGAATTTTACCGCGATTTGCAATTTCTCCACGTGTGAAAACAGCAGCTTCCTTGCTTTCCTTGCTAAAAATTCGTTTGCCTCTTAAGAACCATCCCTGAATCATTGCTAGAGTGAGCCTGGACTAATATTAACTAGATACCACTCACCCTGAACCTCTAGAGGGAAATAAAAGTATTTTAGCATATTTTTCACTTCATTGCCAGCACATATAAAAGCATTTTGGGCCTGTGTTTCAAACTTCTGTAGTCTAAGCTTGCTGGGGTGAACTGAATTAAATTTGATTGCATTTCTGAGAACTGTGTGCTTCCCTTCCATTTCCTTGCATTGCATAAAGGGGGGAGTGGATTGCCAGAGAAAAGTGATTACATTGTTTTGTTGAAATCATATTGAGTATTTTCTGTATTGCATTTTCATTCAACATTGCATCCATCTGAACTTATATAAAGCATTCTCTACCACCTTATTCTTCTGTTCCTATTCACAAGTGTGCTAGTGCCAGACTATCCATTATTGATTACTGCTCAGATTAAGTGTGATATTCAATTATTAATTTATCATAAAGTGTGATGTATATATATATATATATATATATATATATATATATATATATATATATATATATATATATATATATATTGTTTAAATTCTCCAATAAACCTTTTAACTTGCAAAACAGAACTACTTCTTGGCTCAGTGGGGTCAGGGGGATTCCAAGAGAGGGGTGTTATATAGGGGTAGTCATCCAGAACGCATGAACGGGACATAAAGATATATTAATAAGGGTTTCCATTCAGTATCCCAGACTAGGCATTGACTTAGCTGTAGTGTTGAATTGAATCCTCTTACAAATTGGGGGCTTGTGCCGGACGTTTGGGTTAGATCTATCACTTGTGCAGATTAATACAGTGTGCCAGCCGACCAGATACACATATCCGGTCGGATCACACGCTGTGTTACGCTGTAAAGCACTCCTCAAAGGAACGCTCTAAGGAAAAGGTCTGTTTTGCAAAAATAAAATACAAACTTCTGTAAGTCAGGAAGGAACTCAAATTCCAGAATGACGACCTTGGTAGATATGAAAATAGCCAGAGAGCACTTCTTACATAAGCTATTTTTGAGAGGTGAGTGGACTCATCAGGACAAGACGGTCTGGTTGCAAGCAATCGCACCCCAGATCACGGAAACAGGGTCAGATATATGGAGAGACCAGGGTCCCTTACATGTGGCCCTGAGTGAACTATACATGGCCCTGAAGGCCAAGGATGAGCACCACAAGATTGCCAGGGTAGCGGCATATTTATATTTACATATGGGAGCCATGCAGGACAAATGTGCTGAAGGCCAAGATCTGGCGAGTAGGCAACTGCTGGCACTACAGAAGGCCCAATCTGATCTGGACTCTTCTGAGCAGAGGCTGCTCAGGAGCCAGGAGTCAGAAAATGACAGCAGACGGTACATCACTAAAATAAAGGAGGATATGGATGGGCTGCAACAGGAAAAGGCGGACCAGGATACCAGATTTCTGGCCTTGCAGAAGGAGTACCAAGAAGGTTTGGACTCCCTACTGCAGAGCCAGAAAAAGCTGGAGCAACAGTTAGACTTCAATAGGGCATGTGCTGAGCAAGTCACCCTGCAAAGCCACCTAGATAGGGAGAAGGCAGAGAGCAATAAACTGATTTTGAAAGACCTGGATACCCAGGCAGAGTTTGACCAGGAGCGCCAGAAAACTGGTGCCTTCCAAAGGCAAAGGGACGACCTGGCGGCACAGATGCAGGCTCTTAGTCAGGAAAGGGATACCTTAGGCCAGGAAGTCTGCCACTTAAAAAGGAAAATGGAAGAAAATCACCTGGCCCTCCAGGGACTGGGTGACCTCCAAAAAGAACACCAGAACTTGTTAGAGCACACCAGGAAGGTGGAGGATGCTCTGGCAAGAAAGGAGCAGGCCAATAGGGACACAGCTCAGGAGGTAACCCTCCTGCAGCAAAAACTGGCCCAGTGCTCAGGACCAATCAGGAGGCACAGAGAGAGAATGAGGCTCTCTGCCAGCACAATGATAGACTCCAACAACAGGTAGCGATGCAGGAGAGACTGAAAGAGTCTAATAAGGCTTTAACTGAGGAACTGAAGGCGCAGGCTCTTGCATTGCAACAGGGAGCAGGGGCGGATAGAGATGAGGTTCGCTGGGAAAGAGAAACTCCTGAGCATAACCCCAGGAGCCCTAGTACCAGAGGCCTTTATCTCTCTCAGTCCCTGGACTCTGCCACCCCCATATCCCCTGGCGCACATGAGCACAGGGCCACAGGGATGGCAGATTACTATCCAGCCAGAAGCATGGGGCTCATAGGCCAGTACCACCCAGGAATGGAGGGGCGGGCATCCGGGTATGGGCACCCAAGCACAGTGCAATTTAATGGGGAACCCCAGGAGAGTAGGCCCATTAAGGGCATCCTGAAAACCTCTGCCCAGTTAGGTCAGTGGGGGGGTACCCATCAAATCCTGGCAGCAAGGAGGGATCTGAAGACTCCTCTGAGCGGTACAGGACACAGGAGACCAGGTCCCCACATTCTGCCAGCCATTCCCAGGCTCGCAGAATCTGGGAAAACCTGGAAGAACAGATGGGAACCTCTGGGAGCAGTGCCTCTGAGTCAGAAGATGAATGGACCAGGGCTACCCGGACCAAAAGGGCCAATAAGACAAAAAGGGCCTTGCTTAAGGACCCCTTAAAGCAGATTAAGGCAATCAGGAGCGTCATCACGCCTTATCATAAGAACGCCAAGTATTCTGTTTGGGAGCACTTAGAGTTGTTTGAGCAAATGATGGAGACTTTCCATTTGAAGGACAGCCAAAGCTGTATTTGATATGTAAAGTGGACCTTCTCCCCGGAATACTCCAGTTTCTTTGCGGGGCTGGAGGACCAAAATCATTTAAGATGGTCCACCTATAAGGCGGCCATCTTGAAACATTTTTCTACTCATAGAAATCCTCAAGAGGCTCGCAAGGCAGCCTACAATTTACAATGTGGGGAGGATCAGGCCCCACAAGAGTTTGTGCAGGAGTTAAAGCGTGCTTTTGCACAGACCACAAGAAGGGTGCGCACGGATAGCAGAGAATTTATTAATACGTTTTTCCCTGCCTTGCCCAAATACATAATGACCCAGCTCGTGAGGGATTTTCACGAGAAAAGATCTTTAGACTGGGTCATTGAACAGGCGACCCGGATCTATGAGGTGCAGAAGCCAATAGAAAATAAAAATAATGCGCCCAAAAACCCCAAAGCCAACAACACCCCTGCTGCTGCCAAGGTGGCAGAGGTAAAGGTCACCCCCGTTTTAGAGTTGGAGATGGGGGGGCCTAAAAACCTACCTGCACCTAATAATGCTAGGCCCAGAAGGTCCTCGGGCCAGTCACAGACAGGGAGCCAGGGAGGCAGCCCCACAAATGGGGTCCCTCGCTCTCCTGATTATGTAAGCCCCCGTTACAAGGGAAACAGACCCATCCTGGGTTATGTGTGGACTCCTCCAGCCCAAGGGGGGGGATCCAGCCAAGCACCTAACCCAGAGAACTTCCCTCCCAACTTCTCACAGGAGGGCAGAAACTCACCAAACCCTGGGCAGAACTTCTTCCCCAGGTATCCACCCAATTTCCAGCCCCAAAATCATCCATCCTTCTTTCCCCAATTCCCTGAGCCCAGACCACCTAATCTGGGAGAGGGGAGGCCAAGGGTGGAGGGGTACCAAAATCTTCCCAACCAGGGGTACTACCAGAGAAGGGATAGCTACCCTTCCCGGGATCAGCCCAGGGGAGAAAACAGGGCCCCGTATCAGCCTGAGCGGGTTTCCCAGTTAGAGCGCCAGGTCCAAAATATGGCACAGAATCTGGGTCACATACTGAGGGCTCAACAGAACCCTCAGATGAGCGTGCCACCGCAGAGTGCCCCAAACTCTGGACCTGGTGCTCCAGAACAATGACGGGGGCAGCGCCCCGATAACACACCGGTTCCCAGGGAGGAGGCACAAGGGGAAGGGGGGTGTAAACCCTTGGAGGAGGCTTCCTTCCCAACTTGTAAACAGCCCCTGGAAAACCAGGAACCGGAAACAAAATCTCCTGCCCCTGAAAGTCTGCCTCCTAAGGAGCAGAGGGGGGGTAGGAGAAACAAAAGACCCAAACAGACTCAGTTTGAGGAGGAGGTACAGATTTTCCAATTTGAGGGAGAGGGATCCTCAGAGGATCCTGGGAAAAGGATCTTCTCCTTCAGATATGGGGGAACTCCTCCCAAGGAAAAATGGGCCCCAAGAGATTCCAATCCAGACTGGGGAGATATGGAGACTGAGCTACCGCCACCCATCATCTCATCCCAGAACCCACAATACCAAAATCCCCTGGTTCAAACCCATCCTGATGACTGCCTCCAAAAAGGGCGGGGCAGCCCAGAACCAGAACCAGGGGAACCCACAATGGCTCTGATCTCCAGTTGCCAACTTTTTCTTTCAGATTCCCAAGGCTCTCCACAGAAGTCTGCCCAAATTTCTTCTCTTGAAATGTCCAAAACCAGAAAGTTAGCCCACCAGTTGTCCAAAAATGTGCATTATCTGTGCCCCCTTGAGGAGAAGGAGGGAAGATACTATGCCCCGGTACAAGTACAGGGGCATGGTACAATTTTAGCGCTGGTGGACACGGGATCTCAAGCTACCCTTCTGTCCAGAAGGGCCTTTGATGAACTGAATGCAGGAAGGAGAGGGAATTACCAAATTCCTCTCACCTCACTTCCTGGACAACTCCAGAACTTTGACGGGAAGTCACCCCTAATAGATTGCGTAAACAAGGTCCTCTGGACCCAGACTAGCCGACCAATAAAATTAAAACAGAGTGTCAACCATGTTAGTTTAAACGGCACCTGCCACATGGTTGAACAAAAATCTGACCAAGTAGAATTTCACTTCCAGAACAACCAAATTCCAGACGTGACAGTAATAGCAGTAGGACAACAGACTGGTGATGGGGGGTCCTCTCTATTTCTGAAAATCAACCTTCCTTCCAGCCTAAAGTGGTATTCCACGCTGGAAGGAAACACTCTGAAATTCTATACTAATCCACAATCAGAAACTCCCACTCCTATAGTCCAGAAAGATGTGAAATCAGCTCAGAGCCTGGCTGATATTCAGCAAATTGGAGAGCAGTTGTTCATCCCTGTCCAGTTAAATGATGGGAAGGACTCTGTTCTCGCTCGAGTGTGTGTGAACAACGGTAAGAGCTTCATCAGCAAAGCCATGTTCCGCCAACTCCCAAAAGATCCAGCCATTCTCACCTTCAAACTGATAGACAAATGGGGAATTGATCTGGAAGCACCTAATTCCAAACATCTCCTGCCAAGCAGGTGTATGCTCAAAATCTCCATTGGCAACAAGAGCATAGTCCACAATTGTTGGGTCGTGCGAGATGTCCCTGCCGCCTTTTACTTAGGCAGTGACATTCTCAATCGCTTTGCCATTAGTTTGGACCTCATAAACTTCAAAGTTTGGTCCCGATTAGCGGATAATCCCATGGGCTTTGATGATCCAGAAAAAGCATTTAGGTCAGCTCAATTGCTACCTTATGCAGTTGAAATTCAGATCAAAGAGGAAGTCACCATCCCAGAAAGGACCCGACAATTCTCCCTGGAAGTGAAAGTTAAAAGAGGACAATATTTGCAAAACCCTGATGCTTACATACATCTAAACGCTTCTCTCCAACAGCAAGGGTTGGGGGTAAACCCAACTCCATTAGTCAACATAGAACGTGACACCATTCTAATAGAGGTGGATAACAGCGACTTGAAGAGTATTACTCTAGCCGCAGGCACCATTATTGGAATGGCGGTTGATGACCGACATTTTTCCATTGATTTAGGTAATGAACTGTTAGGACCAATCCCCAAGGACTATTTTGACAGTGACAGTGAGGACAATACAACACCAGACAGGATTTTTACCCGGCATGGGGGGAACTTCCTGGTGTACACTTCTTGCCCTTATGGTAAGGAAGATGTGACTTGTGACTTCAGAAGGGATGAGGTGATTTTCCAGGTCCATGAGGGCTGCCTTTCCCACCTGAAGCCTCCAGTCCAAATCAGCACTCTGACCAGGGACTTCTCCACCCAGCTGGAGGAGGCCGCTGAAATAGCCAAACCAGAAGTCTTTCCAGGCTTCAGGCAGATGGTGGAAGAGAGAGTCAACCTAGCTGATGCCTGTGTGACTCTGGAACAAAAGCAAAAGTTGAAACAAGTTTTCTTGGATTTCCAAGATCTCTTTGCGGTAGACTCATATGACTGTGGTCGCACCGACATCCACACAACAACAATCCCCACGGACCCTGGCATGACTCCTGTGTTTGTGAAGCAATATCGCTTGCCTCTCGCATCAATGGAGTCCCTTACTGAAATAATTAAGAACCTTGAGTCCCGGGGAATAATCCGTCCAGTCCACAGCACCTTCAATAATCCGGTGCTGGGAATATTGAAGCCAAACGGCCAGTGGAGACTCTGCGCCGACCTCAGGGAGCTCAACAAACGGGTCCATACTTCCCGATGGCCTCTCCCCTACATTGACCAAGGGCTGGCCCAGATCCAGGGGTCACAGGTATTCACTGCAATAGGCCTGACCAATGGATACTGGACCGTGCCGGTCAGTAGGGAGGACCAATACAAGCTGGCTTTTACCTTTGGGGGCCAGCAGTATACATGGACCCGGACTCCCTTCGGATACCTTAACTCCGGTAATGAGTTCAATATTTTCCTACATAAGGCCATGCCCGACCTGGGTGCGAGGGGTAACCTGGCTTATGTAGATGATGTCCTCATCAAAAGTTCATCTGTGGAGGAACACATAGCGGAGATCCGTTATGTTCTGACGCAGTTGAGGGCCGCCGGAGCAAAACTTTCCTTTCAGAAAGCACAGTGGTGTAGAACCCGTGTTAATTACTTGGGGCATGAGATTAATCCTCAGGGTCTCTGTCCCCAGGAAAAGAAAGTGGAAGCACTTCAGAAACTGAAAGACCCCACAACTCTGCGGGAACTAAGGAGCCTCCTTGGACTGACTAATTACAGCAGAAAGTTCATTGAGGGCTACGCAGAGATCACCAGACCCCTGATTCATCTCCTGACGGGGGGGGGGTCAAGTGGGAATGGGGTCCAGAACAAGCCGAGGCAGTAAAACAACTCAAGAGAAGCCTCTCACAAGCGCCTTGCCTAGCTTACCCTGTCAGAAACAAGGATTTCTTCCTGGAGACGGGGCTCTCTAATACGTGCTTGACGGCAGTATTATACCAAAAGCATGCCAAGGTCAATAAAGTAATCTCCTATGTGAGCAAAACTTTATCCTCTGTGGAGGAAAAATTCAACGATTGTGAGAAGGCACTCCTGGCAACGGTGTGTGCATTGAAGAATTACCGCCCGTTTATCCAGAGGGAACACATCATAGTGGAGACTCCACACCAGCCTCTGCAATATCTCCAAAGTGATAGAATCCGGGCCGGAAATGTGAGTAATTCCCGAATTACTTCCTGGATTCTGTCAATGCAAGGCTTTCCTGTGGAGGTCAGATATGGCCAAAACAAGAAGAGTCCCCTCGCGCAAGGTCTGGCTGACTTGCATGATTGTGCCAGAGAAAACTGTCTCGAGGACGAAAGTCTAAAAATAAAGGACAACACGGAGGCATACCTTAATTCCCCACACAAAGTTTTTGAAGAGGACAAGTGTGAGGGAATGCCCACTGTCTATGGGGATGGATGCTCTTACCATGTTGACAACGACGGGGAGAAAGAACTGGTGGCTGGCGTAGGGAATGCATGGGTGAAGGAGTTCCCAGAACCCTCCGCTGGATACAAAATTGGTCCCCGAAGTAGTCAGGTGGCAGAATTGATGGCTGTGCATCAGGCCATCCTCACTGCTGTCCAGCATCAACTCCACGAACTGGTCATAATCACAGATTTGGATTATGTACGGAACGGGTTCGTGGAGCACCTGGTTAATTGGAAAACCAGAGGCATGTTATGTGCTAATAACAAACCCTTGAAACATGGGAAGTTGATCCAAAACATTGATGATCTGGTCACCTCGAATGAGATGACCATCTATTGGAAAAAGATCAAGGGTCATTCCAAAGTAGAGGGACCAGACAAAACTGGAAATGACTTAGCTGATCAGCTGGCCAAAACCGGGGCCATCCAAGGGGATCTAATTGAGATTGAGTCCCTGTTGGGGGAAATCCAGGTCACTGCTATCACTAGGTCCCAGACAAATGCTCACAACGACCTTTCAATTGCACAATGGAGTAAGGAGACCCCTGATGCTGATTTGATTACCGCTCAGAAGGGGGATCCAATAATTGGTAAATTTTACCAGCACCTTGAGGACCCTGAGAACTTTCCCCTGACGGATACCGATTACATTGGGAAAGAGAACCTAAGGGTGTTGATGAAATGTCCAAAAATGTTCCGGATCCAAGACGGTTTGCTGGTAAGGAAATCCAAAGCTGGCCACGATCAGTGGGTGGTTCCTACCTCATTCCGAAGCCTGATGTTAAGTCACGCCCATGATGCGGCCACCGCCGGTCATAGGGGGTTTCACACAACATTGGAAATTTTAAGAGAGGTTGCATACTGGCCACACATGGGGCAGGACCTCGACCAATACTTGAAGGGGTGTCTTGTGTGTGCACAATTTCAGCCATCATCCCTCACGCACCGTGCGCCTCTCCAAAAGAGGGGGATGACACTGCCATGGTCAGATTTACAAATCGACTTTGTAGGCCCCGTGATTCTCTCTGCTAGGGGGAATAAGTACATGTTGACTGTGACATGCTTGTTTACCAAGTGGGTGGAATGTCTCCCAGCCCCAAATTGCAAGGCAGAAACTGCAGCTGCCCTGATGATTAACCACATCTTTTCCCGTTTCGGTCTACCTCAAAGGATTGAGTCAGACAGAGGTAGCCACTTCACCAGTGAAGTAATGACAAAGATGTGGGAGATACTGGGGGTCAAGAGAAAGCTACATATTGCTTACAGGCCAGCTTCTTCTGGGGCAGTAGAGAGATATAACCGAACCATTGTGAGCATATTAAAGAAGTTTGTGGCAGATTCTGGGCCAAGTTGGGATATCCGATTACCTCTGGTCCTAATGGCCATCAGATCTACCCCTTCATCTGCAACCAAAATGTCACCATTTGAGTTGATGACTGGGCGCAAGATGGTGCTTCCTCAGCATTTGCTCTATAGGACCCAAGAGCAGACACTGATAAATGCCTCCACAACTCATGAGTATCTGGAGAATTTAAGGAAACACCTTCAACATGCTTTTGCTTATGCTCAGCGGAATCTAGAAAGATCAGCTGATAGCATGAAGACCCACTATGACCTGAAGACTTCCAGGAAGGAATATCAGGTGGGGGACCGGGTCTATCTATACAATTTCCAAAGGAACCAGGCCAAACAGCGAAAATTTTTGCCTACATGGAAGGGACCCTTTGAGATTATAGACAAAATCTCTCCTGTGGCCTACAAGATCCGCATCCCCAAAGGCGGTTTGGCAGAGGGGGAAGACAAGTGGGTCCACATAAACCAGTTGAAGTGTTGCCATCCCAGGCACACTCTGCAACAACTGGAGGAATCCTCTGGAATCCTAGAGGGTACTGTCTCTGATTAATTCAGTTCTAACTTAAAAGATCCTACATATAGCCTATCAAATTCTGTGTTTCTCAAGTTTATGTGTTCCTGTCTCTTAATTTAAAAAAAAAAAAAAGAAATGTGCATGTTCATATGTTTTGACTATAAATTTATATGCCACCCCACTATATCAATGGTGGGGGAACAATGTCTAGGAATAGGTATTGCCGCTCTTTCTTTGTCGTCCTAGGAGAAAGAAAACCTGGAGACTGGCCAAGGAGGACGATCCGGAGACCGGGAGCAGAGACGCGGGGGGGCCCAGGGTACCGCCCAATATTCCCATCAGGACCGGCGAGGAGAACCGATCGATCAGTACTGGATGGAGGAAAAGATGCTGAACTGTGCCATTTGCAGAATTGGAAGAAGATTATGCGGACAGACCAGTGCGTGGGTCAAAACCCTTGTGCACCCGACTCCCCATCGACTCAAATTCAAAGGGCAGTCACGTGGGGGGATCTGTTGGGTGTCCTGACCCACGTTTGAGCTATCACGCTGCAACATTTGGTGCTGTGGGCTTAGAAAATCCAAGATGGCCAAAAAGCCCACAAGTGCGCCAGAATCCAGGAGAACCACGCAGTTTGTGCGCACACCCAAAATGGTTACCTAACTTGCCACCCACCAGTGTAAAGAAAGATCTTTGTTAACAAAATCCACTGTAACTGATGTCAAAAAGTTGCTGAAATCGTGGCTCATTGGACCACTTTAAAGATTCAACCCTTTTGTGGGGTTCCACATAACCATCTTACTGTAAGGAGCCCCATCAAAACAATGTTAAGTAAGGATTTACTACCATGTAAGAACCATTCCTGTTTGGAATGCATTAATCCAAGAAAAATCCCCAAAATGGTTGCATTACCAGTACTCACCACTATCAGAAAGCCGGCGTTTTAAAACAACACCAGACTTTTTTTTTGTGTGTAAAACTGAATAAATGAACCCAAAGCAGGCCAAAGAAAGACTTACTGAGAGGTGGATACAATGTAAAGTTATATTCTGAAGTGACTTGAAGGTTTATAACAAGACTGGCTGAGCTGTGGATTTCAGCAGTTTAAGTAAATTTGGACTGAAAGACACTAAAAACCTAAATGTTTAAAAGAAATGAGTGACCTACTTTTGAGTGTCACATAGGTTGCAATTGTTTAAATGTCATAGTTTTAAACTTAGAATCAGCATTCTAGCTGCATATGTAAAAATGGTTAGTTTTATTTGAATGCAGAAAACTGGGTAACTAAAAGTGACATTAGCTGGGGCCTGGCTTAAGGAACTGGATTCTGCTTGACAACTTCCCCCCAATTGGAGTGAAACTGGATCCACAGCAGTTCCCAGGCCTAGCTGCCTTTTGCTGTTCCCACCAAAAGGGATATGACACTTCTCTGATTGAATTACCAAGGGACTGCTAGAGACTAAACATAGGACCCAGGCAGAGGGTTTATTGAAGTGGCCATAAATGGCTTCCTCTTGAACAATGGGCCTTCCAGGGCCCAGGCAGATGGTTTATTGCAGGGGTCATAAAAATGGCTTCCTCTTGGCAGAAACTGGGAGGGGGAGAAACTGGAGACAGAGGCTGAGCTTGAAGAAAGTGGAAAGACTGGTTTCTGTACCATGTGACCTGAAAAGACACACCCCTGTAGCCAGAATATGGTCTTAGAAAAAGATGAATAACTCATAGTACGGACTTGTCATAATTATTTAAATGATACCATAATTCTTGTGATTTTTCTGCCCACATTTTAAGAGGTTTTTGGAACCGGTGGCATGATCTGGGGGCAAACTAGCAGTTAAGAGGGTATTACCTAAAATGTATGCATGTTAAAAATCTGACACTTCATCAAGTAATGTCCATACTCCTTGCGCACATGTGTATAAATTTGGGGTAATGTCCGATATTACGAAAGCAGTTAAAAAGTGCAAATGTTGCCATTTCTGAATGCAAGCTCCCAGGAAGAGCAGATTTGAACAGTGTATGTCTCATGTGATATGTGATGGGTGCATGTAATTTCAAACCACTGTGTATCTATGAAATATGTCTTTTGGGTCAAAATATAGATTGTGTGTAATTTGACAGGGGTGGGTTCTCTGTACCATAAACAGACCTCATCATGATGACACTTCATTTCATTCCCCCAATCAAGGGGAAGAGGATGAAGTGGCCAATGACAAGTGGAGAGGGGTAGGGCCTAGGAAGCTAGCCTCTCCACCCATTTTCAAAACACATAAAAGCAGACAGTCAGGACAGATAGGGACATTCAATTCCATCTGCTGCGGGACGCTCTGCCGGGAAAATCCATACTTTACCTCCATCAACCTCCAGAGAGCCAACATAGAGACTTCAATCTATCCACCTTCAGAGACCAAGACTTTACTTCAGAATTTGTAGCAGAGAGGTCAACTACAAGCTAAATCCCTCTTTAGCAGGCCTCAAATCATTGCCATTATCACAGCCAGGCGAGCTGTTTGAATTCTTTGCAAGAACTCTTGCCATTTGCCAGAGAGCAGTGTTGTATCCAGAGAGAGACCAGCTGAACCGGAGACCGCTGTATCCGGACCCACAGACCTGATCAGAACCAGAGACCCAGACCAGACCGATGTTCGCAGAACTAGAGAGCTGACCCAGACGCTGTGCGCAGAGACCGTCCGTGGCGAGTGAAGAAAACCTGACCAGATCCGTGGCGAGGCCCATTATAGTTCTAAATATATTGTGAGTACCTAGCAGAACTGTGCAGAACCAATCTCTTAGTTAAAATAATATAATTCAATCTATTCTAATCTAACCAGAACTGCCTCCTAACTGTCACCTGTCATTTTTAGCTGCAAGCTGTCTCTTGTCACTTTGAACTTTAAAATTTCAAATCTGAAAAACGACCTTTACCATATCGCTCATATCTCCGTGACCGTTTGTCTTAGAGACTTGCAGTAACTTTCCTCTGTAAGCTTAGAATCTTGGCTTTTCAACGAACCTAGAACCGCATTCCAATTCTCTATACTTTCGCCGCAATCGCGAAAAACGCACTCGCGAATTTTACCGCGATTTGCAATTTCTCCACGTGTGAAAACAGCAGCTTCCTTGCTTTCCTTGCTAAAAATTTGTTTGCCTCTTAAGAACCATCCCTGAATCATTGCTAGAGTGAGCCTGGACTAATATTAACTAGATACCACTCACCCTGAACCTCTAGAGGGAAATAAAAGCATTTTAGCATATTTTTTACTTCATTGCCAGCACATATAAAAGCATTTTGGGCCTGTGTTTCAAACTTCTGTAGTCTAAGCTTGCTGGGGTGAACTGAATTAAATTTGATTGCATTTCTGAGAACTGTGTGCTTTCCTTCCATTTCCTTGCATTGCATAAAGGGGGGAGTGGATTGCCAGAGAAAAGTGATTACATTGTTTTGTTGAAATCATATTGAGTATTTTCTGTATTGCATTTTCATTCAACATTGCATCCATCTGAACTTATATAAAGCATTCTCTACCACCTTATTCTTCTGTTCCTATTCACAAGTGTGCTAGTGCCAGACTATCCATTATTGATTACTGCTCAGATTAAGTGGGATATTCAATTATTAATTTATCATAAAGTGTGATATATATATATATATATTGTTTAAATTCTCCAATAAACCTTTTAACTTGCAAAACAGAACTACTTCTTGGCTCAGTGGGGTCAGGGGGATTCCAAGAGAGGGGTGTTATATAGGGGTAGTCATCCAGAACGCATGAACGGGACATAAAGATATATTAATAAGGGTTTCCATTCAGTATCCCAGACTAGGCATTGACTTAGCTGTAGTGTTGAATTGAATCCTCTTACAAATAGTAATTGTCTCCCTTCAAATTCGAGGGGTGTTGGGACCCCAAACCATCAGAATTAGCAACAACTGCAACTCTTTCAAAAACTGGGAGCCCTGCCACACCAGGATATTAAGGAAAAAGTACAACGGTTTAGAAAGAATCACCTTTTTAATAACAGCAACTCCACCCATAAGGGAAATCGGGAACAAGGCCCACCACAAAATATTACCATGTAACACTGGCATCAAGAGGCTTCCGAGTGGCCTCATTCAGAGGGAACAGAATGGATTTAGTCCAGTTTAGCCTCAAACTGGATACCTCTCTGAAGGTCTCAACCTATCGCGAGATCGGCTGTAGACTTAATATACAAAATAACATTGTCTGCATACAGGGAGATCGGTTCTCTGATCCCTCCTAATGCCAGTCCCTGGTGCAAACGGTTCCAAAGCCAGCGCGAATAGAAGGGGGACAACAGACATCCATGTCATGTCCCTTGCCCCAACGCGAAGGGTGTCAAACACATGCCAAAAACACCAATCTGCGCCATCACTGCAGAATACAGGACCTTTACACATTGCAAGTAATACAACGGAAGTCCCCCTTCAGCCAATAGTGCAAATAAGTAATCCCAAGCAACCAAGTAAAATGCTGTCTCCATATCTAAAAGTGCTCCAATCGACATGCACTGAAGGGTCTACAAAGCAAACAGTCGCCATAAATTAAATGGCGTGATGCATCCCGGAACGAAGCCAGACTGATCTCTATGTACAAGGGAAGGAAGGAATGGAAGCAACTTGTCCGCCAAGCTTTTAGAAAACATCTTAGTGTCCAAATTAATCAAACATATTGGTCGATAAGAGAACCATTCTGTTGGGTTCTTGCCGGGCTTCAATATCTAGGATATAATGCCTTTGCACATCATGGGTGGTAGCGAACCCACCTGCAATGTCTCCTGCTACACTTGATTTAGGTATTCTGCCACTTTCAAGCCAAATTCCTTATAAAACTCGGGGGCAATCCCATTTGAGCCCAGAGGCTTAGACATTGGTAGATCTTTTAGCGCTGCCATAATATCTCCTACTGTTATGCGGGTACCCAGAGAGTTCCCAGTAACCTCATCCAGACTTGCCAGCTCCACCTCAGCCACAAAGTACTGCATAATACCATTATCTGGCTAGCCCCTGTCAGCATATAAATCCTGATAGATGGACCGAAACGCACCAATGATTGCAGCAAGCTTCAAGACCAAAACATCATCTGATCCCCTAATCACAGGAATGTCCACGTATCCCTGTTCTCCCCGCACCAACTATGCCGAATACCTCCCGGGCCTCCCCATTTTACCATACCGATGTGCCACTTGCAGTGCTGCGAGGAACCTCATTTCCCGATCTGCATTTCTTGTTCTTTCTGTGTTGCTATATGTGAGTATCTAATATGTATCAGACTTAACTAAGACAATGTATGCTCTGTGTGTGGAATGACCTTTACTCTGCTCCCACGATGTTGCACTCTAATAGGTTTTTCTCAACCTGGACCTTTTTGCCTGGCTGGGACACTGTACGTGCACCCAAACATTTTCCAGGTACGTAGAAGACAAATTATTCTGTAAGACACACATCTAATTGCATAGGGTTTTTTTATACTCACTTTTAGATAACTGTTAAATTAGAGAACCATCATGTACCCTCACAGCATCCAGGTTCCCTCTCCAGTCAGCAAGGTCTCTCTGTTCTTCACTTCATCCACCTCTGGGAATCAGGCCTGCCACCTGTAAAATGTGCTTCCACGGTTTCTCTCATCCCTCAAGATGGCATCCCACCTTAGGGGTACTCATCCAGTTGGGCAGACGTGCCCCTATCTGTAGCTTTATTTTTTGTATTGCAAAAAAGTATTCTCTTACAATATACACCAATAATACAACCACACAGTAAACCACACAATACAATGAATAAAGAACTATAACAAATGAAATCCCCAAAAAAACACACACAAAAAACACAGAAGAAATCACTATTGATTGCAGCCCTGTAACCTTGCAAAACCCTGCCATACATTTGTAACAGCTATTGATAGGCTGGTATTCCACCCTGACACACAATACAGCCAGAAATGTCAGTTAGTAATTTCATGAAGTCCCCCTGCAAACTTTGTATAATATTAAGGGCCTGATTCATGGAAGTGTTTTATAATGGCGCAATACCATAGGAAAACGTTCCATGAATCAGACCCTAAATTGTGTTCTTCTATATCTTCCAGTAGGAATTGGTCCCATAAATGAAATATGGATTTTTAGATTCCCACGATCAAGCCAAATGCATACATGAATTTATGAGATGAAATTTGACGGAATTATTAACACATATATAATGCATTTATTATGAATTAATGTGACTATATCACATTTGCTCTCATTTTGTAGGGAGATCTCACAACGCCTGAACAGTTTTTCTTTTTCAAAAAGACCTCTGCATTGTAAAGATATAGTGATTGGTTGGTAGTGAATAATATCCATTGCGCCTACCCTCAGCTACTTATTAATTGAGTGCCCGTTCTATTTTTAGTTTAAGAGTTTACTTTATTAGTCTGGCTTAGCAGCAGATCCCAACAGTGATTGATATCCAATAGTCAGTCAGAAGGTTCTCAGAACGAGAATCGGAATGCCACCATCCTGTAAAACTCCAACCCGCACAAGAAATATCACATACTCACAAGACACACCGAAACAATGAGCACATAGAATTTAAATCAATAAGATCAACCCTTGAATTATCTTACTATAAACTAAAGATATAGTATCTAAAGAAATAAGTGGATCTACTACCAAGAATACTTCTACCTAAACCACAAGTACAATTACAATCTATGGACCACTGTGAATGCCACGTGAAGTGACACCATATGATATGAGAATCATAAAATATTAGACAATGGAAGAGAATATAGATTCTGATTTGACCTGTAGCTATTAAGCATAGCTATTGAATTTCAGTTGCTCAGAATACGATGCACATTGATGCATGGGTATTATGTATGATAAGTCTGAGGTTTTTATCTCAAAGCATGGAATATATGGTTTATGAGTAGAATTTGTACATGAACACTCTATATGAATTACATGCACAACACTGTATTGCACACATTGCTATTATAAGTGTGCCTTGATAAAGCCTGAGTAAGGGCAAAACGGTTGCACGTGCCACCAAAGGGAGTATGTTAGCACCTACTAAACAATTTGAAAAAAGAGCCTTTCAAACAGTTGAATTTAATTTTTGGTCCAGAACCAATCAAATATTTATTTTACAAGACCTCAGTTATAAGAATTCTTGGTTTAAACTCAAAAGGCTAGGAACAAGCAACCCAACACCCCCATGCTAGCTACTAACTTTGTAAAGATATAGCCAACATTATTTTAATGCACCAAATAATGTGATTTTAATGGTCAGCTTTATTTCATTTGAATAGGTGATGTAGAAAAAGGTGCCAGTTCTTTGGCTTTCTCACATTTTGCTCCACACTATTTGTAGAGCATGATGTTATACATTGACTATCGAAAGTATTGCTCTGGATTTCAGGGGCTCCATATCTCTTGTTGGTAAAGTTAGGTAAAATATATTATGTTATAGTGCAGTAAAGTACCACACTTTCCTGGCTGGAGACAAATGACACCATTTACAGGCAAAGCAAGGCACCATTAAAATATGTTGTGCTCTGATTCCGACAGTCTCCATCTTTCATTAACGTTCCCCTGCAGTACCCAGATGTGGGTCCCAGACTCATGGTGACGTGAAAAGAATGGACCATGGCACATCACTGTAGGTTGCACTGTTGTTTTCATTGGAGGATTCGACTAAGGCGAATTTGCATATGATTGCCTATGTTTCTCATAGGCAATCATATACCTAAGGCACATAAACCTTACACACTGGAATAGTCTGCTGTCTAGAGCATTTGCCAGTGGTTGACACATTGGCTCAAGCACCATCATCAATACATCATTGCTTATGCACAATACCATTACCCTGTTATACCAACTGAAGGGCATTCTGTGATGATGGTTTCATTACGTTTTTCATATATCTGATTTTTAGTGCTATTTGCTCATTGATCTGAGCTGGCATCTGGATACACTCTGGAAACCTCAAATATGCAGAAAGGCAGCTTCACTATAATTATAATAATCTATGATTTGCTTACACAAAGCAACTTCATACATCTCATACAACGCTACAGAACATTTTTCAAAGCAAGTGTAGGGCCTTGCTCGTCCCCTTTAAAAAAATAAATCAGAAACCAACAGAACATATCATTTTGTGCTAGCTTTTAAATTCACAAAGAACTTCTTCATCAGGTGGTTACAATTAAACATTTAAAAGGAGACACCATGTAGTAAAACTCCATCAAATTTCTTGGATGACTTCGGTGATGGCTCTTTGGCGACTTTCAATGGAATGCACAAGGCAGGAAGCAATTCCAGCATTAAAGGGACCGAGAAAATGAAGAAAAAAAAACAGTAAACATAACAGAACTGAATAGTTATGTAGCATAAAGAAAAACGGTATTCGCTAATAAATATCTGTTATGGAAATGGACCTGTCTTGAAGAAAAATAAAGTCCAGCTTCCTTTTGGGAAAGGATATGTGAATGATCGCTACTATATCGTGAATGGTGTAGGCACTGTAGCAGATTTATTCACACAGTGTCCTTTAAGAGTATGTAACAGCAGATGATGCAGAGGTACCCTATCACACCTTTCCATCATGGTAATTGAAAGGAAGTAACTAGCGTAGGGATGTGGGCGGTGAGTAATTAATTTACGGTTCTCTGACAGTGCATCTGCCGAGGTGACATTCAAACTTAATGCAAATCAAATGCGCATATTGGGGTTAAAATAAGAAAACATCTTCAGGCACTAAATATAAATAAAATTGCACAGCTAGTTGGGAAGCACCCAAGAGTGTTTTTGGAGCTAAGTGCAGTTTTGGCCAGATACCTATATAATAAAAGCTGAAGAATCTGTCAAATCTACTTATGTCCCTGATGACAGATGTGCGGCAGTTGTTTTGCCAATATATAATAGACAGAAACTGGCATCAATCAATAGACCAGACTTTACAGGTTGCGACCAGACTACCGTGTGTGTGTTTATGTGTTTAAAGTTAGTGAGCTTTGTAAAGTGTAGGCCAGCTGGTGACCGCCTTGTCTGTGTCATCTCTTCCCTCCTGCATTTCTTTTTTCGAGGCCAGCGAGATTGAGGTTTTCCGGTGGTATGCTGGCCTCTGGAAGTGTTTTTTGTCCAGGTAAAGTGCCATTTTAGTTGTGATGGCTTTGTAACTGATGTAGGCTCTCGTGAACATTGTGCCTGCCTGAAGGGCGTAGATAGTGCAGTGTCTTATAGAAAGCAAATATTCTATAGCATGTTCTATACTTTGATACTATTGTAATGTTTGATGAACATAAACCATAATACACGGAAAGAACCTATGACCCATTTTGTACAGTTTTGGTTGAGATAAATATGCCACATATGGATCTTTGCAATTATATTACTTAAAATCTCATGCCTGAAACCAACATTTCTCATCCAGAAACAGAATCTAATATCTCACTTCCCCACATTCAACTCTGCATAAGTCAATAAAGGGAGGATACCAAAGTACAGCACCCATTTATGTGTAATGCCCGGATACATGCTATCTGAAAAGAACCGTATTCAAGTATGCTTTCATCACAAAGTACTTCAGCGTATCAGTAACGCTGTTAAGTAACATTACCTGATGCATTAACCCTCATCTTTATCTTACCAATCTATAGTTGATTCTGAAAATAAATATGGTGGAAATTAAGCAACACAAATCAATGTTTCATGGGTGGTAACTCTAGACTTGCCTAGTTAAAAGCATGAGCATGGCAAGGACTTTTAATGCATTTAACGTCTCTGTTGCCTGTCAGGAAAGCCAGCAAGGGAGAGTGTTATCAATTTTTGCACCATAATGTCTGGAGTGCTAACTTAAGTAAACAAAAGAGAAACCCCTATCAAGAAAGATAGCCACCATGGAAATAGTGAAATGAGTCCCTTTTCCATGTCCAATGCCAGCTTCAGAACAAGAAAGGCAGATGGGGAGCTTGTTACATAAATCACTGTAAATGGAACATAAGACTGTTTCGTGAATGCAAACGGATGCCGAAAAACTGTGAACTGCGCTAGTGCTTTTATGTGTGCGGCAGAGGGCTCAGAGTGGGGAAACTCAAAGACCAATGGAGAATGTCTCAAGTTTAAGTGAGAGAGGCGCCAGAAAAAGGTATCTTTTCATTCATCTTTTTGTTTTTTATTTTATTGGTTTATAGTTTATTACACACCTTTAGTAGTTATTGAACTAGGATATGATTTTCATGTATAAACATGAGAAAGAAAGAAAGAAAGAAAGAAAAAAAGAAAGAAGAAAGAAAGGAAGAAAGAAAGAAAGGAAGAAAAGAGATGAGTATAAACGAAATATAAACCTAAACCTAATCAATGTTCGCATGTTAAAATGCTAATTATTCTTCACGCGTTCTTTTAAAATAGTTTCTTGAAGAACTTGGTATTGCTTTTTGATGTAAGAGGATGGTGCGTTCATTTTCCTGTATGTTGTCCATGCTGCCTTCACACAACAACTCACACCGCTAGGGAAGGCCAAGCCTGCAACTATGGCGTGCTGAACATGTTAGTTGCTTATGAGGAAGCCTTGGCAGGAGGGCCTTGCCTCAGAACCACATGTGAGAGATCAAATCAATCAACAGTCACTGTGATAAAAAATGAGGGTGCACGAAGTTTAATTTGCTTCATATGTGAGCCTTAGGTTCTGCAAGCGGGGGAGGGGAGCGCAGGGAGTCTGATGCCTTCAGGCGCTCTCCCACAGCACTGCCGCTGTGTGGGATGTATCTTTTTTGGACATTGAAATGATATATTACGCCATAAATTCTTATACACTACGTGGATAGTCTTAATGCTATCACTATTTCAGAAACACAGAGGGACACACTGATTACACTGATTAATAGCCTGTGTGATTCCTTCCTCGTGGGCCTCTGCTGTGGGTCCCTTCTCTAATCATTCCTCCAGGAGGGAAATGTAAGCGAGACCGGTGTGAGGTCTAAAAAAGTCGACATTTGTGATGGTTGCCTTTGTCACTTTCGTTGGATGTCACTTTGAGCATTTCAAGAGCAGTGCAGTGTGTTATCCAAAGAGAATGCGATTGGAATTCAGCCAGTCTGCCTTCCAAATGTCCTCCATACTATGAATGTGCAAAATACGTGTATACATTTAGCGTGTGCTTACAAACCTTTCCATATTGGCGTTTTAATGGCAGTTACACTCATTATGGCAAAGTACTACTAAAGTTAAAAAAAAAACTTTCTCTAAATATGGTAGCGAATAACTCATTCAATAAAGATATAGTAGCCCAATTCTTTCAGGCATCCGCTTTAACTCTGCAAATATTACGAATGTGATAAGCCGTGACGCATTAACAATGCGTCTGTATAGCCCTTGTTCTACAGCACTGCACGGAACCCCATTTGGCAAAATATCCCCAAAACATTAGTCCTGAGTGGCTCATGCTTTTTAAAAAAAGAAAACCTCTTTATTCATTCCCAACACTTAACAAACAAACATTAACAACAACAACAAACATTACGCTACAACTGGCACTTCGTGTTGGGATCCGCACTCCATCCTCCGTCTCCTTGGCGCATCGGCGAGTGGCTCAGGCTTGCTGCAGGTCATATTTCCGGCTTCCGTATTGGCTGTGTGTTGAATTAGTCAAGTCCACTGAAGCCAAAGTTCAGTTAATAATACATGAGAACTTACATGTTTGCCACTGTGGAACCTCCTTGAAGCTTGGGTGTGATCTTAGTATTATTTCGTCCACAGTGACTTCAGGGTAAGTAATATGCTAGCATCCTAATAGGCGGGAACATGCACACTGGTGGTCTGATAGGCCACACGACATTAATGCTGGTTTCAATGGTGTGCTAGAATACGCATACAGGAAGCTTTCTCCAGTGGTACCCCGATAGGCAGGGAGCTGATGAGACAAGCAGGGTGGTGGTTGTGGGTGCAGGGCGGGCTAGCAATGCATAGCTGATGGAGCACATCCATGTAAACATCTGAGGCAAGGAAAAGCCAACGGCACATAGATGTGCCAGAATTAAGACCTCAACATGCGTGCCTATGCCTGGTATGGCTATCATTTGTGTCTATAGACCCACCTATATTATTAGATATCTGACCTTGAATGCCAAGTGAGGTCTTAAACGACCCACTAATGCAATCATATGCCTGATATAGTCACAGAACCATATGCATTTCAGGGAAGGACACCACCATGGCATGGTGTCATCGCCAACGGTGTACAACACGCACTGAGCAACAAAGATAAAGATGTTCTTAATGACCTATTTCAAGACCAACCAGCCCACAAGGGTATTATAATGCTTTAAAATAAGTAAGTAAGAACAACAAGACAATACAAGCCATCCCTGCAGCACTGTGTTTCTACAGCATGAACAAACATCCCAGGCATTGGGCCTCACCCTTACACATACACCAGGGCTCAAGTCGAGGGTACACGCGGGCGGACCGGGTCCACCCACTGTTTTCAGAGGGTGGACTCAGTCCCCCCAGCTAAAATGAGAAACATTGAATGTCTTCTTTTGATTTATGAATTAAAGCTGACCTCTGGGATTGAACCACAGTCCTCAGACCGGACACTTCACCACTGCACTATATAACCTGATAAAAAATAACAAACAACTAAAGGTGAAATGTCCCATTTTGGTACTGCAAGTTCCAGGGAAACCATTTGTATTGATTCTTGGAGTTTAAAACATGCCTACCTTTTAACGTTTTCAAAAACACTATTAGAAGAAAATGTCCTCTCTTGGTTTGGTGTGTGTGTTGATTTTATGAAAGGCAAATGCCATTCGTCCTGTGCAATTTGGGTGATTATGCAAAGCCAACTTAATGAAATATGCATATTTCACAATAATATGCTAATTCTTGCCGATGTCACAGCCCATTGCATTTGTTGATGAGTTCCCGCATTTTAATTTTTAGGACTTGACCCCTGACATACGCAAACCAGTACACTCAACCACAACTTTAAATACATAGCCAATTCACACATAAAACACACAAACACACACCCAACATAAAAGATATACGCATAAAGCAAATAACCCAGGCCCTGGGCCTCACCTTTGCGGATACAACAACCCAATGCACGTAATCAACCTATCTGCAGCCCAACACTCACAGACGCCAGTTCCTCCCCATCCTGGACCTATCCTGTCCCTCTGCCCTCACTAACCAACAATGTCCTCTTACTTGCAGAGCCACGTGAGCGCCTATAGACTGCCCCTAGCTGGTAGCGGTGCACGTTATAAGTCAACATAACATAACATAACATGATTTGTGCAGCCAGTTGCTCACACCCCTTCTGTACACTGAATTAATTAATGGGTTCAAAAAGTTTCTTAGGTGGTACACATGCTGCTTCTAACTCCAAAGTTCATTGAAGGAATCTGCATCCAGGATTGCAGTGGTCAGGGTGGGCCCTGAAGTTGACAGTTGAATTTACCACTACCCAAAAATCTTTGCTCTTAAATGAGCAGACTGTCCCAAACAATGTTGACAGGCTCCTGCTATTCCGGCGGATCTGCTTCATTACCACAGTTATAGGCAGGTAGCTCTGGCCTTGCTCCTTTACCTCCTCAGTGATGTCATCCAACGGCTCAGTGTGCATTGCCAGCTTCCTCAGCACCTCCTGCTTGTCTAGTCCATGCTCAGGATCTTAGGCCGGTTGTGCTGGCCACTGCTACTTCTCCCACTCAGGGGTGTTGTTCCAATGGCTTAGTGTGTAATGGTATCCAGTCATATTTTCGAATACTTATTTTCGAAATACAATTTTGTAGAAAACATTTTGCTGAAATTTTGTTTTCGATTGTATTTTTTTAATTTATATATATGTTTTGGGTTTCGTTAGTAAAAAAGTGTTAAAAAAAAACCAGGGTTTAGGGGGGAACCCGCCATTTAAAAAAAAACATTCAAAACATTTTTCTTCTGCAAAATGTTTTCGAGAAAATGGCATTCGAAAATAAGCCATTCGAAAAAGTCACTATAAAACGTGGGTAATATGTCCTCCATGAGGAGGTCCAGCAATGGTAACAGCAGCTGGGGTGTTGACACAAAGGGATCATCATGTTTATGCCATGAACACCAATTAACAGTTGGTACAGCACACAGAGTAAGAATAGAGAACAGAGAAGAAGTGTTTAAAGTTAAACTTCATGATCAAAGAGATCCCATTCATGGTTCAATGAAGATAAACAGTGCTTTGGAGTTGTATAGTGTTTTTCTGTGAGGATGGGGGACTGATCCACTGAAAGGTATTGGCTTGTGGGAAGAGAGCTAATGAGACCAAAGTAGATGATGTCCTCGTACATGTGCAGAACATAACACAACGTAATGTAAATCTGTCGCCAACTCTGCTAAGGGCCATATGACATTGAATGGTTTGCAAAATGGGAAAAGAAACAATACAGACAGACTGTACAGTTCAGTTACTCCCTTTGGCAATCAAGAGGACTTTGTTTTTCTTAGGAGTCACTTCAGTCAGTGGCCAAAGTGGGCTACAGCGGTTGGGAATGGTGATCCTCTACTTTAAAAGAAAAGTTTTACTGTGGCAATAAGTCCCGAGACTGCGGCCATTACTGCCTAAGGTAAAGCCCCCGGGGCCCATAGTTACATGCCCGAGCATAGCAATGTCATTCTTCAGATAGCAACTTGCTTGTAGTAAAATACATGTCTAGGTTGTGGGAGAAATTACTGCAGAACTCAACCACTTGTTGTGAATCAGAAGAAAGAGTCAGACTTGAGGTTAACATTTCAGAGGTCTTTATTTTGATTCAAAATGAAAAAATGCCTAACTGTCCCAATTGCTACAAGAGATTATCCCTGCCCACAAACTAAACTAAGGGTGCTTTTCAACTATCAAAACCAAAATTTAGTCATACTTACTGGCCCTACAAGTTTAGAAAAAAAAACATAAAAATAAGCCAGAACCGTAGTCTCCCAGCTCTCTTCTTCCGGACAATGTTAGTTGTATCTCTACCAAGTACTGGTCGTAGAACAAATTATCTTTCTTAATAGTTCACAAAAGAAAGATTTGAAAAAGGTTTTAAAGTCTCTTTTTAAATTCCTGAGGAAAAATTGCAAATCTTCACACAAACCAAATGTCTCATATTCCTGAAGGGGAGGGATTATACCCTTAGTCCATTTCCACCAACTTGGACCTTTTGTTTTCTCTTATATTGTGCCTTGTATAGGTTGATTGAACCCTGCAGGTTTCCTTCTTTCAATAATGTTTCTTATCTCTTAAGGGCTATCCAGACCCCTCTGGTCATTTGGATTGTTCATGAAATGGGTAAGGTAGCCTCTTCTCTTTCCTCCCATGTTTCTTTAAGCATGTTAAGTACATATTGAGGTTCCCTTTCAGATAACAACTCAAAGGTGGGGGTATCCCAGAGATGTCTTATGTGTTTTCCTAACAGCAAAGAGGGCCCAGGGAATCATGATGTCACAATGATGGCCACCAGCCTCAACTAGCTTTCGGAGTATGCTTTTCAAAGTTTGATTGAACCTTTCCACAAGGCCATCTGTCTGATGGTTTTACACCCAGGTACGCAAGGTTTTGATGTGTAAGAAAGGGAAGTAGGTGTTTTAAAATCTGCTGACTTGTGTTGTTTCTTTGGGGGAACACTTCAGGATACTGAGTAGAGTAGTCAACAATTACAAGTATAAAATGTTCCCAAATTTAGATTTCTAACAGCCTACTCTGTCCATGGCAATCCAGGAAAAGGGCACCTCAATGATTGGTAGGGGTTGTAATGGGCCCTGGGGTACCGGAGTGGCAGATCTCATAGGATGTTACATAGCTCTTTCCCTCTGAAAACACTCCCAGCCAATAAAACCGGGTTATCACCTGACTTTGGAATTTCCTGATTCCCTGATGGGTGGCATATAGATGGGAATATGACTGCTCCAAAATATTCTCCTGTGGCTTCAGGAAATCACCAATTGAGTCCAGGAAGGATGTCTCTCTCAATGTCCCCTCTATACAGCAACCCATTTTTAATGAAGAAGAAGGTCCCGGCTTGGCTTCAACCATGTTGTTCTAATGCTACCCTCCCAAAGGCCTCAGTAAGGATAGGATAATTCCTTTGAGTAAAGGCAAGGTCAGGTAACAGGGTGATGTCCACAGCTTCTACTAGGGTTGTATCAATCCTAGGCAGGTCATCTTCCCCATATCGTAATGCACCACCCTTACTGTTCCCATTAATGTCGTCACCTCTTGGGGAACCGCAATGAAGGCTTGTTCAAGGATTCCATGGGTTATGGCATAACCATCCTTAAAAACATAGGGGTTCGGCCCATGGTTATTCGGTATTTTCTTAACCTCTCCCTGATAGTCGGATGTATTACCTTGGCTGCTACATCCAGGACATATTGTCAGGCACGTCCTGCTATTTTGGTCACTCATACATAAGTTCCCGGTGGAGGGTAGATGCTAAGACCTGTAGGTATTAAGTGTCTTTAATTAGGGGGTAATGTTAAATAATTCATACCTGATATACTGTGGAACTGCCAGTGTGGGAGCCTTGGCCTTTACGGATACATTTGTGAATAGCATGGTTTCCAAACTTCAATCAGATGGTCTATATCCCACTTCTGACAACAAATGTGGTGAAACAGAAGAAGGAGTCAGACTTGAGGTTAACCCTTCAAGGGTGTTTATTTTAACTGAAAAGGAAAAATGCCTAACTGTCCCTATTGCTACGAGGGATTTTCCCTACCTACAAAAAAACGAACAGAGCTCATCAACTGTCAAAACCAAAATGGAGTCCAAATTCTATTCACTATCCGGCCCTAACACTTTAGAAAAAAACAACATAAAAATTAACCAGAGCCGTAGCCTCCTAGCTCTTGCTTCGTCTGGCCAATGTTAGTTGGATCTCTCCCAAGTACTGGTCCTAGGACAAATGATCGTTCTTAATATTTCACAAAAGAAAGGTTTCAAAGTCTCTTTTTAAATTCCTCAGGAAAAAGTCTTTACACAAACCAAATGTCTCATATTCTTGAACGAGGGGGTTTATAACCTTTGTTCATTTCCATCTACTTGGAACTTTTCTCCTCCCTAATAATTTGCCTTTTATAGATAGACTGATCCCTGTAGGTTCCCTTCTTGTAACAATGGGCCTCATTACACGGATGGCGGTAAGGATTTACCGGTACCGGTAAAATACCGGTACCGGTAAATCCTTACTGCCTTACTATGAGGTCCCTTTGCGGGTTGGGGGATTTAACGCCTGCTTTTTGCAGGCGTTAAAAACCAACCCGCAAAGGGACCCAGGGAGCTAATTATGGTACCGCAATTTGCGGTACCGTAATTAGCGCCTTCCCCATTCCCATTGAGCCCTATGGGGCAAAAATGGGAATGGGGAAGGGCAATGGTGGAAGGGGGAATTACCGCCCCGCCAACCTTGGAATGGGGCGGTAATTCCCCTTTCCGCCAAGGCGGTGCTGGTATTTTACCGGCATGAACCATGGCGCTTACAGCGCCATGGTTCTCCGCCATCTGTGTAATGAGGCCCAATGTCTTTTATCTATTAAGGGCTCTCCAGGCCCCTCTGGTTCTTTGGATTACTTGTTTGTCTCTCTTTGTGTAAGTGTGCCGCTGTCTCTTCCTGAACCTGCAGTGTCAGTTTTCACCCACTAACGTGGGTTTAAACTGACGTTGCAGGGTCCTTTATTTTTCTTTCTTTGATTTTTTTTCTTTATTTTCCCCCGCTCCCATCTAATGGACCCTGCAACTGCCGACCCCCATTACACTCACAAAAGGGAGCAACTTCTTCTCCCATTAGTCCGTGTAGTGTGGTTTGCCATTTTATTACTGCGCAAAGGTGCGGTAAAGAGATAGTCGCAATTTTGGGGGCAAAATTTTAGTATTGTTCCTTCAAAAGCACTTTTGAAACCACTTTCACTCCTACGTGAGTACTGCTTACTTCGTGAACGCCTGCCTCGATCATGTGAGTGGATGGAAAGGGCTCTGGGGTCACTACCAACTTGTGAACTGACCGGGTAAGGCATGCACGTCTGGTCCCCTTGCTGCTTGCCGGACTTCTGCCTCTCTCTCTGGCCAGCCCCGCTTGGCCCTCCTCCCATCCCCACCTGCGAGGCTAAGAACCTCGGGGTCATCTTTGACTCCACACTTTCCTTCTCCTCCCACATCTCAGAGGTTTCTAAAAAGTCAAACTTCCTACTGCACCTCCTCAGAGGTACTCTTCCTTTCCTCTCCTTCCCCCAGAAGCTCACTGTCTCCCAAGCTCTGGTTCTCTCTAGGTTAGACTATTGTAACAGCCTCTTTCTAAATGTACCTGCCTCTACTCTTCGCCCTCTGCAACTAATCCAGAACAGGACTGCGAGACGTGTCCTTTGCCTCAAGCCCTCGGATCATATCTCTCCAGCTCTGAAATCTCTCCATTGGCTCCCAGTGGATGCAAGGATTACATTTAAAACCCTCTGCATTGTCCACGAGGCTTTCTAGGGCCTGGGCCCAAAATACCCACAGCTATCCCTCCGCAAATACCTCCCCTCTCGAGCCCTTTGCTCCTCTACCTCTAACTCCCTCAGGGTCAGTCGTTTTTCAAAGAAACAAGCTGGGGGGAGATCTCTGTCTTCAGCTGGGGCCTCCCTCTGGAATAGCCTCCCTGCCACTCTAAAACTTGAGGAGAACCATCTCCGATTCCGGAAGCACCTCAAGACCTTCCTCTTTGCATCTGCCTTTGCTCCCCCTCTGCCCTGCTGATATGCTCTCTTGGCACTGTGCACCTGGCCACCCTCCTGTTCACCCTGCCACCCTTCTGCACTTCCTCACAGCCACCCCTCACACTGGGCACTGTACCTGTAACCCCTACATTCCCCAACCCCCATTTTCTTCTTTTTATGCACTTATCGGATTTACCCAGTTCTGCTGATGTAAATACAGCACTTGCCACTTCCTGATCGCACTACTCCTTTTTATTGCTTCATTATCTATTTATTTGTACTTATTATTATTTATCTGTTCTCCTCTGCTCTGCACTTTCCACTCTCCCCCTTCCATGCACTTTTCCCCATTATCTTTCACATGCACTTGCACATTCTCCATGTCACTGGGCCTAGTAAGATCGTTGTTTTGTTCTCCCCTTTTTCCCCTCCCTTGCCTGTCGCGCTCTGAAACACTTGTGTACGAGCGCGATGCAAATAAAATATCATATCATATCATATCTCTGGTTCCTCATGACCCAGTAAACTGCTTCTCTTAGTCTGCCCACGCCCACGCCATCTGCAACAGGAACTCTCTTGCTCCCGAGGCCCTCTGGTGCACACGAGCCATCGGAAACGGCCTCCTGGGAAGGAAAGCTTTCCTCACTTTCACTTCCTGATGCACAATGTCTGCAGAGAAGGTCCTCAGAGGTCAAGCCTCACTCTTGCATGCTTTCCGCTGTGCAACCTCTGCAGTTCAGGCTTCTGGGGGCACAGACCCTTTCAGGACTGGCAGCTGGTATCTGTCGTACAGTGGTCCCAAAGTCTTCTCCCTCCTCCAGCTACTGCTTTAGCTGCCAGCATGAATCACACTGCTGCTGCTCCCTCTGCTTCTGCAACTTGCTCCTGCTCTTGCTAATGGCCTGCACCTAAGGGGGCCTTTTAAGCCTCTCAGTCCCCCTCAGGTGTGGGTCTGAATTAACAATCTGACCACTCCTGCAGCATTGTATTTTTTCAGCCCTATTCTTGGTCCCAGTACTTAGGGAATTACGGGAATTGAATTCCCAAATGGCAAAGTTTGTTTTTCTTACTTCTATTTTACAATAAGCCTTCAGAAGGTTGGCGCCTCAGGGGAAGTTGAACAAGGGGGTTTCCAATTCCTCCTGAACTGCTTCCACCCTAATGTGATCCTCGTGCAGAACACCACCCCTAGGGTCAAGATCAGAAAGCGTTTGCCTTTCCCTGGCCACATGAGAAGGCTCCCAGGCCAGGTTTTCTGGTGGAATCATTGCTGCTTCATCACACTCTCCCAGCACCTTCCTAATCTGGTCTGCATTTTTCTCTGTCTTTTTACACTCCATCTTCTGACATTATCTTGTATAACCTTTCTCCTCTGCCTCTCACTCTCTCTCTCTCTCTTCCTTCTAATCCTGTTGTCATGTCACTACTCTGATCTCTACTTTGCTGCAACAACCTTTTTGGATATGATGCCTGGCTCAATGTCTAGGAATATAGTGCCCTGTACACCCAGGAATGCCAAGGCCCGATTCACTATATTCATTATCCAAATCACATTTCAGAATGTAATGACCTGCACTGTAAACTACACCCAGGGATATAGTGCCCTGCTCATAATATTCCCTCTCTGACCCCTCTTGCTACTTACCACCTCTGCTCCCCCTAACTCAAGCCTTACTTCTCTATCTCAAACCTTTATCCACCTACATACAAAAAGGCAAAATCAGTAACAATCGTTCAACCCTAACCTCTTACTTTTACTCTTTCCCAACATGCAAAATGTCTCCTTGATGTCCTCCTCCACCTGTTGCACAATCTTCTCTGATCACTTGGTCATCCTTTCTCCTCCTCTGTCTTGACCCAAAAAATTCTTACTACATACTGAATCTGTGGGATTTTATAGCCCTCTCTATCCTGCCTAGAAAGTTCACTGTGCTCCCATTGGCTACCGCGTCAGCCGCTTCCCTGGGCCAATGCCCAGGTAAGCTAATTACAACTCTTTCCATCTCCTGCCCTTTCTGGCAGGAGTTAACCCAGGAAGTCTATAAAAGGACCTTATCCATAACCCCCTTTTGGCCTCCATTTTCTTGCAGGATGCCATGCAGTCTCTGGCTTTGTGTGTTCTCTCTTCCTCTGCTGGATGAAGTATGTCATTACCCAAATGGGGGTGGGAGTCTTCCCTGATTTCCCTAATACTGGACAATGGCTCCAGTTCCGACACAGCTGCTCCACTGTTTGCCTGAATCTGGGGATGCTATGGTGGGTGTTGAGTTTCTCATTTCACTTCTGTATGGACAAGCCTAGTCCATTTCTATTTGAGCAACCATTCTGTTCCTCCTGTTACAGACCAGGTCTTGTCTGTTGGATCCAGGTGCATTGTGGTACTTGTTTTCACATTTATTACGTTCTGCTGCTTTCTGGATCTATTCCAGGTTTCTCGGTGCATGCTGGTCACTGTAGTCTGTGGGTCTTGGCTTGATACATCAGAGTTCTTGGAAATTACGTGAAAGATCAAAGAAAGATGCTTAGCTAGGACAGAAAATGATAGGCATTGGCCCAGCGATAGAGGCAACAATCACATACACATTTCCACACCTACCGGGCAGCCAAGGAAAGGGGCCCTCCTCAACTTGTGCCCTTTCATATTACTTTGCATTATGTTAAGGTGGCCCAAAAGTCCCAGGTAAGCCCAGAGTCAATCCAAACCAGACTCAATGACTGAGTAGACAAACTGCATGGCAAAACCCAAATCTTTTCACATTGAAACAAAGCTGGGACAGCATACAAGCATTGAACTCTCATCACTCTCACCGTACTTATCATAACAATTCCTTAAGTACTCCAAGCTTGACATCACTGATGTCATAACATAATATCAGTTTACAAAACCTACGGGCAATGAGGACAGGTTAGTGGGTTTGGCTATATATAGCTTCCATACAGGTTAAACGTTTCATTGGGTTATCTGATGGCTCCACCTAGAACCACCCCTATGTTGATAAAAGGCTACATTACATCATCGTCACAGCAAGGGGTTGGATCACATACTACGTGATGGGAAGCATGTCTCTAAGGATCTGCATAGGTTGGCACATTGCTTACCAATATTGGACACTTGGCAGGTCTTCAGGATATAAGCCAGACCTATAGTAAGGGGAGAGAGACTCTTGGAACATTCTTCCTTCAATTAGAAGTTACCATCCCTCATTCTCAACCCATGAGCTATGGATGAAAACTTGCAATATACTTGATAGTCATACCAAAGGTAATATTTGATGTTTCCTTAGTAAACAAAAAAAACATAATAATGTATCTAAATATTTCATGAATAATCATACAGGTCATCATTACATGGTTCTTGCCATATTTCATGATCAATTAGACCAAAAGAGTCTTGCCACTATTTCATTAAGTTTTAAATAGCTAGGTAAAGATACATTTAAAATTGTTGTACCTATTTATGGAAAGATTAATTTGTATCTAGTTATAGAAAAGACACATAGGACTATAGGTAAGAATATTCTGTGCTGCCTCTTAAATGGTGCTACCACATGAAAAACTTAAGTTCACTTTTTACGTGCATTTTAAGTGTCTCTGTATAGCCTACCAACAACCATTAGGATATAGACTAGTCTCCCTCAATCAAACTCTCTGTGGCTATATTGTTTTGTTGTATTTTACAATGATGCTATATTTAACTTACACACAAATTCTATATGTTTACAGTACATTTTTATATTTTGTGTAGCTTTTGGTCCGAGCTTTCTCTTGTATTTACAACATGTTTTTCGCTAGACAAATTTAATCACTTTTGTGGCCTCAAACAGCAAAAAAGGAATAAGTAATCCTTTGGCCATCTTATTCTGTCCCTACTTATTATTATCAACGATAATCATGCCAGTCGTATACATTTGTATTGTACTTTTATTAGGTTATAGTCTTATTTTGAAACTTTATATCCTGAAAATGTCTCATCAGATGAATCTGATGAGCATAATGTGTTAATGCTGTAGCGGAACTCAATCCGTGGACTTGATTTTCGGTTGAAGTTAGTTCATCAATACAGGAATACACAGACAAGAAGATCACAGAGATGGGCAGATCGCCATACAATTCTAGTATGTAATTCCCCTCCTCCACTAAAATTACTTCTTTTTATACCTGTTTTGCTCGATTAGTTACAATACAATGAGTGGAATATTGCCATGAGATAAGGGAAGGCATGTCTTCTCCATTTAATACAACACCATCTTATATGTGGGTAGGTTATCCCAGACACCCAAGGAGAACATTAAGAGGCCGATTCATGGAATAATTAGCGCGGCGCAAGTGGGCAAAAACGTGCGAATCGCAGTGGAATAGCGAAAATCGCAGTGCAAGTGCGAAAATCGCACGAAAAGCAGCGCACGTCGATTCATGGAAGGCCGTGCGCGAGAAAACCAGCGGATGTGCGATAAAAAAGTGCGTGGCGCACGTTGGCGCACGTTGGCGCACAGGCCATCTAACAGCGTGCGCCAGGTCACAGCGAAAATCGCACAGGCCACAGCGAAATTCGCACATAGCGCAGCGCAGGCAATAAAAGTAGGCGGAACACGGGCGTAACACTCGGAATGGGGAACAACTTGCCAAAACGTGGGCGTCACGGGGGAAGTACAGGGCACAAGTGCGCGGAACGCCCACACGCTCGCCTACAACACGTATTCATGGAATAGAATAGGGGAAAAAAGCGCACGCTCAAACCAGCGCACAGGCACAAACACGACCGCCACAAGAAAGGAGGCGGTAGCGTCTCTGCGGCTGTAAGAAATGTGCGCCAAAAGGTGCTCCAACAAATAGCACCTATATACTGCCATGATGAATGTCCCATACTGTGGCCCTCCAGGAAAAATGACGTGCAAAGGGGTACCCACAAACACGGACACCCGCTGACAAAAAATACGTGTGCATGTATACCGGGGTGCGCGGGAAGTGTCACACGCGATTTGCAGGGTACGTGCATCACAGGGGTTCGCGTGAAGTTATTCACGCGATCGGGCCTGGGGGAGCGGGCTACGTGTATTACAGGGGTTCGCGTGAAGTTCCTCACGCGATCGGGCCTGGGGGAGCGGGCTACGTGTATTACAGGGGTTCGCGTGAAGTTCCTCACGCGATCGGGCCTGGGGGAGCGGGCTACCTGTATTACAGGGGTTCGCGTGAAGTTTCACACGCGAATAGCCTGGGGACGTGAATTTGAGGGGTGCGCGGGAAGTTCCACACGCGATCGGGCCTGGGGGAGCGGGCTACGTGTATTACAGGGGTTCGCGTGAAGTTCCTCACGCGATCGGGCCTGGGGGAGCGGGCTACGTGTATTACAGGGGTTCGCGTGAAGTTCCTCACGCGATCGGGCCTGGGGGAGCGGGCTACGTGTATTTCAGGGGTTCGCGTGAAGTTCCACACGCGATCGGGCCTGGGGGAGCGGGCTACGTGTATTACAGGGGTTCGCGTGAAGTTCCTCACGCGATCGGGCCTGGGGGAGCGTGCTACGTGTATTTCAGGGGTTCGCGTGAAGTTTCACACGCGAATAGCCTGGGGACGTGAATTTGAGGGGTGCGCGGGAAGTTCCACACGCGATCGGGCCTGGGGGAGCGGGCTACGTGTATTACAGGGGTTCGCGTGAAGTTCCTCACGCGATCGGGCCTGGGGGAGCGGGCTACGTGTATTTCAGGGGTTCGCGTGAAGTTCCACACGCGATCGGGCCTGGGGGAGCGGGCTACGTGTATTACAGGGGTTCGCGTGAAGTTCCTCACGCGATCGGGCCTGGGGGAGCGTGCTACGTGTATTTCAGGGGTTCGCGTGAAGTTTCACACGCGAATAGCCTGGGCGCGTGAATTTGAGGGGTGCGCGGGAAGTTCCACACGCGATCGGGCCTGGGGGAGCGGGCTACGTGTATTACAGGGGTTCGCGTGAAGTTCCTCACGCGATCGGGCCTGGGGGAGCGTGCTACGTGTATTTCAGGGGTTCACGTGAAGTTTCACACGCGAATAGCCTGGGCGCGTGAATTTGAGGGGTGCGCGGGAAGTTCCTCACGCGATCGGGCCTGGGGGAGCGGGCTACGTGTATTACAGGGGTTCGCGGGAAGTTCCACACGCGAATAGCCTGGGCGCATGTATTTCAGGGGTTCGCGGGAAGTTCCACACGCGAATAGCCTGGGCGCGTGTATTTCAGGGGTGCGCGGGAAGTTCCACACGCGAATAGCCTGGGCGCGTGTATTTCAGGGGTGCGCGGGAAGTTCCACACGCGAATAGCCTGGGCGCGTGTATTTCAGGGGTTCGCGGGAAGTTCCACACGCGAATAGCCTGGGCGCGTGAATTTGAGGGGTGCGCGGGAAGTTCCACACGCGAATAGCCTGGGCGCGTGTATTTCAGGGGTGCGCGGGAAGTTCCACACGCGAATAGCCTGGGCGCGTGTATTTCAGGGGTGCGCGGGAAGTTCCACACGCGAATAGCCTGGGCGCGTGTATTTCAGGGGTGCGCGGGGAGTTCCACACGCGAATAGCCTGGGCCCGTGCATTTCAGGGGTGCGCGGGAAGTTCCACACGCGAATAGCCTGGGCGCGTGTATTTCAGGGGTGCGCGGGAAGTTTTACACGCGAATAGCCTGGGCGCGTGTATTTCAGGGGTGCGCGGGAAGTTTTACACGCGAATAGCCTGGGCGCGTGTATTTCAGGGGTGCGCGGGAAGTTTTACACGCGATTTCTGCACGGTACGTGTATTTCAGGGGTGCCGGGGAGTCCCACATGTGATTTGACAGTGTGGTTCCTCCCAGGTGTACCCTGTACACCCTCCACGGCCCCTGCAGGCAGCCCACACCACAGGGGACTACCCTGCATCCCTGGTCATGTCCCGCAGGCAGCCCACCCAACATGGGCATGCCCCCCAGCAAAGGCACATGTCTCCTTGAACTAATGAACACCAACACATGTCCCCTTGCACCCCCACCCCCCAGCACTGTGGGGCACATGCCAGCAGTCCCCCACCCATGTCCAACTCATGTCCCCCACCACCCCCACCCCCCAGCACTGTGGGGCACCTGCCAGTAGGCCCCCACCCATGTCCAACTCATGTCTCCCACCACCCCCACCCCCCAGCCACCAGGGTCACCCTCCACCAGGGCCCCACTCATGTCTCCCACCACCCCCACCCCCCAGCACTGTGGGGCACCTGCCAGCAGGCCCCCACCCATGTCCAACTCATGTCTCCCACCACCCCCACCCCCCAGCACTGTGGGGCACCTGCCAGTAGGCCCCCACCCATGTCCAACTCATGTCTCCCACCACCCCCACCCCCCAGCCACCAGGGTCACCCTCCACCAGGGCCCCACTCATGTCTCCCACCACCCCCACCCCCCAGCACTGTGGGGCACCTGCCAGCAGGCCCCCACCCATGTCCAACTCATGTCTCCCACCACCCCCACCCCCCAGCACTGTGGGGCACCTGCCAGTAGGCCCCCACCCATGTCCAACTCATGTCTCCCACCACCCCCACCCCCCAGCCACCAGGGTCACCCTCCACCAGGGCCCCACTCATGTCTCCCACCACCCCCACCCCCCAGCACTGTGGGGCACCTGCCAGCAGGCCCCCACCCATGTCCAACTCATGTCTCCCACCACCCCCACCCCCCAGCCACCAGGGTCACCCTCCACCAGGGCCCCACTCATGTCTCCCACCACCCCCACCCCCCAGCACTGTGGGGCACCTGCCAGCAGGCCCCCACCCATGTCCAACTCATGTCTCCCACCACCCCCACCCCCCAGCACTGTGGGGCACCTGCCAGTAGGCCCCCACCCATGTCCAACTCATGTCTCCCACCACCCCCACCCCCCAGCCACCAGGGTCACCCTCCACCAGGGCCCCACTCATGTCTCCCACCACCCCCACCCCCCAGCACTGTGGGGCACCTGCCAGCAGGCCCCCACCCATGTCCAACTCATGTCTCCCACCATCCCCACCCCCCAGCACTGTGGGGCACCTGCCAGTAGGCCCCCACCCATGTCCAACTCATGTCTCCCACCACCCCCACCCCCCAGCACTGTGGGGCACCTGCCAGTAGGCCCCCACCCATGTCCAACTCATGTCTCCCACCACCCCCACCCCCCAGCCACCAGGGTCACCCTCCACCAGGGCCCCACTCATGTCTCCCACCACCCCCACCCCCCAGCACTGTGGGGCACCTGCCAGCAGGCCCCCACCCATGTCCAACTCATGTCTCCCACCACCCCCACCCCCCAGCACTGTGGGGCACCTGCCAGCAGTCCCCCACCCATGTCCAACTCATGTCCCCCACCACCCCCACCCCCCAGCACTGTGGGGCACCTGCCAGTAGGCCCCCACCCATGTCCAACTCATGTCCCCCACCACCCCCACCCCCCAGCACTGTGGGGCACCTGCCAGTAGGCCCCCACCCATGTCCAACTCATGTCTCCCACCACCCCCACCACCCAGCACTGTGGGGCACCTGCCAGCAGGCCCCCACCCATGTCCAACTCATGTCACCCACCACCCCCACACCCCAGCAGTGCAGGGTCACCCTCCAGCAGGCCCCCACTCAAGTCTACCACCACCCCCAACCCCCAGCAGTGCAGGGTCACCCTCCACCAGGGCCCCACTCATGTCTCCCACCACCCCCACACCCCAGCAGTGCAGGGTCACCCTCCACCAGGCCCCCACCCATGTCTACCACCACCCCCACCCCCCAGCCACCAGGGTCACCCTCCACCAGGCCCCCACTCATGTCCCCTATCACCCCCAGCCACCAGGGTCACCCTCCACCAGGCCCCCACTCATGTCTCCCATCACCCCCACACCGCAGCAGTGCAGGGTCACCCTCCACCAGGCCCCCACTCATGTCTCCCACCACCCCCACCCCCCAGCCACCAGGGGCACCCTCCACCAGGCCCCCACTCATGTCACCCACCACCCCCACCCCCCAGCCACCAGGGGCAGCCTCCACCAGGCCCCCACTCATGTCTCCCACCACCCCCACTCCCCAGCAGTGCAGGCTCAACCTCCACCAGGCCCCCACTCATGTCCCCCTGCACCCCCACTCCCCTGCCACCATGTGCAGCCCCCACCAGGTCCTCACAATCCCCAATTATGTGCGTAATGGTCAGCCTCCACAGCCAAAAAGCCCTACCAAGTAACCCATTCACCCACATGGAAATGGAAATCACATGTTACACCCCCAATGTACATGAAGCAAATGAACCCATGTCCGTCACACACATATTTTCAAATTGAATGGGAAAACACACAACATGACATGCATGAAACCAATGAGATGAAACCACACAGTGAACAATGGAAAAAAAAATGTATTGAAAAAAATACAAATGCCAAAGAAAGAAAACTAACTACAATGTAAATGTGAAAAAATAAGCTGCATGTCCGCATAATAACACAAAACTAGAAAATCAAATCAAAAAAATTTTGTCCAAAGTGAAATGTAAAAACTCTCCATGCAACAAAGAACTATGTACAAAAATAACAAGGGTCCATCATCACAACTGAACTAAGGAAACCTCCTAAAAAACCTACCTAAATATCAACTATATACAAAAAGTGGAGCAGTGTCCGTCGACTCCAAATAATAATAAGAACGAAAGGAAACCTAAAACTAAAGAACTATATACAAAGGCGGCGGGCAAGTCCAGCGGCTCACTCTGTGGTGTTCCGGGCCAGGGCATCATCGAACTCCTGTTCGATGTCCCGGAGGCGGTCCAGTTCCATGGCCCCGAGGGTCCGCAGGGACGACGCCGTGTCCTCCTCCAACCCCCTGCGGATTGCCTCGAGGCACTCGGCCCGCCTCAGGGCCCTCCGCATGGAGTTCTCCGCCCTGACCATTGTGAGCCGCGCCTCTTCCGCCCGCCGCCGCTCCGCACCTATGGCGTGGCCCAACCGCTGCCACACGGAAGACACTCTCTGTCCTGGGTCCTCCTGCCCTCTGGCCGATGCCTGCCCCTCCGATGTCGAAGGCCCCGAGCCTTCATGGCTCCCACCATCTTGCTGCTGCTGCTGCTCTGCCTCTGCCCGTGCACTGCCTCCTGCTGCCTGCACATCCTCCGCCGGCTGGGGTGCACCTGTTGATGTGGCCACCCCTGCTGGAAGTCCGACTCCCGACTGTGGCAGGGATGCCTCCTCCACCAGCCTGGCCGCACTGTCAGAGGCAGCTCCACAGGGCACCCAGGTGACTGATGGGTGGGAAGATGGCACAGAGGACGACTGGCGCATAGGGGGTCCAGTTGAGGAGGGGGTCGGAGCAAGCCCCATCAGACAGCGGAATCCGGCCTGGGTGACCTGTCCCAGCAGGCTGACGTGGTCAACGAGCCATTCGAGATGACGTGCAGTCTCTCCATGAAAAGACTGCAGGTCACCTCGCATGGCCCGTTGACGCAACGCCACACCAGCCAGGACAGGCTCAACCCGGACCTGGATGGCCACGTCCGCAGGCAGAGGAAGGCCAGTTGACGTCAGCTCATCCCCTGCCTGAAAACGGGTCTGGACGTAGGCATCCCTGCTGGTGCAAGATGATGCAGGGACAGGATCGGGGACAGGATTGCACACAGGCACCTCCGCGGCCGCCTGTGCTGCCTCCTGTCCCTGGTCCTGCACTGCACCACTAGCACCAGTGGGATCCCCACCTCCAGACCCTGTCTCTGGTGCTTGCGCGGCCCCCTCCTCCACCAAACCCCCCACCAACCTGGATGACTCCGTGCCATCTTCCCCTGTTGGGCCCTGTGGGGTCCCAGCTGCCCCTTCTGCTGCCGAGGAGTCCAACTGCAACCTCCGCCTCTTGGACCTCCCCCCGGCAGCTGCGGCCTGGGACGCGGCACCGGACTCCTCACTCCCCGACGAGATGACAACACGGGAGGGGAGCCGGGCCTTGCGTCTCCGGCTGGCGGTCGGATCCCCGCCGCTGTGCTCCACAGCACCTTCTCCGCCCTCTTCATCAGTTGACGCTGCAGACAGGGAGAAACAAAACACAGGCATCAGGGCACTGTACAATGGACACATACACGCACGACAGTTGCACATGAGTGGCATTGGCAAACCTCAGACATGTCATCACAATCCCCAACACACATGTCATTGCAACTGGCACACATGAGCCATACCACAGCCATATCGCAACTGCCACCACCATCCCTACACATACAACAGCATCAGCAGCCAAAGGGGAGCCATACATCACATGCAACACAGGAAGTGCACCACACATGTACACACACCACCACACTTGCATGCATGTCTACACCTCTGCCAAGTGTCGCACTGTTCAGACGGGCATCCATGTCACATCTGCCAATCAGGCTTCCACATACCGCTGTCACATGCATCCATGTAGCATCACTGTTGCACCTTTGACAAATACACACACATGCACATGTACACAGTGCTCATACATGCAGCCGAAAACAACATACATGCCTGACATCACGGACATGTCTACTTACATACACATTCATCCAAACATGTGTGCACGCACAACTGCATTTGCCATGCAAGCCCACACACACAAGCACCATCCATGTCTCACACATTACAGCCCTCGCATGTGTCAGCCCCACGGCCCTGTACACCCCCACCCATACTCCACCCCATACAAACAGATGTGCAACCGGCACAATGGGGAATGATCACCACACGCCCTGCTCACAACCAGGATGCATGTACACTCACCGCTCGACTCCAGACGGCTCTGCTTCTCTAGGACCTGGACGTGGAGCGCTGGGGATATGCGTTCCAGGACCCCCATCTGTTCTTCCGACAAGTGGCCCCGGCGCCCCTTGGCATCCGCTGCCTTCAAGAGGCGCCGGGCCTTGTTCAGGGTCCTGGACCTGAAGTCCTCCCAGCGCTTCCTGACATGTTGTAAGTCCCGGACTGCCACCCCCTCCGCGTTGATGGCAGTCACGATGTCAGTCCAGATCCGAGTCCATCCTTCCTTGTCGGCGCGGGAACTTCCAAAGAGGGCATCATACTGCCCCAGGACTTGCTCCACCAGGACACCAACTTCGGTGGCACTGAAGCTGGTGCCCCTCTGCCTCTCTGGCCGGGGGTTGTCAGTGGTCACAGATGGTGTTAGCCCCGACATGACAACCCCAGAGGCAGGAGTGGGTGGGCAACTGGGTCCTGGGGCTGGGCTGTGGAGCGATGGAATTCCAGTCGGGAGTCTTCTGTTCCAGCAGGGGTGGTCACAGCAACAGCACCCCTGGCTGATGTGCAGGCAGCAAATGGCAGTGCACGTGGGCAGCAGGCAGTCAGGCAGCAGCAGATAGCAGGTGGGAGCGTGCTCGGGGCTCTGGGGGGCAGTAATTCGGCCTTCTGGGCAGGAGCGTGGTCTCCCGTGTGCTCACGCGTGGCCAGCTTGGTACGGAGTGAATTGGCACGTGAAAATCCTGCACGTCAGCGTGAAAACCGAGGAAAGGCCCTTAGCGCGTAAGCGCGTCAGCACGCATACGCGATTCCATTGGACCAAAGGCCCTCAGCGCGTAGGCGCGTCTGTGACGTGACCCGCACGGGTGTTTCCCACACAGCACGTGATGACAGAGCACACGTGGAAAGACTGCACGTCAGAGTCTCATCGCGTGTAATTGGACAAAAGTGCGTGTACACGCGATTGGCCTATGTACGTGTATATGAGGTGTGCGCGGACACTTACACACGCAAGTACGTCAGCGCACCTGTATCCCGGTGTACGGCCATTTCCACCAATCACACGCAATGAGACTCTAACGTGCAGTCTTTCCACGTGTGCTGTCATCACGTGCTGTGTGGAAAACACCCGTGCGGGTCACGTCACAGACGCGCCTACGCGCTGAGGGCCTTTGGTCCAATGGAATCGCGTATGCGTGCTGACGCGCTTACGCGCTAAGGGCCTTTCCTCGGTTTTCACGCTGACGTGCAGGATTTTCACGTGCCAATTCACTCCGTACCAAGCTGGCCACGCGTGAGCACACGGGAGACCACGCTCCTGCCCAGAAGGCCGAATTACTGCCCCCCAGAGCCCCGAGCACGCTCCCACCTGCTATCTGCTGCTGCCTGACTGCCTGCTGCCCACGTGCACTGCCATTTGCTGCCTGCACATCAGCCAGGGGTGCTGTTGCTGTGACCACCCCTGCTGGAACAGAAGACTCCCGACTGGAATTCCATCGCTCCACAGCCCAGCCCCAGGACCCAGTTGCCCACCCACTCCTGCCTCTGGGGTTGTCATGTCGGGGCTAACACCATCTGCGACCACTGACAACCCCCGGCCAGAGAGGCAGAGGGGCACCAGCTTCAGTGCCACCGAAGTTGGTGTCCTGGTGGAGCAAGTCCTGGGGCAGTATGATGCCCTCTTTGGAAGTTCCCGCGCCGACAAGGAAGGACGGACTCGGATCTGGACTGACATCGTGACTGCCATCAACGCGGAGGGGGTGGCAGTCCGGGACTTACAACATGTCAGGAAGCGCTGGGAGGACTTCAGGTCCAGGACCCTGAACAAGGCCCGGCGCCTCTTGAAGGCAGCGGATGCCAAGGGGCGCCGGGGCCACTTGTCGGAAGAACAGATGGGGGTCCTGGAACGCATATCCCCAGCGCTCCACGTCCAGGTCCTAGAGAAGCAGAGCCGTCTGGAGTCGAGCGGTGAGTGTACATGCATCCTGGTTGTGAGCAGGGCGTGTGGTGATCATTCCCCATTGTGCCGGTTGCACATCTGTTTGTATGGGGTGGAGTATGGGTGGGGGTGTACAGGGCCGTGGGGCTGACACATGCGAGGGCTGTAATGTGTGAGACATGGATGGTGCTTGTGTGTGTGGGCTTGCATGGCAAATGCAGTTTTGCGTGCACACATGTTTGGATGAATGTGTATGTAAGTAGACATGTCCGTGATGTCAGGCATGTATGTTGTTTTCGGCTGCATGTATGAGCACTGTGTACATGTGCATGTGTGTGTATTTGTCAAAGGTGCAACAGTGATGCTACATGGATGCATGTGACAGCGGTATGTGGAAGCCTGATTGGCAGATGTGACATGGATGCCCGTCTGAACAGTGCGACACTTGGCAGAGGTGTAGACATGCATGCAAGTGTGGTGGTGTGTGTACATGTGTGGTGCACTTCCTGTGTTGCATGTGATGTATGGCTCCCCTTTGGCTGCTGATGCTGTTGTATGTGTAGGGATGGTGGTGGCAGTTGCGATATGGCTGTGGTATGGCTCATGTGTGCCAGTTGCAATGACATGTGTGTTGGGGATTGTGATGACATGTCTGAGGTTTGCCAATGCCACTCATGTGCAACTGTCGTGCGTGTATGTGTCCATTGTACAGTGCCCTGATGCCTGTGTTTTGTTTCTCCCTGTCTGCAGCGTCAACTGATGAAGAGGGCGGAGAAGGTGCTGTGGAGCACAGCGGCGGGGATCCGACCGCCAGCCGGAGACGCAAGGCCCGGCTCCCCTCCCGTGTTGTCATCTCGTCGGGGAGTGAGGAGTCCGGTGCCGCGTCCCAGGCCGCAGCTGCCGGGGGGAGGTCCAAGAGGCGGAGGTTGCAGTTGGACTCCTCGGCAGCAGAAGGGGCAGCTGGGACCCCACAGGGCCCAACAGGGGAAGATGGCACGGAGTCATCCAGGTTGGTGGGGGGTCTGGTGGAGGAGGAGGCCGTGCAAGCACCAGAGACGGGGTCTGGAGGTGGGGATCCCACTGGTGCTAGTGGTGCAGTCCAGGACCAGGGACAGGAGGCAGCACAGGCGGCCGCGGAGGTGCCTGTGTGCAATCCTGTCCCCGATCCTGTCCCTGCATCATCTTGCACCAGCAGGGATGCCTACGTCCAGACCCGTTTTCAGGCAGGGGATGAGCTGACGTCAACTGGCCTTCCTCTGCCTGCGGACGTGGCTATCCAGGTCCGGGTTGAGCCTGTCCTGGCTGGTGTGGCGTTGCGTCAACGGGCCATGCGAGGTGACCTGCAGTCTTTTCATGGAGAGACTGCACGTCATCTCGAATGGCTCGTTGACCACGTCAGCCTGCTGGGACAGGTCACCCAGACAGGATTCCTCCGTCTGATGGGGCTTGTTCCGACCCCCTCCTCAACTGGACCCCCTACGCGCCAGTCGTCCTCTGTGCCATCTTCCCACCCATCAGTCACCTGGGTGCCCTGTGGAGCTGCCTCTGACAGTGCGGCCAGGCTGGTGGAGGAGGCATCCCTGCCACAGTCGGGAGTCGGACGTCCAGCAGGGGTGGCCACATCAACAGGTGCACCCCAGCCGGCGGAGGATGTGCAGGCAGCAGGAGGCAGTGCACGGGCAGAGGCAGAGCAGCAGCAGCAGCAAGATGGTGGGAGCCATGAAGGCTCGGGGCCTTCGACATCGGAGGGGCAGGCATCGGCCGGAGGGCAGGAGGACCCAGGACAGAGAGTGTCTTCCGTGTGGCAGCGGTTGGGCCACGCCATAGGTGCGGAGCGGCGGCGGGCGGAAGAGGCGCGGCTCACAATGGTCAGGGCGGAGAACTCCATGCGGAGGGCCCTGAGGCGGGCCGAGTGCCTCGAGGCTATCCGCAGGGGGTTGGAGGAGGACACGGCGTCGTCCCTGCGGACCCTCGGGGCCATGGAACTGGACCGCCTCCGGGACATCGAACAGGAGTTCGATGATGCCCTGGCCCGGAACACCACAGAGTGAGCCGCTGGACTTGCCCGCCGCCTTTGTATATAGTTCTTTAGTTTTAGGTTTCCTTTGTTTTTTCTTATGATTTGGAGTCGACGGACACTGCTCCACTTTTTGTATATAGTTGATATTTAGGTAGGTTTTTTAGGAGGTTTCCTTAGTTCTGTTGTGATGATGGACCCTTGTTATTTTTGTACATAGTTCTTTGTTGCACGGAGAGTTTTGACATTTAACTTTGGACAAAATTTTTTTGATTAGATTTTCTAGTTTTGTGTTTTTATGCGGACATGCAGCTTCTTTTTTCACATTTACATTGTAGTTAGTTTTCTTTCTTTAGCATTCGTATTTTTTTCTAATACATTTTTTTTTACATTGTTCACTGTGTGGTTTCATCTCATTGGTTTCATGCATGTCATGTTGTGTGTTTTCCCATTCAATTGGAAAATATGTGTGTGACGGACATGGGTTCATTTGCTTCATGAACATTGGGGGTGTAACATGTGATTTCCATTTCCATGTGGGTGAATGGGTTACTTGGTAGGGCTTTTTGGCTGTGGAGGCTGACCATTACGCACATTGTGAGGACCTGGTGGGGGCTGCACATGGTGGCAGGGGGGTGGGGGTGGTGGGAGACATGAGTGGGGGCCTGGTGGAGGGTGCCCCTGGTGGCTGGGGGGTGGGGGTGGTGGGAGACATGAGTGGGGGCCTGGTGGAGGGTGACCCTGGTGGCTGGGGGGTGGGGGTGGTGGGAGACATGAGTGGGGGCCTGGTGGAGGGTGACCCTGGTGGCTGGGGGGTGGGGGTGGTGGGTGACATGAGAGGGGGCCTGGTGGAGGGTGACCCTGGTGGCTGGGGGGTGGGGGTGGTGGGAGACATGAGTGGGGGCCTGGTGGAGGGTGACCCTGGTGGCTGGGGGGTGGGGGTGGTGGGTGACATGAGAGGGGGCCTGGTGGAGGGTGACCCTGGTGGCTGGGGGGTGGGGGTGGTGGGAGACATGAGTGGGGGCCTGGTGGAGGGTGCCCCTGGTGGCGGGGGGGTGGGGGTGATAGGGGACATGAGTGGGGGCCTGGTGGAGGCTGCCCCTGCACTGCTGGGGGGTGGGGGTGGTGGGAGACATGAGTGGGGGCCTGGTGGAGGGTGACCCTGCACTGCTGGGGTGTGGGGGTGGTGGGAGACATGAGTGGGGGCCTGGTGGAGGGTGACCCTGGTGGCTGGGGGGTGGGGGTGGTGGGAGACATGAGTGGGGGCCTGGTGGAGGGTGCCCCTGGTGGCGGGGGGGTGGGGGTGGTGGTAGACATGAGTGGGGGCCTGGTGGAGGGTGCCCCTGCACTGCTGGGGGGTGGGGGTGGTGGGAGACATGAGTGGGGGCCTGGTGGAGGCTGCCCCTGGTGGCTGGGGGGTGGGGGTGGTGGGTGACATGAGTGGGGGCCTGGTGGAGGGTGACCCTGGTGGCTGGGGGGTGGGGGTGGTGGGTGACATGAGTGGGGGCCTGGTGGAGGCGGCCCCTGCACTGCTGGGGGGTGGGGGTGGTGGGAGACATGAGTGGGGGCCTGGTGGAGGGTGACCCTGGTGGCTGGGGGGTGGGGGTGGTGGGTGACATGAGTGGGGGCCTGGTGGAGGCTGCCCCTGCACTGCTGGGGTGTGGGGGTGGTGGGAGACATGAGTGGGGGCCTGGTGGAGGGTGACCCTGGTGGCTGGGGGGTGGGGGTGGTGGGTGACATGAGTGGGGGCCTGGTGGAGGGTGACCCTGGTGGCTGGGGGGTGGGGGTGGTGGGAGACATGAGTGGGGGCCTGGTGGAGGCTGCCCCTGCACTGCTGGGGGGTGGGGGTGGTGGGAGACATGAGTGGGGGCCTGGTGGAGGCTGCCCCTGCACTGCTGGGGGGTGGGGGTGGTGGGAGACATGAGTGGGGGCCTGGTGGAGGGTGACCCTGGTGGCTGGGGGGTGGGGGTGGTGGGAGACATGAGTGGGGGCCTGGTGGAGGGTGACCCTGGTGGCTGGGGGGTGGGGGTGGTGGGTGACATGAGTGGGGGCCTGGTGGAGGGTGACCCTGGTGGCTGGGGGGTGGGGGTGGTGGGTGACATGAGTGGGGGCCTGGTGGAGGCTGCCCCTGCACTGCTGGGGGGTGGGGGTGGTGGGAGACATGAGTGGGGGCCTGGTGGAGGCTGCCCCTGCACTGCTGGGGGGTGGGGGTGGTGGGAGACATGAGTGGGGGCCTGGTGGAGGGTGACCCTGGTGGCTGGGGGGTGGGGGTGGTGGGAGACATGAGTGGGGGCCTGGTGGAGGGTGACCCTGGTGGCTGGGGGGTGGGGGTGGTGGGAGACATGAGTGGGGGCCTGGTGGAGGGTGACCCTGGTGGCTGGGGGGTGGGGGTGGTGGGTGACCTGAGCGGGGGCCTGGTGGAGGGTGACCCTGGTGGCTGGGGGGTGGGGGTGGTGGGAGACATGAGTGGGGGCCTGGTGGAGGGTGCCCCTGGTGGCGGGGGGGTGGGGGTGATAGGGGACATGAGTGGGGGCCTGGTGGAGGCTGCCCCTGCACTGCTGGGGGGTGGGGGTGGTGGGAGACATGAGTGGGGGCCTGGTGGAGGGTGCCCCTGGTGGCGGGGGGGTGGGGGTGATAGGGGACATGAGTGGGGGCCTGGTGGAGGCTGCCCCTGCACTGCTGGGGGGTGGGGGTGGTGGTTGACATGAGTGGGGGCCTGGTGGAGGGTGACCCTGGTGGCTGGGGGGTGGGGGTGGTGGGAGACATGAGTGGGGGCCTGGTGGAGGGTGACCCTGGTGGCTGGGGGGTGGTGGGAGACATGAGTGGGGGCCTGGTGGAGGGTGACCCTGGTGGATGGGGGGTGGGGGTGGTGGGAGACATGAGTGGGGGCCTGGTGGAGGGTGACCCTGGTGGCTGGGGGGTGGGGGTGGTGGGAGACATGAGTGGGGGCCTGGTGGAGGGTGACCCTGGTGGCTGGGGGGTGGGGGTGGTGGGTGACATGAGAGGGGGCCTGGTGGAGGGTGACCCTGGTGGCTGGGGGGTGGGGGTGGTGGGAGACATGAGTGGGGGCCTGGTGGAGGGTGCCCCTGGTGGCGGGGGGGTGGGGGTGATAGGGGACATGAGTGGGGGCCTGGTGGAGGCTGCCCCTGCACTGCTGGGGGGTGGGGGTGGTGGGAGACATGAGTGGGGGCCTGGTGGAGGGTGCCCCTGGTGGCGGGGGGGTGGGGGTGATAGGGGACATGAGTGGGGGCCTGGTGGAGGCTGCCCCTGCACTGCTGGGGGGTGGGGGTGGTGGGAGACATGAGTGGGGGCCTGGTGGAGGGTGACCCTGGTGGCTGGGGGGTGGGGGTGGTGGGAGACATGAGTGGGGGCCTGGTGGAGGGTGACCCTGGTGGCTGGGGGGTGGGGGTGGTGGGTGACATGAGTGGGGGCCTGGTGGAGGGTGACCCTGGTGGCTGGGGGGTGGGGGTGGTGGGTGACATGAGGTGGGGCCTGGTGGAGGCTGCCCCTGCACTGCTGGGGGGTGGGGGTGGTGGGAGACATGAGTGGGGGCCTGGTGGAGGGTGACCCTGGTGGCTGGGGGGTGGGGGTGGTGGGTGACATGAGTGGGGGCCTGGTGGAGGGTGACCCTGGTGGCTGGGGGGTGGGGGTGGTGGGTGACATGAGTGGGGGCCTGGTGGAGGGTGACCCTGCACTGCTGGGGGGTGGGGGTGGTGGGAGACATGAGTGGGGGCCTGGTGGAGGGTGACCCTGGTGGCTGGGGGGTGGGGGTGGTGGGTGACATGAGTGGGGGCCTGGTGGAGGGTGACCCTGGTGGCTGGGGGATGGGGGTGGTGGGTGACATGAGTGGGGGCCTGGTGGAGGCTGCCCCTGCACTGCTGGGGGGTGGGGGTGGTGGGAGACATGAGTGGGGGCCTGGTGGAGGCTGCCCCTGCACTGCTGGGGGGTGGGGGTGGTGGGAGACATGAGTGGGGGCCTGGTGGAGGGTGACCCTGGTGGCTGGGGGGTGGGGGTGGTGGGTGACATGAGTGGGGGCCTGGTGGAGGCTGCCCCTGCACTGCTGGGGGGTGGGGGTGGTGGGAGACATGAGTGGGGGCCTGGTGGAGGGTGACCCTGGTGGCTGGGGGGTGGGGGTGGTGGGTGACATGAGTGGGGGCCTGGTGGAGGGTGACCCTGGTGGCTGGGGGGTGGGGGTGCAGGGGGACATGAGCAGGTGTGCAGGGTAGTCCCCTGTTTTGTGGGCTGCCTGCAGGGGCTGTGGAGGGTGTACAGGGAACACCTGTGAGGACCCACCCAGCCTAATTGCGTGTGATAATTCCCGCACACCCCTGTAATACACGTACCTGGCCAAATCGCATGTGAGAATTCCCGCGCACCCCTGTAATACACGTACCCAGCCGAATCGCGTGTAGAACTTCCCGTGTACCCCTGTAATACACGTACCCAGCCAAATCGCGTGTGATCATTCCCACATACCCCTGTAATACACGTACCCTGGCCAATCGCGTGTAGAACTTCCCACGCACCCCTGTAATACACGTACCAAGCCAAATCGCGTGTGATAATTCCCACGCACCCCTGTAATACACGTACCTGGCCAAATCGCTTGTGATAATTCCCGCGCACCCCTGTAATACACGTACCCAGCCGAATCGCGTGTAGAACTTCCCGTGTACCCCTGTAATACACGTACCCAGCCAAATCGCGTGTGATAATTCCCACATACCCCTGTAATACACGTACCCTGGCCAATCGCGTGTACAACTTCCCACGCACCCCTGTAATACACGTACCAAGCCAAATCGCGTGTGATAATTCCCACGCACCCCTGTAATACACGTACCTGGCCAAATCGCATGTGAGAATTCCCGCGCACCCCTGTAATACACGTACCCAGCCGAATCGCGTGTAGAACTTCCCGTGTACCCCTGTAATACACCTACCCAGCCAAATCGCGTGTGATAATTCCCGCGCACCCCTGGAATACACGTACCCAGCCAAATCGCGTGTGATAATTCCCGCGCACCCCTGGAATACACGTACCCAGCCAAATCGCGTGTGATAATTCCCGCGCACCCCTGTAATATACGTACCCAGCCAAATCGCGTGTGATAATTCCTGCGTACCCCTGTGATACACGTGCCCTGGCTAATCGCGTGTAAAACTTCACGCGTACCCCTGATATGCACGTTACCCGCTTTGCGTTCCTTGTTTGGCAGCCCTGTGGACTGGTCCAGGGTTAGCGCTGCCCTTTGCGATGATTTAGCGATTTTGATGGCTTTTCCTTGCGCGAGGGCGTTCTTGGGGGCGTTACTGGCGCTGCTGCAGGGTCGCTGCGATACTCTGCGCCACGGCTGGTTTGGGAGCCTGAAATCCATGAATACGCTGTGCGCGGAAATCGGTTTTAGCGCACGTGCCTGGCGCAGTCAATCGCACGCGGACACTCTGCGCCAGCCGCTTGCGACACTTTTCTGCGAAATTCTATGAATTACCCTGTTAGTCTTTGTGTGACAACCTTACAGCTGCCAGAAACAAATACAATTAAGCATAAAAAAATGTTCTTAAAAGTTGTAGCGTGAAAAGGCCTTTATCAATGTGCTTTAATATAATGTTGACAGTAAAAGATGTTCCCTAAAAAATTATGTTGATGCAGCATTTTCAAATATGTTAGTAAATGCATCATTGTCTGCAAAGCTTTCCAACTTCATCCTACTTAATTGCTTTGAGGCCTAATTTGTCAAATGAACATGCTTCCAATAACTTCATTAATACAACTTACAATTACATTTCCCATTAAGATCCTTAATGCACTAGTTAAAAGAAAAATGCTGTACTCATTGAATAAGACCACAGTGATAATACAAAATAAAGTACAGAATCATGTGTTTAAAACAACAACGCTGATATACCCTTTTCCTCCATTCTGTATGCATGTTAATATTTTTTAATAAAGAGATGTGTTCAAAGAAAAGCAACCTATACATTTCAGAGATTCATTCCATTCTGAATATGCATTTTGAAATTCGTTTTGGATATGCTTTTCTCAATTTCTCTATACGATTACCTCCTCTTTCTTTGACTTTGACATGTTGCAGTCCAAAACATTGCATGACTTTATATTGGTCTTTGTTGTCCTTATCATATGCTTTTCTCAATTTCTCTATACGATTACCTCCTCTTTCTTTGACTTTGACATGTTGCAGTCCAAAACATTGCATGACTTTATATTGGTCTTTGTTGTCCTTATCAGCCTAGTGTGCTGGAAGTGGAACATCAGGTCCTTGTTCTTACTGGTTCATAGATGTTCTGATATTCTGGTCTTAAATGTTCTTGTTGTGCTACCAACATATTCCCACAAATACATATTATAGTATGTACATTCTGGTAGTTACATTTACTGCATTAGGAACTGGTTTAAGTGTTTTATAACAAGACACTGCGCTCTCCTAAAATCAAATACAATTCAGGCTTGCTGCATCATTAGTCTGTTAGTTGTAACACTATAAAGCAACAAGTGTTAACTATTTTAGATATAATCCAGACACTTCCATTCGCAGTGGTTCAAAAGAATTTTATATGGTTATCCCAACAAAAATTGACAAAAAAAACACTAAAACCAACATTGACACATTAGCAAGCCTGTGCTAATAGTTTGCCCAGGCAGTATTCTTAACTGTCATTCATTATCACTACCCAATACAAATCTTAACAATTTATTTAACACCTGTTAATACAATGTCAACCTAGATATACAGTCATAATCATAACCATTTGAACATTATGTGTCCTATTAATCCACACTCGTTTGTATCAGTGTATTCTAGAGAAAGAGAGAGCGTGAGAGAGTAATCAGTGGTTTAGGGAGGCACTGTTAGGAGATATGCCTAAGAAAATTACCTAGTACATATTACAATTAATTCCAAAAATGACTCTATATTAGTAAATCAATTGACACTTGTCCAAGCCCAGTTCTAATTACTTATATCTTCAACCTATTCTGTCTGCTCGGTATTCCAATACCCAGGCCTCTGACTAACAACTCTAATGGAGATTCTGGACAGTTGTTCCTTCCAAACACCTATTCCCTTGTACTAGTGACTATACCTATGAAACAAATCAATGATTAGTGTTATGTACCCTTCTTACCTCACTAGTTCTACTTCCAACCACCACGTATATTGAGATCATTCCACGGAAATCTGGACAATCAATTGTAGTCCTGTATCCTATGATATAACAGAGAAAATTCACTAATTGGTTTCCTTTTATACTCCAATCTCGTGAATGCTAATAATTATTTGCCCAAAAATCATATACCTGTGATTTATCATTTCCTTTGTTACAGGCAACCATATAACATGACACTATAAATCATGTTGGGTAAAATGGCGGCAGCAATCCAGAATGTGGGACGCTGCTGCCACGGCTGCAACCATGTGCCCACTCACAGTTCAGGCTAATAGCGAGGATATGAATTATTGACTTGGGCTTTGCAGCCATGGTTGATTATACCACTTATTAAGTGGCTACTTACTTGGTCTAGATTCCAATATTTGATGGGGAATGAAACAGGAAGTCACATAATAATACAGATGAAGAATTGACTTTGGGAGACTGATCCAAGGTACACTAACACATCAGATGGGTTGGTTGTGAGTGAGGTCATAGACCAGAAAAACTCAAATTAATGGGATGTATATTGTTACTTTGTAGATGTTTATGGAAACTGCAACATAGCATATATTGGAAGATCGGGTACTACATTTTCAATTTTGAATTTGTTGTGTATCTTTACACTGTTGTTTAGACACTTTTTACAATGCAAGAGTATTTGGTGCAAAAATTGATAGCATGCGGCATGCACGGTATGCGAGATGTGAACAGCAGCATATGTACATGAATTGGGATTTACCATGTGTAGCATGATAAGAACATTTTAGGCCTTTTTCAAGTTTAGATTTAGTACTCCCAGCACCACCTGATGTTCTACTGTAGTCCAAATGACATACAGCATTTTGTTTATTCGCTATTTGCAGAATGTCTTGCTTAGTGTGCTCCAGTAGCCCCAACCGGCCCATAGAGTCGGGGTTTGCCCAGAAGCACTTAAAGTCAAGATAGCAACACCGTTGAGATGGATAGGGGTGCAGATTAATACTCCAACACCAAATCAATAATGACAACTTCACGGTTTGGCAATGGGAGTCTGTTTAATGACAAGTACAAAGAATGCGGAGTCTCATCAATATCAGCGGATGCGCGATCTTCTCTCTTGCTTCACAACTCCAACAAACTTCATAAAAACATAACATTTATACTGAAAACTCGTCATCATTGACGTTTAACACTTAAAAGTTGGCATGCACTTCTATTGGTTCAGGAAAGGTAACTTTAATATAGGTACTATATCTGTATATGGTAACGGAGTAAGGGGATTGGGTAAACACTGTCAGGTGGGGCATCTAAACCCGTCCTTCAAAATGGCTACTGTAGATGTCACTAAAATACAACATCCTATTGGCTCTACTAACTATAGGAACCTAGATTACTTGGTCCATTGTGATTGGGTTGGCACCAACCCCACTCATACTTTTCCACTTTGCTTAGCAACACGCAGAATGGTCGGCTAGGTGCAGGGTGTCCCTTAGCTCCCCCGGCCTTCCTCCAATTATTGTTACAATCAATCATCACTTGAGTGGCCATGTGTCAATTATTTAATTGTGGTTGGCCTCGAGACTACATCTCCTGTCTGGAAAAGCTCTGATATCTTTGCCTGGCCTATTGCCATGCGTAGGTGTGAAGGTCTCACTTCTCCTTGCTCGGCTGGTCACGTGATTCAGACACCGTGAATTTGCCTGTTCTTTATGTAATTTGTGTATTTGATTTTCGTTTCACCCATCACCTGCCTTCGGTTTCTTATCTTGATCAGATCAGGATATTCTGTGCTTCGCTTCAATTAGTTGTAGCTACTGTTCGACTATTCTACTGATACGACATTGGTTCTCCTGGCACGAGTTATCTCTGCTTATTCTCAATTTTGCTAAATATGAAGCTCTCCTCGTGTGGCCTTTAATAACCTTTGGTTAATTCTGCTTCTTGTGCAAAGTGGATGTATACTTATATAACGTGCTTCCTTTGAGGTAGATATGTATTTCTACTAAGCATAGCAAGCTGCACGATTTTCTTAGCTTTCTTGCAGTTCCAAGCATATGTACATGTGTAAACTGGTTGAATATCTTCATTATGCCCATGGCTTAAGCTTCTTATATTTGACATCGTCCTTTCCCTTTAGATTCAGATATCCCTGGCCCATGGCATTTTGTCGTAATTCTCTGGTCGTCATTTCTTCTATATGTGAGTCAGTCCGGGTTCTCGTGTCGTCGCCATTCGTCTTACATTAAGACCTTTTTGGTTTCTTCAGGGACTGTACTTAGACAATCTTCATTTCATTTTATTTGTTGATATGGTTTTCTCAATGGGTACCTTACTTTTCATGGTTTCCTTGGTATCGGTACTTCAATAGGTGCTTTTCTTCTGATGCGTACTGGACAGAGCCCCACTGCGGCTCTCTGTTGGTTTATTTGCTCATCATACATCACTTATTTTGGCGTGAACGTTCCTGGTACTTCAAAATGGACAGTTGGAGTACAGGTTACATTTGGGACCTCCTCTACACTCACACCTCTGGGCGATTCATCAACCACTTTGACCTCTTTCTTTGGATCCATCTTCTTTGGTTCCTCTGTATTCACCTCCACTTCTTCGCCTGGGTCCATTCTTTCTGGGTCTATACATGATGGTCTGAAGAAATATCTCTTTGCGGTCCATATCTTTTAAACTTCCTGCCGTTCTCACATGTTCGTCCTTGGTCCACGTTATCAGTTGACACTGTCCTTTTGGGCTGCAGTAAACCCACCTTGCCATATAATTTATATGCTTCCTGGAATATTGAAACTTTGTTCCTTCTGGTGCATGAATGCTGGCCTTCACAAAGTCTTATATGTCTTCGTCAGTCAGGTCTTTAGGCTTCCATCCTGGCTCAATATCATGATCATCATCCCTATGGCTTTTTTTGCAGTTTTCTGGCACTGAGATATTATTATCTTGATAACACAGAATCCTAGCAATATCATCACCAGCAGGGCTCCTAGGAATTTGAATGCATCTGCCATCCATTGTGGAACACATGTGAATAGTCATCCAAACCAACTGTCATCATCTACTTCATCAGTTCCATCAATCATCTGATTCTGTAGTTTTGTCAGCATACCTTTGACCTCCATTAGAGATCAATTTTCTTCATTGTGAGATGGTGTAAATGTGCAACATGATTCTCCAATTTTTGCACAAACACCTCCATCCATAGCTGTGATCATGTCAAGTACATATGTGTTCTGGAGAGTCATCAGTCTGACTGCCCTTAACTCTTCTTTGATTGTGTTGAATCCCTTTATGGTTGTGTTGATGGTCTGCAGTAACTCCCATCTTGTTATCTGCAACCATTTAGTATTTGCTCCAACTTGAAATCTTGGCATGAAAATTGTCATGAACACAGATGAGGTGAGGCTGAACAACCTGTGTTCATATGGGATCGCATGAAAAGCTTCTTCTGATTTGGCAGAAAAGTAATTCTCTCTATTCATTCGAGTCAGCAGTTCCACAGATCTCTTCTTGCTTAGGGGAGTGTCTACTTACAGGAAACTCTCAATGTTCAGGTCACTTTTCGGGATCACGAATGCTGGAACACGGACATTCACTATTGTGCATATACCTCCCCAGTTTCTCGGCAGTCTGAAGTATGCTTTGAATCCACATGCCCAATAATGATCCATAATTACTGCAGTTCCATGCACCATTCCTGGAGCATCAAAAACTCGTCCACAGTTCTGATTTTCTCCCATCTTTCAAGTGCCATTATTCCTGAAGCAGAATTTTGGGCTTTCTAGTGGCACTATCTGCAAGAGTCCTCCTCTTCTTCGACCCATGTCAGCAGCTTTGCAAGCTTTGGCCATAATGGCTTGCATCCATTTCGCACTATGTTGATGGTAGATTCGCGTTGACCAATGACCATCCAGGCTCTACAAATCACTACTCCTTTCTCCCAGCCATCAGGCGAAAGCACTGTTCCCCAAATCTGCATTTGGCCTCTGTTCTTCCAACTTCTAGCCTCTTCTGGAGTATTTCCTTGGACATTTAGCTTCTGGGTTTCTTCTCTTCTAATTTCCGCTCCTTTAACTCTGGGCTTCTCTTATCTAACTGAATGTGTTTAGTTTTTCCATTGTTTCTTGTCTTGATGTCCTGGGCATAATCGTCTTCATTTGGATCCGTTGCTTCAGTTGCCCATGTCAGTGAGGCATCACTACCCATGAACTGGCCTCTGGTTTTGCACATTGCTACGTGTGAAAGACGCTGCCTGGACATCAATTTCTACAGCTCCGACGACCTTGGACTTCGCCACACTGTACGGTAGGAGTGCACAAACAAAACATTCCCCTTCTGAACTTTGTCTTCCAACTTCTTTCATGTGCTGGTACCAGATGTTGTTTCCCAGATGAGCTGTGCCTCCAAATATTCGTTTAGTTCACTGTCATCTCCTTGTATGCTTCTCTTGATCCTTAAGGTCCTCATGTAGTTCGCTATAACTACATCCCTCAATGCATCTGTATTGCTTCTTCTTGCTGGAGGATTCTCGGGTATCCTTGTCCATGGTGCAGGTCTTCCCATCTGTACCATTTGAGTAGACAAAAGTCTGGCAGTTCTTTCCTTGTCCTCTTGCATCTTTTTTCTTCTAGTTAGAAATGCCCATATCATCCACTCTGACATTGGTCCAGTTTATGGCTGTATTGTAGGACTCCTCTTGTCTCTTCAGGAGTTCAACTTTTTCTATTTGTCTTTTCACCTCACTTGTAGTGGAACTTCTCATAGAGGCAGTCTCTTCTTCTCCCAAGCTTTGGATTGTGGTTCTGCAGGTATTGACACTAGGCCTGGCGTGTGTGAATTCAATGTTTGCGTGCGTGTGGTTGTCAGTAACCTTTTTACATTCACACTCTGCCGACCCTGTTTCCGGCTTTTGGATTTGCTTGTTACCACAAGTGTGTGTGTGTGTCATTGCTAATCACATCCATCTTAAGTTCACTCACTCCATTATCAGATCTTCTAGAGACTGGAATGACTATGTAAGGTCTGGGTGCCTTCGTGGGCTTCATGTGTGCAATATTAGGTGGGTGCACTAGGATTGGAACGCTTCGTGCACCAATAAAAAATGCATTTCTGATCGTCAGTGACAGTAAAACAATGATGGATATAATGCATAAATACATAATACCCCTGTAGGTCAATCTACAGCATTTACTTCCAGAAAAGTACGGACGTCTCTTCTCCTGAGGGAGGACGAGATTGCTGCTCTGGATCCCCATCTTCATCATCTGTTGAAAGATGCTAACTTTTAATACAGTTTCTAAACGATATTATCTCTGGATTCTGTTGGCACTGTTTGTGAGCTGCAGGTACTGAAACAATTGCCCCCCTTTGTCTGAACACTGGATTGTCTATTATTTCTGGACACAGTTCTCTTGCTGGGCAATGGGAAGTGTCCAAATCAGGCAATAATTCAGCAAGTCTCTTTACTGTGAATGTTCAAAATATATTAGTTGCCAATCTATGCCTCTGATCTGCTTCATTCCCGAAGACATTCTATGTCCTTGTCAGTATAAAAATAAAAATGAATGAAATCTCTGGCATTACTCTCTTGATCTGTCCCTCGGCAGAAAGTTCAAAATCTTCTCAAATAGTTCTGTTGATGGTTAGAAAGTTCAACTTGCATCACAATACCATGCAAGAGCATGCTCATCTGCGTAGAATTAGCTTGGTCTCTGATGAACGTGAGGACATCAACATCGACAGGTCTCCCCACAAGCTCTGGAAAATCCTTGATTAGGTGAAAGAAAAGATTACTTGCCAACCTGCTGTCTTCTGGTGACAGGGACATTTGTCCTACCTTTGCTGAAGTTTGGGACTGTTGGCTCTCACTTACTATGAACAGTTTCTGCAATTTCGGTGTGCGTGAAGAGCAACTTGAATAACAATTCTGTTTAGGATTATACTTAGATGTTCTGTATTTGCTGGATCTCAAAGAAATGTCAATACGTCTGTAGTTCTTCCGACAAGTTCTGGATAGTCTTCAATTAGGCCAAAGAACAGTACATTAATAAGCCTATTCGCTTTTTCCTCCGCTTGGGACATTTGGTTTTACCTCGCTGTATTCCAGAAGTAGGAGGAACTGTTCGGCAAGTACAGTAAGCATCCTCCTTATAGTCTATTTGTTTTCAGGATCTTGAAGAAAGTCAGTGATACTGGTGAGTCTCCCCACCAGTGATGGGCACAATCTTAGCACTAGGTCTCTGTGTGGAAAGAATCTGGGTATTGTATTTTCTTCCAATATATGTGTTCTCGATCAAAATTTGGCATATTCTTTTCTAATCAAGGCTTCAGTGTGCCTCAGTCCAAAGTTCATAGTCAACAGACTATGTTGTGGCTTATAAGTGCAATGTTCTTCACCCTGCAACTAGGATGCACAGAGTGTCCGTTGTATGTCCTTATCCCCTTTTTTACTCAGAGGAATGTCCAAAATGAAGCCACAACCTTTGCACAAAAGTTCCTTGTCTTTGCATTGCTGCTGGTCATGCGTCCTTCTTCCTCGTCATGGATCGCGTGTGCACATGCTGTTGTTCTTCCCCGTCGTCCGTAGTCTCTTCGCAGTGGGGTGCAGGAAGAGGGCCTTCTCCGATGTATGGCTTGATGTCACCTAAAAAGATCCAAGCTCTTCTTCCTTGTAGTTTCATTGCAGAGGGAGTGCAGTCTTCCACTTTAAAGGGACCGTTAAACCTCGGCTCGTCCCTCCTTTAAATCATGTGGTTCTTCACCAGGACGGTGTTTCCAGGGAAGATGGGAAGATTGATGGAAGATGTAGTCTTTGAGCTGTGTCTGCAGTAGTAGCTCCTTCTGTCTTCCGTGCTGGCCCACGCTGCAGCTGCCCTGAAATTACAGTAAGACAAGATGTCATGCAATTCAAGTAATTTTGCATTTCAGACCCTAAGATTTCCCTTGTTGGCTGGGCATCATATCTGAGATGATAATCGTGCACTAAGAAGCACTCGAAATTCTCCATTTGCTGTGTGTTACATTACAGCAGCGCCTGTATATCTTTGTCCATCCTTTTGATCGATTCTCGAGGAACCGTCAACAAAGACAATTTCTCCTTCTGCCAATGCATTTTCTTTCACTCTTGGAATTTCGTCATAGAATGCTTCATAATTTGCACAGTCATGTATTGGTTCTCCTTAAGTGACTGGTTCTGTTATGAACGTAGCTGGGTTCACTATCTTGCATCAGACTATCTTAATCGATGGATTCAATATAATCACTTCATAAGGAGAAGCTCTGTGAGATGTCAGTGTGCCTTTCGGTTTCTCTAGAACATCAAATAGCGAGTGCTCGACGTACAATGTCATTGAGTATCTCTTTACAATGGTTGTAGCCTTCTCGATTGCGAACGCTGTGGCAGCTAAACTTTGTTCTCAAGGGAAATGACCTCTCATCACTGGGTCTAAATTTCCACTATAATATTCCAGGGGCTTGTACCCCAACATGGTTCTCTGTGTGAGAACTGCCGTCATAACGCTGCCATTCGTGTGTGAAAACAGGTAAAATTCCTCTGCATAATTGGAAATTCCTAAAACTGGTGCCGTGCAAATGGCTCTTTTGAGTTCAGCAAATCCTTCCTCCATGGTCTCAGACCACTCAATCTTTTTTTTTGTCACTTGTGCCTTCTTTAGGGCCTGTGCAACGGCTTGGTATATGAGCTGTAGTCGAAGACCCATGCCATGACATAATTGCAAAGACCTAAAAAACTCTGCATTTGTTTTATCGTGTGTGGCTTAGCTTTGTTCAGTGTGGCTTCAGCCCTATCTGGGGTAACTCTTTTCCAATCATGTGAGATCAGCTGGCCTATGTATAGCACTTCTTGTTGACAATATTGTAACTTCTCTAGTCAACCTTATATCCTTTTTCAGCCAATATAGTTAATATCTGAAAAGAATTGTGTCTGCCTCTTTCTTCTGTCGTGCTGCAAATTAAGATGTCATCCACATATTGTAAGATAACACTTTCTAATGCAATATTGCTTAGGTCCATCTGCAAGGCTCTGTTGAAAATAGAAGGAGACTCACAGTATCCCTGCGGTAGCCTCATGCTTTTCAGACGCATTTGGCTGAACGTAAATGACGTCAGATCTTGCGAGTCTCGGTGCAATGGGATTGAGAAAAAGGCATTTATATCATTTATCGGCCACAGATCTTGAATTAGCCTCCAAGACCCTCCCTTTGATTTTTTGATAGGGTAAACTGCAGTATTGCATGACGACTCTGACGTCACTAAGATGCCCGGCTCCATCATAGCTGAAATTGTCTTAAAGATTCCTTCATCTGCCTCCCTGGACATGGGGTATTGTTGTGCTTTTGGAAGAATTGCTCCTGGCTTCAGTTCAATTTTAATTTCTCCGACTCCTTTCAATAAGCCTACGTCATAGGGGCCTGTGATCCACACTGAGACAGGCACCTGGGCCATGTCGTCCTCAAAATATTCAGGACGGTTCTGTGCCAACATCATTCTCTGCAGCACTTCTCTTTTGATAATTTTCACCCAAAAAGTGAGGTTTACCTCAACTGCTGTTTCTCCCATATCTGCTTGCTCGTCAAACAGATCGTCATCAGTGACGTCAGTCAATCTGTACTCTTCTTCAATGGCGATTACTGTGCACCATTGTCAGCCTTCATCGTCACACCCATCAATCAAAGCCATTTTCCCTTGTATTGTATCTGTGTGTATCACCAAGGGAAATAATTGTCCCTTTTCCTCGTGCATAGGTATTCTTGGCCTAAATAGAAATTAATCTGGGGTCCTCATGGTTTTCTCACAAGGCCTGGCAGCCATTAGCACACGTATTCCATACGCAAATATTTTGGGCTCTAATGGTACAGCCCTCATAGCTGCGTGTCCTGTGTATGCTCTAATCATTTTGTTATGTTCAAATAGTGCATTCCTGGAGTTGAACATTCTATGCCCTCCTCTGTGAATGAGATTGTCCCACCCTTTGCGAATGGACTACCCCCATCACCAGTGCTACTCCTCATTCCAGAGTTCGCAGCCTGTCCTGCACTTACGGTATGTCACAGTTGCATCGGTGACTGTTGAGACTGTCCTTGTGGAAAACTCATCGAATTCTGAGGTTGCAAGCCTTGCTGTGCTCCTGGCATTTGTTGTTGCACTGTGTGATTCTGCACAACTCCATTTCCTCTCTACTGTAAAAACACAGGTGGATTCACCATACCTGCTCTTGTTCCATGGTCATTTTGCATCATGCCCTGATTTCAGCATGTGTGTGTAAGATTCCCTGTTATTCCACACAACCAACATACTGGCGGTGGTCTGATTACTTGCCCATTTGACATATCTTGATTGACATTTTGCGTGTTTTGAAAGCCTCTTTGGTTATTCTGAAAACCTCCCTGATTACTCTGCCATCCGCTTCCTCTGAATCCTCTTCTCCTGGGGTAAAACCCTGTATTGCCCTGATTATTCTGCTGTGGATTATTGGCTTGTTGCATGCTCGATTCGTCTATGCTAGTTATCATTGCCCTTTTAAGAGTGTATTTTGACAATTTCTTCTGCACTAATTTTGCCTCTTCACCCTTTCGTGCAGTTTCTTTTTTGCGATTCTTTTCTTCCAGTAGCCTGCAATATTGTGCGATGGTCAGCTGTATTTCTGACCATGGTTTGGCCTCGATTCCTACCAATTTCTTGAGCTGTTTCTGTATCGGATCTGGCAGCCCTTGGCATAATATATGGTAGAACACAGGTATAGATTTCCCCAAGATTCCCGAGTCACGAGTACCCATGCGTCTTGGAAATTCTGGATGTAAAGCAACAGGTCCGACTCCTTCATTTTTCGAGTCATGATAGCTCCCATGTCGGAACTATCCGGATATAGCAATCGTAATGCTTTCCATACCGCGGCTCTGCAATTGTTAAATGGAGCTCCGTCATGCGCAGTATTAACTGTGGTCACACCACGGTACCCTGCCTGTGTCCACACATTGTCTGCTGTATCACCAAGTATGGCGATTAAGAGAACTTTGATTTCCCCTATAGCTAATGCGTTCCCTCCCGTCATTTTTATCAGCTCGTGTATCCATTTTCTGGCTCCCGATGTCAACATGGGAAGCTTATTTTTCAGGTTTTTCCGATCCATGTGTGGCCATGGAACATACTGTGGTCGTGTTCCACCTTTCGCGAGCAACGGAAATTGGGCACTTAGCCCTCTTTCTCTTCTCTTATAGTTCTCCTGTCTATTGCAGGAGTAATATTGCTGCATCGCCGCCTACCGGGCATTGTCCTTAGCCAGCTCACATAGGGTGGTGGAGACACCCCCCTCTGACCGTGAGATACTTCTTTGTGTTGGTATGACTGTGTGGCTGATTCTGATGCCCTCAGTGCAGACCCACCAGAATCTATCCATCTTACCCCCTTCCCTCCTGAGAATCGTTTTTCACGTCTTCTCTCTTCCTCCTTTTCTTCATTCTCCTCTCTTTCGGTGTCAGAAATTGTCTTGCATCCTCTTTGTTCCTACTTATTTCCAACCTATCTAGGGACAATTCTCTATTTCCACTACTTCAGGAGACGTCCTCAGTGTTGTAAAGCTGAGTGCTCTCCAGGCGCTCATCTACCCCCTCTCCTTGGGGTACTTGTTCTAAACCCATTTCATCATATATTCTATCGAACGTCTCTCCGATGCTTCTGGTGTCGAAGTCATCCTCGATATTCACCCTAAACGTGCCTGGTACAGAATCGTACTCAGAAAATAATTCTTCTATATCTTCCCAGTCTACTACTGGCTCAGGTTTTTTAACCTCCCTTTCCAGATATTCGAGATTGCGCACACTCTGTCTTCACTTACGTTCTACATCATCATCATATTCTCTGCGCTTTCTCGCTTCTTCTCTGACCCTATCTTCTTCCTCTTTCTTTGCTTCTCTACATTCATGTGCCCTTTGGATTTGCTCATACCTTTGTCTCTTTATTCTTTTCTCCCGTATCCTTTGTTCTTCCTCTATCCTTCGCTGCTCCTGTCTGTCTTGATCATTGGCTGCTCTCTGTTTATGACTGCGTTGCCTTTCTTGCTCTTCGCGATATAACTGTTCTCGCCTCTGCCTATCCTTTTTCCTTATTCTTTCATCTCTCAATATTTTTTCCTTTTCCTTCTCCTTTCTCTGTAAACCGTCTAACTTCTCCTTTTGTTTCACGTCATCTATGCCTTTATCTTCGAGTTTCAAAAAGATCTGACCTCCCATCCATTTGTTTTGTGCGAATGCTATCTCATCAGTTCTATCCTCATTTCCTTTCCATCTTTTGCCTTCTCACTCTGTATCGAGAGATGTACTTGCTTGTGTCTGTTTTTTTTCTCTCGTTCTTGTGTCTCTCCTTGTCCCTCGAGACTTTGGAGGTGATATCTCTATCTTTATCTTTGTCTAGATTCTCGTCACTACTTTGCGTAGGTGACTCATATGCCGGGTTGCTATAACCTGTGGCTGCTTTATGTTCTCTTAGCGGGTATTACCCTCCGTCCTTACTGTCTTCAGTGTTCGTTTCAGATGGGGCGGGTGGCGCTGAGGGCCATTCACTCGCCTCTGTGCGTACGTTAAGTATCCAATCTAATGGCGGCTCCTCCTCTTTATCCTGTTGGTACATTTTCCACACCTCTAGACTGCTGGGCGTTTGTCTAACTTTTTGCCCGTGTATGTGGCGTGCAGATATGTCAGAAGAACTACAGACACCACAAGCACACCCTAAGTCAAATATGCATTAGGTATAATAGATATGGAAAAGAAAATAAGTGTAACTGAGGATGTACTTTAAGGTGCAGGGGAGATGGATGCAACCTTGACACATAGGTTGCGTGATATGCAGACAATACAAATAAGTTCCCTAGTCGGGAACTCACGTCCCCCGCACACTATCCTTTGTCTGGAAAACCAGACCAATAATTAGTAGTGTTCAAACATGCCGTTAAGACAATTATATATATTTTTAGAAACAGAATATTCTTGAAAGAAAATTTCTCAATCAGACAATTTTAGGTCACAAGAAACCATCTTCTTTTTATTCATGATGTCGAAGTCAGGAGGGGCCCAACGTGTTTCGAGTGTAGCACACTCTTCATCAGGGTCAATAAAATTTCTCTAGAAATCACTTCTCCAGACAAGTTAACTCCATAATCTCATCAGCAGCCTACACTGCAAAACTCATTAATGCCTGTAGACCCTACTTACCAGCAGACAGCTGCCTAAGCTTAGCAAGAGCCCTCATTCTGTCAAAACTCGACTATTGTAATATCCTCCTGGCTGGCACAGCGACTAGCAGCATCAAAAAACTACAGGTCACTCAAAACAATGCTTTACGGGCAGCACTTAACATACCAAGAAGAGAACATATCTCTGAAATCAGACACCAAGTACACTGGCTACTGGTTCAGGACCGGATCAAATTCAAAACAATGGCAATCACCCACAAATGCCTCACTAACATAGCTCCTAAATATCTTACCAAACTGCTAACTTCAACACAACTAAATGCAAGCCTGCACGCTGCGCTTCGGCCTCCCTTCTCTCTGTTCAGAAATTCAATGCAGGGGGACGTAGCTTCCCAGTTGTGGCAGCCAAAGGCTGGAATGCCCTACCTTTAGACATTAGATCTGACCCTTCCCACACTTCATTCTGCATAAAACTTAAAGGGCCTGATCACGACTTTGGCGGTAACTCTTAAATCCGGCGGTAGCTAAAGTAACTTACGTATGAAGCACTTTTGCTTGATCCAATGTCATCTTACTGGTAAGTTTGACTTCACTTATGTCTTGAGTGTCAAAAAGATGGTGCTTTCTGGTATATTTTAACAAATCAACAAATACTTGTGTGATATATATACTTTGCTTTGGGGAAAGGGATATCCATTCACTGAATACATCAATCTTCATATTAGTCAATTTCCGCTGTGATATGTTATATACTGGGACCTGTTCTTTGGTCACACTTGTGCTTGTGTTTTCATGTTCCTGGAGCAAGTCATTATTACATTTGTTTGTTGTTGCTTTGCTTCATTGTCTGTCTTCTCCCTCTTTTTCTCTGGGTCTGAATCAATGGTAGTATTTGGCCTTTTTTGGTCCGAGAAGGTCACCATTTCCCGTGTCTGAACATGTTGCTCTCTCGATCCTTTGCAATATCCTTTGATCTCTCATATAAAAAATACCTTAAACCAGGGATACCTCACAATTGGCCATGATGTCTAGGTCTGATGGGAGTTGTAGTCAAATACATCTTCTTAGTCAACGTTTGCAAACCCCTGCTCTAAACTGTTACTGTGTTAGAAGATGTACTGCTATCTGCCTCTTGCCTCTTTCTCGCTATCTACTGAACCTACTCAGAGCTCCACATGAAACAATAGGACTGACCTTTCTAGAGGAAGGAGTGATTTTAACTAGGTCATATTCGTCTTGAAAAATATATACCATCGTATTTGTATAGTCTTGTTTATCTTTAAAAACGTTTTAGGAATGCTAATATTAATATCATAATGATATTATTTGTTCCAGTGCCACATAATGTTTAGTGATAGATTCTTGTCTATTACATTTGCTTTTCCCCTCCTTTTGTCTCTCTCTCTCTCTCACTATCCCTAACACTTTTTCATGTTCTATTTAATCATGGTTGATCAATATTTCTGACATTTCTAGAGAACGGCAATTAGACTATACCACATTTTCTGAACTACTTAAGTACACTGTGTGAAATCTCAGGCTATAAACTCAACCAATCAAAATGGGAAATTCTGAAATTGAAAGAAATGGTTTAGGTCTCACTAAATCAATGGGATGGGAACAATAAAAGTTCAAGTATCTGAATAATCTTCCTCAGAGAGTTTTGAAACCTTAACCTCCTGGTAATCATCTGAGTGCAGTGCAGGAGGGCTGGATGTCTCTAGATTGTCAAGCTTCTGTAGCTGATCATTCTGTGCAGTGGTGCCTACTGACAGTATGCCAGGAAGCGTTCAACAATCTTGATTCCTCCTCATTCTCTACATGGAGTAGTGGCACTGGGATTGGCTGAGATATTGTCACATTACTTGCTCCCATGATTAATTCTCACCTGTGAGCTGTGAAGGAGAATGGCTGTCTAGCTTGTAAGATCCTTGTAGCTGCTCAGTCTACCCGATAATATTAGCTGTTGACTGTCTGAAATGACTAGTAATCTTGATTCCCGATTCTCTACATTTGAGTTTCAACAACACGATTGGATGAGAGAGAGATATGTTGTGTCACTGCCATAATTATGTATACTGCCATGGTATATTTTGCCCTAGCCTCTATATGAAGACCCTCGGATGGGGGCAGCTTTGGTGTCCAGGTTCCTAGATTATGGAACCTACTTCCTTTACATATTAGAGCAACATCTTGTTAAATTCTCTTCTATAACCAAAACCGGGTTAATCCTGGACCACAAAAAATGATGTCCTCTCTGTAATGTTACCCCTCTTTGCATGCTGTTAACAGTTAAGAATGTAATGTGACTGTTATTTGACGGTTGCATGCCAGTTTGCGACCTGTAACATAGCTTTGTGAACATGATTAATACCCAGAGTTTTCTAAGCACGGATCTGGGGATCGAACCTGTGTTGCTCCGTGTCGTCTGTTTCCAAGGCTAGCATGTTGCCCCTGAGCTATCCTCCCAATGCCAAACATGTTGCTGGTCTTTGCTGGAATGCAAATATGTTTTGCAGAGTCACGTGCTCTTATATGTCATATGAAATCTAGGAGATTACATAGGAAGGTAGAGAAGTATACTTAGACAGCGGTTAACATTGGGAACATAACTGAAAATTATATTATTCTTGATATATTTAAAATGACTATTAATATCTCTGCTTTGTGGTTTTTCATTCTCTAGAAATATATGATGTACAAGCTGTGCCCACCCGGGGTTTCCCGGGTATATATCTGACATGCATGTGGGGGTCTGCTATAGCCTTGTGTATGTTTTTTATGCTGCCCTAACTTCCTATTTTTGAAAAAATGCAAAATTGTCAATCTCCCGAAATCACCTATACTGATAACAAAGGGTCGGACCCTCCTCCATCCCTGTGCAGGGCGCATGGGTGGGGTTGGTCAAACTTCATCATCACCAGTACACCCCAGAACGGTATGCCGACCTTGTGTCCTAACTTTCTATTTTTGAATAAATCTCAAAATTGTCAATCTCCCGAAATCGCCTACACTGATGGCAAATTGGTGCGGTTGGTCAAATGTCACTATTACCAGTACACCCCAGCCTGGTATGCTGACCTCGGGCCAAACCATCAGCCCACCAACTGGTGTGGGGCTGGAGTCAACACTCGCAAAATCAGCGAACTGGCGCAATCACCCATGCTGAGAGCACAGGGCCAGACTCTGCCCTGTGCAGGGCGAATGGGTAGGGTTGGTCGGTCATAGTTCACTATCGCCAGTACACCCCAGACTCTTATGCTAACTTTGGGCCTATATTTTAGCCCACCAACTGTTATGCGGCTGGAACTAACCCTGAACATACAAACAAACTTTCACAAATATATATACAGATTAGGGCAATTAGATTTGCTCTTTGCAGAACACATAGTTTACCCTAAATTCTCCTCTGTGGTTTGATGAAGTACTGCTAGAAGTTTACTGACTTGTTCTTGTGGATAGGGTTGGAGTAACAGTGATCAGGTAACTCCTGTTTGTAAGAATGTTGCCAAATGCAAAGCATTACCCAAGGGATGCAAGATTGCATTATTTCTTTGTTATATTTGTTATCTGGAAAAAGTATTTATGTTTGTTTTATGATATATTGTCCAACTGGGTATTGCTCTATGTTTTAGACCGCACTGTAGAGTGATCAGTTGGCGCTATGACTTTGCATACCCATAATACTTTTCTTGGTGATATTAATGTATCTGGAACAATGTTATACTTTTTAATTTGCATTTAAACCACTTGGTGATGACAATTCGTTATTCAACCTCACAGATTGGAAATGCATACAGCTAAATAACAACATATATTGTACGCCACTAGCTATGAACCACTTCTGTGTTGACTCCTTGACCCAGAGACTCTACGCCTTCCAAACTCACATTGTCCCTTAGACAATGGCTAAAGTCCGACAATATGTCCTTGAGGCTACATCTTGCTGGTAGTAAAGTTATATAAACATCCTCTATATCCCTTGCCCACACCGTGTCTTTCAACCAATCATCCACCCTAGGTTGAAGTTTCACTATCCATCTGATAAACATGCAATGTTTGGCCAATAACAGCTCCAAATTCAAAAACCAGCATTTCACCCCGGCATCTTGTCTGCATATTCCAACAAACACAATAAAGGCGACAGCTGGGGTTTCAGATTGATTACAGCATGATGGACATGACCCACTTCCCTCCATTATTGTGCCAGCATGTGGGATATGTCTGCTTCTTCACGCCCGCTCCTGAGGTCCTGGAACAATGATTGATCCTTTTTTATTATATTCAAGATTTTAAGTTAATTCAGTCTGTTTTAACTCTCACAGTCTAACAAGGCAATATGATGTTGTGATAACTGCATTTTAGAATGTTCAATAGTACCAATTCTATTAAGAATACATTTCTTGTTTCTTTTGCAAAGTCAACAGAATGTATTTTCTCCCAAGGTTCAGCAGAAAATGTCTTATATAGATTGCTGTCATTTTTCTTGTTACCCACCTAAAGATTTGAGGAATCAGGCCTCTTTTGAAATTGCAAAATCACTAACAATATGACATTGCTAGAGGTTTTGAGGCACCCAGTTAACCGTTGCTCCCGAAGAGGAAGAGCACCCTGAGAAAAAGCGACACAATCTCTGGAGTTACATTCTTACAAATATTGGTTTAGGAAGCAGTAAAAAAATGGAGAAAGTCAAAAAGTGATGCAGACCTTGAGATTGTAAAAGTGGCCAGAACCTACAGTAAGGTTACAAGTAAAAATACTATTTGAAATGAATGTCTTTACTGGATAACCAACCAAAAGCTCTATTTGGGTATTGTATTGAACCAACAAAATTGGCATACTGGAGCACTCCTGTTGATTTGATGTGGTGTAGTTAATCACGTATTATTGAAAAATAGAATACTACAGGGACTCTGCCAAAGCTGAATGCGATGCTGACTTTTAAAAAAAATGTTCATAACTTGAAATATACACATGTTCAAAAGACTGAAACGCACTAACTAAATTGGTGTGCCCATGTTTCATTAATTTATATTTATTTTGTGCACCATCTCACCCCAATTTAGCACACACCAAGAAAAGAACAGACTAGCAAACAAGTAGGGACCATAGGTAAATACGGATGTTGCATGTGCAAAACCTGGGCTAAGCAAGGAAGTGGGCTTCACATGTGCAAAGGCTGCAATGATCAAAATGGATACTGTAATTTACAAAGGCCAGTTGCAAGGTAGCTTATGAGGAAGGTGAGATCTGAATCTCCTTTCCAGCTCACAGAGAAACGTATACGTGGTTTCTGACTCCTCATGTATGACATGCTGAGGGTACATGTGAAGTGAATGGACACCAACTCACTGCAATTTTTAAAGAGGGGACTTCCTCCGGGGACACCAAACAGTGGAGTGGACTCTCCCAGGGAGGCAGAAAGGGTTGAAGCAGGGGTAATCACATGGAGGAAAGTCTGACATGTCACTGATTCTTCTCAAACGCTACATACTCTAAGAAAGCCCTTGCCTGTTGGGCAGTTCCTCAACTGATTCTCAATCCATGTCCACTTACCCTATATCCTTCCACCCACACTAGAGGATATAAGGCTCCATGGCTTTGTCTATGCCTCTCACCCTTCAACCTTGCATTCCACAACACCAGCAGACAAGGTGTTCTCTTTCACTCTTTGTCACAAATGTAATGCTGGCAGGGACTGGCCTGTAATGTCAATTCTGAGATGTACCAATAATTAGTTTATCCCAAGAGGCAAGCTTGACTTGGTAAATGGCAGCCACAGCCTGCCATGCCCGACATGTAACTTACTCAACCCCAGCACATATCAACATAGAAGAGATGTCCCGCCTGTTGGGAAGTCTTTCTATTTCAAAATATCATCCTATCCTACCAATTTTACATACAGAGTATATCTCATTTACCTATAGAGAGTCCCAATACCTACCGCTTTAAACCCCCTCTTACAGATTGGCTTAGGCATTGGAACTCGAGAGATTTCCCAATTTGATATTCTTCTAAGAGGTCTCTTAGGTGGGGGCATGTCACCTTGCCTGGTATGTAATTTACTACCTGAGTCCTGCTGGTCTCCACTACTTGCTATAAATTCAGGTTTCTCCGTAGGCATTTTCGATAGTAACAAACCACGCCCAATCTCACTCATTTTCACCACTCCTCTCCATTATGAAAACATGTGCTATTAATAATGCTATTCCATTTTGCAATCTGCACTCCATAGTTGCCTCTCAAAGTTGTTACAATGTATAAAAGTGAGAGGGCAAAGTATTCAGCTGGAGGTAAATAATAAGAAATGATTTGTCTGAAGCCGAATAGCTATTTATAAGCTGGAATTTGTCAGAATGCCTACTAAAAGCCACAGTTCGGAACAACCCTACTTACCCACAATTAATATTGGGGTCATTACATAAGATGGTGGACAATGACGGCCTCTTTTCTATCTTGTCCTCCTCGATGGGTATGGTGAAACATATTGTGGTGGTTTTGATCTTTCCACTCAACTAGATCTCAATCTGTCACTATGAGGTATTCCGTGCCGTGTCCTGTTGTGTGTCATCTGTTGTGATCGCACTGTATCTATCATTTATAAGGAGCTGCACATTTTTGTATCTACATGTATCGGATTATAGCTGATGCATAATATTCTGTTGCAATCCCACGATGATATCAATGCTTGGTGTGTTGCGTTTCAGTCATTGATTCATGGATGCCCTCAGCCCATCTTAAATTCAACAAATGCAAAACTGGGCTCCTGCTCTTCAGTCCTGGGAAGGCCGCTGATAAAGTCCAAATGTGCCTATCGTCTCTTGCCAGTGGTTTAATGGCTTCCGGTTTGACTGGCTCTGCCAAATCACTGGCTTCTTCATGGATTCTAATGTATCTCTGTGTATGATTGTAGCATATCAAATCACAACGAGTAAACTTTCAAATATCATGGCTTCCCAAGGTTTAGCGTTATCCTGCTGCCAACCGATTCTGTTCTGCTATTCAAGTTATTTTGTAATCTCTAATTGATCGAGGCAGTGCAATGCTGGTTGGGGTCTCAAACATTGTTTTCAGAATGTTTTACTTGCAGCAGTCAAATTAGTGCGAGGGGCTTGGGAACGTGACCATGTTTCGACAGTCACGATTTCCCTTCACTGGGTTACTTTTCAAGTCTGCATTTTGTTTAAACTGGGATGCCTGCCATTAAATGCGACTCATCTCTAGAATTCTATGCATTTGGCAAATAACAACGTCTTTCGGCAGATGGAAGAATTTCAAACAAACTATTCAGGGAGGGTAATTTCCAATTTCATTTTGCTCCAATGTTCTGATCCTAAAAATACAACTGAGTTACAAAGGATATCAACATGAAGGAACCTTGTCAGCACTAAGGGACCTGACACTCTTTTAGAAAGTGTGAGAACGTAGAACTTAGTACTGAAATACACACTATGGGCCTCATTACGACCCTGGCGCTAATTGTTTAATGGCGCCGTAAAGAGCGTTGGCGCCGTTAAACCATTAGCGCCTGATTACAAGGGGGGTCATTCCGAGGTTGGAGGTAAGGGATTACCGGCGCCTGTAAGGGCACCGATGGCGGTAATCCCTTACCTCCGTATTCCGAGTTCCCTTTGCGGGTCCCTCTTTACCTCCTGCTTTTAGCAGGAGTAAATTACGGGACCCGCAAAGTGACCTTGGAGTAAATTACGGCACCGTAATTTACGGTGCCGTAATTACCTCCTTCCTCATTCCCATTGAGCCCTATGGGTGCAGAAATGGGGATGGGGAAGGGCTATGGTGAATGGGGAATTACCGGTCCATCCAACCTTGGAATGGACCGGAAATTACTCCATTCACCATGCCGGTATTCCATGGAGTAAATAGCTCCATGGTTGCCAACCATGGAGCTATTTACTCCATGGTGTAGTCCTAACTCGGAATGAGGGCCAAGGTCCCTTAGCGGGTTGGAGGCTTTAACGCCTGCTTTTTGCAGGCGTTAAAATCCAACCCGCTAAGGGACCTTGGAGCTAATTACGGCAACCGTAATTTACGGTGCCGTAATTAGCGCCTTCCCCATCCCCATTATGCCCTATGGGGCATAATGGGGATGGGGAAGGGCAAATGGTGAATGGGGAATTACCGCCCCCGCCAACCTTGTGATGGGGGCGGTAATTCCGCCATCCACCATGCGGGAGACCGGCATGGACCATGGTGTAATAGCACCATGGTCCAGCGCCTGGGTCGTAATGAGGCCCTATGTTATGTGGAATTCTGTATTTGGTGGTCCAAACTAGGGGTGGACTATGCATCTGCGTCAAATCTGATTAGGGACAAGAAACTCTGCCCTGTAATCCTCTGCAAATAATCAAATTGTGTATAGATAGTCCTGCGACTCAATGCACTACACCAACAGGGATAGAAGTCTGCTCTATAGGTACGCCTGCTATGTTATATTCTGTCATGTTACATCCCTACAGCGGCATTCTAGATGCCTCTGTCTGGTGGAGGCGATTAACTAATTAAAACAAAGAGGACGTGATGTAACGGAGCGGCGAGGCACTGTAATATCAGAAAAGCAATGGAGACCTACATAACGTAAACATAAGTAATCTGCCCAGGCCTGAAAATGAGGTGTTTGTAAAGAGTTAATGTTTCAATGTTTTCAGGACCAAACAAACATTTATAAATCTGAGACCATCATCTCCGACAATTGTAACTATAGAAACACTTTCCACACTGTCATACATGTTGATGTCATGTAGCAAAGTCGCTCCATTTTGGGGAGAAGTTGAAGAGAGGTATGGATTAGTGCTTGTAAAAGTATTGGCCAGGATATTTTGAGAGTGATGCACCAATTAAAAGATCTATCTGGCCATGCAGAAGAATGCACTATAACAGCAACACGTGCAAAGAAAGAGATGGTGTAAGATCCTGGCAGTCTCACAGGACGTTGGAGTTTCAAACCTGGCTGCAAGATAACCTGCTTCCATGCAATTTGGATAAGATATCATTTTGGCTTAATGCACAAAAACCCAGACTCGTTTAGAAGTGGAAAAGGTCGCTTTAATGTGACAGGCCAAAGCTTACAATCAAACGCTTAACTGGCTCCATGGCCTAACAAACTAAAGGAATATATTAACCACCCCTTAAATAAATTAAACATTTTCATTTTTCCCCAACAATTAAATAATTAAATAACCCAATTCCTCCCTAATGATCCCTTGGATCCTACCGTCTCCTTGCCCCTTTTCCAGGCGTCCCGCTTTCTCCCAGGGGCCATGCCCCTCCAGGCTCAATACCTGTTCCCCCGGGGTGACCTGCTTGTGCAAACAGCGCCACCCCATCCTTTCCCGTGTCATTCCCCCATTGTGCTTCCCTCCCCCCACATCAAAAGGGGCCATGCCCCCGGCGCCCGTACCCATTTCAACCCTTCAAACTCCCCTCTACACCAAACTCCCACTTCCTATGACCTGCAGCCAGCCTGACCTGCCACATCAGCAACATATATTACACACACTTTCACAATGCCCTGACCTGTCACACAAAACCACCAACCCTACCTTCTCAACAGACCCCAGAACTCATGAACATGCCATGTCATCTAAAGAACCCCCTGCATAATCCCATAAACAATGGCCCCCCCATATTACCTAACCAGACACTACCCTAACGAAACTGAAAGGGGTGGGAGGGCGGGACAATCATCGAGTCCTAACCGTCGCCTGCCTCCCGAACCTTCCCCGAGCCCTTAAATACCCCCCCAAGCGGCGCTCTGCCCCACAGCCACTCGCTGGCCATGTGCATCGCCAAAAAACTCCCCGGGGGGAAACGCTTCGCGTTCCCCCCGGGGCCCCCCTTTTGGCTTAATGCACAAAAACCCAGACTCGTTTAGAAGTGGAAAAGGTCGCTTTAATGTGACAGGCCAAAGCTTACAATCAAACGCTTAACTGGCTCCATGGCCTAACAAACTAAAGGAATATATTAACCACCCCTTAAATAAATTAAACATTTTCATTTTTCCCCAACAATTAAATAATTAAATAACCCAATTCCTCCCTAATGATCCCTTGGATCCTACCGTCTCCTTGCCCCTTTTCCAGGCGTCCCGCTTTCTCCCAGGGGCCATGCCCCTCCAGGCTCAATACCTGTTCCCCCGGGGTGACCTGCTTGTGCAAACAGCGCCACCCCATCCTTTCCCGTGTCATTCCCCCATTGTGCTTCCCTCCCCCCACATCAAAAGGGGCCATGCCCCCGGCACCAGAAAAACCCTCCCCAGAGGAGTTCTTTCTGCCCCAACCCACCCCCCACCATTTTTCTACCTCAAACTTTTTACCCATTCTCTCATCCAAGCACCAAATTCCGCCAGGTAGTGATTATTCCCTTACACGGACAAGTGTACCCCAACCTCTCTAAAGATAAGGAGATCCTCAAATGTTATTTCTTTCTGGTCCATGACCTGCACTGCCACCGAGGCACAACATTGTACCCATTTCCTGATTATCCCCTTCCTGGCCCGTTCCATTGCTCCCCCCTTTTCATTCCCCTCCACACTCATTGCGGCAACAACTTAGTCCATACCACCACTGCTTGAGGCCACATTTCCCGCACCCCCCCTATGTCCCTCTTCATTTTCCTTAGCAGAGCCAACCCCTAATCTCTCACCAGGTCATTCTCCCCTGCATGCATAATCACCACCTCTGGAACCCCAAGCGTTCCCTTGTCCCTGCCAAAATATGAAGCCGCTGATCCCACCGCAGGCCCCCCCAACCCGTGCCGTCTCACCACCACTTCCTTGAAACTGCATCCCTGTTACCTTCCAAAGCCCCTCTCTCCACTTCCTTCCCAGTCCACTTAACAATTGAATGGCCAACAAATCAAAACATGCGCCAACTCCCCTTCCTTTCGCGCAGCATCTGAAAAAGAAAAAACAAAATCACTGACAAGTCAAAAAATTATTTCAACAACAGTTGGCCCACGAAATCTTAACCACCTTTTCAACACCCCATTATCAAACTCCCTGCCGTACCCCTTGCATTTCCCAGACCTTCAACGTCCCACTCTTCTCACCTTGTCTTCTGAAAAACCCCGCCCGGTACCCTCAGATGCTGCGCCCCTCCTAAAGTAATGAGTCCCCAAAATCCTCTTCCTCTTCTCCCACTGCCACCAACTCCTTCCGCAATACCCCTCGCACCTGGAACTGGGCATAAGACCTTGCTCTCACGACCCAGCCGAAACCAAGAGCCCCTTCCCTTCATAACCGTCTTAGACCTTAAATCTTGATGTCCAACCTTCTTCTGTAATTTGAACATCTTCCCATTGCAGTCACCCTACCCCCCCCTTTTTCCCCCTCGACCAACTCAGAAGCCCTCAAAGCCCCCACACAATAACCACGTAAAACAGGTCGCCAACAGCTCCCCTACAAGCAATAAACCATTTGTTCCACTTGTTATGTCCAGTTTTATTCCCTTACATTCCTGCCTTGTCCTACCTGCACCGGGGGCCCCCGTGCACCCCCGTCCCTGCAGGCCCTATATTATTACTCCTCTCGCCATTGCACCAGGGGCCAAACCTGCACCCCTGTCCATGCAATCCCTTCCATCTAACTCTTTAAGCTCCTCGCATCCCTTACCACCTTTTTCCCGCCTGCACCAGGAGCCCTAATGCACCCCCGTCCATGCAGGCCCCTTTTTTGCTTCACCCCTCTTCACCGCTGCACCAGGGGCCAAACCTGCGCCCCCGTCCATGCAGTTCCTTCATATCACCATCTTCACTTTTACTTGCGTCCATTACCACCTCTTTCCCCACCTGCACCAGGGGGCCTAGTGCACCCCTGTCCATGCAGGCCCCCTTTTTTTTTTTTTTTTTTTTTTATTCCTCTCCACCGCTGCACCAGGGGCCAAACCTGCGCCCCCGTCCATGCAGTTCCTTCATATCACCGTCTTCAATTTACTTGCGTCCATTACCACCTTTTTCCCACCTGCACCAGGGGGCCTAGTGCACCCCTGTCCATGCAGGCCCCCTTTTTTTTCTTTATTCCTCTCCACCGCTGCACCAGGGGCCAAACCTGCGCCCCCGTCCATGCAGACCATTACACATACATTCTTCTTCCGGCACCTTGCTTCTCTGTTTCACTTTTTTTTTTTTTTTTTTTTTAATTTTTAAATTTTAGCTGCACCAGGGGCCTTAGTGCACCCCCGTCCATGCAGGCCCATCTCCACACTTCCCCCCTGCTGCACCAGAGGCGCTCCCGCACCTCCGTCCATGCAGCCAGAAGCCTACTCACCTTGTTGTGCGGCAAGCGTGAGGGCTTCACCACCGTCGTCCCTGCCTTCCCCACGACAGCTACCTCTCCCTTAACAAATTCCCACTGATACCTCCCCCCTGGGCCCTCCCCTACCTACGCATCTTCCTCCTCACCTTTTTCCCGTCCCATTCAATTTGCTCCCAACAAACCTGTTATCAAACCTTGTGCCCCCCACCTCCTCTACGATAAACTGAGCCCGACCTACCAGCACACCCCAAATTTACCTGGCATGCGGTCCTTCCCCCCCACTTCCTTACCCCGCTCCTCGCCCTGACCCACTGTCCCCTGCCTGAAAACATTCTGTAACCGGATGCCAACCCGCACACCTGCTGCACTCGCGTTTAAATTTGCACCTCCACCTCATGCAGCTTTCTTTATTGAACTCCCAACATGCTGTTGAGGGCTGTCCTCCGCCTCCTCCCCCCGCCCCTTCATGGGCGGGGCGACCAAGAAAGGGCCGGTAAGGCACAGGCAGCCCACTTGCTGTGTGTAATGTCGGGGCAGGCCCCGTTGGAGCCATCCATTGCAGCCAAAGATCCATGTCTCTCTCACCCCCCAGACCGCCTAACTATCCACCGCCCTTCTCGCTCTGAATTCCTCATCATAGCGTACCCCAACAAAAACTCCCAACACGTGAAAACCTTCCTAATTATGTCCATATATTTAAGCAGGGACGCACCACTCCGTAAATTTTTTACAGCACACACTGGCATAAATAATAAACGCTGATGTCCAATTCTCGATGGTCACCGGGACCCTTGGGCGTGAAGCCAGTTCCCTCTCTACCCCCTCAGACCCCTCCTTTGCTCTTACTTCCCTATGGAGCAATTTAAAGACATCCACCAGTTCCCCTGCCTGAATCTTTTCCCTGGACGCTGCCCTCAAGTGCGTCCCCAATGGTTTTGTTATCCCCATGTATGGCCCTTTGTTCCCTTTTTTATTCGCTTCACACTCCTAATCCTTTCCAGCTTGCACTTCGAGCACCAATGGCTCCCTCACCTTGTCCGTTTGGACCTCCACCGAGCAAATGCTCTTTTCAACCCCTTCGGCTCCAATGGCCTGCACACCAACTTCTTTTTTTTTTTTTTTTTTTTTTTTTTTTTTACACCTTGAAAACCAGCCCGTTCCTCCCCCGTCCACCTACTTGTAACCCCTCTCTGCCATGCAGATGACCATTCCCTTTCCCGCTCACCTCTTTCCACACCTGCCGCCCGTAATCTGGCGTCCACACCGATGCTCCTCCTCTCCTTCCGTAGAGGGCTCCTACCCGTAAATAGCATTGCGGATGCGAGCTCATGCCCAGTTTGAGTTGATGATCTTCATGCGAGCCCGGGGCGTCCGCCCCGCCACTCCTTAGACGTCTTCTCGGCGGGGTTGTGGGAAACCCTTGCCTGGTCCTCTTCTCTCGGGCGAGGCGTTCCGACCTCCACCCTGGAATCCTCATTGCTAGGGGCTGTACTGCACCCTCTAGGCTTTCCTTGCGCTGACCGAGGAGGGGCCGTTGTAAAACCCTCTACCTCCCCCTGACCAGCGGGGGCTGCACAGCGCCCTCCGCCCTCCTACCCGGGGGGGGCCGTTCCGCCCCCCATTCCAACCTCCTCAATTGATGGGGACCTCTCCCTCCTTCTCCCACCTGCCCTCTTCCGCAGGTGTTTGCCCCCTTTTCCCCTCTGTCCAGATTGCCCCCACTCTGCGCCCCATCACCCCCACTGACATGACTCTCCTGTCCTCCGCCGCTGCCCTACGCTGCGGCCTGCCCCCCCCCCACCTCCCCTTCTCCCGAAACCTCCCCTACCGCCCCTTCAAGCTGGGCCTTAGATGCCCTGTTAATAATTTCTAGGGCCTCCCTCAGCACCCTGGCATCCACCCAGCCCTTCTTACTAACTCCCTGTCCCACCATAGTGCCCAGATAAAATGGCAGTGCATTCAATAATCCCTTTAATCTTACACCTACCCACTAAACCCCCGAGCCAGCCCTTCCTGTGGGAACTTACCCAGTGCAAAGGAAAGCCCCGAAAGGGGAACTAAGCTAAGAAAATAAGGTATCCCAGAATGTTAATCAACCTAATTCCACATAAAATTACCCAAAGAGACCATTGTATGCTTTATTCCGCTATTATTCTTATATATTTTTTTTTTTTTTTTTTTTTTTTTTTTAACATCTTTAAACTAACCTTTGCCCTGACAAAACTTCCTCCTTATTTTCTGACAAAATGCCCCCCAAAAGAGACAAAAACCCCAAAAACCAGGAGCCACAGCACAGCCTTGAAACACTTGTGTATAGGAGCGTTTCAAATGCCATATCATATCCCTACCCAAACCCCCCTCCCTTCTCGCCTGCTGTGTGTTTCCGTATATTATTATTATTTATTTATTTTTTTTTTTTTATAATCTAACTGGGCCCCACCGAGCCCTTTCACCTCCACAGTCTGCCCCCTGGTGGCTCACCCGCCGAACCGCAGGGCCTAGCAGCCCACTACCTGAAAGAGAGAGCGGCCCCTTTAAGAGGACCGCTCTGCCCCCTCACTTCAGCAAGCCCGCACCGCGCGCGAGGACCAGGGAAGACCGGCAACCCGAAACCACAAGAAAAGCCGCGGCCCCAGCTGGCGCGACCCGCCCTCCCTGATCCCAAAACCACCGGCGGCTGCTCCGTAAGCTAACATGGGTTAAAATAAAACATCGGTTTACTTCAGAGACTCGCTCCGCGCCTTTCATAACTACGCACCAGATATCGAGTGACGGGCGCGTGCACAGTCGCCCCGCGAAAAGGAAACACAGAATTCAGTGTAAAACATTCATTGTACGGCCCCTCCCTCGGAAGCTGCGCATTTCCCCAGATTGGAGAACATAGCGATGAGGCGACTTGCCAAAGATCACAGAATGTCGGCTACATGGAAACGCCGGCATTAAATCAACCGACCATTTGAAGGCACGAAGCCCTCATCAAACAGCCCCGACGAGGGATTCAAAGGCCCTACCTTGAGAGGAAGCGGCTCCGGTAAGCAGGGGGGGGGGGTACCTTATATACAGTACCCCCCTAATATGCGGAGTCCGCAAGCACCACCCTTTTTTTTTTTTTTTTTTTTAAACGCCCGCCGACACACCTCCACCCTCCCCTGCTAAACCTATCCCTGCCACCAAAACCCTTGCTATCCCCTACCTCCTCTCCTACCGCGACCCTAGGCCCAGCTACAGGGAAGGCTCGGGAGCAGGCGACAGGACAATCATCGAGTCCTAACCGTCGCCTGCCTCCCGAACCTTCCCCGAGCCCTTAAATACCCCCCCAAGCGGCGCTCTGCCCCACAGCCACTCGCTGGCCATGTGCATCGCCAAAAAACTCCCCGGGGGGAAACGCTTCGCGTTCCCCCCGGGGCCCCCCTTCCATCGGGAAGGAGACATGAAAAAATAGGATAGAATTAATAAGAACGTTACAGAAATGCCTGGTTTGTTACTGTTTCTGGTTTAGCGTGATTCTCTGCGAGTTTACTAGGTGCAGTACTAGCGATATGCAAGGCTCCCACCGCCGACTCTCCCGCTGACCAGCTGCCATGCCCTACCCTATGCTGTACTTCTTTTTCCATTTTGGGTCTGATAAATAAATAATGTACAGGTGAAACTTACTATGGTAAATGCTTTTCTCAGAGGCTTGTGGTTCTGTAAAGCATGTGATTACCTTGGGCCTCATTAGGTCCGGCGGTAACCATGCCGGTAAAATCGGCAGGTAGCAGCCACCAGACCCACAAACAGTTACCGGCGCCTGGCTTGCATGTAACACCGGGGTATTACAGCCCGGCACCCGGAAAGTCAGGTGCCAGTAATATGTTGTTCCCCATTCCCATAGAGTCCGTTAGGACTCTATGGGAATGGGGACCACAGAAACACAGGCACCGGTAATAACGGTGCTGGTTCTTCCGTGAAAGTCTGTGGGTGGGTGCCGGTCCACCCGGCAAGTAAGACCTGCCAAGCAGGAGAGGGAGGGCATACGCCCACCAGACTTGTAATTTGCCAGTCCGGAAAGCAATGGTGCCGGTAAGCTTAACGGCACCGTTTTTGTACTGGCAAGTTTAGAATGAGGCCCCTTGTGCCTTTTACCTTTATTGTCTTTTAATTCACAAACAAAGCATATACAAAATAATGCCATTTCTTTTAATAAACGTAATGCTCACTTTTCTCTCAGAAAACAATGGCGATAATAATGTGCATGGCACAAGTCGAAGGAAAACGTTGGTGGGCACGTTTTATTTAAGGGTGGGTGCTGTCTGCTAGGGTGTTTTCAAGGAATAAAAAAAAAAAAACGTAGCGTCCTCAGCAGGGTCACAGCTGGGATTCAAACCCCTGTCACGCAGCTGTGAGGCCTGACATGTAACCACAAGACCAAAGGAATCTTTTATTATGAATTTGTAAACATATCTCAAATTGGCATTCTAGTGTACAGGGCATGTTTTCTTACAAATTCTTAGTCATACCTGCTGCAAACCTTCTACACGCAGCCAGAAATGTTAGAGTGAAGTCTGTTCTCTTGTCAAATGCTTATTTTTCCTGTGCACTTTCTTTAGTTGTGAAAAGCAAAATAAAATGAGGTTTGCATATTGTTCTTCTTAATGCTTTGATCAATAGTACATCTTTAAGATCATTAAGCAACAGAGCGCACAGCAACATAACACCATATGGATTTATGATAAAATACAGATTAAACGACATATAAAACATCCCATTAATATCAAACTATATTCATCATTAACATCAAACCGTACCTCTCACAAAGACGCGGGAAACCTAACTCACCAAAGGCAACACGCTCGCTCTACCATTTAAGAGCTCCAGAAATCAAATGCTATGGAGCAGGTGGCTCGAGCTGCTCGTTCCCCAGAGACAAACTCTGGAACATCCTCCCTCCCGCCATTCGAGGAGAACCCTCACACTGGAAGTTCACACCACAAGTAAAAACATGGCTCTTTTCCTAAGCACCTTTGTTCTCCAACTCTAGCTCTGCTACCTTCACGCTTTATGTACGAACCTCTCATGGAACCGGCGCCTAGTTGCCTCAGGGCTAAGTACGCTAAAAGCAAATGCAAAAATAAATAAATAAATCTAGACCATTGCGTCACAAAGTTCCCACGCCGAAGCACTCCTCAGTCCACTATCTAAAATGATTTATTTTTAATAAATACTCCTGAAATTTTCATGTAAAGGACATAATAACATGAATTCATATTAAATCCTTTGTCATATTTACAATAAGAACAACAATGGTCCTCATTACGAGGTTGGAGGTAGCCTTGCCGGTTTTACCCGCATGGCTACCCCCTAACTCAGCTTTGTTCCGACACCCACGAATAGGGAATCACAGGGCCATTGCGACCTCGGCAGACCCGGTAATTCCCCTTGCGCGGGGGCCGGAGCCGGTAGTCCCCATTCCCATTAGAGCTCCCATAGGGCTCAATGGTAATGGGGAGGATGGTAGCAGCGGTATCGTTCATAACGGTACCATTGCTACCATCATGTTCTGCTCGCAGGTGCCAGTAAAGCCACCTGGTCAGACCAGCCGGCTGCTAGGGCACCCACGAGCAGAAGTCCTAGTATAGCGGTACGGTAGCAACGGTGCAAGTAGCGATACCGGCACCGTTGTTGCCTTACCGCCATACTCCTAATGAGGCCCCATGAGTATATATAATGTTTTACTTGCTATGGAAACAAACTAATGATAAAAGGCCCAGTCTAAATATCATGTAAAGGCAGCGGCCAAAAGATAGTTTAACCGCATCAATATAATCTCCACATATATACCAATGTTTCGTGTCTGTTTAATCTATGCTGTAGCCTCCTCCCACAGACATCCATCCCTCCTAACACTTTGCTGTTACTGTCCACCCGTCTTCTTCTTCTCTCCCATCAATGGTGCTTACGTCTTCATACAATTCGCAGCTTCCCATTTTACATCTCCTACATTTTACACCTCCTTTCATTTTTTAGTCTCCATTTTAGTAAGACCAATAGCCTTCAACTCCCAACTGCTCCACCGCCACTATTAGCATCGGGCCACCTGCACCCTTTGCCAGCTTTTACCTGAAGATTTGCATCTGATGACACCTTCAGGGACGTATCACTAGTCACACCATCGCCCTTGACCCATCGAAATAGATCTGCACACATAATCCCAAAACTGCCCTGCATACAAAGACATGCCACACCTCTCTGCGTGGACCACCTCCCTCCTTCACTTACTGCCACCGCTTGCCCTTTAAAAATAAATAATACACCTTGTCATTGTTGCACTAGTGAAACTCTCTTGGCGCACATTTTAAACAAAGGAAGATGAGAAAAAAAAACGTAGTCAAAGAAATGTATGCATCAGAAGTTTGTTTATCAAAGCTCTTGAGCTTTCCTATGTTCCCTACTGGCCTGCAACGCTCCCCACAGAACCCATCGCTGTACCCCCTCCCATGCACAATAAAAAACCCAAAACACATGTGCCTGCTCTTTAAGGAAACGTTCAGTGCAGTGCACTGAAAGTGCAAGTTACAACCTCTTCCTACACTTGTATTTTAAAATGAAACCGTTCCGGAACGTTAAAATAAAAGTATAGGAACGGTAAAACTTAATTAAAAGAAGTAGAGGAGCACCGCTCCCGCCCACTTCGACCACTGCCTTTAATGCAGGGAAAACACAAACTGAAGGAGCTGCTTGAGTCTGACTTGCGGCACCTTTAGAAATATTGCTTTTCTCACAACTCGTTGTGAAAACATGGAGCCTGATTTACAAAAGCTTTTTTTTTATTGGGAAACTCAGGCTTAAGGTGTATAATTTAGTCTCGCCTTCAGTTCCAATGAATTAGTCCCTACAGCGCAGCTCTGATAAGCGAACCTAGTAATTTTAAGGTTATTCTGCCTTATCAGAAGGGTCTCCCAAAAATGTCAAGGCATCCTATCCTACAGACAAACAATTTCATGGCTGCCAATACAGAAGATGTTTTGGAACGTCCAGTCATTAATTAAGCACGAACGTAAAGCAATGTTGTGTTTGAAAAAATTAGGAAAGCAATTTAGAGCATGGAGTATGCAGCATTTTCTCACTAGTTTTGACTGAATGAATGGGCCAATACATTTGTTTTAGCGAGTCTTGCTATGTTTTCCATTCTTTGCGCTTAGAGTCCAATTCATGGAATTACTTGCGTGCAAAATCTGGGATTTGCATGACAATCTGTTCGCAAATCCATGTTCAACAGTTCACGGAACTGAATGCGTGGGATTTATCTGGGATGTCCATGGATTCCGAGCAGGCCCGGCACGTCTCTGCGAGTGGAGGAGCGCCTTGCACGAGACTCCAAGCAGAGTGTGGGCTGGGCCAACGCAGCAACCCAAATAGGGCGGAACAAGCAGAATAATGAAGAACACACAAAAATATGGCCGTGTTGATGGACGGTCCACATCCAAGCAATTACACGCCCATACTAACGCAAATACAATTATATTCATAGATTTGAACTTGGAATGTTTCATCGCGAAAAGTCACATGCAAACCCCAGCACCCATATGCCACATGATAGCCCGTGTAAAGTCCAAAGGCCCATAGGAAATAACGAGCGTGCAAAACGCTGATCATACGGGTGACAGTACATACAATCGCAGGTGTGCAGGCAAGTTACGAGCACTCGTAACTTGCATGCCCTCCGTAAATTACGATCAGCAACACTCAATTTATGATCAGCATCAGTTAAGATCAGCATCACTCAACTTGATCAGCATCACTCAGCATCGTAACGTGGGTTCACGCAAGTTTAGTGATGCCAAACATAAGTTGAGTGGTGCTGATTGTAACTTGGGTGAACGTAAATTAATGGGTGATCGCAGCAGTTCTCAGGGGTGCTCGATGGTCCGGCAAAGGTAGGCACATAGGTTGTTGTTTTGTTTGTGTGGGGGCGTGTTTTGGGCATCCCGGCCATGACTTGCCTATATGGTTACATTGCATGAACAACTCCATGAATACATGGAGTGCGCAGAACAACTTCTGCATGCAGGCTCGCGCAGAGTTGTTCTCGGCGCGAAGGATCTGTGGGATCGATGCACCTTTTTCCATGAATCAGGCCCTTAGGCTTTGATTTTCAACCTAGTGAATCCTGGAAGTTGCATGACTTGTTGTCCTCCTTTGAACTTCCTCTTGAACTAGCTAACACTCTGAGGAAGGAACATATTTTCCACTCTTCTTTCCCTTTGTGTCCCCGTTCACCTTGCACTAAGTACACTCTGGCCTCATCGCTACTGACAGTTGACTAGGCAACCTCAGATTTTCTGCTTGGGGTCTGGCAGGATGTTATAACAGCTGACAGACTTGGGCCCGATCCCGATTCATGGAATTTTTTGCACGATTCAAAGTGATGTTCGCTGCCAACACAAACCATGATTCATTGAACTGTGCAAAGTGAATTTTTGCAGTGCAAAGTCAGTAAAAAGTCATGTTTGCAGTACGAAATGACTTTGCACAGACTTTGCACTGCAAAATACACTTTGCACAGTCCCAGGAATCAGGGTTTGTGTCGGCAGTGCAAAGTCACTTTTCAGCAGTGCAAAGTCACTTTGAACCGTGCACCCTATTCCATTAATTGGGCCCGGAGGACCTGAATCATAGTGTGTTTTCCTATGGAATTGTGCCATTATAAAACACTTCTGTGAATCAGGCCCAACATTTTAAGCCTCCATACTTAAAGAGTATGATACGCACTAACTAAGTTTAGTACTTAGCGGAAATACTGAAAATTGCCCTTGTGGGTTTAACACTCCATCGCAGAGCATTATAAGCCCATAGGTGATTTTACCCTCTGATTTCTCTGCAGTGACCCCACATGCCTGCAATAATATGCCACATCCCTTTCTTTCCTTTCAACTCCTCTCTAGCTGTTACAAATCTCTCATTGTTTGACTAAAATCTGCCCATTGGCCCTCGTCTACTCTGAAGGTTAAATCTGAGCACAGCCAGACCACCAACAAACCAATAACATAAACTGTTAACATAACACAATTTGCTCATATTAGGAAAAAAACAATCTGTTCAGCTGATTTGCATATCCACAATACATGCATGTGTGGCTTTTGAGCTGAAATGACCTATTCTACCATAAAATAACATCAGCTATACTATACATATAGTAATGTATTTATTGTTTATTTGTAATGCCCCTATTCACAAGTGTTTAGCCGTGCAGCAAGGCAGGAGGTGGGGGTAGGGAACAGGTAGGAGAAAAGTAACAATCCTAAAAAGCCTTACAACATTCAGATTGTGCAAATGTGGTAACGAGAAGTGCATGGGAGGTGGGGAAGTGCAGCAACTGGGAGGAAGTAACCATGAGAAGGAGAGTGCCAGGACGGCCCTGTGGACAAGGCCAGGGGGAAGCAGAAAGTGCAGGGAGTCCACAATTAAGTGCAAATTAAGGGCTGGTGTGGCTCCAAGGGGTGCAAGCCAACCAGCCAAGTGTAGACAGGGGTCCCCAAGAGGGCAAGTGCAGGATGAGGGTTGGGGGGTGGGGTCAGGGAGAAGTGCAGAGGTAGACTGTGCAGGGGAGGGCCTGGCAGCCTGTATGACTCTGAAGGAACCTGACTGCCAGTCTCAGGTAGAGGGGACATTATCAGGGGAGGTGGAGGGAAAATTAAGAAGAGAAAAAGAAGGTCTTGAAGCGCTTCCGGAATTTAAGGCGATCCGGCTCAAGTCTGAGGGGGCAAGGAGGCCATTCCAGAGGGAGGCACCTGCGGAGGAGAGAGATCTACCCCCACTCTCTGCTTGGAAAAAAATCAGATTTGCAGAGAGTTAGAGCTGGAAGAGCAAATGGCTCTAGAAGGGAGGTATTTAGGGAAAGAGAGTATTTAGGGATATGGGTAAACACTTGATATGGCTCCAAATAAACTATCATCAGATGGTAATGATGCCCCAACTTGTTGTCAAAATTATACATGACACCACATAGTTTTAAATCAAGATCTATGCTATTTTAATGTATGTAAGCATTGATTTCCTGCCCTAGCAACATTAATCAGTGGCATTTGAGTTCCTTGTGATGCAATTTACACGACTTGCCAATGTGTGTTTGTCTTTGCAAAAGATACTTAACTATTTGTCTTTCCTGCTATTTACTGACACAACTATGGAATTTCCTCTTGTGTGGTGGGTCTTGCTGATTGATGATTAGTCTGAATATTTTCTTTTTTTTTAATGTGTAGGTGTTTATTGGTTAGAACAAACCTTATACTCAATGAATACCAATACCAATGTCAAAGAATCCTTTAAAATTGGTGTATTACATACTGTATAAGGTTTGTTCCAATTAATAAACACACACAAAAAAGTGAAATAGGAAAATAATCATACACTTTTTGTATCTTTCCTGCCTATGGACCAAGCTTGGATTACTGATCACCTTTTCTCAAATGGAGCCGTTTAACCCAAAAACGCGTGGTGTGGAAATGCATTTTGCAACATTGTTTGCTCATACACAACTTTCGGCTCCACAATTGATTTGTTGGTGACATTTCAGGGCTATTCTTCCCATTTGAGTACATTTGGAATCAATTGCAAGTAATGTTATCATTCCCTACAAACACACATACATACATACACAGCACAACAATAATTGTATGGTCAGTTTAAAAATCAAAGTAATGTAAGTAGAGCAGGCAATTTTAATGAATGAGACACACACACACACAACACAGTTCCATTCTCCTCGAGATCAGAGCCCCATAGCACGCTGCACTATAAGGCAATGTCAACTTTCCTCATTGAGGCCAAAATACACGATTTCTTGCTAAATTTCATACCCATGATTCATGGCTGTGTTGGTCTGATCTGAAGTTGAACTTGCAGAGATGTCTACTCGTTGATGCTGTGCTGTGTGCCCTATTAGCTGAAATTGCATATTGTAGTGGCTATATATTTTCCTTCCACCTGAAAGAGCCACAATTGCCAAGAGTAAAAAGAGGCTTCTAGAGCTGGATAACATACATTGTACTAGTAGGAGTCAATTGTGTCATGGATGCCAGGAATGTGTGCACTGACATTTTAACAAACAGGCATTTGCAGATGCTTTTACACTGGTCCTTCAGTGCAAATGTCATTGCCAATTTGCAGTGGTACAATATTGACTGTCACTAATGAAATTAATGGGAAGCCGCCCTTGATGTCGAAATCTTGGCTTATATCAAAAACCTATGTATGACCGAGAATTCTATCATCCTATATTAAACCAGTGTCAGTGTATGCTACTGAGGAGTTATAGCATCAAGGTATCTTTCCCGGCCATGGCATCTGCAGGGGATGTTGAGGCTCCTTATAAGTATGGCGGTGTGGCAACAAATTGGCAGTAACAGAATTACTTCCACTTTTCCCACTCTGCCATACTAGGAGTATGGGACTGGAGTGGGGATTTACATTCCAGCATGATGCTGGAGGTAAATCCTCCCCCTTTCTGCCAAAAATCAGCAAAAGCAGCAGAATTACAGCAATAATTCTGCCGGTGGTAATTCTGCCAAAAATGCCCTATAGAGTCCAATGGACTCTCAGAAAATGGAGATGAACTCTGCCACAGCCACTTGCAATGTGGCGTAATTCCGCTGGACCAAGTGGCGGTAACAGTAATTCCGTTGGGTGGTATTCCGCTGGATATACCACCAGAATACCACCCAACTCGTAATGAGGCCCCTTGTACTGTTTATGGCCAGTGCATCGCCATGTGTCAACCTAAAACAATCATGCCTTTACTCTACACCTGTGCGCAACTGAATGTTATGACTTCAGTAATGCACAGGTTGCCCACATGTGCAATGTCAATTCCCCTGCGGAAAACGACCCATAGCAATTGGTACTGCGCAGGTGCAGAAACCCATGAATACGCTCTCTTTCCTTTAATGGTGTCAGGGTCAAGACTCGGGTTCGAGTAGCTATTCCCTGAAGAGACTTTTATGTCTAGGACAGGGTCTGCAACATTTGCCTCTCTAGTGGTTTTGGAATGCAGCTCCTTTCAGGCCTAGCCAGCACAGTCAGTGGTGTGAGATCATGGGAGTTGTAGTCCAAAACATCTGGAAAGCCACAGGTTGCAGTCCCCTGTTCTAGAACATTGCGATTGGCAATCCTTGAGTCAGATACAGACATTACACAACTGCAAGACAATTTTTCACCAGTGCTGGCCAGTTTTGTACCAGGGCGCGAAAGTTCTGCAATGACGTTCTGTAATGACATTTGAACTTATCAATTGTATTTGTATTGGCTGACCGGTGCAAAGACAGTGCAGCAGTAAGCGCCAATTGCATGTCACTGGTGCAAACTTGCATATCACTGGAGCACTAGATCTAATCGTACACTCAACGTGTGAAAAGATTTCGGATATATGGTCCATTTCTAAAACGAAAAACATAGATCTAGCGCTTTTTCCTTAACATACGCAGACTGTTTAGAGTGCATAAACAATCACAGTTACACAAAAATATATTGTGAGGCCTTCATCAATGTATTACTATTTAAAATCGTTTCTTCACACCTATTTATAATGATGACATTTAAAATATGCGTCTAAAGAAACAATGACCAAAACATGCAGAGATTACAGTCGCTTTTAATGCGCGCTACGGTGCCCAGCCGAATGGAAATGCTGGACTAGGACATCTTAATTCAATCCCTTTACTGCGAGTGCTGGCTTTCAAAAGTCAGAATATTTTTTAGAACTTGTATTCGTATATCTCTTCAGTAAGGCATGGTCCTCTATGTCTCGATTTACGTCATCGTAATCTCGTGGATTTTATTAATAAATAACTAATTTCCTTTACAAAATGGAGACCTGAATGGGGGCGTCCTGGAAATGTGCTTGATGTACATGAAGGGCGAAGGTAGTCATGGCGCCATCACACTTGTTTTTGTGAGAAAAAAAAGAAAACTTCAGCCTTTAGCCTCTTAGTTTCTCCATTCAGGAACTGGATCCCTGCCATGAAAAACAGAGCCATATTATCACTTAATTATAAGATTCTGGAAAGAAAATGCAGTTATTATAAATCGAGAAGGACGTGTATGTTTGTTTTAAGTTTAGTTACTTGTGGAATGCAGTAAAGTAACAGTTCTGGGCAATTTTTAACACTTTATTAATGCATATCGGGAACCGTGGCGTGCTTCGAAAGTTAAGTATACTCTTATTTCTTTAAAAGTGATAAGCAGCCATATTGAAAAAAATCCCTTAGTCATAAAATGTTCAGTCTTGGTGCCAAAAGAATACGGTTCTAAGTCGTTATTAGCAAAGGAACACAAAGAGACATCATGTTGGCCCAAATAACTGAAATCTGGGCCAATTGTAAGGTAGGGGGAGCTGTAAAAAAGCACTCCTCGAGCTGAATTCAGACATGTACTAGCTCTGATAGCATGTTTGAAGCTCTGCAAAATAGCTCGGGCAGAAACGGGACTGACCTGGGCTGTACAACACAAATGTTAACAAAGCGAGAGCTGTGACCTTTCCTATGACCGTGTGAAAGAATGCCATTCAGCCCCGTGTTTGCTTGGATTCTGGGACTTGTAGTTTTTCTAAATTTCAATTGTAAAACATACAAACTGTACGTCCCAAAATTCAAAGGGGAAAAACAAGCTCTGCATAGCCTTCTCACGCATGGTCGTGGGAAACTCTGACAAAGCGCGGCTCCTGCTGCGCTAGCCACGAACATTAGCGCGAGGTTTGGTCCCAAAAAAACAGATGACCTCACCTTAATCAAGGCATGCTGCACCTGCTTGTGTTGTCCTCCATAATGCAGACTACTGTAAATCTGCATAGTTTATCTCCTGCCATTCACAGTGCTTAGACCTGTGCCTTTCTTGTGTCGTGATGGATGCACAACAGTATGTGATACTAATAGAGTGTACTCTCAGAATCAATTAAGATAAATAGCAGGAGTCAAAGGTAATGCAAAAGAAAATGTGTTATTTACACTTCATTTTAGGATGTCTTTTTTGAGATGAAGGCGATTTCTAATGTGGGAGAATTGAGCATATGTCCTCATTAACATCTAGCCTGAGTGCCACACTTGATTGTGGTAAGGGTTTTGATTTCTGCCACACACAATTTTTTATGACTTTGGATCCTACATGATATATGTTGATAGGCTTTTACACTGCCAAATCACTACCATAGTAGGTTCTGGATACTTGCCCATAGATGATCTTGTGCAGTGCTTTGAGTACATGTGCATCAAACTGTTTTAGGATAGCAGACGTCTGCAACGTGTAAGCCAGTTCAGTGGTCATTTGTGAGACAACATGTTGTAACCTGCACCTCTGAGGCAATACCCAGGAACGTTTTGAGGGTTTCCCTTATAATTTGCCTTCTGAGAGACCTGGAATCCGTTCAGGGCCATGATTTTTGATTTACCTATGTGAGTAATCTTGTGTTGTGATACAGGCATGGCCAAATGATCATGAATCTACTTGCCTGGCAGGTTCAAAGACTGCTGAGAGAAAGAGCAGAAAATATCAAATTGGATGAATGTCTGATTATAAGTTGAAGTTACATCTGGACGTTTGTCCCAGTAAGAAGCCTGACAAATCTGAATGGTTATGTGGTTGCCAAAGTGTTTGAATGAGGGCAACGATTTTAGGGACCCTTAACCACACTCTAATTAAAAGGAGATGTGTATTCTCTTTTTGTATTTGTATTGTGTATATTTATTGCAGATTTCTAATGTATGTGTAAAAGGCAGAAGGTTTGATTTAAAACCAACATTTGCATTAATAAATACATCAATCAATAAATAAATAAAAGTTGATGCTCTGCTAACTTCAAAACATGAAAGAACAGTGAATTATATTGACCTGAAAAATTGATGTGAAAAAGCATTGATGGAACATGCAACCTTCCAAAGGATGCCTGACAGTAGCCCTGTCCAAGACCTTTAGTAAGCAGCCTTTGAGCTAATAATGTGAAACCAAGATGGTGCTCATTCGTCTTGGATTGATCGGACCTATGCTGGCCATGTATCAACTCCTGTTCCTTTTAGAAACCTTGCTGGATACTGGGCCTCATTACACGTAGTGCGGTAAGGGTTTACCGGTACCGGTAAGGGCACCGGTACCGGTAAACCCTTACCGCCTTACTACGAGGTCCCTTTGCGGCTTGGTACTTTAACGCCTGCTTTACAGCAGGCGTTAAAAACCAACCCGCAAAGGGACCAGGGTGCTAATTACGGTACCGCAATTTGCGGTACCGTAATTAGCGCCTTCCCCATTCCCATAGAGCCCTATGGGGCAAAAATGGGAATGGGGAAGGGCAATGGAGGAAGGCAGAATTACCGCCTTCCCAACCTTGGAAAAGGGCGGTTATTTCCCCTTTCTTCAAAGGCGGTACCTGTAAATTACCGGCATGAACCATGGTGCTAATAGCACCATGGTTTACCGCACTATGTGTAATGAGGCCCACTGTCTTCCTGTTGACCACAAAGAAGAGTGAACCTAGCACTGAGACACCTCAGAAGCTGATGAAGTGTGAAGACCTGCTACTGCCTCAGATGTTTGAATCTTGAAATAAACCACCTGCCCATGGTACCTGCACTTAAAGGATTATCTATGGAACGCTTCACTGCTTCTATAGTCTTCATACCCCACTCCACCACCAAATCTGCAACTCGGGTAGACCTGTACTCCAGCTTCAATAGATCTTTTCAGTGGCCTCCAGTAGCTCCTCCTACATGATGACAAGCCACCCCTGATGCGACAAGATCCTGGAACATGAAGAACATTACTACTGCAGCCTCTAACCCGAGCTAGGTATCTGACCAGTGTAAGAAAATGACACTCGATGGACCACAACTGCAAAGGAACTGAAATGTGAACGCTCCCCCAAAAAGCTTTGAGTTAAATTACTTGAAAAAGCTGGGAGCAATTGATAGTTATTCTGGAGTTGGCCAAGCATGTCAAACTGCAAGGTCCTATTTCCTTCTTGTTAAGGGCTTATTAGCAAGATTATCTCCAGCTGAACCGATCACACAACCAAACCTGATGCCTGAAGTAGGCCTGTTGTGTGGATGGGTGAAAATGTGTTCATAATACGCCTGGGGGATTCCATAACTGAACACTGACTATACAAAGTCCTGGTACTCCCTACAACACCTCTGACATTGCAAATGAAGCCGACCTAATGTCGAAGGTCAGAGAGCACATTCTTGAAAGGCCACTGGGTCAGTGTGACAAATCAACTTCCGGGCACTAGTGGTCCAGGGGTGAATATCGGGGTTCTAAACCATCAATCACTCCAGCATCTCTGTTATACCAGAAGGGAGCCAAACAGATTGGAAACACAAGCAAATTGTAAACCTCCTTGTCCAATTTCGGTAAGGTGGACAGAACGGCAGGCTTATCTCCGAAAGGTCGTGGATCCTTGTTTAGTTGCAACACAGCAAAAAACGAACCCACTACCCACCTGGTAAAGGAATGCAGATGACAGACAGTCTCAAAGAAGGAAAGGGGATGCACTCTGGATACTGACAGGAGGGTAGTTGGTATGGTAAATCGCAACAGTTCAAGAATACTTGGCTACAGCACAAAGGGAGCAATGGGTGTTGAAATGTCTCTAGGGGCATTCGAAGAAGGACCAGGGGGACAGAATCTAAATGTACTTTGTGCTGTAGGTGTTCTCGGTGCTCAACAGGGTTGAGTCGGTTTCAGGGTGCTTTGCAGCTTCTGTGACAGAGTTCAAGGTGGGAGACAGCTGCGGGTATCAGGCAGCAAAAAGTTCATGAGCGAAGCTGGATGGATGGCTGCAGGTTGGCCTACATGCCGGCTCTGGGTCTGGAATCATTGTCTCAGTGCTGGTCGGCGTTTCTGGAGCACTGGTCATGATGTCTCAGATGTATTTAAGTGACTGCAGCATAACAGCAGTCATTGTTGCAGTCAATTGCAGCTCAAGGGACTCGGGTGCCTCAAGAAAAAGCCAGGGTAGCGCACTGTGTGGAGGATCAAATTCTTCACATGCCCCCAGCCTCAACATGTGAACCCCTACCCTACTGAGGTTCTCGTTTTCATCAAGGCAAAAGTACCGGTTGATGGCCATCTGCATTCTCATGCTGGGAGCCTGGCTTTTGCTGGATATGATATGATAGGTTATTTATAATGCGCTTAATACCCAGAGGTTTCTAAGCGCGGACTCGGGGCTCGAAGGTGTATTGCTCCGTGTCGTCTTGCTTCCAAGCACGTTGACCCTGAGCTATCCTCCTGAGACTATATCTGTTCCCTGTAGGGATATGAACCAACACAAAAGCTTACGATTCTCCACTTGCATGGACATTAACCATCAAAGAGGCCGGTGGTTTGCTTGGATAGTAGTGTGACCCAACGATGTAGGGTTTCTGCTTTTTTACTGCCATACGACCGCTTAAGCCTCTTTTTCAGCGATGGCCCAGTTCTGTCCCCTTTTTGTCTGTCGCCTGCTAATGTAGGCAACAGGTTGCTATACCCTTTGAGAGCTCAGCTCTGCTAACACTGTCCAATCCGAAAATCACAGGCTTCTGTCTGGATATTAAACTCCTGACCATAGTCTGGCACTTTCAGAACTGGGACCACGAACAATCTTTCCTTTAAATCCTAAAAGGAGGTTTGAAAGGCGAGGGTCCAAGTTACCTTCTTTGGCATTTTCCTGGTTGTTACATAATTCAGGGGCATGGCAACTGTTCAATTCCCCTTGACGGATGACTGGTAGTATCTGGTGAGACCTAGCAGACTCTCATCTGTATTGTGTGGCGGGTATGTCCCAATCCATCACAGCCTGTACCTTCACTTCGAGAGGTTGTTTCTTACCTCCACTGACCAGATGGCCTAGGTAAGTCACTGCCCCCTGTGCTATCTGGCACTTCATGGACTTGAAAGTCAGACCTGAGTTCTGCAGCGCCTGAAGCACTTGTTTCATTTGGGATAATGATCTTTCCATGTGTGGCTGAAAACAGCAATATCATCTAATTGGGTGACACTGAAGTATTCCAGTCCGGACAAAACCTGGCTAACCATCCTCTGAAATGTGGCAAGGGAATTCTTCAATACGAAGGGCATCACAGTGAACCGATAATGTTCTTCTGGGGTTGAGAATGTGACCTCTCTCTTGTGTCACCCGCCAGTACTCTGCCCTGGGGTCAAATGAACCTATTTACTTGGCACCAGCAAGCTTTTCAATGAGCTCATCTGCCGAGGAATGGGGTGAGCATTTGTCGTCGTGACAGAATTGAACCCCCTGTAGTTGACACAAAAGCAAACTTCAGTCTTCCCACTACTGGTCTTTTTAGGGACCAGTTCCACTGGGCTAGCCCAGGGGCTCTGAGATGGCTCTATCACTCCTAGAGACAACATCTTGGAAACTGCCACCTTGATTGTGTCATGAACATTTTGGTCATCCAGTGAATCCAGCTTTTCACTGGCTTACTGTCTCCAGTGTCCACATCATCGGTGCACCAATTTGTGGGACCTTGAGCTATGGAAAATAGACCAACAATCTGTCCCAGTAAACGGCGACAGTCTGCCAGTTGCTGTTCTGACAGGTCCATTGCAAGGTTGACACCTTCAACTGACCCATCTGTGGCTTCAGTGTGCAAGAGGTCTGGGAGGGGATTGGTCTCCTTTTCAGTCTCTCCGTCAGTCACTAATGCCATGTCCCAGTCATCCCAGCTATAATGGGGTTTTAGCCGGTTGATGTGAAATACCCTGCACATCTGTTTAAGCCTGTTTATGTCAATGAGATAATTGACCCCACTGACCTTTTCCAGCACACAGTAAGGCCAAGTTCACTTATCCTGAAGGGCACTGGGTTTGACAGGCTCCATAATCCACACTTGTGGAATCAGAAAAAATACAATATTACGGCTGTTACACCGAGAAAAGGAAAATACACCGATACAGGCTTATAAAGATTCCCAGAATCTTTATTACAAAACTGAACAGTATTCAACAAAGTACACAAATAGCTATTTGGCAGTCAATACATCACAGAGACCACCAGCAGGGTTCAATATGAGCAGTGAGGGAATTTCCTAGCTGGACACCGACGCATTTATACAATTTGTAAAATTATGTCCAGCCCTCTTACAGGTTAATCATGCACTGGGCTAGGGTCGCGCCAGGTTCAATTTCCTAATTTACATATCCCGTGCTTGTGGTTTACTTTTTCAATACATTTACTAACACACTCCATTATTCTTCAATTTAACATTTACACTCTTTATATATTGCTTTAATACAGACCAAACAATGTTTCGCATATTATATTCGGATAGCATTACTGTTCTTGTTTACTTGTAGTTTAACATTGCTAATTCAAGTAATCCCCTGCTCCCGAGGTCAACAAAGGACAAGGTCTACATGACCCTAACATGTAGCCTGAGGGCAGGTTGGACATTAACTCTCCTACAGAGGTTGGAGAGGTTAAGGCAAGAACAAGGACACATGAGACGGCCATTTTAGATTACAGGGTGACTTTGTATAAAACCCCAAAATGGCGGTTTCTAACCTAAAATGGAGGCTTGATTCAAGATGGCGGCTTACATCAATTTCTAAGGTCAAGACCTTGCCGCAGAGAGTTATTCGCGTACAATTTTTAAGCAACTTGGCGTAGGCCAATATACATACAAATCCTTTGTAATAAGAGGCATAATTTAATATCCGGTTTGACAAACCCTCCTTTTGGCCTATGCCAAGTGCTAATACTATTTCTGATTTGATTGCAAGTAACTCCATGCGTCATCGTCCAGACACCCTGAATCATTGTTGGACATATCTATTGCCATTAGGTCTGATACCAGAGTTTCCTTCAACACATACTCTTTGGAGAGCTCCTTTGGGGCGTATATTTTATTCCCTAATACACTTGTTGCTTGCGCGCAACATCCCCCTAATACTGAGCATATACCAGGGAGACACTGTATACAACAACAAAGAAACAGAAAACTTCCCAAGATAATCAGTAGGGCCGAGAACAACTTCCATCCCCATGACCGTAGGAGGTCCCAAAACCATGTACCAAGTTCCCAATTTCCCTCAGGAACATGTACTTCTGAACTAAGAACATGTAGATTTTGGATCGCCCTAAAGATCGTTGGAGAGGAGTCTGGAACGTAAACGCAGCAAGCGGACCCCACTAATTTACATACTCCTCCTCGCTCTGCCAGGATGACATCTAATGCCATCCGGTTCTGAAGAGCCACTAATCTTATCACTTTCTGCTCTAACGTCATATTATAGAGTATGTCAGTGGTCCGATTGATGGTTCTCTCCAATACTCTCGCTAGTCCCCTAATATCTTCTGAATTCGTAATTTGCCCAAATAATGGTACAAAAGATTTCATAATATCTCCTAAAGTTTGCGCTGGAGTATCCCCTTTTACACCTCGTCGTGGACGAGTCTTTGAAATTTCTGTAGTACTGGCAATAAATACCCCAGGTAATAGAATCCCTAAATAACAGGTTCCTTGCCAATCCCTGGGCAACCACGGAAATGCCACATTACCGCAAACAAAATAGACAGGTTTGCCTACGTACAGAGGTCTGTTTTTACTAGTCAAATTTGCAACATTGGCGCACTTTCTAAAATTACCCATTGACCGTGTTCCATTCCTCTGTATGCAGAAGGATACTGAATCGGGGCTGTGATTAACAGAATAAGATGGAGGCGTGGCATCCTTATTGCCTATAGGAGCCATTTTGAAAGAGATTAAAGACTGAAAAGGACGAGACAATCTATCAGAGGGCCTAACAGAAGCAACCTTTGGCTTACTTCTATTTGCAAAAAGTGAGCATTCCAGGGGCATCAAAACATTCTTTTCAAAACTATTTAAATTTGTAGCATCAAAGTTCCCTGAGATGCTGCATTCCATCGACCAAAAAATAGTGCCCTAAGAGAAGCGTAACAGGCAGTTGTCAGAGGCAAAGGGTAAATATACCAACCTAGCCCCTTATCCCCATGTTGCGGTAGATGTGTACAGATCCAGCAATTGGTCTTATTAAAAATTGCATGAGTGGCATTCATTATTAATAAAAGGGTATTATTCTGATAATTCAGTCTATGCAAAGAATCTCTAGGCGACAAAGTATGCAATTGCACAGAAGGAGTGGGAATCACAGATACATTATCAATAGATAAAAAATCTCTAACGGATATGCTTCTTCCAGATACCATAACCCAAACCCAAAAGTCATTACAAATCCAGTAATTAGTACGAGGAGGCAACAATACACTTTGGGGGTCCCATTACATACTTGATCATTGTCTCTGCCAGTCACATTTTTATCTAAAAGTTCAGTACGAGCGGTAGCGGGTGCAGGCATTGTAGTCTTCAATCGAAAAACACCAATTGTTCGTTTGCTGGCGACTCCAGTCGCGCGTCTTTTTAATGTCTTTCCCACAACCCTTAGCCAACAGAATCTTTCCGTACAATCGGGCCAAAAAGACAAGCCCTCAAATGATTTTTTTCAGTCGCACAGTCAGACCATGCTGTACATTTATTTCCTTGGGCGCAAATTATATTTTGCAGTTTCTGGTGGGAACAAAGTGTCGTCACTTCCTCCTGGAAGTGGCGAACGGACGGAAATGGGATCAAGAAAGGAGTGATCCGGAAGTTCCACTGTTGGGGAGTGCGGAGACAAGATGGCCGTTTTGTCCGGCCTTGCGGATTCTGAAGCGGTCTCCGACTCTCCCTTGTCGGTTGTTGCTGTTTCAGGCACGCAAGTTACAGCAGTGGGAAGAGATTCTGTATCTTCTGTATCGTATGGCATGGGCTGTGGGATCCGTTTGGTGTGCGTCACATGGATCCAGTGTTTACGACCCGCTACCCGCACGGCAGTCTGGGTGACTAGCAGGACTTGGTAGGGACCCCTCCGCCAAGGTGCAAGGCAAGATGACCTCTCAAAAACATTCGTGAGGATCCAGTCCCCCGGTCGTAGACTGTGACCGGGGCCCTCGTAGTGTACAGGTAATGCCTCTCGCACCTGGTGATAAATTGAAAACAGATTTTTGGTCAACTGGTTACAGTAGTCTGAAAGAAGCACATTTTCTATATCCCGTAATGAGCGACTTTTTGGCATACCCCAAATATTAGCAGGTCTCCCCATTACCACCTCAAAGGGAGAGAGCCCAGTCTTAGTTTGTGGGGTCATTCTCATCGATAGTAACACGATCAGTAAGGCGTCCGGCCATTTTAGCTTGGTGCCAGCACACGTCTTAGCGAGTTTGTTCTTTATAATGCCATTGTGCCTTTCCACTAATCCGGCACTCTGGGCATGTCTAGCTGAATGGAACCGCTTGTCAATCTGTAATCCATTGCAAATTTTCAGGATTACAGTGGCAATGTTAGGCGATCCTCTGCACACCGATCCACTGCACACCAGAACACTGCTCACATTTCCCCAACACCTCCCTCCAGGGTTCGAGGCTCATGTGATTCGGTTAACCCAAAGGACCGAAAGCTCCGTACCAGCTATGGTGTACGGGCTCGATTGCAACCCTTCCTGCACTGGCAGTTGCCTTGGAGAACATACAGCAGAAGGGGCGGCGTTACATCTCCACGTCGATCACGTGATCCAGAGTGGCGTTCCTCACGTGACCTTGGTGGACGTCACATGACCCGGAGACGTCACATGACCCAGAAACGCACAGTATAAAAGGCTTGAGAGACGGAACACTCATAGCTTCTCAGCTGTCTTCAGACCCTGTTTGGCGTTACGTTTTGCTCTTCTGTTTACCTTGACCTCGGAACTCTATCTTGGACTCCTTCGGATACTCCATTGTACCTTTGCTTGGAACTGTTAACCTGTTGCTGGATTTTGGACACGACCCTGACTTGCCTTTGGATTATCCCTTGGTACCTTGTTGAACTCCTACGCCATTTCCCTCTTGGGATTCAAGTCACGCCTTCAGTCCTACAGGTGGCCTATCCTGCATCCACGCTATTCTGCGGTTCTACTGTTCTAGGGACCGCCTCATCTGAGTCTCGAACCTCCCTTCTAGGTTTCCTGGGTTTTCCTAACACCAGATAGGTAAGATTATTCAGATCCATTGGTTAATGTGATATATTGTAATTGCCTGGTACTTAACCTCGTTCCTTTTTGACAGCAGCATCGGTGTTCCAGAGGTTCCGTGGATCCGGGAAGTAACATCTCCCACCTGTGGCCCCAAAGGTCGCACAGCGGGTTTCTTTTAGTTCCCCTGTGCATCACTTGAGGACGGAGGTTTCAACGGTCTACACGACACTCAAGTCAGAAAAGACTGAGAAGCCGTATAGTCGTGTTAGACAATGCAGGGATCCACGGAAGAACCCATAGCTGCTTTAGTCCAGGCGATTACAGTATTAAGGGCAGATATGGCCGCCGCGAATACGGTGATTCATCAAAGATTAGATTCCATACAGAGTGTTCAGCATTCCCTTCCTGCAGACCCCGAATTCGGAGATGCTAGAACTTCAACCACACCTCCTCCCTTGGCAAATACCCCAGCTTCAACTCCGGTGGTCCTCCCAACCCCTTCCCCCCTGGCTGCTCCTGAACGTTATCAAGGTGACCCCAAGAGGTTCAGGACTTTCATCAATCAGTGCAAATTACATTTCTTGTGCAGACCTCTGGCCTTTCCTAATTCCACTACTAAAGCCGCCTTTGCCCTTTCCCATTTGGCCGGTACTGCTGCCGCTTGGGCTAATCCTTTATTGGAGAATAATAGCCTGGTTCTTTATGATTTTGATTTGTTAGTTCTAGAAATGTGTCAAGTCTTTGATACCAGACACAAGGCACAGTCTAGGGATTTGGAGTTGTTAGAACTAACTCAGGGCAGAGGGACTTTGATAGATTACATCACCAGGTTCAATCAATTGGTTGCCGAGACATCATGGCCAGAAAGCAAGCGGGCAGTTATCTTTTATAGGGGGTTGAGTAACGTAATGAAAGATGCTTTAGCGGTGATACCTTCCATGCCCACTCAGTATCAGGAACTAGTGGATCTTGCCCTGCAAGTAGATGCACGGCGATCAGAGCGTAGAGCGGAGTTGGGGGTTTCTTCCCACCTTACAGTCGTCAGTACCCCTGCTTCTAGTACGGAAGAACCTATGCAAGTAGGAGGTTTACGTAGCCCTATTACAACATCTGAGAGAGAACGTAGAAGGGTGGATAATGCATGCTTTTATTGTGGCACCACGGGACATTATGTGAAGGAATGTCCTCGACGTCCCAAGAAGAGTCAGGTTTTTCGGACAGCTCGACCTTAGATCCAGAGATCAGGTCGAGTGTTCAGTCTTCATCTCCGGGTACCCCTCTTGCCTTTGCTCGTGTTCAACCCATCTCTGTACTGGCCACTCTTTGTCCCGCCACAGGTATTTCTCATGCAGTCACAATCATCATTGATTCAGGTGCCACTGGGAACTACATAGACATTGCATTAGCCCATTCCCTCAATCTACCTTTAGTGGTAAAAACCTGACCTGAACCTGTTCAGGCCGTAGATGGCACTGCACTAGTCTCTGGTCCTGTTAGACACCAAACTGCACCTCTATTGTTGACCATTCAAGACATTCACACAGAGACGTTAAGTTTTGACTTGATTACCACACCTCAATTCGGTATCATATTGGGAATACCGTGGTTACGTGAACACAATCCTTTGATTAATTGGCAATCAGGCACAGTGCTCTTCGAGTCTGAGATTTGTCAGAACTATTGTCTCCCAACCCATCAAGTAATCGATACTCCTTCTCGGGCCTTGGGAGCTCTAGCTCAACTCACGTTGAATGATGAAGGATCAGAGGTTGAGAATACCCATACCGTTGGGGGGGTAGTGTCAGGGATTCCATCTGAGTATAAAGCATTCGAATCAGTTTTCGATCGCGGTTCTTCCGAGGTACTACCTCCACATAGACCATATGATTGCCCAATTGAGTTAATCCCTGATTCCACCATTCCTTCGGGCAGGATTTATTCCTTGTCTCCCTCGGAAGAGCAAGCATTGAAACAGTATGTTCAGAACGCCCTACGATTAGGACACATCCGCCCTCTACTTCACCAGCTGCAAGCCCTATATTTTTTGTACCTAAGAAAGAGGGGGATTTACGTCCTTGTGTGGATTATCGGCGTCTTAATGCTATCACGAAAAAGGATAGATATCCAATTCCGTTAATCACACCCCTGCTGGATCATTTATCTCATGCTTCTATTTTCACCAAGCTGGATCTTCGCGGCGCATACAATCTAGTGCGCGTTCGCGAAGGGGATGAGTGGAAAACTGCTTTTTGTACCCGTTACGGCCTGTATGAATATCTGGTCATGCCCTTCGGCCTATGTAACGCTCCGGCAACATTCCAGCGTTTTATGAATGACATATTCAGGGACATTCTGGATGTATACATGGTTGTTTATTTGGACGACATATTGATCTTTTCACGAAATTTTGACGACCATGTAAAGCATGTCCGAGAAGTATTATCCCGTCTGAGGAAACATTCACTATTTGCCAAACCCGAGAAATGTCAGTTCCATAAAACATCTGTTGAATTTTTGGGATTCCACATTACCCCTGGGGCATTATCCATGAACGAATCCAAGGTTAAGGCAGTCCTAGATTGGCCAGTCCCTCAAACACTCAAGTCCTTGCAGGCCTTTTTGGGCTTCGCCAACTTTTATAGGCGTTTCATTTCCTCCTTTTCCACAATAGTTGCCCCACTCACGGCTCTGACCAGCCCTCAGGTACCCTATCGATGGCAGAGGGAACATCAGGAATCTTTTGACGCTTTGAAAACCGCTTTCACTACCGCACCGGTACTCCAGCACCCCAATCCCGATCTTCCGTTCATAGTTGAGGCGGATGCCTCTTCATTTGCTCTTTGTGGGGTATTGTCTCAGACATGTCCTACAACAGGCAAATTGCATCCGGTGGCATACCATTCCCGTAAGTTCTCCAATACGGAGACCCATTATACCGTAACGGAGAAAGAACTTTTGGCTGTCATGGATGCCTTTCGTGTCTGGCGTAATCATCTTCTGGGGGCTAAGCATCCGATCACTGTATACTCAGATCACCGAAATCTACAGGATCTGGCTTCATTGAAGTGCATCAATAGCAGACAGGTCCGGTGGCATCTTTTCTTTTCCTCTTTTGATTTCCATATTATGCATCGTCCTGGAACCTCACATGGAAAAGCGGACGCCTTGTCACGTTCCCCGGGTGGGGTCGAATTGCCAACCTTCCCTGACACTGTTCTCGGAAAGAGACATGTGATTTGTCTCTGCACGCCCTCTTTGTCGTTATTAGATTCTGTACGATCTTGGACTAGCAATCATTCCGACCAATTGCGGGAATGGGACCCCGTTTATTCTGATGGTTTGCCTTTCGTGCATGAACGTCTGTTTCTTCCCACACCTGACACTCGTAACTTGGCCCTTGAGTGGTCTCATGATGCTCCCTTCAATGCCCATCCCGGTCAAGAGCGCACTTTGGATCTCCTAAAGCGCTGGTGTTGGTGGCCCTCTATGAAGCGCGATGTGGAATGCTATGTCAATTCATGCGCTGTTTGTGCTCAGGCTAAACATCGAAGAGGACGACCGGTTGGGCTGCTGCTTCCGCTTCCGGTGCCTCCAAGACCTTGGCATACACTGACAATGGATTTCGTAACAGATCTCCCCAAGGTACAAGGTTTTGACACCATCTGGGTGGTGGTGGACACGTTCACAAAAATGGCTCGTTTTGTTCCTTGTAAGGGTATTCCTTCGGCCCCGGTCTTGGCAGACTTTTTTTCGAGCATGTGTTCATGTTATTTGGACTCCCTTCGGTCATTGTATCCGATCGAGGGTCACAGTTCACCTCTCGTTTTTGGAGGTCATTGACTAAATTACTGGGCATCAATACCAGGTATTCTTCGGCCTATCATCCTGAGACCGATGGGCAGACCGAAAGGATGAATCAATCCATGGAGCAGTATCTTCGTTGTCTTATATTGCAACAACAGACCTCCTGGTTGACCGTTTTACGGCTTGCTGAGTTCGCATACAATAAGGCTGCTCATTCTGCTACGGGTTTTTCTCCATTCTACGCCCTCTACGGTCAACACCCCAAGGTCTTGCCTGTCCCTGATGCTTCTGTTTCTTCGAATCCTGCGGCCACGGCTTGTCTTAGGGATCTGTCTGCTGTTCATGCTAGTACTGTGGTCCATCTCACTGAAGCAAAGGCTTCTATGAAGGCCCGTGTTGATGGAAAGCGTCTGGCTGCTCCTCCCCCTGGTGGTGGGTTCTAGGGTGTGGTTGTCTTCACGTCACCTTCGCCTAGTGGGTTGCCGGAAACTGCTGCCTCGTTTCGTTGGCCCGTATGTGATCTCTCAGGTTGTGAATCTGGTGGCTTTTCGTCTAGTTCTCCCAAGTTCTTGGCGTATCCATCCTGTATTTCATGTCTCTCTCCTCAAGCCTTGTCCTGATTCTTCCCGCCTCCGAACCCCTGTTGCTCCGGTGTCCCTGGCCTCTCCTGATGTTTTTGAGATTTCGGCCATTTTGGGTTCCCGTTGGTTTAGGGGTAGGCTCCAGTATTTAGTGGATTGGAAGGGTTACGGACCGGAGGAACGTTCTTGGGTTTCCGCCCTGGATCTTGACGCCCCTCGGTTAGTAGCTCGCTTCCATAGGGATCATCCGTCCTGCCTACGGGGTCGTGGGTCATTGGGGGGGCTATGTTAGGCGATCCTCTGCACACCGATCCACTGCACACCAGAACACTGCTCACATTTCCCCAACACCTCCCTCCAGGGTTCGAGGCTCATGTGATTCGGTTAACCCAAAGGACCGAAAGCTCCGTACCAGCTATGGTGTACTGGCTCGATTGCAACCCTTCCTGCACTGGCAGTTGCCTTGGAGAACATACAGCAGAAGGGGTGGCATTACATCTCCACGTCGATCACGTGATCTAGAGTGGCGTTCCTCACGTGACCTTGGTGGACGTCACATGACCCGGAGACGTCACATGACCCAGAAACGCACAGTATAAAAGGCTTGAGAGACGGAACACTCATTGCTTCTCAGCTGTCTTCAGACCCTGTTTGGCGTTACGTTTTGCTCTTCTGTTTACCTTGACCTCGGAACTCTATCTTGGACTCCTTCGGATACTCCATTGTACCTTTGCTTGGAACTGTTAACCTGTTGCTAGATTTTGGACACAACCCTGACTTGCCTTTGGATTATCCCTTGGTACCTTGTTGAACTCCTACGCCATTTCCCTCTTGGGATTCAAGTCACGCCTTCAGTCCTACAGGTGGCCTATCCTGCATCCACGCTATTCTGCGGTTCTACTGTTCTAGGGACCGCCTCATCTGAGTCTCGAACCTCCCTTCTAGGTTTCCTGGGTTTTCCTAACACCAGATAGGTAAGATTATTCAGATCCATTGGTTAATGTGATATATTGTAATTGCCTTGTACTTAACCTCGTTCCTTTTTGACAGCAGCATCGGTGTTCCAGAGGTTCCGTGGATCCGGGAAGTAACATCTCCCACCTGTGGCCCCAAAGGTCGCACAGCGGGTTTCTTTTAGTTCCCCTGTGCGTCACTTGAGGACAGAGGTTTCAACGGTCTACACGACACTCAAGTCAGAACAGGCAATAAAGTGTGGCCCATTATCAGACCAGATGACTCTCGGCAGCCCGGACCTAGGAAAAAACTCTTTCAACAGAGTTTTTTGCCGTGGTTATGGCCGTTGCATCTTTAACCGGGAAGGCCTCAACCCACTTACTAAAGGTGCAAATAACAACCAATACATATTTAAGATTGTTCCATTTCAATAAAATCAAAGTGAATAACCTCAAACGGGACAGAAGGTGGAGCGAAACTTCCTCTAGGAGTCGAGGTACCTTTCCCTACATTGTGCTGCAAGCAAACCATGCAATTCTGGACAAAATGCTCCGCAATTTTGAAAATCTTATCATTGGCCTATACACTGTGTAGCATTTTTGTTAACGTCCGCGCACACACGTGTCGAACCATGAGCCATAATAACCATCATTGTAATGTAGGCGTCAGGAAGTAACCATTTCCCTTCAACATTGTCTACCCAACACCCATCATCATCCAATCTTCCTGCACCCTCGATCCATCTCTTAGTTTCCTCTATGGTAGTATCTGCTTGAATATCTTTTACAACATCGATACTTTCTCCCAAAGTGCAAACATTTACAACTTCTTTTACAGCGCACATTTCTGAACTGAAATCAGTGGCAGTCTGTTTAGCTATCTGATCGGCGAAGGCATTCCCTTTTCCTACATCATCTGTAACTTTTTGATGTGCTGAACATTTTATGACAGCTAACTGAACAGGGAGTGCAAGTGCTGAAAGCAATCGCACTATTAAAGTGCCGTGCTGGATTTTCGTTCCGTGCGAGGTCAAGAAACCTTGTTCTTTCCAAAGTCTACCGAAATTGTGGGCCACCCCAAAGGCATACTGACTGTGAGTATATAAATTCACTCTACGCCCTTCAGAAAGCTCACAAGCTCGAGTTAACGCTCTAATTTCTGCGGCCTGCGCAGAGTTATGCATAATTCTTTTAGTTTCCACAACCATGCTTAAAGTAGTAACAGCATAAGCAGCCGTGGATGTACCGTCTGGAGTTTAAAACAAGAGCCATCACAAAATAGCTCTCCTTGAGGGCTATTCAAAGGCGTGTCTTTCAAATCGATTCTGCCTTTAGTCTCTTGTTCTGTCATATAAAGGCAATCGTGTGACGTATCGTCATCATCAACAATATTTTGTGAGACAGGTAAAAGTTCAGCCGGATTTAATACGCAACACCTCTGAATTTGAATGTGGGGAGCAAACAAGATTAGTTCATATCTTGTCAATCGTGCAGAAGTGAGGTGTTGCGTTTGAGTTCTATTAAATAGAATATCTACAGAGTGAGGTACCATTAGGGTTAACGCATGACCCAGGAACATTTCCTCACTCTGTTTTACAGACGCAGCAGCAACAGCGCGCAAACATCTTGGCAAAGCACATGCTACAGGATCAAGGGCGGAGGAATAGTAGCCGCACGGCCTATTCTTCCCTCCATGTTCCTGCGTTAACACAGCCAAAGCACATCCATCACGTTCATGCACAAACAATACAAGGGCCTTATCATAATTCGGAGTTCCTAAAACCGGCGCCGAACACAGCGCGGATTTGAGCAAATCGAATGCTGTCTGGTGTTCCAAGGTCCATGCAATGGCAAAGAAATGCCCTTCTTTGTCAAAGCCAGCATTGGTTTAATCGTTAACGAAAAATTTGGGATCCACAATCTACAATAAGAAGCCATACCTATCAAGGCTCTAACTTCCTTTTGCGTATTTGGGACAGGCATACCAGAAATGGTCTTTATTCGTTCAGGTGTCAACCGTCTTCCCTCTTTTGACAGGAGATAGCCTAGATAGGCGACCTCCTGGCAACAATATTGGAATTTCTTAAGTGAAGCTTTGTGGCCATGTTTTGCTAGATGACAAAGCAACAACACGGTGCCTTCTTTACAGGCACTCTCAGAATCAGCAGCCAAGAGAAGGTCATCTACGTACTGTAGTAACGTGCAAGTAGTAGGCAACTCGAGGGTATAAAGCTGCTCTTTCAATGCCCTACTATAAATACTTGGACTCTCAGTGTACCCTTGTGGTGCACGAGTGAATGTAAACGAGCGTCCACCTAGGTAAAACGCAAACAAATACCTACTATCCTTGTGTATAGGAATACTGAAAAACGCGTTTTAAGATCAACAACGCTAAAGTGAGTGGCAGAAGCCGGAATCATGGTTAATATCGTTGTAACATCAGGTACAATAGGAAATTGAGGAGCCACAATTTTGTTAATAGCGCGTAAATCAATTATAAAACGAAAGGGAATCGCATTATCACCTTTTTTGTGTACTGGCAAAATGGGGCATGTTACATATGCTACCCGTAATCTCCTCAATTACTTCACGATGTACAAAATCAGAAACTATACATTTCAAAGCCTGTTTGCCTTCAACTGAGATCTTACATTGCGGGATGCGAGGCAATTTTACTCCATGTTTCAAAATAATTTTAACAGGTTCAATTTGGAGAATGCCCACATCATTATCATCAATTGCCCATAAGCATTCTGGAACATTACTAAATTCTGGCGGTAAAGGTCGAGTCAAAAACTGAGAGGCGAGTGATTGCTGAGGTGAAATTGTTAGCCGAATTCCATCCGGAGAACAATGAATACTGCGTGTAATGCCTTCAACAAATTTAGCCCCAGCAAGTTCTCCCCACAGTTTGTGGTAAGCAAAAATGGACACTGTTCCGTGAAGGGACCCAGTGTTATCGGTACCGACAAAGAGACCGGACAAACTGCAGGTGTGCCTGAAAACCCCACGGAAACATTGGATTGCCCTGACAGGGGAATATTAGGAACCCGTGAATGGTCAATGGAACAGTTCTGTGCTCCCGTATCTACTAAAAATGGATGCTTCCTATTTCCCACCGCCATCTCAACATAGGGGCCTTTCTGATGAACAGGAATAGGCGTAGGTTCCAAATCCTGCTTCGGGCAATACTAGCGGAACAAAATATTATCAAAAGGAAGTTCTTCGGAGAGGTACGCGGCAGAAGGGTGATCAAAAATGTTTCTATTATCCACATTCAAAACTTGCTTATCCTGTGAAGGAGATTGCTGTGATTCTGGTGCAAACTGACCTCTGCCAGGGGCCCCCTTCACCTGGGCGACCTCTAGATCGCCTACCCATGTTCCCAAATGACCTTTGCTGTAAGGTTGGACATTGTGCGCGCCAGTGGCCTTCCTGCCGGCAATAGGCACACTGGTTAATGGTTACCAGAGCCAAGGGCGCACTTCCCTGTGGAATGTACTGAGCTCTAAATTGATTACCCCTCTAGGGTTTCTAACAATCTGCTGCAATAAAACTTTAGTTTTCAAGTCAACCTTTTTTTTCTCAAGTTTCTCTTTTTCAGTGTTTACACGATTTTCATAATACTGAGCCATATGCAATACTTCTGATTGGGACTTCGCCTGCCAAGTGCTTTCAGAGGACATAATCTGTAACTGGATGTCAGGCAGCAATCCACGTACAAATTTGTGGACAAACAACCTTTTCCCTGACTCTGTGCCCAAGTCTTGTCCACTGAAATCCGAGAATACCTGCTCGAACCGATTGAAAAAATCGGTAGCACCCTCAGACTTTCCTTGGACACAGGGCATAAGCTTGTCCCATATGATTCTTTTTTCTGGAACCATAGTTTTCAATTTTACAGTAATTCTATCAGGCAAGGTTAATATAACTTGAGGTGGTCCTTCGCCAGCTGGTCTTTCTCTGTCCAGCCTAGTCATGTTATCCCATGTATCTCCCAACCCAGGTATGTCATCTATCGTCCTAATCTGCTTCCACAAACCAACTGGCAGGAGTACGGGAAATAATAGGTCAATATCACTTAGAGTGAATACCGACGACTGTAAGACCGACTCTATTTCTTTATAGAATCCGGTCGGATTTTTTCGTATATCAGGAATAGATTGGTTTATGGTGTTCACTTCCTGTCTTGAAAACGGGACATGAACAAGCTGTGAAACGTAATGTGCAGGAATTTATACCTCGTGCAGCATCAGCCGCAATCTCAACTTTTGGGACAAATGTCGGAGGGACCTCTCTCATAGGCAACTGAGAAGTAGAGAGCTCCGAACGCTTACTAAGCAACAGAGCCAAATCAAGCGCTAAGGCAGTCGAAGAAGTATCAATCGAAAAAGCTCTCTTATAAACACTCAACAATTCTGCAGGACAACACATCTTTCTTCTTACACACTCATTCTGCAGGTGCTCTACCATCACCTGTATCACTTTCTTTTGCATTGCTAACGTATATTGACTGTATGTGTCATATACTTCATCTGGAGTTATCGACATATCCGAAATCCATCTTATCGCGTCCTTTGTACAAATTCGTGCTTCCTCACCTTTTAATTCTCGACGAGGAGAAAACCGTTTCTGTAAATACATAGTACCTAAACTATCACCATCTACTTCCTCGTTCTGTAACTCTTCCAACTCCTTCCTATACTCAAAAATCCTCTCAACATGCTCATATACCTTCTCCGCAGTATCTCTGGACAATGCTAAGGCGTTCAAATCCCGTAAGTCTTGTGGGAAATCTACATCATTTAGTCTATTCCACATTATATTAAATGAGTCCCTAATACTTCGATAAAAACATTTTTCTCAGGAATATCTTTAAAGTTTTCGACTGTGGAAAAAACATCAGCTTGTTCACCCTTCTGCATACAATGTTTAGCCCAAGTAGTCAATTCACTCCTCTTGTCTGGCGACACAGTATTATGAGTCACAACCCTTGGTCTTGCTCCCTGGTCTACTACAAACGATGCAGGATCACTTGGAAGAGGAAGAGTAGGCATATTCTGAATAACAACAGGTGAAGGCAAGGGGGCAGGCAAAGGGGCAACGGCTGGAAGAATAACAGGAAGAACAACAGGGAGGACCGGAGGAACTATGGGAGGGGGAACTACAACAGGAAGGGGCAAAGCGCCAGGAGGAGGGACATATGGAGGTGGCGCGGAGGCATCTGGCCTTCGTTCATGCAAAAGTTTATTAATCAATTCGTCTGACGTATGAAAATCTTTTGAAGGGTAGATTTTCTGAATGCCTAATTGAAATGTCCTGTCCGTGTTCCTAATTGACACCAATTGTTTATTTTGATCATATAACCGTGCCTTTTCGACACTCGTCATATGTCGACGCATATGTTTCTCTCTACTCTTTTGTTGCTGCAAAGCTTCTATTTTCCAACTGTGCAACGCGTCAAATGCTGCAGGCCTAGCCTTCTTCTTTACTAATACAGACTCTAAATATTCTATACGAGGGATTTCAAAACTACCATTGGTTGGCCACCGAAGATTATAATTATGTCTGGTTTGTCTGTGCCAAATGTCATTAAATGCTATACTACCAAAGCCTTTCTTACAGTACAGAGTAAATGCCGGCGACCCCTCCTGTGGTGCGGGACGGCTATCTTCAAAAGATTGTCTGTCACTGCGGAAAAATGCCCTAAAGCAGGCAGACAATTTCCCAGGCATATCAAAGTTCTGGTGTTACCTGGTTAAATAATTGTGCTCGCGAGTACAATGCTCCAAATTCAAATTTGTCAGGTTAAATTAAGAATCGGGACACGATTTACCTGACCAATGGACTGGGAGGCCCGATCGGGTTACTAAGGACAATGCAAAGGACCCATGTGTCTGGTGATTTTCGGCAAATTTACCCACCTCAAATATATGGACCCTTGTCAAGACGTCATCTCGGGCTACAGCTCACCGTCCAGGGATCGGATCGTGCAATTTCGTCGAGGAATTCACTTCTCGTCACTGTGGCCTTCTGGTCATGCCAGTGCTTTATTAGCTCCTGACTGGCCTTTAGGTTTTTTTATCGACTGTTCCATGTACTTTACAATTCTAGAATGAAGGCCGAGTACATAGCCAACCACATCTTGCATGGGGATGGGGGGTTGCCCTGCCATCCCTCTTTCACTATACTGAGGGGGCCTCATACAGGGTGTCCAAACAGAAGCTCAAAGGGTCTAAACCCTACTCCGTTCTGTGGCACCTCCCTGTAGGCAAACAGTAGGCATGGCATGAGAATACCCCACTTTCTCCTCAGGTATTCTTCTAAGCGACCAATCATGCCTTTCGGGGTCTCATTGAACAGCTCAACAAGCCCATTTGTTTGGGAATGGAAGGATTTAGAGAACCGTTAGGTGACTCCACCCTTTTCCAATATAGCCTTCATATATGCTGTTATGAAGTTTGATCCCCTGTCAGAAACAACTTCATTGGGGAATCCAACATGGGAGAATATCCCAATCAGATCCTTCACAACCACGGGGGGTTTGATGCTCCTTAGAGGAACATCCTCAGGGTATCTTTTGGCCTGGTCTACCACCACCAAAATGTATCTGTTCTCTGAGCTGGTTTGAGGTTCCAAAGGACCCACAATATCCATGCCTATTCTATTGAAAAGGATGCCCAACCATGAACAGTGGAATTAAGCGGGCCTTTGTGGCATCACCTGACTTGCTAGAAGCTTGACAAGTTGGCAAGGACCGGACAAATTCCTTACCTTTTTACACTGAACTGCGGCCAGTAAAAGTGCACAGACAACCGGACTGATGTCTTAGTCAATCCCAAGTGACCCGCTAAGCAAATTTGGTGAACCAAAATTTCAAAAGGTACTTTCGGTGGCTTTGGAGAATCACCAGCTTTCTGGTGCCCTAACCCTGAGAGTATTTTGGCTAACTGTGCAGGAGTCCATCCTCACGGTACACTTTGAATAGTCCAGGGAACTTGCCAATAGCCAGCTACTCTGCCTGCTTCTGCAGGCCTGCCAGAGTGGGACACTCTTTCTGGGATTTAAATAAGTCAGTCTGATCTGGGCCCCCAGCTGATGCAACCTGACCCAGCTAGGCCAGGCCCTTCAAATCTGAGCACATCTCGTTCTCCACCTCAGGTTCCTGCACTACGCCAGGCAACTCTGAAGTCACCGAGTCCCCTGCTACCAAAGCATGGTCCCCAGTAGCTACTGGCCACTCTCCTGCAGGGCTAGGTGACTCAGTAGTCTTTGGAACTGGACCAGGCGCTACCAGCCATGCCAGTCCCCCAACAAGCCCTCTGGAAGCACTCAAGGCCCTAAGGTGCTGAGAGCCTTCAATCTGGCGGCTTCTTTGGCCTTGATTGAGTAGCCGCCGTCACTATCTCGGGATCAGAAAGATCATTACCATACAGACATGGGACAGGAATGGAGTCTTTCACCGCCACACAGCGCTGTGTCATTTCACCTCGCCATTTGAAAACTACTATTGACAATGAGCACTTATTCTTTCCGTCAAACCCACTGATGCTACAATCAGGCCCATCAATATACTAGCCTAACTGTACCCACTGCCAGGTGACAGCAGTGATGCTAGCCGCAGTGTCTCCAACCACAGGAGTTTTGTGTCTATTGATATACACATGTTCTAAATAGGGGTGAGCATTATTGGGAACCGGGTTCCACATTCAACCACTTCTTGTCCTAGTGGTTAGTCCTCTTCTAGGAGGCCCACACTAATGATCGCCTCTTCCACAAGTCCAACATTCACTATGGCTTGTTGGGTAACCCCTCGTAATCAGGATCATCTTTCCTAATGCCCAGATCCCTACACAGGAAACAACCTTTGGGTGGTGAGAAAGTGGGTGTCCCAGTGTTAGGGGTGCCTTGGCTCCTCTTTTCGTTGTGTATGGCTGAACTAAAGTTTTGGGATGTACCTTCAGTTTTTTGGGGACCTGACTTCAAAGAGGAGTGGGTTGAACCTTTGTCCTTCCCATCCTTGTAAAAATGTTTGTCTGAAGATTTCTCTTCTGGTTTAGGTGTACTCGCCTGACGCTTTTTCTGGACTACAGTACTTAGTAACCAATCGTTAGCCTTATCATGCTCCCTAGGGTCTGTAATAGTCTTGTCCACAAGATGCTAGTGTAGGGCAACATCACAATTCTTCAACACATGCTCACATGCAAATTGTACATCTCTTTAAATGTGTCAACTTTGTTACCAGGCACCTACCCGCTCAGATATTTCAACAACAAGTGTGTGAACACGTCAAATGTCTGCCCACTTTCCTTTACAAGATCTCTGAAGCTCTTGAGATACTATTCATGGGTTTTACAGAACTTCCTGAAGGGGGCCACCTTCAAGCTCTCATAAATCGGCCTTTCCTCAGGTGTTAACTGAAGAATTGCATCAGTCCCAGGTGTTGGTGGGCGACCCATCAGAGCTGCACCCCACAGTACCTCGTCCACCTCCTGTAGCTGAAAAGCAAGCTTGTGTGCTTCAAATCAGTCCGAAATATCCTTACCTACACTTCGTAAGCCTGCACTAAGTCTTTGGGGATGTGATGCTAGGGCTTATCACAGGAAACCTGCTTTGAGCCATTACCGCTGCTTTGGCTAGAGGTCGATCTGTTGGCCTCCTTCTTCCCTTCGAGTGCCAGCTCGGGCAACTCTATAATTACCTTGTACAGCTTTTTTTCTTTCTGCTAGCCCTAGACTCCCCTCCTCCTGCATGATATTTCTAGCCTCTACCTCTTTAACAGCTGGAGGAATTACAGGGCCACGTAGAGACTGTGCCACACCAGCGACCTGCAAGATGTCACACTAGCCCCTAACCTCTCTGACACTCTTTAGTATTGAGAAACCATGTTTGTCCCCCAGAGGGTTGGTTGGCGAGAAACACTGTTCATGCTGTCCTCCTCGCCATCTTCCACTGTCCATCCCACAACAGTCTTCTTCGTTCGAGTACATGTGGCATAGCCTGTCCCTTGGGTATTCTGCCCAGCAGCGCCCTTGTTTCTACCCAAGCTTAGAAGCCGGTCAGCACTTCAGGTTTATAAAACTCAGTGATGTGGGGAAGTCCCCGCTCTCTACATAGCACATCCTTGGCCATGCCTTTTTTAGTCTTGCTGGCTAATTATTATAAATACCTAGCATTGTTTTAAACTTTGCCTGCAACAGTACCTTTATTGTTATTTTTTATTTATTTATATTTATTTGCATTTTTAAAGTGCTCACGCAGCCCGTGGGCATCCAGGCACTGTTACATGAATATGTCTTAGTTGCGTATTTATAACGCGCTTAATAGCTGGAGGTATTTAATGTCGGACCCAGGGATCGAACCTATGTTGCTTCGTGCCATCTTGTTTCTAAGGCAAGCACATTGCCACTGAGCTATCATCCCGGGACTTGTTGAGTGACTCTGCTGAGCGCAAGGCTCCAACTAGATCCGACCGTCTGCTACCTATGTGACAAATCAACTTTCGGGGGACCAGTGGTTCAGGGATGAATATCGGTTCCTAAACCATCAATCGGCCCCACACCTCCAGTACACCAGAAGGGACCTGAACAGATTTGAAACAAAAGCAAATTATAAACCTCATTGTCCAATTTTGATAATGTGGATGGAACGGCAGGCTTATCTCCAAAGGTTTGTAGATTGTTGGTTAGTTGCAACACAGCGAAAATACAATTATTACCCAATGAAAAAAGGATCTGTCCAGTCAAGGTTGTATAAAAATATCTACTTCATTATTATCACTGAAGACAGTTCTACCAACATTACAAAATACAAACCACCCAGTAAAGGAATGCAGAGGACAGACAGTTTCAAAGAAGCAAAAGGAAAAAGGATGTACTCTGGATACTGACAGCAGGGTAGTCAGTATGGTAAATAATCAAAGCAGTTCAAGAATACCTGGCTTCAGAACAAAGTGATAAATGGGCCTTTAAATGTCTCTATGGCCTTCAGAGAAGAATGGGAACAGAACCAACATGTACCTTGTGTTGTAGGTGGTCTTGGTGCTAGACAGGGTTGAGTCAGTTTCACGGCGCTTGCAGCTTCTGTGACAGAGTTCAAGGTGGGATACAGCTCCAGGTATCAGGAAGCAAACAGTTCGGTGAGAGAAGCTGGATGGACGGCTGCAGGCTGGCCAACATGTGGGCTCGGGTCAGGAATCGTTGTCTCAGTGCTGGGATGGAGACAGCTATGGGTATCAGGCGTCAAACTGTTCAGCGAGAGACGCTGGATGAATGTCTGCAGGCTGGCCTACACGGAGGCTCGGGTTCAGGAATCATTGTCTTATTGCTGGTCGGCGATTCTGAAGCACTGGTCAAGATGTCTCGGGTGGCTTTAAGTGACTGCGGCGTAAAAACATTTCAGTCAATTGCAGCTCGATGGACTCGACTGGCTCAAAAATGTTCTTTTACGGGGACCTTTGTAGATGCTCTTCGATGCACTTCTCCTAGCTTCTTCACCAGGCTCGTGTTGTCCTTTAAGACAGACGGCCCAAAGCTGGGGAGTGTGTTGCAGGCAGCTGCCTTGTCTTTGGTTTCGGGTTAAGAGACTCTCTGGCACTTCCCACCTATGAAGCTTGCTGCAGAGTCTAGCAGGGTACGCTGTGTGCTGGCTGGGTACCGGTTCTGGATGGCTGGAAGGTCTTCCGGATTCGGTATCTCCCTCTGTTCCCTGGGAGATGCTTCTCTCATTGGAAGTCCTAGCCTTCCTTCAATGGCGGAAGATGTAAGGTAGCCTGTACCTTCAGCCATGTTACAATGATGAGTTCCTCTTGCTACACTTTCCAAAATATTCAGATGATCTGCAAAAAGAGGGGCTCAACCTTCTTTTAAAGCTAAATGGGCCACAGGGATTGGTGTAGGCCAAGCTGTAACGGTTTATTGAAAGGCCACCCTTATCACAGGGAGTTCCTTCCTTCCCCAAGCTAAGTGTCACACAATAAATGGTTAATTTCTGTTATTATATTCAGCTCTATCTCCAATTCATCTAATACCCCTTGGCTCCTCCCACTGAGCTACCAATGACCCGAGAACCAGGTCGGTGTACAGGAGCACATGTTTATTTATTTATATTAGAAGTAATAGAAATCACAATAACCTACACACGCCATGTTCTTTGTGGCTCACAATTTGTTGTAACACCAATATATGACACAAATGGCAATACTTTCCTTTTTTTTACAGATTATTTGCTTACATCCCCACCAGCATTGATCTGACACTTGCAGGAACATTTCATGCAGCCTCTCCGGAGTATAATGCCATTGTACAACTTTTCTCTCACTTGTATGGCTCTCGTTAGCTTTGGGATCAGCCCCACAGATTATTCCCAGTGCTTCCTTTGGATTGTTTCCACTAGCGTTTTTCCCCACTTCTTTATGTAATTCCGTTGAATTTCTTCATCTTGAACATTTATATGTTTATATATGTCTGAGACAAGCTTCTGTGAACCTGAGTGAGTTGATATATAGGATTCAAATGGGGTTAATGGTCTTGTCACTGCCCGTTTAATGGTTGGGGTATTCAGCCAGTGTTTCAGCCGTTTGTATTTGAACCTGTCTTTTCATGTCAGGCCTAGGACCTTTTCACATTCTTCGAAGGATCGAATTGTCTGATCCAGAAACATATCACAAATCTTTAAACAGCATGCTTCCTCCGATTTCCTATATGCTTCCTTTTCCATCCCTGGGTGAAAATCATCTGGATTCCCAAACATAGGGCTAAATGGGGCAGGTTCCTTCATAAGCACACTTTTTTTGTTACCTCAACCCACACTTGCAATCCCACTCCCATAACTTTGCTGATATTAAGATTCGGATGTCTATGTTGTGTTTTTATCCACAACAGGTTTACTAGTGAAATACCTGCAATTGCCCTATCCTGACCCACCCATGTCTTGTGTGTCCCATCTACCAACCACTCTCTTATTACCCGCAGTTGTGATGCCTCATAGAAGCGGTAGAAGAGAGAAAGAGCCAGGCCTCCTTTGTTTTTTGAAGCTGTTAGATTTGTTCTTGCTACTCTTAGGGGTCTTTTTTCCATATGTATAACAAGAGAGCTTTATTAAGGGCTTTAAAGAATATTTTTGCGACTCTAATCAGCAACGCCTGGAAATAATATAATAGTTTCGTTAAGATATTCATTTTTATTGAGGTCATCCTGCCCCACCATGTTATCATAAGGGGATTCCATCGTTGGAGATCTAATTGAATTCTTATCAATATTTGCAGGTAATTTGCTTGTATAGTTGCTCCATCTTATTAGTAAGGGTTATACCTAAATATGTGACTCCTTGTCCTGCCAATTTCAGTCGCATCTTTGTGGCTAGCTGTTAATCAATGTCTGATCCCCCACGAGAACCAGAATTTCCAATTTCTGCATATTCATTTTTAAGCCTGAGATTCCACTGTAAACCACCAGTTCCTGCATGAGCACTGGAAGTGATCGTTTGTGGTCCGTCATTGCAATCAGTTTATCATCTGCGTAGGCTATCACCTTATGAGAGACACCCACTATTTCCATACCCCTGAGGCGGTCGAAGTCCCGAATTTTAATTAGATGGGGTTCCAAGTATTGCATATAGGGATTGCATATAGTAGCAGCGATAGAGGGCATCCTTGTTTTTTACCCCGTCCCAGTGATACCTTGTCCGTCATCATTCTGTTCATGGCAAAGCAAATTTCCGGTCTGTTATAATTTGCCTTCACCGTTTTGGTGAATGGCTCCCCGAATCCTATTTACTCCAAGGTGCAGAAGAGGAGAGATCATTCTACTCAGTCAAAAGCTTTTTCTGCATCCAGCGAGACAAGTATCGCTGGAGTCTGCGGTATACCTATTTTCTCAATTAGGTGGATTATTCTCTGTGTATTATTGTAAGTATTTCTAGTAGGAATAAAAGCTGATTCATCTTGCCCTATCAGCTTCAAAAGCAAAAGAAGGAGTCGGTACGTAAGGGCTTTTGTATATAGCTTTGCATCCCAATTGATTAGTGCAATCGATCTGTTGGAGCCTGGAAGAGTCGGGTCCTTCCCCTGTTTGTGGAAAACAAGCAATTTTGCTTCATTCATCGACAGGGTGATATTTCCTTTGTTCTGAAATATGTTAAATAATTTTACTAGGATTGGTGCCAAAATATCATTATATTTCTTATAGAAAGTTGCGGTGAATCCATCTGGGCCTGGCACTTTATTGCATTTTTTATTTGTTCTATCTTTATATCTTCATCTAAAGAGGTCTGCTCTTCCCTTGTTATCCCTGGGCACTTTTCCTTAGCCAGATAATCCATCTGGGCCCGATCAGAAAGGTCGTCCGATGTATATAGAGACTGATAGTATTCTCTAAAGATCTCTCCTATATCCTCATTCCTCGTGTGTATCAGCCCAGATTTGTTTTGTACTGTTGTGATCGTTTGTGTGCGTTGTTTATCCCTTAATTGTCTGGCCAAATGTTTATCTGCTTTATTAGCGTTCATATAATGCCAGTGTTTTAGATAAAGATGGCCCTTCTCTGCCTGTTTCGTTCTGATAGTTTCTAGTTGACCCTAGAGATGTCTCAGTGCTCTTTTCAGCTTATTATTGCGGTTCTTTGCCATTTCCCCCCGAATGTCCAGTTGTTTCCCTTCTAATTCTCTTTCCCATTGGTTTATTTGTTTGTCTTTTCTGGCTTTAAGAGCTATTAGGTGTCCCCCTATTACTGCCTTGAAGAGTCCCATAATGTCTCTTGCAAGACTTTTTCCGAGGTGTTTTGCCCAAAAGATCCTTCCATCTTTTCCTAAATTATCATCCCTTGTGTGGGATCCTGTAAAAGGTTTATAGGAAGTATCCACTGTCAGAAACCCGTTTTTCTGTTTCTCAAGTTAATAGCCCTCTAGAGTGGGGCGTGATGTGACAATGATATTGGGCCTAGCTCTATCCTCCTTACTTTCCCAATAAAGCCCGGAGATACCCATTTATAGTCTATTCTTGACATCATGAGGTATACATGGGAGTAGTGAGTGAAACCTTGTTCTTGACCTTTTACCTCTCTCCATACATCTTGGCGGGTTAGCGTATCTATTCTCTGCCACAGTATACTCTGTGATGTGTTAGAGCTCCTATCAAGCTTGGGATGCCAAGCAAAATTAAGGTCTTCTGCCATTATTATATCTTCATTGGAAAAGTTTTCTAATTTCTCCACGGTATGTCATATAGACCTGTCCTGCCCAACATTTGGGTCGTATATGGATGCCAATGTTAGAGGTCTGTCCTCCAGGGTCCTTTTCACAAATATATACCTCCCCTCTTTATCTGCCAATGAATTGTGTACCTGTACTCCCAGCCTTTGCTGAAATGCTATTAGTACCCCTACCGTCTGTTCTCCCGCATTAGCTTGATACTGTTGTGTGAACCCTCTGATTCACAATTTCCCCTTGTCTTTTTCATTGACATGTGTTTCCTGTGACTTGAGTATATATAATTTCTCCCTGTGCCAGAAGTTTCCCGTTTTTTTCTTTTCACAAGGGTGTTCCGTCTACGTACATTAAATGTGAGAATTCGTATCCCTTCCAATGTATCTCCTCCCCACCGGTATTCCCTTCTGCTTTTGAATCCTTATTCCTCCTTTCCCTTTTTGCCCCCCCCCAAAGCTCTAACACTCTCCCTCCCCACACCAACAACCCCCAACTCGGTGCATCCCTCCCTAACCATACATGTACCCTGAGGAGTGCCCAAGAACCTATGGTCGCTCGGGCAGGGTGTCCGTCGTGCCTGGCTCTCATCTTTCTCACAGAAATCATTGCTTGGAATCCTAAACCCCACTAAAGATTCCAAGTGGCCTTTGCCCACTCCCCTACTCCTGGGGCCGCATGGCACAGTTAGGAACATATTAACCTTTATCCCCCGCTGGGGAATATTGTCCCCGCTATGGGTCGACCCTGTTAAGTCTTGTTATGCGTCCCACCTTTCGTCGTCCTGTCACTTTTTGTTGTTGCTGGTTTTCCCCTTTTGTTGGATTGTTTTCCATTCCCATGGTCTTCCATTCCCTCAATCTTCACTTTGTTGTTTCACTGATCTGTCCTTGATGTCTTCTTGAATATTCAGTGTCTGCTGCCCCTCTTTGCACGTGGTAATTCTGGGTTGTTTTCCTTCCCATGCAAATAGCAGGCCAAACGGTAGAGTCCACTTGTATCTGATTTGTTTTGCTACCAGAAATGTCACTACAGGGCCCATTCCTCTCCTTTTCTGTAGCGTGGCTTGGGCTAAATCCTAGTAGAGTGCATAGCATTCAACCGAATTTGTCCATCCGTTCTCGCTTTTTACAAAATGTGTTCTTTCTGTGAATTTGAGGTCAGAGCAAGTAACACATCTCTTGGACGTGCTCCCGGTTCTCCCGATCTTCTTGGGATGACCCGATATATTCAATCCACCTGGATCTATTCTTCCCCATTGTTTGAGAAAATGTCAGAGAAGACTTGCTGAACCACTCCTTTCAGATCTTTGTCTTCCACCAATTCCACCATATTGTTTGTTCTGATGTTGGATCCGGGGGAGAAGTTTACAAGGTCCTCGCATTGGATTTCTAAATTGTGTGTGGGGCGTACCAGATGCTCCTGGGTCTCCCCATTTTGCATAGCCTCCTCCTCCACATTTTGTACCACTTTTTCCAAGATGTTCGTTCTTTCTTACAGTTTAGCGTTATCCACCGTCAGTTCTTTCACAGATTGCTTCAGTTCTTCCTTTAGTGTCTCAAATTGGTGGTGGAAGGAGGACATAATCTGCTCTTGAAACTCTTTGAACCATATTTGTATGTCCAATTTAGTAGCCGCCATTGTCTGAGGTGGATGCTGTTCCACAGTTTGTGATTTTTGCCCTTGTCCCCTGCTGCGCTGGTGTGTGGTTTGTCCCCACTCCACAGCTGTTTAATGCTGGAATCTTGTCTAGCTTGGGGATTTATTGGAGTCGTCTGTGCCGCTCCCCCCCTTGTCTTGGACATGTGGGCTCTAGTGCTGGGGGCACATATGTGCCTGTCTCGCTTCATATCGTGTTTGTGCCTCTGAGTGGGGTGTAAACTTTGTGTTTGATGTAAGTGAATTTTCTCTCTCGCTGAATCCGTCTCCCCTTCTGAGAGTTTGATCCGATTGGGAACTCCTTGGGCCTCATTACGAGTTTGGAGGTAGCCATGTCTCTTGTCTCGGTTGTTGCAGGTGCCCTATGGGGGCTGAAATGGGAATGGGGAATGGCTTTTTTCAATGGGGACTTAGCGGTCCCGCGAAGGTCAGAATAGACCGGTAAGTCCCCATTGAAAAGGCCATTCCCATTTCAGCCCCCATAGGGCACCCGCAACAACCAAGACAAGAGGCATGGCTACCTCTTTGAACCATAGAATAGACCGGAAAGTCCCCATTGAACAGGACCGGACACAGTACCGGTATTGGAGGCAGTCATGGCGCTAATAGCGCCATGACTACCTCCAACCTCGTAATGAGGCCCCTTGTTACATCCTTGGCTGTTTTCCCCTCTGCTAAGTGTACAGAGTGCTGTGCCGTTACAATCAGCATTACTTTATGTCCCTCATTATGAGTTGGCCGGTACACAGTAAAAGTGCTGGAAATAACATTTACCAGCACTTTTACCATACTGGCCAACTAGAACTTTGCTGGTATCTGACCCCTTCTGGGAATAAACTGCCTGTATTACCGGCATGGTCGGTTATAGTGGCAAAATCCTCCCATGTAGTCCTATGGGACTCCATGGAATGGGGATTTAGTGTGTATACAGACACTTGTACTCTGTCTGTAATACCAGAAGAAGAAGACAAGTGCCGGTAATGATAATTGCCTTTACTGCTATTCCTGCGGATTTACGACCGGAATACAGGCAAACATTTTGTCTTCCTTTAGCGGGGTGGGTTTCTGATAGTGATTTTGATAGTTGAGTGTACAATTGATCTGTGTAGTAAGTATAGGGTTATATTACGAGGTTGGAGGTAATTTGGCAGTAAATTGATTACCGTTACCACCATTTGATCATGTAGAGTTACCACAGGATTACAAGTGGTGGTAATTCCCCATTTTTGGAGTCCATTGGTCTCCTTGGTGCTTTTTGACAGATTTGTCGTGGGCAGAATTACTGGGCAGTAAATTTGCAGATTTTTTTACAGTAAAATGGTAGATTCAACTACAGCTTTTTGCTGGAGGTAAATCCTCTACTTTACCTCCAAAGTTATAATTTGGCAGTAATTCTTCACTGCCAAAAAAGTGACTGTAACTGAATTATTGCCATTTTTTCACAAACCGCCTAACTTGTAATGAGGCCCACATATTTTTATAGAATCTTGATCGGACATTATTTTATTTTGGAGCTGTGAACAATTGCTGTTTGATTTTCTACAGATTCATATTCAAACCCCTTCTGAGAGCACAATTTCCCTCGCCCACATTACCACTCACGGTAATGGAGTTATATCTCTTAGTTGTGCCTGTGTTACCTTTATGATTGGAATCACTTCTGGTTTAGTAGTAGTGTGGGGCTGAGTAGCTTGTTTGTCCACTACTCATCCTTGTACTCCTGCAGGGCAGAAGTTATTTTGTCACAAATCACCAGAATATTCCTCCCACACTTGTAACAATTGACTCAGCAGGTGACATGCTCCTCCTGGTACGATGTGGCGGTGAGCTGGTTCGAAGGTGCTGCTGCAGCGGTTTCATATTATTGAAAGGTTTGCTCCTATGTTGATGCAACTCATCGAAGGACCCATTTTGGTATGTTTGCTCCTTTTCTTTCCTGCTCTATTTTATTTCCTTCCTGCCTTATGTGACTTCAGAGAACAGACGGTAAAATAAATACTGTGTTTACAGGCATGACGTCAAGGAGGATCTAATGCCGTCCCCAATCTAGTATATGCCACTTGCTGCCTGAATGCACTACAGTTAAGATATGATATGATACGTTATTTATAACACGCTTCATACCCAGAGGTTTCTAAGTGTGGACCTGGGGATCGAACGTGTGGTGTTCTCTGTCGTCTTGCTTTCAAGGCGAGCACGTTGCCCCTGAGCTATCCTCTTGAGACTATCAAAAAGTAGTGTATGTGGGCAGTTAGGATCTGACAGGTGGTGTGGCGTGTGCACCATTTGAAACCTTAACTTACTGCTCTGGGTGGCAGGTCATTGATTGAAATCAAGTCTGAAAAGGTATGTGGGAAGTTTGCTTCTGCTCTCAGGTGAGGTTTAGGCTATTTAGAGAGTTGAGTGCCCGGCACTCAAATTCACATTGTACTTCCCCACCATATCTCCTGCACTTAATGAAGGGATGGAAAAGCAGCTCTTCAGAGAAGACCCTATGAGACATTGAGGAGGAACGCAACGGCTCTCCAGGCCCTTGGGACTGCAACCTGCTCTCTTATTATGTCTCAATCTCAAATCGACCCTTCCCTCAGCGAACGGAAACTGAAGTCGCCCCACGTTCACACTTTGTAAATACCAATGCATACTTTCAAAGAGGTTTCAAACTTCATTCAAGTTTCAAAACCACACTTCCATATCAGTGTGTGATATTCATCGTACTCCTCTGCGGCCCACGTTTCTTTTCAGCAGCCCTATGGTGGTTTTCATATTTAGAGTAAATTATCCATCAGGGAGCTTTGGAAGGTTAATAGTTTGAGTATTTGTTGTTACAGTGTCCCAAGGCTCATTGCCGCAGGTCACAAATATTAATCTGCAAATGTTGTTTCAGGGTAAGAACGGAGGCAGAGTTGACGATTGCTTCTCCTTCGAGATTTGCTGTATCGCATTCCTTTTCACTCTGTTCTTGGCAAACATTGGGATGTGTTTGCCATTGCTTTATTAACTAAATTTTGATACTAAAGTATGGTGAACTAAGAAATAAACATTTTTCTAAGATAACCATTTTTTTTTTACCTTTCACCGCTGTGTTTAATGTTTTTCCAAGCCTAGCAGCCAACTGCGGTCAGAAGGTAAACACATACTGCACTGATCTTCCTTTCTATGCCAAGCGCTCTGTCTGGTTATTATGGGTTTTCTTGGCATAGACCTGTGCCACGTCTGGCATGTCTATAAGGATAGATGTGGGCTCTATACTGTACAATGTGCCCAGTCTTTGAGGTCACGTTACTGGTATTTGCGTGCGCCTGTCGTTTTAGGTGTCCCACAAAATATTGTTACTAATATGATATGATATGGCATTTACAACGCGCCTGTACACGTGTGTCTAGGTGCCAAATGCAAAATCATACTTTTTAAGCATATAGGTTATGACATGTTCACCTTTTTGGAAGTATAGGCATAACACTGTTCATAAGGCAGTTTATACTGGCACTGTTGCATCAAGTCAGATATCCTACAAGGTGTTATGGGTCCAGCATAAGACCCTCTTTTGTCAAAGTCTGGCCCTCTCATTCCCTGAGTCTCCTGTTGGAAGTTGGAGGAATATGGTATGTATTCATTTGTGTAACTTTGCAATGTTGTTACATAGTTTCAATGTGATGCGTGAGAGGAATAATATTTAGCACAGACTTAAACGGAAATGAATGAAGGCAGATGGCTTGCTCCTCTTCATATATCAACAATAACGACATCAGGCACTTCCGGCCAATCATCTAACCCATTGGGCCTCATTTTGAGTGCCCCCGTCTGGAAATAAAGTCACCGGAAACAAGTTACCGGCACCTATTCTGGACGGGGTCTCTGCTTGTAGGGGCACTGAACTACCGGCAGACCGGATCGATCTGCTGGGAGTTCAGGCCCCTACGGGCAGGTTTTCCACTGAAGCACCGGCACCGTTACTAAGGTGCCACTGCTTCATGGTTCCCCCTCCCATGGGGGAATGGGAACGTTCCTTACCGCCGCCGCCTGTGATATCCCGGTAGCACTGAGACGTCAGGTGGCAGTAACGGTAATACGAGGTTGCCGGCAACCTCGTAATGAGGGCCAATGTGTAGTTATAGAGGCAATGCTATTTTGTGTGCTGCACCCAGGAGTGCACTTTTTTTATTGTGTCTTCCATTTTTAAAATTTGGAAATACTGTCCACAAGTTTGCAGAACCAGTAAATTAGTCAAAGCTTAGTAGAGATGATTGCAAAAAGTAACGTTCATTATCCCTTCAGTATGCTACCATGGTCTGAGCCCTTCTGCGTCCTTCACAGGCCCTTACCAACATTTTACGTGGGCAACCACATGAACTGAGTTGAAGTAAAAGTGTGCAATTTTTGCATTGATCCATCTATGTTGCTCTTCAATTTTATCCTCTACCAAATGAGGCTTGTTTTTAGTTGCCACACACATATGTGCTAGTTCATTCTAGATTCGGTTTGCTTCTCCATGATCATCCATTTTTAAAAGAACAGCACAAGGAGTGAGATAGCTGCCTGGGCATAGAAGACAACATTTCATTGAGATCTGGGATTGCCCCAGTGCCAAAGCGTCAATGGCCCAACGTGTTAATAGGGACAGCCTAGGGGCAGTTAAAACAGTGGGTCACTCTTGTGGCATCCGATCCTAGCAGGGAATCCAGGAAAGGGGTCTTTAGGAGTGGAAACATTACTTTTGAGTAGTATTTTGCGCACTCCCAAACAAAGGGCAATGGCGTCTAGAGTAGACAAGTGATTTGGCTCAGAAGGAGGTCTTTGCTGTGCAAATCAGGATGGCAGATGGGGAGGGGCCATCAGCACTACTATTTGCAAACATAGCAAGGGCACAGTTGCACTACATCTCTTTCTATCCCACCCTTTGTGGCATGGAATAACGAGCAGAGGATGGTAATGAAGAGGGAAGTCCATGGAAAAGTCTACAGCTCCATGCACACATAACAACTCCTCCAGCCACATGGCTCACCTTCCAATGGGATGGCAGCACAGACTCATTGAACTGTTTGCAGACTCCAACTAAAAAGAAGTCATGCAGTATACATACAAGCATATCATTAGCGGCACATGAAAGATCTGCATTTGCAAGGTGCACAATACAGCAACATTGTGTTTCGTGGCACATCAAGACAAGGAGGGGGGATACGGAAGAGGGAGGGAGGTACAAAATAAAAACAAAAAGTTCTTAAAAGTGTCTTGAAACATTTGGAGCGTGCAAGTGATAGAGCATGTGAGCGAGGGGAGGGGTAAAGGAGGGGTTGGGGGGAGGAAAACAAACATCATTCTGATAAGGTCGTGAGATGATTTGGAATGTGCAAGTGCTGAACATGAAAGGGGGACGGGACGAAAGGGGGTGCAAGTGGGGAGGAGGAGAGAGGAAAACAAAATGACAAAAACACATAAAAGTGCAGGCACAAGTAGGCAGAACGCATTAGGTAACCAGAATGCAAATATGTGAAGCCGGAATGAGTGAATGCAGACTGGACAAGGTTTTTCTCTCCTCCTGGAGTGAGTACCTACGTCAGACATGCAGACACACCAAAGACTCGGCAGGTAAGCGAGTGCAGACTGGAAAAAGCCTCACCTCATGGAGTGAGGGGCTACGTCAGACATGCAGACACACACTTAAGGCTCAATAGATAGGTGACTAAGAGTTGGAGAAACCACATCGAGGGCAAGAAAGGAGACGAGCAGGCAGATCAGTGAAAGTGAAAAAGAAGAAAAGGGATTGTAATAAAACAGAGGGCAAAAAAGAGGTCAGGAAGGAAAGGAAACAGGGGGCACACAGGAGCAATGCAGCAGTGACATGAGAGTAGAAGATACAAGGGAGAAATGGAGGGAAGTGGCAGCTGCCAGGCACAATGTGAAGTGTTCATCGACGTAAAGTCACACCCACAGGACATCAACTTGCAAGCAACAGGGCAAAAACAACCTTATATTCTGGGAAAGCAGCAAGACAAGGATAGTGCAAGCAACAAAAAGGCATGGGGCCAGGAGTAGAGAGAGATAACATAGCATGGGACATCAAAGACTGGACGTGTAGGAGTAGAGGATTTATAGAGTGAAATGAATGGAGGGGGACATCCGGAACAGCTGTTGCTCCGGCAACCTCTCGGAAGGTATTGGTAAGGTGGGAGCATTTGAGAGCATTTTTCAGAAATTGAACTTTCATGTATCACCAAGGCTTGGCTTCTCCCTCCAGAAACTATTGCTCCCTCCTCTCTTTTGGATCCATCCGCTAGCTTTTTCATACTACCCAATTTTTTTGCAAAGGCAATGGGTTTGGTATCTGGTTTTTACTCCTACTGTACTCTTTCACTGCTTCCTTTTTCAGAACTCTTACTCTTGCTTTTCATCATCAATAGACCCCCTGAGTCTCTTTCCTCCTTCTATGAAGATCTCATAATTTTTCTTTCCGTCTGTCTGCCCACCACGATTGTCCGTAACTGATTGTAATGGCACCTTGATGCCTCTTGGCTTTAACCTTCATCTAAATTCTATTCAGTCTTCCTGTACTTTCTACTCCCTTCTCAACTCTTACTATCTCTTTCAGTCTGCTTCCTCTTCATCTCATATCTCTGGTTCCTCCCTTGATCTGACTTCTGCTCTTTTCTCACTGATGTTCGTTCCCAGACATTCCTATTTCTTTTCACTTTCATGTTCCCCTCTGCTTTCATCTTCTTCAATCTCGCTTCCTTCTACTTCTACCTTGTTTCACTGAGATGCATGTTCTTTTGATACTCCTACTTTTGTTTGCTCTATGTTCATTTCTTTCCTCACTCTCATATTTCTCTCACCTGACCTTATTGCTTCTTCACTCCATTCTAGACTTCGCCCCACTCTTCATCTACTGTATTCCTCCCATCTGTCCACCTCATCTCAGAAGCTACAGACACCCTTGCTCTCCCCTGCTGTATGCTTTCTCAGACTTAGCTGCTCTATCCTCAATCCATGCTTCTATGATTTTTCCTTATTTGCTGCTAAGAATGCTATTTTTCATGTCTTGCTCTATCCGGTAGTTCCCACCCTCAGCGCCTGTTCCAATGTCTCAGTTTATTCTAACTCCTCCCTCACCTGATCCTTCTTCATCCTCTCCCCTCACTTCCTCTTACTTTGCAAATTATTTTACTTCTAAAGTCTGTCTTCTATGCTCGTTTTGATTACCTTTCCTCCCTCAACATCTTCCACACCTTCCCAACCCTTTCTTTCTACTCTTTTTCTTTCCTCTCAGACTCTGATACTGCTATGTTCCTAAGCTAGGAAAGAGCTAGGGCTCTTCCTGCTGCGTCTCCTCACACTTTTCTCTCATGCCCCTAGTTTATCCTTTTCCTCTCCCCTATATAACTGACCTCTTCAATCACTCTCTTTCATCTGATTCCTTTACATCAGTTTTCAAGCATGCCATTGTTCTCCATATCTTAAAGAAATCTGCCCTTAACCCTACATTTGCTTCTAACTTCTGCTCTATCTCCCTTCTCTCCTTTCTCTATGAAGTCCTTGAGCATGTGGTGTATGCTTAGGTCTCCCTATTTTTAGACCAGCACTCTCTACTTCCCTACAATTCCCGATTTTGATTGCATCACTTCACTGAAACAGCCCTTCTCCACATCCCTAATTCATTGCTTTGTCCTCACCAACCCAAGTTATCACCTATCATGGTTCTTTCTTTCTTCCCAACTTTGGATTTGAGGAGTGGTTCCATTCCTGTCTACACAATCAGCGATACCCTATATCTTGGGATGGTAAACACTCTCTTCTCTCCTTCTTCACTTTGGCATTCACTGGGGATCTATGCTTGCCACTCTTCTCTTCCAATGTACACTATTCCTCCCTTGACCCTTATTGCCTCTTTCTATCTTTCCTCCCTTACTATTACTTACTAACAATATTTTTACTTATTATTTACTTACTAACAAGTCCCAGTCTTTTTCTACTTTTTCTGACTCTCTTCACACAATATGGCAACCTGTCCATCCAGCCCTGGATGCATTCCCACTTCCTCCACCTTAATGCTGCCAAAACTGAGGCATTTTTTCCCACTCTGTATCTCGCCCTCACCCCCGCCACTTTTGTTGGTCTTTTCTTCCCTACTTGCCGCACTCCATGTCCATTCATAATCTGGGTGACACCTTGACCCTTCTTTATATTTTCTACTTCACATCTCTTAATACTGCTTGCATTTGATGTTTCTATCTTTATAACATCTACTTTCTTGGTCTCTTTCTAGTAACCTTCAGGCTCACTATGCTCTAAGTCTCAAGTCCTTCTTTCTAGTCCCAAACCACAGGCCACAATTTTCCTTCTTATCTTCCTCTCTTGTTTTTTGAAGATTGTATTTGCTCGTATTTCACACAATATCAGATGGCCAAATCATAAGAACAACCAGAACAAAAGTAAAAGAAAGGAAACAAAATATTGGCTTCAAATATCACTTTGGTTTACATCAAAAGGCAATGTATCCATCTAGAGTAGATGTGTCCGTTTGATGAGCCGGGGGAATCAAAAACAGAGAATTCACTGGTAGATAAATGCTATAATATTCACATTGAATTGCAGGGGCTAGGACAGGCCTGTTGCCTGTTCACCTAATTCTCAAATAAGTAGAAGAATGTATCTGATTTTGGGGAGCTGTACTTTTCTCTTTAGCTACTTCTCTCATGGCTGGCCATTTGTGAGAACATTCTTCCTCTCACCTGAATTTTTGGAGCGTCCTTCCATTTCCAGCTGGTCAAAACTGTTTGACGGGCTGCAAACAGCATGATGTGATGCATCTCTGTTCTGTTACTGCCTCATGCCAGTACAAGATGTCTTGCCCATCCAACATTGGTATCAGTGTCATTTGGCTGTGCACCCCTGGATTTCAGTGATTTTGGAAAGGTCGGCTCTCTAGAATTGTTCTAACAGTGGTAAGAGCCATACCAAATAACACAGTGTGCCCATTTGACCACACCCTGTCCAGCAATTGGGGCTTTTCACTAATTGTAATAATCTATCTGGGGTATAGTAGCTATGTTGGATTCATTTGTATTGGAATGATCTGTTTTTAAGACTTGGAGAGACTTCCTTTATCAGGTCAAAATATGTATAGAGATCCTTGCTGCCTAACTAGACCACCAAATCTTCCGACCATAAAATAGTGAACGTAAGGTTACTATGTGCATTATTTGGGATGCATAATGGCTACAGGTTTCTGATCCTAGGGTTGTATTGTAGGCCATGCAGCTTTGCATTCCTACAGGCAGAGTGTTCCCTTTTGTGTGTGCTGTCGGAGAACCTTTCCTCTGTAAGAGAAATGATTGCACTGTGGATTAGCCATTGTCCGTTTGTGAGACCTAGTTCACTGCTAATCTCCTGAAAGTGTCTCAGTGCATAGTCCCCATAGAGATCTTTTATCCGTGTGCTGCCTACAATCATTTTGTAATTCAATTGTATGTTCATTCTAGATTTCAGCCTAACTATAGTGTGCATACTATGCTACAGTGGGATGCTCCCTACATCCACTCCAGCCATTTGAGAGTATTGTTACATACCCTCAATGCCGTCCCCACAATGTGGTAGTTCTTTATGTATTTGGGAATCATTGCTGTGGGAAAGAAATGACGTCATGCAGTTTGAATGGTCATAATGCGTCCAGTTCCAGAGCTCACCAGATAGCACGATCCTACCCGTTGAGCTATTTTTTATTCCAACACAGTTCTGATGCAGCTACTTATGCCTTCCACACCAGGAGGCTAATCACCCATCACCTATGCTAGCCTGAAATATATTATCCATCCTTGCCTTTTTATACCTCTTTTTATACCTCCAAATGAACCTCCCAATCTGTGAATCTACACACCTATGCATACATGTGGCAGGGTTTATTGGGATGATTTGGGTCAAGTAAAGAAGTTTAGACAGAACGTTCATTTTAATGGTGTTTATGTGTTCCACTATAGATAATAGAAGAGTATTAATTCTCTCAGAGCTGGATTTTATTTTTTCCAAAATGGGTGGGTAATTATCATTAATTAGGTCCTTGCAGTCAGCCCTGAAAACAATCCCCAGATACTTGAATGCTTCTGGCTGCATTTTTAATGGGGATACCATACTCAGGTCCCAATGTAACCTTGATAAACTCTCAAAGTTTCCAGAGTAAGCCAAACATGGTTTTAGGGCACCGAAGGACGTCATCGGCATTAAACGATATGCAATGTTCCATCCCCTTGATTCCCTTTAGTTCTTATGTATATATGTGCATACTTTTGCATAAACTGCTTTTATGAAAATTCCAGCTAGAAACTTCAAATGCATGTCTCTTTTGTATATTCCTAAAATGAATTAATAGTATGTTTTTATCTATTCTGTTGTTTAATGGAACTCATGCCAAAAAGACATAACTGAAATGACTCCACTCGGGAGTTCAGGAAAGACCATGTGTTATATCTTGGACTCAGGTCTTATGCTTTAATCACATTTTCAGGATTTCAACGAAACTGAGTGAGTGATTAACATGATTTCTATATAATACACTGCATACCAAATCACTTCTTAACTGCACATTATTACATATTCTTACTTAAAACAATGTAAACAACCTGTTCCCGTCTCTGACATGAGCACTGTGGTCCACTCCCCGCTATTATATCCCCTTAGCTCGGAGAATGAAGTGTTGGCTGTATTCCTAAAACCTCCCCTTTTTCCTTAAAATAGTGCATCAAACTTCTGCACGCCTTGAATTGGGGACACGAAAGTACGACCATATCACACACTTCCTGAGTAGCCTACACGGAGTTACTTTTGAAACCGAGATCCTCTTTAAATTTAAAATCCCATCCCTGGCATTCATGAAGCACGTTTATGGATTCACCAGTGCTTAGCCCACACATCTGTTATGTTAGGTGCTGCACAAACCCTTCAATGTACCAGCTCTGGGGTCTGCAACCTGCGGCTCTGACAATGATTTGGGCTATGACTCCCAGGATCCCTGGCCATTGACGGTGCTGGATATAGCTGATGGGAATTGTACCCCAAAACATCTGGAGCACCAAAGGCTGCAGACCCCTTGACTAGCTGTATAGTTTTGGTGTGAACTTCTTGATTCTTTATAAGTGGAGTCATCTTGTTGATCTTTGATAAAAGCATCAAGACATTTTATTTAGTTTTTAAGGTTTCTTCCACACCATCCCAAAGCAAGCCTTGTAAAAAGCCAGCTCTGATCAGTTATCTGGATGATGATTTTTTATAATATTGTTTTCTGATGTCACAAAATGCTATACAAGACAATTTGTAAACTTTTTAACCTAAGTTGCAAGGGCACATGGCCTAGACATCTATTGCCCTCGTCTTACCCAAAATGATTAGCCTTTCAAAAGCATGTTGGAAGGAATACTTTTAGCTTAATTTTTCAAGGAGACCAGAACAAGGTGCATTGTGTCCTGGCAACAGAACTGATGAAGAAATACTATTATTCAGTGGATGAGAGCTTCCAGAAACACACAATTATAGCATAATAATACCACTGGAAGTGCAGGTGCAAAGTGTTCGTGATCAAAATCAGTCTAATTCCACATACTTCTATGGGAAAATAAAGCCAAGTGCGCTTGGATTTTCTCTGCTTTGATGGATAGATTACATCAAACTTTCATAGATCAAAATTGTGATCTTTTGGCATTAGCTGCATTAACACCCACCAAAGAATGCGGAGAACACAACTTCTGCCCCAGACAACAATATGCTTCCAGACATATGTGCTTGCATGGAGATTGGAAAGATACCCACTTTGCTTTCGGGGATGGAGAATCCAGTTACGGTATTGAACAAGCACCACCAAAATACTTGCCAAATTTACGTTAATTCAAATATATGCTTGTATTAGGCTCTTGATTGTCGTCCAAGTAAAAAATAATGTTTGGATCAGGAACAGACTTTCCATAAACATGTTGTGCTACTTTTATGCTAAGTGAAAGGTGTTTCCTTTCTGTGGTTTGCTCACCGGTGCAATATCGAATAAAACAATAAATATGGCAAGATAGTTGGGTAGTTATTCAGAAAACTGAGGTTGAAATAAAATGCTTTACTAAGAATGGTTTGTGTGTGAGAAATTATGGAATCTTATGTTTTCCAAAACCCATGAACATAAACCAGTGTTTGACTTAGACTGTCTAAGAAATCCGAGTAGGCAATAATGTCAAATATAAAAATAAAGATTCTAGAGAACCTTCAGCCATGTGATGCTGCTCCTCTTTGAAAGCAATTGCGTCTCGGGAGGATAGACCAGGAGCAATACGCTCACCTTAGAAACAAGACGATGTGAAGCAACACAGGTTCGATCCCCTGGTCCCCGCTTAGAAACCTCTGGGTATTAAATGCATTATAAATAACCAATTCTAAAATATATACTTCTTGGATGAGTTTTGCAGTCGGCAGTGAATGGTGGGCATTTCAAATTGTAGTTGTGCTAAATAAAACGATTGGCTGTGATTATTAAGTATAAGGTAGGAGGAAAGTGAATAGCCAACATTTAAATGTTTTCCTAAAGGTAATGTGTACTGAAGAAATGCGTTTTAACACTTCAGGGCCTACAAGAAGCCGCCTGCCCCTATATAAATGGATTACACCAGGAAAGAGGCCCCGCCTAGATGCACCCTCACGGTGCATAGATGTAGAATATAGGTTGTGTTAGGCAGATATCAGACAGTTTGCATTGTAAGAATTCTGAGCACAACACAGTCAAGCCACAGTGACCATCACAAAGACCATCGCAACCTTTCACAATTAGCATAAAGGCAGCACTTCCCTCCTTCATGAGATGAATCCCAAACCATATCCTGTTCCAAGTTCTAACTTGTAAATGCGAAATTTCCAGAAATGTGTCCTCTGACACATTACAAGAAATTAAAATGCGTGTTCATGCTTGGTGAAAAAAAAAGCACCCCTGCAGCAATTCTCTCCTTCGTGGTGAGGGTATTGATCCTGATCCAAACATTAGTATTCCTATTGCTTATTTATAGCATGCTTAATACCGGAAGGTTTATTAGCGTGGACACAGGGATCGAACCTGCGATTTGCCCTTGAGCTATCCTCCCGAGACAAGTATGGCATTCAAAACCCTGAAGGAACCATGCAGTGGTGTCCTTATCAGGGGTGTTGCTAGGCCTGGAATAGATCTGGGGCGGTGCCAATGTCAGGACTGTAGGGACTCGAGGCTAGGTAGCCTTTTGGTTGTAGCTCTTGAACTTCTAGCCGGGCTACAACCAAAAGACCTGGGGCTATAGTACCTCTAGTCCCTCCTTAGCTATGCCTCTGGTCCTTTTCATTACAGTGCAGCTCCTACAGAGCTATAACAATGGATATATATAGCTTTGCTTTTGCAAGAGCCAGGCAGAATTGTAAAAGTGTTATAGTTGGATGCGAGAGGCCTGGTTCAATCTACAATACACACATTTCAGAAAAAATCAAGTCACAATGTTGGAAAATGGTTTCTTGTGGCTTGGGAACATTGCACTTAAATAACAGCTATAATCCATCCTATTCCGCCAGGGTGAAACATTTCAACTGGCTAAACAACTCCGCGACACAATTGAACAGTCTAACTGTTCGGACAATACTGAGTCAATGCATGGTACTGGTTCAGACAGACAGATCAACTATAAAATGTAAATGTAACGTAGTTCAGATAGCTTCATTCGTCAAACTGGTTTGGCAGATTGATTTATGACAGAATTATTGATTGGGCAAGAAAAAAACATTATTCTTGCAAAAGAGCAGTATGAGCTACAAGAGAGGGAAGAAACTGTTTAACAATACCTAAATCTCATATTAATTTTGTACACATTTGTTCTTGGTTGCAAGAGACCTATTTGCCTTGGGTTTATGTATTTGAGCTCACGACTATTAAACGCTGACGACTATGGAAATCACTATCTTTGAAAGGGCTTCATGTGTCTTACTATCTATGCAGGTAGCATTACACAAAAATCTTTCTGATTCTTTCAGGGAATCTGTCCTCACCGTTCTGGTCGTCTTGAGGTTGCGCTGTGTGCTAGCCCCCTTTCTTTTAACCCCTTTGACAACTCTTTACCGAGTAAGCTGCGCAAATTGACCAAGAATATGCTAAAAAAAATGTAGGCACGAATATTTGTGCACAGGCTTAAGCTGATGACATTGTTGTGATAGATCGAAATATGAATCCCAGTTTTGCAATTATTGAGCTAATGACAAAGTGCTGTCTCTATCTGGTTCCGGGGAGTATAATTGAACATATAAGCAATGAGATAGTTACCAAATATTGATGGGTCAGGGTACTAAGAGATTAACTAATGATCACTCAGTATACATAAAATACTTTTATCATATTACAAAAAAGTAAAAAAAAACTGTAAACATACATCCATTAAAAAAAGCATTGGTTATGATACAATATATTGCGACAATCTGTAAAGGTGAAATCAATGTTATACAAGTACACACATGTCTGTTTTTTTAACACGTAGTATGTTACTAGTTCATACAACTGAGAACTTGCAGTTCAACTTGATGATGTGTACTCTAATTCATATCATTCCTGTGTGTTGTAGTCTCAACATGTTTCTGTTCTTTTTCTAATAAATAGTGAACATTCTTCAGGAGAATTCACCCCTTTCACTTTATATTGCTGCCCTTGCAATATACACTTTGCTTAATGAATGTTATCGATTCTCTTGGCCTGCCAATATGAAAACAGTTGAAATAGTGTAAGCTATTGGTGCTTCAATTCTATTTCTGTTCATAATATGAACAAAGAACCTTAGTACACAGTTAATTTTCCTGCACTCGTTCTTTGGGGGCACACAATACTGGTATAAATTGTTGGAAGAACTTTTCACCGGTCCTGTTTCTTGCCTTCTGCAAAAAAAGATGCTTTTTTAATTGCCTATCTTAGTGCTTTTTGTATTTACCATGCTCACGTAAGGTTTATAAAAGTTCAAATTGCTGATTAATTCTGACACACTTGTTAGCTGGGTATCTTTATAATAGCTCAGGGTTGTGGTTCCAGTAGGTGCTGAGGAGTCCCTCTCTCTCCTTAACAGATATCTAGGTAGCTGTGTACATCTCATCTATATTGCATCCTTCGCGCCCTCCTCATAAATTGTAATTGGGTTTATCGTTCTCCCTGTAGGGAAACAATGGAATAGCATGTCAAAGTACTAGTTGGTCCTGTATGCACTAAGTTCTGTTTAGGTAGTGTTTTGCACATACAATCATACCCTGTTACCATAATCTAGTTGATGCAAAGTGTGCTCTCAATGTTCATCCGCACCTCAGTTCAATGTGCATTCGGTCTTTTAGTTCGCCGGTCTCCACTTGTTACTAAAATGTATGCAGACAAGTCTTAGTAAAACTGCGCTTAGGGTAATCTGCCTGTGGTTGGCATGGTGGGATTAGTGTGTGGAGTGTTGCATGATGCCTTACTTGGGTGGCTCGTCGTCTATGGTGGCATCGTCTGTCTCATCGTGTTGTCTTGATCAGCTATGCGGTTTAAGCTTGCAGTGTCCACATCATTCATTTTTAGATTAGTATGCAGATCTGTGCAAAGTATTGGCGTGTCTGCATTCCCCATTAGCGTGACACCTGCGCGTCTCGCTGCCTAGGTGACAAGAGTGTTGCTGGGGTTAGTCTATTGTTGATGTTGATTGTAAATGTGGGATCAGTCCCTGTTGGTGCGCTAGTGACCACTCTCGATTGGTTCCAGAACCAGCCTTTACAATTAGTTCTGGCAGCAAAACAAAAAACTACCCCCTCAAACTTCCCACAGAGTTTGTAAATAATATTGAAGCCTGAGAGTTAAGCTTCGGGGGAGTGTCTTGCGCTCGAGGTCAGTCCTTTCAATGCAAAGATTGTTTCAAACAAATGTAGTACATGTCCAAATCATATGAGATGGTTATTTTCCAAAAGAAACAACAGCCGACACGTGTTTCGACCCATGGTCGTTGTCAAGGCTGTATATGTCATAACATAGCAACATTGGTGACAATATATATGACAGTGAAATTATCATTAGATCATAGAATTAGACATAAAACCATAAATCCATAAAAAGAAAAAAAGAAAGATAAATCATACCATATTGTATCATGTACCAGGTCAGGATTTGATGGTGGGAGTCAGAACAGGATAGGAATTCAATACCAAATGATAGAGAGAAAATATAAAGTTGCAATGAGCAAATTGACAAGAGTTGTCCTTTCATTATATTCAATACACACTAAATTATAATCTTAAGAAAGTTATTCTTGATAAATAAACACCAAGCTTAGGCAGGATTTGTGAGGTGTTCCATCTATCAGTACCCGATATGACCAAAATATAGCAAGAATTTAGAAATCTAAGTGGTATATCCTATATATACTAAAATAATTAGAATGAAACCTACTCACCCTGAAGTTAGATCCAATGTCTTTAGCGACTATTGATTATAATTATCTCATGAGACCAATGGGACATCAAACGTGTTTTCCGAAGAAGTAATTGTTGGTAATTCTGCAGTGAATGGACATTTATATATCAATCTATGATAAACTATTCGGTGACAAGGACTGTGTGTGAATAAAAGCAATACATGTCTTACCTTGTTAAGGAATAGTGAATTTACCAAATTTAAAAATACCAAAATGGTAAGCGGGGGACAACCCCGCAACCCCAGTCTCCTGTTACGGCACCCAAGCAGAGCGGTGGGATACCACCGCAACCCCTGTTGTGCTTGGGCGCAGTTAATGTCACCCTCATTTTGTGCACCCCCAAAGTCGCAATAACTGCGGGGGCGCACAAACGAGGGCCACATTTTTGTACAATTCCACATAATACAAAAGCAGTTTAGCCTGGGCCACACATCATACTTTTATCACAGCCTGCACTTATATGAATTCATGTAAATTCAGGGTAAATATGTATGATCAGTTATGTTAAGAAGAGAAGGTGTGTTACATCTGGAATGTATATGCATTCATCACTCACAGCCCTGGATCCAAGCAGCCCACATCACTGCACTGACCACCACTCACTCCATCCAGCAGCTAGATCCCCCACAGTATCCATCAGCTTTTTTCCTAGCCAACTAGTCTTCCCTGTCCCACAGAAGCCATTTCCAGGGAAGCAGGCTGCTTTAGTCTGTGGAATATCATCAACATCAAATCTGTGCACGTCCCTACCGCACCCCTAATTCCTCGGAACCCCAACAGGCCACAGTAGCGGCCACTACTCACTCCTTCCGGTATCTGGAGCCCCCAACTGAAGCTTGCAGCCCCTCCCCTCACCACACAGGCACTTTAAAGGGCAGGCACGTTTTGCACACAGTAGCTGCCAGTGGTGTTTCAAATCTTGGCTGCCAGTGATATGCCACCAATGTGCCACAAGACCACCATTGTATGGTCCACGGACAAGCATGAGCTTATCACACATGTCTACTCTGTCCACTGCGTGGTGCTGGACTTGAGTTGCTGATAGCACTGCTCATGTACATGCCATTACCATTCTGAACATGCCCACTCGCACCGCAACACAGCTATTGAAATGCAGACTTGTGATGTCGGCATGGAATGTCAATTCATAAGCATTGCAGCACACTACCTTTTCTTAGGGAGCCAGGGGTACATGGCTTGAGTCATAGGCCTGAGGGCCTAAGCAATCACAGTTTGAATCCTGGTATGCAGTTTTGCTTTGGGTATTAGGATGAATTGTTGGAATAGATGTAAGCAAAAGTAAGGAACACAAAGTGTTTTAGTCAAACGGTTGTGAGTTTATGGCCCTTGCAGAACGTGCATACAGGATGGAAGGGATTACACCAGAATGATTCTGAATCCAAATAACCAAACTAACTCAGGAAGATGGCAAACTACTGTTTAATTAACAATTATCTAAAACAAGGAGGTTATAATGGATATCAACGGATGTATGCTCAGACTCTCAATGATCTCCACAGAAAATACAATTCTTATACTCAATAATGCATCTGAGGGACGTCATACTAGGTAGCAATAGTGAAAAACCTATCAGGGGTCGGTATTGATTAAGGGAAACATCTAGATATTCACTTATATAGGAACTAGGTTTGTTATTGGCTGTCCTTTATCAGGTGGACAATTTATGCCTACCTCTAAAAACATGTAATTGCAGAAACATTTAGATACACAGTTTCTCATTGGTCTTCAAACTATAAGGTCCTTCGATATATGGACTAATATAATTGGTTGGCATGCTTGTGTCATATCTGGAACATTTGGTTCACTTAGCAGCACGTAAGCCCAGACCGAGGTGCAAGGAGATAGGGCATAAAACTCCCCCACCACCCAATTGGCCCTGCATCTCTCATTGCCCATACCTTCTGCCATGAAATTGTATTTGTACTTGGCTGTGTAGAGTATCCTTGTCTTTGGGAATGCACAGGAATGAGGGCACTCGCTATCATGTCTGGGGCTTCAAGTTCAAACTCTATTTTCCATCCTTGGCTCAGGTGACAGGGTACCCCCTGATTTGGTCCATTTTGCAGTGTTAAAATGCTCTAAATGGTGTTCTTTCTTTGCACCTTAACAAGGGAAGATTCATCCTCTGCACGCTCGCTCCTTTCCAGAATAGATAGCTGACCTTGGTTGCTTCAGTCTTGACACTAGGCGAGACAACCTCGCCATGCAGCTCCACGATTCTGCTTATTCGGATCCATGTAATAATGTCCCCTCAAAAATATCGACATGCAAAATAATCGCAGAAAAATGCCTGTTTTTTGAGGGGACATTATTACATGGAACATGCAGGGGACACCCCTGCAACCCTCAAACCCTTTTTTATTTTTCATGGGGAGCGGGAGACACCACCGCAACCCTGCCTGCCCCGTCCCTCTATATATGGTTACCTATATAATGTCACCGCAACCTTTTCCCGGCAACATTATATATGGTGACCATATATATAGGGATGTTATTACCTGATACTGCTTATTCTTGCTGCAACACAGTTTTCCCTACCCACTTTATGGGTTCTGGCTTACTAAATTCATTATACCAATGTCCAGTTTCTATACAATGGTGGCTTCGCCTGCGTTCTATTCACTACGTATAGCCAGCTTCTATGATAACTTTGTCATCCCTGCGTTTCAGCGTTTGTTCATTCATTGAATGGTTGATTTTATGCAGCACTTTGTGCATGTGCAATCTTCGTCTTTTGTATTTAAAAATTCACTTGATTCTTTACTTTGTCATTAGTTTCTTTTAGGATCTATACATCCTCTTCAGCCAGTATCTTGGGACGTTGTGCATACTTTTTGTGACGTGACTAGCTTCTTTTCTTTGCTCTTTCTCATATTCCTTCAGGGAGTTCCTCCCTTAGGTTGTCATGACTTCAGGGATACATTTGGTAGGGTTGTTTCATTGGGTATCTTCTTTCAAACACACGCTGCAGTATTTGCAAAACGGCTGGTGTCAAACATGGCACTGTTTCATGCCTCCAATATATGGCAGGAAGGGGTCAGGGTCTCCTGCAGAGGTATGCAGCTGCTCCTCTACATTTTAAATTACATTAAAGGTGACATTTCCTTGCTTGCCGATAAACAGCCATGCCAGCTATTACTCTGCAATACAACATCATTTTCATTAGGCAGCGCTTTTGAGCTTTGACATTGGTGTATAGTTTAGTGTTAAAATGCCCAGAATCGTATTACTTGATTTTAGGTTGGAGTTTATAACCATTAATGCATGTGCCAGCCTATGTGTTCTGATGTTTATATACAGTTGATCCAGTTTCCTGAAATCCACGCTGTCTAGGGAGCCCTTCCTCTACATTATTAAAAGTCTTTGATTGACTCAGTGATGGCACATGCCGGTCCCCTTTGCTGGAATTACACTACACTTTTAAGTGTCAATGCCCATGATCTTAGTCCAAGACAGGCAACCTACTTCCCCTTTCCTTGCATTGCATCCTTTACTTTGACACATCACTTTACAGAATTAGAAAAATCAGACTACCCTTTTAAATATTCTAGTGATCTCATAGACAATATACTATGGGGTTGCAGTTTATGTACACTTTGAGCAGCAGTTATCCTACAGATTGGTTGGCAGACGGTTTCTATGCACTAGTTTGCGAGATGGAAAGTGTCTCTGTATATATTTAAATTGCCAGGTAGGATCAAATTGCACATGTTCAGAATTCCTTAATGACCAATGCCGGTTTTGTTTTGGTAAAATAACAATAATCATCAACAGTTGGGGTCACCATTTTTTATTTATTTTCTTTGAATGTTCTTTTGAATATATTTGTCTTGATAACTTGCATACTGAATGGGTGTCTCTGCTGAAATGTGTGCTACAGTTTTGGCTACAGATTTGGCAGCCTTTTCTATTTCTTTCCTATGTATGTTGGGTTTTGATGGCTGTCGGGTGAGGACCATTTGCTGATATGGCAATGTTAACCTTCTGTGAAGTGCACAATGTTGCCTCCGGCCTCTAGCGAGATATTTGCACCTTTTTCACATGCGAGATTTCTGTCAATCCTGGATTGATTTTGGCACCTAGCATTAATAGCTGTACTTAAGACTTTACTCAAAGAAACAGTTAAACTGGAGACATACAGCATGCAGAGGGTAGGTTCAGCTGAAAAGCTATGGGACACTGATGTTGTTTTACTAAAGTAAGCATTCAGTCAGATTTGTGTGAATGGGTGCGGAATAAGATGGCAATGGGGGTAGGTTCAGTTAGTCAGATACCCTTTCGGCTAAAATAACAAATCAGCAGCAATAAAACAGTAAAAGCAATCAAGCAACCAATATTCAGCATATACTAATATTTACTAAATAAATATAAATATAACAACACCATAACATATTTCAGACACACAAAGCAAATGATAAAATACAAGATACTAAAGTTTCACAGTGACACAAGTGCTACTTGTTGTCTTTAGGCAATGTAAATATAACATGTTCAGTATTGACCTAAGGCAGAGCATAAGAAAGAATGAGTTGTCCAAGCTGCAGAAGCATCAATCAACAATCACAGATACAGTAGATCCAATGCTTTAACACCAACTATATCTATGGTTGGAGCGAAAAACATAATGTGCCACAGTGGTTCCTCAAGGTGAGTACAAAAGGGACATAAACTAGCCATAAGTTATGCTTGTCTCAAACAATTGAACATATCGGGAGAATATTGAACCTGAAGTGTGTCGCCATTTCCTAGAAACAGGTTCAGCTACCCCCAGTAAATTGTATCATACCCATAGAAGAAACCGTGCAGTCTGCTATGCATCTTAACCAACTGTGTGGATTCCATTGAAATCATACGATGTGAGAGTAATCATTTCTTAAATTGAAACTATTGTTTTTGGATCAGATTTGGGTTTGTAAACCAATGAAAACAATAGTATGAAGCCAATAAAATTACTCCACTGGTATTTTCTTCACAGTCTACTGAGGAAATCCAAAGATTTCACAAGAAAATAACACTAATGGATTGCACAGAATAGACAACCATGCCAAAACTGCACTCCTCAGTGATTTAACCAGAATTCTTGTTTGTTGTGAACTAAAATGTTTTGGAATGTTATGTTATGTTAATTTATCCATCCAGGGGCAGTCGACAGGCGCTCATATGTCTCTGCAAGAAAGAAGATAAGGTTGGTTAGTGAGGCTAGAGGGATTGGATAGGTCCAGGATGGGGAGAAACTGGCGTCTGTGTGTGTTGGGTTGCAGATGGTTTGATTGTGTGCACTGGCTTGTTGAATCCGTAAAGGTGAGGTCAAATGCCTGGGGTGTTTGTTGGGAATGTCTGTTATGTTGGGTGTGTTGTTGTGTGTTTCATGTGTAGCTTGGCTGGTATTTGAGGTTGTGGTTGAGTGCATTGGCTTGTGTTTACGTAAGGGTGAGATCTAATGCCTAGGTTGTTTGTTGTGTGTGGATGCCTGTTATGTTGGTGTATGTTTTGTGGGTTACATTGTCTGTTATTTAAGGTTATTGTTGTGCACACTGGCTTGTTTTGTCCATAGAGGTAAAGTCCAATGCCTGGGGTTGTTGTTGTAGGCGACTGTTGGATTGTGTTGGGTGTGTGATTGTGTGTAGTTTGGCTAGCTGATGGGCATGTATAGTACAAAAGAGGTGTGTAGGAGGGAAGCAGGGAAGGGGTGGTAAATTCATTTGATGCTCTCAAAGTTCTTCTAGGTAGCTAATCTTCACAATTCTATCTAAATGTAATGCACAGCTAATCTTCACAATTCCATATAAATGTGACTCACAGCTAATCTTCACAATTCTATCTAAATGTGCGCACAGCTAATCTTAACAATTCTGTCTAAATGTGACACACGGCCAATCTTCACAATTATGGCCTAATGTGATGCACAGCTAATCATAACAATTCTATCTAAGTGTGATGCATGGCTAATCTTCACAATTCTATCCAAATGTGACACCTTCACAGTTCTAAATGCAGTAACATTTAGACCTGGGACACCTGGATAGAGCGAGAAAGGCCAAAAGAGGGGGCACAATAGTAGATGCATTAAAGCTTTGAAATGATGTGTTACCAAAACCGATTGTCCAAATGCGAGATATGGCTGGTTAGCACAATCAACCTCAATGTGTGGTATGGTTTAGTGATGGTTGGCCTAGGCAGTGAATGTGGCTAGCAGATGAATGTGCAACTGCAGGCTTTTAGATAGTGTAATGATAGTATAAGAAGATGGGATGGCTAGGCTACAATCACAATTTTGTTTCAGCAAATCATGCTCCACAACTTGTAAATGCTCTAGCCGTCCCCAACTGCACAATTCAGAATCATGCAGAGCAATAGCGCAATGTTTGGGATGATACCGCATTCCCTGCCTTCCATGCCTTCAGCCCCAGCCCCCTGAAATCTCAATGCTAGCATTCCTCACACTATGTGCCCTCGGGTCAATGTGTACTACTTTATTGATGTGCCACATTGTAGATAGTCATGTACTGTATGTTGAATTTCATTAGACAAGACATTGCAGCACTTGTTAACAGTGAGGAAAGAGAGCTAGAGACCAGTAGTTCTACTTCCCTAAACACATTACTACTCTTCACTCTCACTGTGGAAAGTGCTTTTCCATACTCCATGCCATACTGGCTCCTATGCTCCATCAAACATACTCTTCCAAAAGCACTTCTTGTTCAAGATGTCTAAAATCCAGTATACTCCTTTCTACCCCTTCCTCCTTCTCCCCCCCTCAATCCCCACAATTGTCAACGTACATCCCTTCTCTCTCACGTTTCCCACTGAACTGGCACTCATCCTCCCATTCTCTTATTGGCCCATGTAACACTTGTCTCTGTGTGTTATCTTCTGTATCTGAAGCACAATAGGGTCACTGCATAGTCCCATCGATGTTGCTACATAAGCGTTCAAAGGACTGATCTAGCACACCCTGATAATTCCCATTTTGTTCCTGTTGTAGATTCTCTGAATTTAAGATTCTGCCCCATCCCACCGGAGAATTCCCCCATACTTGCGTAGTGATGCCCTGTCCCCCTTTGTTGTTGTTCCACTACTGACAAAGAGTTTGTAACGGTTAAGTGGGTCTTAGTTGGTTTGTCTGTTGCCCCTGGTGGATCCCTCTCTTGCTCTGAGTCAGAGCTACCCACTGCCTCTGAATATAACAATGGGGTACTTGCTGGATACTTTGTGCCCTCGACTTGGTGCTCTCCCCTCTCTTCAACATTATTTCCACAAGCTCCTTCAGTACTATTGGTATCCAAAATATTTAGTATTACTTCCGTGGTACCAGTTGGTGGTCAGTATGACATTTTGGATCACACATACTGCCCATACTATCAATATGGGCAGTATCATCTGTGTGCTCTAAATCTTCTTCTCACCTCTCTCATCCCTCCTCATGTGCTTTGAGTGCTGCACTGCCCTTTTCAGTTATTGCCACCCTCCCACTTCTTAATTTAAAGGGTCATTATGGTGGTTTATCACATGCGTGTAATCACGCACAGTCACTACTGGCTTTGATGAAAAAAGTAATCAACTGCTTACCAACGTATTTTAAAAGCAACTGCTCCTCGAGGTTGATCTTACTTGTCCTCACGGCCAAGTCGTCTCCGACAGCTCTTTCTCTTTCCCAAAACACTTTCAAGCTCAGAATTCACCTTGCTTTTGTGAATTCTTTCCACCTTGTAAATGGAACTACACTCATGTCGAAGTGACTGTCACCACCCACTCCTTTAAATCTACCCTTGAACTCCACCTTCTGTGCCTCGAGAAAGAACCCCTCAATTACCCATCACGTCACTTACCCTCCCTCATGAGTGTTTCTCTAGCTCCACTGTATATTTATTTATTTTTATTTATATATTTGTAACACGCCGAAAGCTCGCAAGCATCAGGGTGCGACAGAGACACAAAGGACTGAGGACTCACAGGACAATACAGGTAGAAAAGTGAAGTGGGCTCATACTAGCGCAGTGTAAGTGGTTTCAACTCAGCACTCCACCTAAGTCAATGCCTAGTATGGGATGCCCAATGGAAACCCTTATTCATATATTTTAATGTCAAAAGTTATTTTATTTCTGGATGATGTACCCTTATATAACGCCCCTCTCTTTGAATCACCCCGGTCTCATTGAACCAAGAAGAAGGTTTGTTTTGCAAATTAAAAGATTTATTTGAAGAATTGAACAATATAGATCACACTTTTATATATATGAATAATATCTGAATATCACACATATGAATATTAATATAATGATCAGCAATGGGTAATATTACAATATCAACAACCTCTTTAATTAATTAGGAGTAGGAATAGGAAGAATAATGTAGCAGAGAATAACTTTGTATGGTTCAAGGAAATGCAATGATAGGAAAGAATGCAACACAGAAATAAAACTTGATATGAATTCACTCAAAGATAATGTGATCACTCTTTCCCCCTATATGAAATATGAAGAGATGGAATGAGGGCACACAGGTTTCAGGAATAACAATCAACAATTTCAATTTCAATCCCGATTCCCCCCAGCAAGCTTAGAGAGAACAGTAATGTTTTTAAAACAGGTCAATTGCTTTTAAATGTGGGTTGAATTCGATGGACAAAATGCTAAAAAATGATTTTAATTCGCTAAATGAGATTCAGAACTAGTGAGAGTTGCTTTGGATTGGTTCAGGGAAACACTAGCAAGGATTGTAGAATGATTAGCAGATGGAAAACGAAATTCTGAAGTTGAAAGCAAGAAATAGCTATTTTTACATGGAGTGAAATTGAGCCAAGTGAAAATTCGCTGCAACTTTACTGCGCGCCAGAAATGCGATTACGGGAAAAACTGTAAGGTGTTGGAATGCTGTTCCGGGTATGTTAGCTTCACAATGACATTTAAATTTCATTTCTGGGACGTACGGTTCAAAAGTTACAGAGGTTTTAGTGAAGGTCGATTTTTCTCAAAAAGGGTCAAGATTTTACAAATGGGATTGCGCTTTTGAAGATATACAAACAAGAATGGGCTTATACTAAGGGGCTATGAAGATGCAAGATACCCAACAGCCAGCCACCAGAACAACGGCGCCTCCGCTCCGACTTTTGTCCACCAGGACACTTGACTTTCTTCAGAAAATATATTTAGTGCAAGGATGAGTTATCGCTACAGTTATCACAAGACTATATAATGAGAAGGATTCAGGATGGAAACAAGATTCTATAATGCAGTTCTGGATAGGTTCAAATGGATTGAATAGGATTACTTTAAACTAAGAGATGATTATGGACAGTTCTATACTGAATACTCACTACTATGGCTTTGGAATGGAATGGGCCCGTCAAAGATCTGGTCAAAGGTTTGGCTGGGATTTGCTCGCCACCGGACAGGTCTCAGGCACTTTGTTCTGCTCTCAGCAAGGCACTCTGGTCTGCACGGCCTCTTGGACTGGATCTGACGGGTTCTGGGTTACAGCACTGCTCTACCGGTTTGGATCTCTGGCACGGGTTCTTAGCCAGAAACAGCAAAACAGCTCAGCCAGGCTGTTGGATTTTGTGGTGCCCCTTGAAAGTTTGGGGTTAGAATCAGGTTGCAAAAGATTCTAAAGGCCAGCTGAGAAGGGTTCAGCTTTTTGGATTGGCCTTTCTGCTTCAGAGTTCTAGAGTCTGGATTCTGGGTTCTGGAGTCTGGATCAAGGTTCTGGAGTCTGGATCTTCCTGCAGGGTGCTTCGCCAGTGGATCAGTTGATGAGTGGATGTGTGTGCCTGTGGGTCCTCAACAGTCCCTATTTATCCATTTTCCAAAGTGGGTGGAGAGGCTGATTGTCTATGCCCAACCCTCTAAGGATCTGATAGGTCAAAGAATTCCCCCTCTCCTGATTTGAGTAAGGAACAGTGTGTCATGATGTGTCATGTTTATGGTTTAGGGGGAAAACCTCCCCTTTGTCTCTGTACATTATATCTTATTTTTCATAAAAAACATATTCACAATATCCCCAACTTGTTAATAATACATATTTACATTACAGATTCACTAAGGTACATTTCTGTCAAAGTCTTATCTTCCTACGAGTTTTGGTTTTTCGCGCTTTTGGGCAATTACTCAGTGTCAGTTCTGTACCAATTTTTACAAATGCATGCACATACCATCTGGGCATATTCCTGGAAATGTTCATGTCCCTGACATAATCACAATTTCTAGAATATTAACTTTTTCGTGGTTCAGTCTCTGAATGTCGCACAGATTCCAGATAAGTTTTAAACTGTGAGCGAACTTTTCATTTTAATAACCTATAAATCCCATATTTCTATCAGTTCAGTAAAATTGTCTATAAGTCTTTTTCTTAAAAGTACAGTTTCTTCAATTTCAAATCCACATTTTCAGTCTGGCCCGCCTCCAAGGCTTGGCTGAGCCAGAGAGTCACATGGGCTTGTTTTCCTAGGCAGTTGGTATCAGTCACACCCAAATTAGCATTTACATTCAGCTCAAGGGAGTCCTTTGTCTTCACTCAGAGCAACATGCCAGAATGCTCCTCCCATTTCCTTTCACACTTGCCTGTCAGATACTCAGCAGAGCACAGGGGAAAAGATTCCTTTGTTTAGGGAGAAGGTGTGGAATGTGTTTGAAGCTCAGTGTGGGAAACCTCTTGGAATGCAGCTGAATCGGGTTACCTTATGGTCAATTGTGGCATTGTTCCTTGTGAAAAATTACAGTTACAAATTTAAAATAAGCAAACATATCTTCAATTCCAGTCTTTTTCAACATGAAAATCAATGTGTAGCACTCTATATTGTATTTGATGGAAGTCCCTTCTTTGGCATATTTAGCTTTTGAGACACAAGTTTCACCTGTCAGATTTAGAGATTGCCAGCGTCTGACAGAGGCGAGTAACGGTATTACACCTATTTTTGACACATTTCTTTCCAGCAACCATCTTCAAAAGTGAATTTTGTTCTGATAACATTTACTTATGCTGACATTATATTTATGTGGATTCTTGAAGTAGAATGATGTTCAACACCCCACAAGGAGGTTGAATCTTTTGGGTGGTTTGTGAGCCATGATTTTAGCAAATTTGACAACCAAGAAAAACTGATTTCCACACAGCTCTATGTTTCTTTTGCAGTCATTTTGCTCTGTGGGCATCCAAATGATAGGTTTTGGCAGTGGTCTCCTGTGTTACCATTGACATAGGCAAAAGTGGATAGCGGCCTATTTTTCAGATTTTTCCTGCGCACTTCTGGGTGATTTTTAGCGAGCAGACTGCTCTCCGGCGGCCATTTCTGACGTTTCTGCTGCAAGCAATGCGCAGTAATGTTGCAGGGCCAGGACTAGTGGTGTTAAAACATCCCACAAACCCCCCTCTTGCGATTTGGCATTGAGCGACCATCAATGGGAATTCGCAAGACTGGGATGTTAGTTTCATCTCTTCTGATTCCACAAATCGCAAAGTTCATCGTCTTTTCCTCCATCAGGTTAGTCTCCATGGTTTCCAATCAACTATGATGTCCTAGGATGACAAAGCAAAAACATATTTGTAGAGATTTCCACACCACTATTAATGTAGTGGGGCGGACAAATACATTTGATAAATCAGGACACATTTTTATTATTGTATTTTATAGACTATATATGGAATATTTTAGAGTTGGAATTTTATGGAGCTGGAGTGGCCCCCTCTGGGGTTCCAGAAGACTCCTCCAGTTGCTGCAGAGTGTGCGTAGGATGGCAGCACTTTAGTTGATTAATATGGACCCACTTATCTTCCCCCTCTGCCAAACTGCCTTTGGGGATGCAGATTTTGTAGGCGACTAGTGAGATTTTGTCTACAATTTCAAAAGGACCCCTCCAGGTAGGCAAAAATGTGCGCGGTTTGGCCTGGTTCCTTGGGAAATTGTATAGGTAGACCCGGTCTCCTCCATTGTATTCTTTACTGGTAGTCTTTAAGTCATAGTGGGACTTCATGCTGTCTGCAGATCTTTCTAGATTTCGCTGAGCATAGGAAAAAGCATGTTGAAGGTGTTTTCTTAGATTTTCCACATACTCATTACTTGTGGAGGCATTGATCAATGTCTGCTCTTGGGTTCGGTAGAGCAGATGCTGGGGAAGCACCATCCTGCATCCAGTCATCAGCTCAAAAAGTGACATTTTAGTTGCAGATGAAGGGGTAGATGATGGCCATTAGGACAAGAGGTAATTGAATATCCCAACTTTGCCCAAAATCTGCCACAAACCTTTTTAATATGCTCACAATTGTTTTGTTGTATCTCTACTGCACCACTAGAGGCTTGCCGGTAAGAAAAAACCTTGGGGGCATCTTCGACTCCACACTCTCCTCCTCTCCTTCCCCTAGAAGCTCACTGTCTCCAGAGCCCTGGTTCTCTCGAAGCTGGACTACTGTAACAGCCTCTATCTAAATCTTCCTGCCTCTACTCTCCGCCCTCTGCAACTCATCCAGAACAGGACCGCGAGACTTGTCCTTGGCCTCAAGCCCAGGGACCGTATCTCTCCAGGACTTAAAATACTACACTGGCTCCCTGTGGCTGTGAGGATTAAGTTCAAAACCCTCTGCATTGTCCACAAGGCCTTCTGGGGTCTGGGGCAAAAATACCTTCAACTCTCCCTTCCTAAATATCTTCCTTCTCGAGCACTTCGCTCTTCCGCCACCAACTCCCTCAGGGTCAGCCGCTTCTCCAAGCAACGAGATGGTGGGAGAGCTCTCTCCGCAGCAGGGGCCTCCCTCTGGAACAGCCTTCCTGCCTCCCTGAAACTTGAGGAGAACCATCTCAAAACCTTCTTCTTTGCTTCTGCTTTCTCTCCCCCTCCCCCCTGCTAAATCACTGAAACTGTACTGAATCAGCAACAGGGCCACTCACCAATCTCGGTCCTTGGCACAGCCACTCTCCCTGCACTGCCTTCCTTGCAACCCCTGCACTGCGGGACTGTCTCTGTATCCCTTCAGCCCCCCTTCCCAGCACTTGTCTGCACTTATCTTGCACTTGCCACCAGCTGGCCCTCATTATTTATCTTGTTCATCACTAACCGTGTACTGCACTTTCCCCTCTCCCTTCCCCCTTGCACTTTTCCCGTCCCCGTCCCCCCTACCCATGCACTTGCGCGATCTGAATGACACCTGGCCTAGTAGGATCATTGTATGTCTCCCCTTGTTCCCCCCTCCCTGTCTCGTCGCGCCTTGAAACACTTGTGTATAGGTGCGTTACAAATGCCATATCATATCATATCATATCATGTGTAGCTTCCTTTTAACCCCAAGTATCTCCCACATCTTTGTCATTACTTCGCTGGTGAAATGGCTACCTCTGTCTGACTCGATCCTTTGGGGTAGTCCAAAACGCTGTGGTTGATCATCAGGGCAGCTGCTGTTTCTGCCTTGTAGTTTGGGGCCAGGAGACATTGCACCCATTTAGTAAACAAGCATGTCACGGGTAACATGTACTTGTTCACCCTAGAGGAGCGAATCACGGGCCTGATAAAGTCGACTTGCAAATCTGACCATGGCAGTGTCATTCCCCCTCTTATGGAGAGGCGCACGGTGTGTGAGGGATGTTGGCTGACATTGTGCACAAACAAGACACCCCTTTAAGTATTGGTCAAGGTCCTGCCCCATGTGTGGCCAGTATGCAACCTCTCTTAATATTTCAAGTGTTGTAAGAAACCCCCTATGACCGGCTGTGGCTGCATTATTGGCGTGACTTAACATCAGGCTTCGGAATGAGGTAGGGTCCACCCACTGATCATGGCAAGCTAGGGATCTCCTCACCAACAAACCGTCTTGGATTCAGAACATTTTTGGACATTTCATTAACACTCTGAGGTCCTCTTTCCCAATGTAATCGGTATCCGTCAGGGGAAAGTTCTTTGGGTCCTCAATGTGTTCATAAAACTTACCAATTATTGGATCCCCTTTTTGAGCCATAATCAAATCAGCATCTGGGGTCTCCTTACTCCATTGTTCAGTTGAGAGATCATTGTGAGCATTTGTCTGGGACCTAGTGATAGCAGTGACCTGGATATCCCCCAACAAGGACTCAATCTCAATTAGATCCCCTTGGATGGTTCCGGTTTTGGCCAGCTGATCAGCTAAATCATTTCTAGTTTTGTCTGGTTCCTCTACTTTGGAATGACCCTTGATCTTTTTCCAGTAGATGGTCATCCCGTTTGAGGTGACCAGATCATCAATATTTTGGATTAACTTCCCATGTTTCAAGGGTTTGTTATTAGCACACAACATGCCTCTGATTTTCCAGTAAACCAGGTGCTCCACGAACCCGTTCCGTACATAATCCGAATCTGTGATTATGACCAGTTTGTGGAGTTGATGTTGGACAGCAGTGAGGATGGCTTGATGCACAGCCATCAACTCTGCCACTTGACTACTTCGGGGACCAATCTTGTACCCAGCGGAGGTTTCTGGGATCTCCTTCACCCATGCATTCCCTACGCCGGCCACAAGTTCTTTTTCCCCCGTTGTTGTCAACATGGTAGGAGCATCCATCCACATAGACAGTGGGCATTCCCTCACACTTGTCTTCTTCAAAGACTTTGTGTGGGGAATTGAGGTATGTCTCCATGTTGTCCTTGATTTTTAGACTCTCGTCCTTGAGACAGTTTTCTCTGGCACAATCATGCAAGTCAGCCAGACCTTGCGCGAGGGGACTCTTCATGTTTTGGCCATATCTGACCTCCACAGGAAAGCATTGCATTGACAGAATCCAGGAAGTATTTCGGGAATTACTCACATTTCTGGCCCGGATTCTGTCACTTTGGAGATATTGCAGAGACTGGTGTGGAGTCTCCACTATGATGTGTTCCCCCTGGATGAACGGGCGGTAATTCTTCAATGCCCACACCATTGCCAGAAGTGCCTCCTCACAGTCGTTGAATTTTTCCTCCACAGAGGATAAAGTTTTGCTCGCATAGGAGATTACTTTATTGACCTTGTCATGCTTTTGGTATAATACTGCAGACAGACCCATGTATCCAAGAAGAACCCCTTGTTTCTGACAGGGTAAGCTAGGCAAGGCGCTTGTGAGAGGCTTCTTTTGAGTTGTCTTTACTGCCTCGGCTTGTTCTGGACCCCACTCCCACTTGACCTCCCCCCTTCAAAAGATGAATCAGGGGTCTTGTGATCTCTGCGTAGCCCTCAACGAACTTTCTACTGTAGTTAGTCAGTCCAAGGAGGCTCCTTAGTTCCCGCAGAGTTGTGGGGTCTTTCAATTTCTGGAGTGCTTCCTTTTTCCTTTCCTGTGGACAGAGACCCTGAGGAGTAATCTCATGCCGCAAGAAATTGACACGGGTTCTACACCACTGTGCCTTTTGGAAGGAAAGTTTTTCTCCGGCGGCCCTCAACTGTGTCAGGACATAATGGATCTCCGCTATGTGTTCCTCCACAGTTGAGCTTTTAATGAGTACATCATCTACATAGGCCAGGTTACCCCTTTCACCCAGGTCAGGCATGGCCTTATGTAGAAAAATGTTGAATTAATTGCCGGAGTTGATGTATCAGAAGGGAGTCCGGGTCCATGTGTACTGCTGCCCCCCAAAGTTGAAGGCCAGCGTGTATTGGTCCTCCCTACTGACAGGTACAGTCCAGTATCCATTGGTCAGGTCTATTGCAGTGAATACCTGTGACCCCTGGATCTGGGCCAGCCCTTCGTCAATGTAGGGAAGAGGCCATCGGGAAGTATGGACCCATTTGTTGAGCTCCCTAAGGTCGGCGCAGAGTCTCCACTGGCCGTTTGGCTTCAATATCCCCAACACCAGATTATTGAAGATGCTGTGGACTGGACGGATTATCCCACGGGGCTCAAGCTTCTTAATTATTTCAGTAAGGGACTCCATTGATGCGAGAGGCAAGCGATATTGCTTCACAAACACTGGAGTCATTCCAGGGTCTGTGGGAATTGTTGTTTTGTGGATGTCAGAGCGACCACAGTCATATGAGTCCACCGCAAAGAGATCTTGAAAATCCAAGAAAACTTGTTTCAACTTTTGCTTCTGCTCCAGAGTCTCACAGGTATCAGCTAGGTTGACTCTCTCTCTTCAACCATCTGCCTGAAGCCTGGAAAAACTTCTGGTTTCGCCATCTCAGCGGCCTCCCCCAGCTGGATGGAGAAGTCCCTGGTCAAAGTGCTGATTTGGACTGGTGGCTTCAGGTGGGAAAGGCAGCCCACATGGACCTGGAAAATCACCTCATCCCTCCTCAAGTCACAAGTCACATCTTCCTTACCATAAGTGCAGGAAGTGTACACCAGGAGGTTCCCCCCATGCCGGGTAAAGATCCTGTCTGGTGTTGTGTTGTCATCACTGTCACTGTCAAAACGGTCCATGGGGATTGGTCCTAACAGTTGATTGCCTAAATCAATGGAAAAATGTCTGTCATCAAACGCCATTTCAATAATGGTGCCTGCGGCTAGATAGATACTCTTTAAGTCGCTGTTATCCACCTCTTTTGGAATGGTGTCATGTTCTATGTTGACTAATGGTGTTGGGTTTACCCCTAACTCTTGCTGTTGGAGAGAAGCATTTAGATGAATATAGGCATCAGGGTTTTTCAATTTCTGTCCTCTTTTAACTTTTACTTCCAGGGAGAATTGTCGGGTCCTTTCTGGGATGGTGACTTCCTCTCCAATCTGAATTTCAACTGCATAAGGCAGCAATTGTGCTGATCTAAATGCCTTCTCTGGGTCATCAAAGCCCATGGTATTATCCGGTAACCGGGACCAAGCTTGGAAGTTTATTAGGTCCAAACTAATGGCAAAGTTATTGAGAATGTCACTGCCTAAGTATAAGGGGGCAGTGATGTCTCGCACAACCCAACAATTATGGACTATGCTCTTGTTGCCGATGGAGATTTTGAGTTTACACCTGCTTGGCAGGAGATGTTTGGAATTGGGTGTTTCCAGATCCATTTCCCATTTGTCTATCAGCCTAAATGTGGGAATGGCCGGGTCTTTTGGGAGTTGGTAGAACATGGCTTCGCTGATGAAGCTCTTACCGTTGTTCACACACACTCGGGCGAGAACAGAGTCCTCCCCTTCATTTAACTGAACAGGGATGAACAACTGCTCTCCAATTTGCTGAATATCAGCCAGGCTCTGAGCTGATTTCTCATCTTTCTGGACTATAGGAGTGTGAATGTCTGATTGTGGATTGGTAAAGAATTTCAGAGTGCTTCCTTCCAGTGTGGAATGCCACCTTAAACTGGAAGGAAGGTTGATAGAGAGGAACCCCCATCACCAGTTTGTTGTTCTACTGCTATTACTGTCACGTCTGGAATTTGGTTGTTCTGGAAGTGAAATTCTACTTGGTCAGATTGTTGTTCAACCATGTGGCATGTGCCGTTTAAACTAACATGGTTGACACTGTGTTTTAATTTTATTGGTCGGCTAGTCTGGGTCCAGAGGACCTTGTTTACACATTCTATTATGGGTGACAGCCTTCTCAGGAGGTCATTCCCTAGTAAACAAGGGGTGCCCTCTGGAGTCACAACTATGACCGGGTGCTTCACCTTGTGTCGCCCAATTTTAATGTCCAAATCCGCAGTCCCTTCGACGGGAATTTCCTTCCTGTCAAAGTTCTGAAGTTGTCCAGGAAGAGAGGTGAGAGGTATTTGGTAATTCTTCCCCCTTCCTGAATTCAGTTCCTCAAAGGCATTTTTGGACAGAAGGGTAGCTTGGGATCCCGTGTCCAACAGTGCCAAAATTGTACCCTTGCCCTTTGCTTGAACCGGGGCATAGTATCTTCCCTCTTTCTCCGCAAGGGGGCACAGATAATGCACAACTGGTGGGTTAGTTTTTTAGTTTTGGACTTTGAGAGAGAAGAGATTTGGGCCAAATTTTGTGGGGAGTCTTGGGAACCTGCAAAGAAAAGGTCGCAACTAGAGATGGGAGAAATTTTGAGTTCCCCTGGTTCCGGTTCTGTGCCGCCCCCCCCCCCCCCCTTTTTGGAGGCAGCCACCAGGATGGGTTTGAACCAGGGGATTTTCATGTTGTTGGTTCTGGGATTGGATGATGGGCGGCACTAGCTCAGTCTTCACATCTACCCAGTCTGGATTTAAATCCTTTGGGACCCATTTTTCTTTGAGAGGAGTTCCCCCATCTCTGAAGGAGAAGATCCTTTTCCCAGGAACCTCTGAGGATCCCTCTCCTTCAAATTGGAAGATCTGTGCCTCCTGCACAAAATGGGTCTGTTTGGGTCCTTTGTTTCTTCTACCCCCTCTATGCTCCTTGGGTGGCAGACTTTCAGGGGCAGGAGAATTGTGTTCCGGTTCCTGGGTTTCCAGGGGCTTTTTCCAAGTGGGGAAGAAAGCTTCCTCCAAGGCTTTACACCCCTCCTCCCCTTTTGCCTCCTCCCTGTGAACCAGTGGGTTGTCGGGGTGCTGCCCCCGTCATTGTTCTGGAGCACCAGGTCCAGAGTTTGGGGCATTCTGTGCCGGCATGCTCATCTGAGGGTTCTGCTGAGCCCTCAGCATGCGACCCTGATCCTGTGCCATATTTTGGACCTTGCGCTCTAGCTGTGAAACCCACTCAGGCTGATACGGGTTTTCATTTCTCCCCTGGGCTGATCCCGGGAAGGGTAGCTATCCCTTCTCTGGTAATACCCCGGGTTGGAAAGATTTGGGTACCCCTCCACCCTTGGCCTCCCCGCTCCTGGATTAGGTTGTCTAGGCTCAGGAAAGTGGGGAAAGAAGGATGGATTGTTCTGGGGTTGGAAGTTTTGTGGGTACCTGGGGAAAAAGTTCTGCCCATGATTTGGGGAATTTCTGCCCTCCTGGGGGAAGTGAGGAGGGAAGTTCCCTGGGTTAGGTGCTGCTTGGTTTGATCCCCCCCCTTTGGGCTGGAGGAGTCCACACATAACCCAGGAGGGTCTGTTCCCCTTGTAGCGGGGACTAATATAGTAAGGGGAGTGAGGCGTCCCATTTGTGGAACTACCTCCTTGGCTCCCTGTCTGTGACTGGCCCAAGGGCATTCTGGGCTTGGGATTATTCTGATGAGCTTGCAGGTTTTTAGGCCCCCATCTCCAAATCCAAAATGGGGGCAACCATTACCTCTGCCACCTTAGCAGCAGCAGGGGTTTTGGTTGTTTTGAGGCTTTTAGCATTATTTTTGTTTTCTATGGGCTTTTGCACCTCATAGATTCGGGTGGCCTGTTCAATGACCCAGTCTAGTGATCTTTTCTCATGAAAATCTTTCGCTAGCTGGGTTATGATGTACTTTGGTAGAACATGGAAAAAAGTATTAACAAATTCTTTGCTGTCCGTGCGCACACTTGTGGTAGTCTGCGCAAAGAAACACTTTAGTTCCTGCACACATTCTTGTGGGGCCTGATCCTGCCCACATTGCAAGTTGTAGGCTGCCTTGCGAGCCTCTTGGGGATTTCTGTGTACAGGAAAATGCTTCAAGATGGCCACCCTATAGGTGGACCATCTAGAATGATTTTGGTCCTCCAGCCCCGCAAAGAAATTGGAGTATTCTGGTGAGAATGTCCATTTCACATACTGAATGCAGCTACTACTGTCTTTCAAATGGAAAGTTTCCATCATCTGCTCAAAGAGCTCTAAGTGCTCCCAAACAGAATACTTAGCGTTCTTATGATAAGGCGTGATGACGCTCCTTATTGCCTTGATCTGTTTGAAGGGGTCCTTAAGCAAGGCCCTTTTTGCCTTATTGGCCTTCTTGGTTCGGGTAACCCTGGTCCAATCATCCTCTGACTCGGAGGCACTGCTCCCAGAGGTGCCTGTCTGGTCTTCTAGGTTCTCCCGAATTCTGCGAGCCTGGGAATGGCTGGCAGAATGTGGGGACCTAGTCTCATGTGTCCTGGTGTGTTCAGAGGAGTCTTCTGATTCCTCCTTGCTCCCAGGATTTGATGGGTACCCCCCACTGTCCTAACTGGGCAGAGGTTTTTAGAAGGCCCTTAGTGGGCCTACTCTCCTGGAGATCCCCACTAAATCTTACAGTACTTGGGAACCCATACCCATATGCCCACCCATCCATTCCTGGGAGGTGCTGGTCTATGAGCCCCTTACTTCTGACTGGATAGTAATCTGCCATCCCCGTGTCCCTGGGCTCATGTGCACCAGTGGACATGGGGTGGCAGAGTCCAGGGACTGGGAGAGATGAAGGCCTCTGGTATTAGGGTTCTTGAGGTTATGCTCAGGTTTTCCCTTTCCCAGCGAACCTCATCTCTATCAGCCCTTACTACCTGTTGCCATGCAAGAACCTGGGCTTTCTGTTCCTCAATCAAGGCCTTACTAGTCTCTATCAGTCTCTCTCGCATGGCTATCTGTCTGTGGAGCCTATCATTGCTCTGACAGAGAGTCTCATTTTCTCTCTGTGCTTCCTGGTTTGTCTTTGAGTACTGGGCCAGTCTTTGCTCCAGAAGGGTTACCTCCTGAGTCCTGTCCATACTGGGCTGCTCCTTCCTTGCCAGAGCATTTTCCACCCTCCTGGTGTGCTTTAACAATCTATCATGCTCTTTATGGAGGTCACCCAGTCCCTGGAGGGCCAGGTGATTTTCTTCCAGTTTCCCTTTTAAGTGGCAGACTTCCTGGCCTAAGGTGTCCCTTTCATGAGCCAGAGCCTGCCTCTGTGCCGCCAGGTCGTCCCTCTGTCTTTGAAGTGCACCAGCTTTCTGGCGCTTTTCATCAAACTCTGCCTGGGTGTCCAGGTCTTTCAGAATGAATTTGTTGCTCTCTACATTCTCTCGATCTAGGTGGCTTTGCAGGGAGACTACCTGCTCTGCGCATGCCCCTTTGAAGTCCAGTTGTTGCTCCAGCTTTTTCTGGCTCTGCAGTAGGGAGTCCAAACTTTCTTGGTACTCCTTCTGCAAGGCCAGAATTCTGGTATCCTGTTCTGCCTTTTCCTGTTGCAGGATACCCATATCCTCTTTTATTTTAACTATATACTGCCTGCTTTCATTTTCTGACTCCTAGCTCCTCTGCAGCCTCTGCTCAGAAGAGTCCATATCAGATTGGGCCTTTTCTAATGCCATCAGTTGCCTACTTGCCAGATCTTGGCCTTCAGCATATTTGTCCTATATGGCTCCTATAGATAAATATAGATATGTCGCTATCTTGGCAATCGTATTTTGCTCATCCTTGGCCTTAGTGGCCATATATAGTTCACTCAGGGCCACCTGTAAGGGACCCTGATCTCTCAGTTATCTAACCCTGTTGCAGTGATCTGTTGTGTGATTGCCTGCAACCACACATTCTGGTCCTGCTCAGTCCATTCACCTCTCACAAATAACTTATGTAAAAGGTGTTCTCTAGCCATCTTAATGTCTACCAATGTCGCCATTTTGGAAATATTTTTATTTTATTTTTGCAAAACAGACTTTTTCCTTAGAGCGTTCCCTCTTGAGGGTTGCTTTTACAGTGTAACACAGCGTGGTAGCCCAACAGGATTTATGTATCCTGTTAGTTAGCACACTGTATTAAGCTGCACAAGTGGTACATCTAATCCAGAAATCCCACTACAAGTTCCCAATCTGTAAGTGGTTTCAACCCAGCACTCCACCTAAGTCAATGCCTAGTATGGGATGCCCAATGGAAGCCCTTATTTATATAATTTTATGTCAAAGGTTATTTTATTTCTGGATGATGTACCCTTATAAAACACCCCTCTCTTAGAATCCCCCCGGTCTCACTGAACCAAGAAGGTGGTTTGTTTTGCAAATTAAAAGATTTATTTGAAGAATTTAACAATATATATCACACTTGTATATATATGAATAATATCTGAATATCACATTTATGAATACTGATATAATGATCAGCAATGGGTCAATATCAACAACCTCTTTAATCAATTAGGAGTAGGAATAGGAAGAATTATGTAGCAGGGAATACCTTTGTATGGTTCAAGGAAATGCTTGGTTTGTTTGGAGGCCGAGGATGTTAGCTTCAAAATGACATTTAAATTTCATTTCTGGGATGTATGGTTCAAAAGTTGCAGAGGTTTTAGTGAAGGTCGATTTTTCTCAAAAAGGATCAAGATTTTACAAATGGGATTGCACTTTTGAAGATTTACAAACAAGAATGGGCTTATACTAAGGGGCTATGAAGATGCAAGATACCCAACAGCCAACCATTAGAGCAGCGGCGCCTCCGCTCCGACTTTTGTCCGCCACGACACTTGATTTTCTTCAGAAAATATATTTAGCGCAAGGATGAGTTATCGCTACAGTTATCACAAGACTATATATGAGAAGGATTCAGGATGGACACAAGATTCTATAATGCAGTTCTGGATAGGTTGACATTGATTGAATAGGATTACTTTAAACTAAGAGATGACTATTGACAGTTCTATACTGAATACTCACTACTATGGCTTTGGAATGGAATGGGCCTTTCAAAGATCTGGTCAAAGGTTTGGCTGGGATTCGCTCACCACCGGACAGGTCTCAGGCGCTTGGTTCTGCTCTCAGAAAGGCAGTCTGGTCTGCACGGCCTCTTGGATGGATCTGACGGGTTCTTGGTTACAGCACTGCTCTACCGGTTTGGATCTCTGGTTCTAGCACAGGTTCTTGGCCAGTGGCAGCAAAACAGCTCAGCCGGGCTGTTGGATTTTGTGGTGCCCCTTGAAAGTTTGGGGTTAGAATCAGGTTGCAAAAGATTCTAAAGGCCAGCTGAGAAGGGTTCAGCTTTTTAGATTGGCCTTTCTGCTTCAGAGTTCTAGAGTCTGGATTCTGGATCTAGATTCTGGAGTCTGGGTCTTCCTGCAGGGTGCTTTGCCAATGGATCAGTTGATGAGTGAATGTGTGTGCCTGTGGGTCCTCAACAGTCCCTATTTTCCATTTTCCAAAGTGCGTGGGGAGGCTGAATGTCTATGCCCAACCCTCTAAGGATCTGATAGGTCAAAGAATTCCCCCTCTCCTGATTTGAGGAAGGAACAGTGTGTCATGATGTGTCATGATATGTCATGTTTATGGCTTAGGGAGAAAACCTCCCCTTTGTCTCTTTACAGTATATCTTATTTTTCATAAAAAACATATTTACAATATCCCCAACGTGTTAATAATACATATTTACATTACAGATTCACTAAGGTACGTTTCTGTCAAAGTCTTATCTTCCTACAAGTTTTGGCTCACAAATGACAGTTTTTTGCGCTTTTGGGCAATTACTCAGTGTCAGTTCTGTACCAATTTTTACACATGCATGCACATACCATCTGGGCATATTCTTGGAAATGTTCATGTTCCTGACATAATCACAATTTCTAGAATGTGAACTTTGTCGTGGTTCAGTCTCTGAATGTCGCACTGATTCCAGATTAGTTTTAAACTGTGTGCAAACTTTTCATTTTAATAACCTATAAATCCCATATTTTTTATCAGTTCAGTAAAATTGTCTATAAGTCTTTTTCTTAAACATACAGTTTCTTCAATTTCAAATCCACATTTTCAGTCTGGCCCGCCTCCAAGGCTTGGCTGAACCAGAGAGTCACATGGGCTTGTCTTCCTGGGCAGTTGGTGTCAGTCACACCCGAATTAGCATTTTCATTCAGCTCAAAGGAGTCCTTTGTCTTCACTCAGAGCAACATCCCAGAGTGCTCCTCCCATTTCCTTTCACACCTGCCTGTCAGATACTCAGCAGAGCACAGGGGAAAAGATTCCTTTGTTTAGGGAGAAGATGTGGAATGTGTTTGAAGCTCAGTGTGGGAAACCTCTTGGAGTTCAGCTGAATCAGGTTACCTTATGGTCAACTGTGACATTGTTCCTTGTGAAAAATGACAGTTAAAAATTTAAAATAAGCAAACATATCTTCAATTCCAGTCTTTTTAACATGAAAATCAAAGTGTAGCACTCTATATTGTATTTGATGGAAGTCCCTTCTTTGGCATATTTAGCTTTTGAGACACAAGTTTCACCTGTCAGATTTAGAGATTGCCAGCGTCTGACAGAGGCGAGTAACGGTATTACACCTATTTTTGACACATTTCTTTCCAGCAACCATCTTCAAAAGTGAATTTTGTTCTGATAACATTTACTTATGCTGACATTATATTTATGTGGATTCTTGAAGTAGAATGATGTTCAACACCCCACAAGGAGGTTGAATCTTTTGGGTGGTTTGTGAGCCATGATTTTAGCAAATTTGACAACCAAGAAAAACTGATTTCCACACAGCTCTATGTTTCTTTTGCAGTCATTTTGCTCTGTGGGCATCCAAATGATAGGTTTTGGCAGTGGTCTCCTGTGTTACCATTGACATAGGCAAAAGTGGATAGCGGCCTATTTTTCAGATTTTTCCTGCGCACTTCTGGGTGATTTTTAGCGAGCAGACTGCTCTCCGGCGGCCATTTCTGACGTTTCTGCTGCAAGCAATGCGCAGTAATGTTGCAGGGCCAGGACTAGTGGTGTTAAAACATCCCACAAACCCCCCTCTTGCGATTTGGCATTGAGCGACCATCAATGGGAATTCGCAAGACTGGGATGTTAGTTTCATCTCTTCTGATTCCACAAATCGCAAAGTTCATCGTCTTTTCCTCCATCAGGTTAGTCTCCATGGTTTCCAATCAACTATGATGTCCTAGGATGACAAAGCAAAAACATATTTGTAGAGATTTCCACACCACTATTAATGTAGTGGGGCGGACAAATACATTTGATAAATCAGGACACATTTTTATTATTGTATTTTATAGACTATATATGGAATATTTTAGAGTTGGAATTTTATGGAGCTGGAGTGGCCCCCTCTGGGGTTCCAGAAGACTCCTCCAGTTGCTGCAGAGTGTGCGTAGGATGGCAGCACTTTAGTTGATTAATATGGACCCACTTATCTTCCCCCTCTGCCAAACTGCCTTTGGGGATGCAGATTTTGTAGGCGACTAGTGAGATTTTGTCTACAATTTCAAAAGGACCCCTCCAGGTAGGCAAAAATGTGCGCGGTTTGGCCTGGTTCCTTGGGAAATTGTATAGGTAGACCCGGTCTCCTCCATTGTATTCTTTACTGGTAGTCTTTAAGTCATAGTGGGACTTCATGCTGTCTGCAGATCTTTCTAGATTTCGCTGAGCATAGGAAAAAGCATGTTGAAGGTGTTTTCTTAGATTTTCCACATACTCATTACTTGTGGAGGCATTGATCAATGTCTGCTCTTGGGTTCGGTAGAGCAGATGCTGGGGAAGCACCATCCTGCATCCAGTCATCAGCTCAAAAAGTGACATTTTAGTTGCAGATGAAGGGGTAGATGATGGCCATTAGGACAAGAGGTAATTGAATATCCCAACTTTGCCCAAAATCTGCCACAAACCTTTTTAATATGCTCACAATTGTTTTGTTGTATCTCTACTGCACCACTAGAGGCTTGCCGGTAAGAAAAAACCTTGGGGGCATCTTCGACTCCACACTCTCCTCCTCTCCTTCCCCTAGAAGCTCACTGTCTCCAGAGCCCTGGTTCTCTCGAAGCTGGACTACTGTAACAGCCTCTATCTAAATCTTCCTGCCTCTACTCTCCGCCCTCTGCAACTCATCCAGAACAGGACCGCGAGACTTGTCCTTGGCCTCAAGCCCAGGGACCGTATCTCTCCAGGACTTAAAATACTACACTGGCTCCCTGTGGCTGTGAGGATTAAGTTCAAAACCCTCTGCATTGTCCACAAGGCCTTCTGGGGTCTGGGGCAAAAATACCTTCAACTCTCCCTTCCTAAATATCTTCCTTCTCGAGCACTTCGCTCTTCCGCCACCAACTCCCTCAGGGTCAGCCGCTTCTCCAAGCAACGAGATGGTGGGAGAGCTCTCTCCGCAGCAGGGGCCTCCCTCTGGAACAGCCTTCCTGCCTCCCTGAAACTTGAGGAGAACCATCTCAAAACCTTCTTCTTTGCTTCTGCTTTCTCTCCCCCTCCCCCCTGCTAAATCACTGAAACTGTACTGAATCAGCAACAGGGCCACTCACCAATCTCGGTCCTTGGCACAGCCACTCTCCCTGCACTGCCTTCCTTGCAACCCCTGCACTGCGGGACTGTCTCTGTATCCCTTCAGCCCCCCTTCCCAGCACTTGTCTGCACTTATCTTGCACTTGCCACCAGCTGGCCCTCATTATTTATCTTGTTCATCACTAACCGTGTACTGCACTTTCCCCTCTCCCTTCCCCCTTGCACTTTTCCCGTCCCCGTCCCCCCTACCCATGCACTTGCGCGATCTGAATGACACCTGGCCTAGTAGGATCATTGTATGTCTCCCCTTGTTCCCCCCTCCCTGTCTCGTCGCGCCTTGAAACACTTGTGTATAGGTGCGTTACAAATGCCATATCATATCATATCATATCATGTGTAGCTTCCTTTTAACCCCAAGTATCTCCCACATCTTTGTCATTACTTCGCTGGTGAAATGGCTACCTCTGTCTGACTCGATCCTTTGGGGTAGTCCAAAACGCTGTGGTTGATCATCAGGGCAGCTGCTGTTTCTGCCTTGTAGTTTGGGGCCAGGAGACATTGCACCCATTTAGTAAACAAGCATGTCACGGGTAACATGTACTTGTTCACCCTAGAGGAGCGAATCACGGGCCTGATAAAGTCGACTTGCAAATCTGACCATGGCAGTGTCATTCCCCCTCTTATGGAGAGGCGCACGGTGTGTGAGGGATGTTGGCTGACATTGTGCACAAACAAGACACCCCTTTAAGTATTGGTCAAGGTCCTGCCCCATGTGTGGCCAGTATGCAACCTCTCTTAATATTTCAAGTGTTGTAAGAAACCCCCTATGACCGGCTGTGGCTGCATTATTGGCGTGACTTAACATCAGGCTTCGGAATGAGGTAGGGTCCACCCACTGATCATGGCAAGCTAGGGATCTCCTCACCAACAAACCGTCTTGGATTCAGAACATTTTTGGACATTTCATTAACACTCTGAGGTCCTCTTTCCCAATGTAATCGGTATCCGTCAGGGGAAAGTTCTTTGGGTCCTCAATGTGTTCATAAAACTTACCAATTATTGGATCCCCTTTTTGAGCCATAATCAAATCAGCATCTGGGGTCTCCTTACTCCATTGTTCAGTTGAGAGATCATTGTGAGCATTTGTCTGGGACCTAGTGATAGCAGTGACCTGGATATCCCCCAACAAGGACTCAATCTCAATTAGATCCCCTTGGATGGTTCCGGTTTTGGCCAGCTGATCAGCTAAATCATTTCTAGTTTTGTCTGGTTCCTCTACTTTGGAATGACCCTTGATCTTTTTCCAGTAGATGGTCATCCCGTTTGAGGTGACCAGATCATCAATATTTTGGATTAACTTCCCATGTTTCAAGGGTTTGTTATTAGCACACAACATGCCTCTGATTTTCCAGTAAACCAGGTGCTCCACGAACCCGTTCCGTACATAATCCGAATCTGTGATTATGACCAGTTTGTGGAGTTGATGTTGGACAGCAGTGAGGATGGCTTGATGCACAGCCATCAACTCTGCCACTTGACTACTTCGGGGACCAATCTTGTACCCAGCGGAGGTTTCTGGGATCTCCTTCACCCATGCATTCCCTACGCCGGCCACAAGTTCTTTTTCCCCCGTTGTTGTCAACATGGTAGGAGCATCCATCCACATAGACAGTGGGCATTCCCTCACACTTGTCTTCTTCAAAGACTTTGTGTGGGGAATTGAGGTATGTCTCCATGTTGTCCTTGATTTTTAGACTCTCGTCCTTGAGACAGTTTTCTCTGGCACAATCATGCAAGTCAGCCAGACCTTGCGCGAGGGGACTCTTCATGTTTTGGCCATATCTGACCTCCACAGGAAAGCATTGCATTGACAGAATCCAGGAAGTATTTCGGGAATTACTCACATTTCTGGCCCGGATTCTGTCACTTTGGAGATATTGCAGAGACTGGTGTGGAGTCTCCACTATGATGTGTTCCCCCTGGATGAACGGGCGGTAATTCTTCAATGCCCACACCATTGCCAGAAGTGCCTCCTCACAGTCGTTGAATTTTTCCTCCACAGAGGATAAAGTTTTGCTCGCATAGGAGATTACTTTATTGACCTTGTCATGCTTTTGGTATAATACTGCAGACAGACCCATGTATCCAAGAAGAACCCCTTGTTTCTGACAGGGTAAGCTAGGCAAGGCGCTTGTGAGAGGCTTCTTTTGAGTTGTCTTTACTGCCTCGGCTTGTTCTGGACCCCACTCCCACTTGACCTCCCCCCTTCAAAAGATGAATCAGGGGTCTTGTGATCTCTGCGTAGCCCTCAACGAACTTTCTACTGTAGTTAGTCAGTCCAAGGAGGCTCCTTAGTTCCCGCAGAGTTGTGGGGTCTTTCAATTTCTGGAGTGCTTCCTTTTTCCTTTCCTGTGGACAGAGACCCTGAGGAGTAATCTCATGCCGCAAGAAATTGACACGGGTTCTACACCACTGTGCCTTTTGGAAGGAAAGTTTTTCTCCGGCGGCCCTCAACTGTGTCAGGACATAATGGATCTCCGCTATGTGTTCCTCCACAGTTGAGCTTTTAATGAGTACATCATCTACATAGGCCAGGTTACCCCTTTCACCCAGGTCAGGCATGGCCTTATGTAGAAAAATGTTGAATTAATTGCCGGAGTTGATGTATCAGAAGGGAGTCCGGGTCCATGTGTACTGCTGCCCCCCAAAGTTGAAGGCCAGCGTGTATTGGTCCTCCCTACTGACAGGTACAGTCCAGTATCCATTGGTCAGGTCTATTGCAGTGAATACCTGTGACCCCTGGATCTGGGCCAGCCCTTCGTCAATGTAGGGAAGAGGCCATCGGGAAGTATGGACCCATTTGTTGAGCTCCCTAAGGTCGGCGCAGAGTCTCCACTGGCCGTTTGGCTTCAATATCCCCAACACCAGATTATTGAAGATGCTGTGGACTGGACGGATTATCCCACGGGGCTCAAGCTTCTTAATTATTTCAGTAAGGGACTCCATTGATGCGAGAGGCAAGCGATATTGCTTCACAAACACTGGAGTCATTCCAGGGTCTGTGGGAATTGTTGTTTTGTGGATGTCAGAGCGACCACAGTCATATGAGTCCACCGCAAAGAGATCTTGAAAATCCAAGAAAACTTGTTTCAACTTTTGCTTCTGCTCCAGAGTCTCACAGGTATCAGCTAGGTTGACTCTCTCTCTTCAACCATCTGCCTGAAGCCTGGAAAAACTTCTGGTTTCGCCATCTCAGCGGCCTCCCCCAGCTGGATGGAGAAGTCCCTGGTCAAAGTGCTGATTTGGACTGGTGGCTTCAGGTGGGAAAGGCAGCCCACATGGACCTGGAAAATCACCTCATCCCTCCTCAAGTCACAAGTCACATCTTCCTTACCATAAGTGCAGGAAGTGTACACCAGGAGGTTCCCCCCATGCCGGGTAAAGATCCTGTCTGGTGTTGTGTTGTCATCACTGTCACTGTCAAAACGGTCCATGGGGATTGGTCCTAACAGTTGATTGCCTAAATCAATGGAAAAATGTCTGTCATCAAACGCCATTTCAATAATGGTGCCTGCGGCTAGATAGATACTCTTTAAGTCGCTGTTATCCACCTCTTTTGGAATGGTGTCATGTTCTATGTTGACTAATGGTGTTGGGTTTACCCCTAACTCTTGCTGTTGGAGAGAAGCATTTAGATGAATATAGGCATCAGGGTTTTTCAATTTCTGTCCTCTTTTAACTTTTACTTCCAGGGAGAATTGTCGGGTCCTTTCTGGGATGGTGACTTCCTCTCCAATCTGAATTTCAACTGCATAAGGCAGCAATTGTGCTGATCTAAATGCCTTCTCTGGGTCATCAAAGCCCATGGTATTATCCGGTAACCGGGACCAAGCTTGGAAGTTTATTAGGTCCAAACTAATGGCAAAGTTATTGAGAATGTCACTGCCTAAGTATAAGGGGGCAGTGATGTCTCGCACAACCCAACAATTATGGACTATGCTCTTGTTGCCGATGGAGATTTTGAGTTTACACCTGCTTGGCAGGAGATGTTTGGAATTGGGTGTTTCCAGATCCATTTCCCATTTGTCTATCAGCCTAAATGTGGGAATGGCCGGGTCTTTTGGGAGTTGGTAGAACATGGCTTCGCTGATGAAGCTCTTACCGTTGTTCACACACACTCGGGCGAGAACAGAGTCCTCCCCTTCATTTAACTGAACAGGGATGAACAACTGCTCTCCAATTTGCTGAATATCAGCCAGGCTCTGAGCTGATTTCTCATCTTTCTGGACTATAGGAGTGTGAATGTCTGATTGTGGATTGGTAAAGAATTTCAGAGTGCTTCCTTCCAGTGTGGAATGCCACCTTAAACTGGAAGGAAGGTTGATAGAGAGGAACCCCCATCACCAGTTTGTTGTTCTACTGCTATTACTGTCACGTCTGGAATTTGGTTGTTCTGGAAGTGAAATTCTACTTGGTCAGATTGTTGTTCAACCATGTGGCATGTGCCGTTTAAACTAACATGGTTGACACTGTGTTTTAATTTTATTGGTCGGCTAGTCTGGGTCCAGAGGACCTTGTTTACACATTCTATTATGGGTGACAGCCTTCTCAGGAGGTCATTCCCTAGTAAACAAGGGGTGCCCTCTGGAGTCACAACTATGACCGGGTGCTTCACCTTGTGTCGCCCAATTTTAATGTCCAAATCCGCAGTCCCTTCGACGGGAATTTCCTTCCTGTCAAAGTTCTGAAGTTGTCCAGGAAGAGAGGTGAGAGGTATTTGGTAATTCTTCCCCCTTCCTGAATTCAGTTCCTCAAAGGCATTTTTGGACAGAAGGGTAGCTTGGGATCCCGTGTCCAACAGTGCCAAAATTGTACCCTTGCCCTTTGCTTGAACCGGGGCATAGTATCTTCCCTCTTTCTCCGCAAGGGGGCACAGATAATGCACAACTGGTGGGTTAGTTTTTTAGTTTTGGACTTTGAGAGAGAAGAGATTTGGGCCAAATTTTGTGGGGAGTCTTGGGAACCTGCAAAGAAAAGGTCGCAACTAGAGATGGGAGAAATTTTGAGTTCCCCTGGTTCCGGTTCTGTGCCGCCCCCCCCCCCCCTTTTTGGAGGCAGCCACCAGGATGGGTTTGAACCAGGGGATTTTCATGTTGTTGGTTCTGGGATTGGATGATGGGCGGCACTAGCTCAGTCTTCACATCTACCCAGTCTGGATTTAAATCCTTTGGGACCCATTTTTCTTTGAGAGGAGTTCCCCCATCTCTGAAGGAGAAGATCCTTTTCCCAGGAACCTCTGAGGATCCCTCTCCTTCAAATTGGAAGATCTGTGCCTCCTGCACAAAATGGGTCTGTTTGGGTCCTTTGTTTCTTCTACCCCCTCTATGCTCCTTGGGTGGCAGACTTTCAGGGGCAGGAGAATTGTGTTCCGGTTCCTGGGTTTCCAGGGGCTTTTTCCAAGTGGGGAAGAAAGCTTCCTCCAAGGCTTTACACCCCTCCTCCCCTTTTGCCTCCTCCCTGTGAACCAGTGGGTTGTCGGGGTGCTGCCCCCGTCATTGTTCTGGAGCACCAGGTCCAGAGTTTGGGGCATTCTGTGCCGGCATGCTCATCTGAGGGTTCTGCTGAGCCCTCAGCATGCGACCCTGATCCTGTGCCATATTTTGGACCTTGCGCTCTAGCTGTGAAACCCACTCAGGCTGATACGGGTTTTCATTTCTCCCCTGGGCTGATCCCGGGAAGGGTAGCTATCCCTTCTCTGGTAATACCCCGGGTTGGAAAGATTTGGGTACCCCTCCACCCTTGGCCTCCCCGCTCCTGGATTAGGTTGTCTAGGCTCAGGAAAGTGGGGAAAGAAGGATGGATTGTTCTGGGGTTGGAAGTTTTGTGGGTACCTGGGGAAAAAGTTCTGCCCATGATTTGGGGAATTTCTGCCCTCCTGGGGGAAGTGAGGAGGGAAGTTCCCTGGGTTAGGTGCTGCTTGGTTTGATCCCCCCCCTTTGGGCTGGAGGAGTCCACACATAACCCAGGAGGGTCTGTTCCCCTTGTAGCGGGGACTAATATAGTAAGGGGAGTGAGGCGTCCCATTTGTGGAACTACCTCCTTGGCTCCCTGTCTGTGACTGGCCCAAGGGCATTCTGGGCTTGGGATTATTCTGATGAGCTTGCAGGTTTTTAGGCCCCCATCTCCAAATCCAAAATGGGGGCAACCATTACCTCTGCCACCTTAGCAGCAGCAGGGGTTTTGGTTGTTTTGAGGCTTTTAGCATTATTTTTGTTTTCTATGGGCTTTTGCACCTCATAGATTCGGGTGGCCTGTTCAATGACCCAGTCTAGTGATCTTTTCTCATGAAAATCTTTCGCTAGCTGGGTTATGATGTACTTTGGTAGAACATGGAAAAAAGTATTAACAAATTCTTTGCTGTCCGTGCGCACACTTGTGGTAGTCTGCGCAAAGAAACACTTTAGTTCCTGCACACATTCTTGTGGGGCCTGATCCTGCCCACATTGCAAGTTGTAGGCTGCCTTGCGAGCCTCTTGGGGATTTCTGTGTACAGGAAAATGCTTCAAGATGGCCACCCTATAGGTGGACCATCTAGAATGATTTTGGTCCTCCAGCCCCGCAAAGAAATTGGAGTATTCTGGTGAGAATGTCCATTTCACATACTGAATGCAGCTACTACTGTCTTTCAAATGGAAAGTTTCCATCATCTGCTCAAAGAGCTCTAAGTGCTCCCAAACAGAATACTTAGCGTTCTTATGATAAGGCGTGATGACGCTCCTTATTGCCTTGATCTGTTTGAAGGGGTCCTTAAGCAAGGCCCTTTTTGCCTTATTGGCCTTCTTGGTTCGGGTAACCCTGGTCCAATCATCCTCTGACTCGGAGGCACTGCTCCCAGAGGTGCCTGTCTGGTCTTCTAGGTTCTCCCGAATTCTGCGAGCCTGGGAATGGCTGGCAGAATGTGGGGACCTAGTCTCATGTGTCCTGGTGTGTTCAGAGGAGTCTTCTGATTCCTCCTTGCTCCCAGGATTTGATGGGTACCCCCCACTGTCCTAACTGGGCAGAGGTTTTTAGAAGGCCCTTAGTGGGCCTACTCTCCTGGAGATCCCCACTAAATCTTACAGTACTTGGGAACCCATACCCATATGCCCACCCATCCATTCCTGGGAGGTGCTGGTCTATGAGCCCCTTACTTCTGACTGGATAGTAATCTGCCATCCCCGTGTCCCTGGGCTCATGTGCACCAGTGGACATGGGGTGGCAGAGTCCAGGGACTGGGAGAGATGAAGGCCTCTGGTATTAGGGTTCTTGAGGTTATGCTCAGGTTTTCCCTTTCCCAGCGAACCTCATCTCTATCAGCCCTTACTACCTGTTGCCATGCAAGAACCTGGGCTTTCTGTTCCTCAATCAAGGCCTTACTAGTCTCTATCAGTCTCTCTCGCATGGCTATCTGTCTGTGGAGCCTATCATTGCTCTGACAGAGAGTCTCATTTTCTCTCTGTGCTTCCTGGTTTGTCTTTGAGTACTGGGCCAGTCTTTGCTCCAGAAGGGTTACCTCCTGAGTCCTGTCCATACTGGGCTGCTCCTTCCTTGCCAGAGCATTTTCCACCCTCCTGGTGTGCTTTAACAATCTATCATGCTCTTTATGGAGGTCACCCAGTCCCTGGAGGGCCAGGTGATTTTCTTCCAGTTTCCCTTTTAAGTGGCAGACTTCCTGGCCTAAGGTGTCCCTTTCATGAGCCAGAGCCTGCCTCTGTGCCGCCAGGTCGTCCCTCTGTCTTTGAAGTGCACCAGCTTTCTGGCGCTTTTCATCAAACTCTGCCTGGGTGTCCAGGTCTTTCAGAATGAATTTGTTGCTCTCTACATTCTCTCGATCTAGGTGGCTTTGCAGGGAGACTACCTGCTCTGCGCATGCCCCTTTGAAGTCCAGTTGTTGCTCCAGCTTTTTCTGGCTCTGCAGTAGGGAGTCCAAACTTTCTTGGTACTCCTTCTGCAAGGCCAGAATTCTGGTATCCTGTTCTGCCTTTTCCTGTTGCAGGATACCCATATCCTCTTTTATTTTAACTATATACTGCCTGCTTTCATTTTCTGACTCCTAGCTCCTCTGCAGCCTCTGCTCAGAAGAGTCCATATCAGATTGGGCCTTTTCTAATGCCATCAGTTGCCTACTTGCCAGATCTTGGCCTTCAGCATATTTGTCCTATATGGCTCCTATAGATAAATATAGATATGTCGCTATCTTGGCAATCGTATTTTGCTCATCCTTGGCCTTAGTGGCCATATATAGTTCACTCAGGGCCACCTGTAAGGGACCCTGATCTCTCAGTTATCTAACCCTGTTGCAGTGATCTGTTGTGTGATTGCCTGCAATCACACATTCTGGTCCTGCTCAGTCCATTCACCTCTCACAAATAACTTATGTAAAAGGTGTTCTCTAGCCATCTTAATGTCTACCAATGTCGCCATTTTGGAAATATTTTTATTTTATTTTTGCAAAACAGACTTTTTCCTTAGAGCGTTCCCTCTTGAGGGTTGCTTTTACAGTGTAACACAGCGTGGTAGCCCAACAGGATTTATGTATCCTGTTAGTTAGCACACTGTATTAAGCTGCACAAGTGGTACATCTAATCCAGAAATCCCACTACAAGTTCCCAATCTGTAAGTGGTTTCAACCCAGCACTCCACCTAAGTCAATGCCTAGTATGGGATGCCCAATGGAAGCCCTTATTTATATAATTTTATGTCAAAGGTTATTTTATTTCTGGATGATGTACCCTTATAAAACACCCCTCTCTTAGAATCCCCCCGGTCTCACTGAACCAAGAAGGTGGTTTGTTTTGCAAATTAAAAGATTTATTTGAAGAATTTAACAATATATATCACACTTGTATATATATGAATAATATCTGAATATCACATTTATGAATACTGATATAATGATCAGCAATGGGTCAATATCAACAACCTCTTTAATCAATTAGGAGTAGGAATAGGAAGAATTATGTAGCAGGGAATACCTTTGTATGGTTCAAGGAAATGCTTGGTTTGTTTGGAGGCCGAGGATGTTAGCTTCAAAATGACATTTAAATTTCATTTCTGGGATGTATGGTTCAAAAGTTGCAGAGGTTTTAGTGAAGGTCGATTTTTCTCAAAAAGGATCAAGATTTTACAAATGGGATTGCACTTTTGAAGATTTACAAACAAGAATGGGCTTATACTAAGGGGCTATGAAGATGCAAGATACCCAACAGCCAACCATTAGAGCAGCGGCGCCTCCGCTCCGACTTTTGTCCGCCACGACACTTGATTTTCTTCAGAAAATATATTTAGCGCAAGGATGAGTTATCGCTACAGTTATCACAAGACTATATATGAGAAGGATTCAGGATGGACACAAGATTCTATAATGCAGTTCTGGATAGGTTGACATTGATTGAATAGGATTACTTTAAACTAAGAGATGACTATTGACAGTTCTATACTGAATACTCACTACTATGGCTTTGGAATGGAATGGGCCTTTCAAAGATCTGGTCAAAGGTTTGGCTGGGATTCGCTCACCACCGGACAGGTCTCAGGCGCTTGGTTCTGCTCTCAGAAAGGCAGTCTGGTCTGCACGGCCTCTTGGATGGATCTGACGGGTTCTTGGTTACAGCACTGCTCTACCGGTTTGGATCTCTGGTTCTAGCACAGGTTCTTGGCCAGTGGCAGCAAAACAGCTCAGCCGGGCTGTTGGATTTTGTGGTGCCCCTTGAAAGTTTGGGGTTAGAATCAGGTTGCAAAAGATTCTAAAGGCCAGCTGAGAAGGGTTCAGCTTTTTAGATTGGCCTTTCTGCTTCAGAGTTCTAGAGTCTGGATTCTGGATCTAGATTCTGGAGTCTGGGTCTTCCTGCAGGGTGCTTTGCCAATGGATCAGTTGATGAGTGAATGTGTGTGCCTGTGGGTCCTCAACAGTCCCTATTTTCCATTTTCCAAAGTGCGTGGGGAGGCTGAATGTCTATGCCCAACCCTCTAAGGATCTGATAGGTCAAAGAATTCCCCCTCTCCTGATTTGAGGAAGGAACAGTGTGTCATGATGTGTCATGATATGTCATGTTTATGGCTTAGGGAGAAAACCTCCCCTTTGTCTCTTTACAGTATATCTTATTTTTCATAAAAAACATATTTACAATATCCCCAACGTGTTAATAATACATATTTACATTACAGATTCACTAAGGTACGTTTCTGTCAAAGTCTTATCTTCCTACAAGTTTTGGCTCACAAATGACAGTTTTTTGCGCTTTTGGGCAATTACTCAGTGTCAGTTCTGTACCAATTTTTACACATGCATGCACATACCATCTGGGCATATTCTTGGAAATGTTCATGTTCCTGACATAATCACAATTTCTAGAATGTGAACTTTGTCGTGGTTCAGTCTCTGAATGTCGCACTGATTCCAGATTAGTTTTAAACTGTGTGCAAACTTTTCATTTTAATAACCTATAAATCCCATATTTTTTATCAGTTCAGTAAAATTGTCTATAAGTCTTTTTCTTAAACATACAGTTTCTTCAATTTCAAATCCACATTTTCAGTCTGGCCCGCCTCCAAGGCTTGGCTGAACCAGAGAGTCACATGGGCTTGTCTTCCTGGGCAGTTGGTGTCAGTCACACCCGAATTAGCATTTTCATTCAGCTCAAAGGAGTCCTTTGTCTTCACTCAGAGCAACATCCCAGAGTGCTCCTCCCATTTCCTTTCACACCTGCCTGTCAGATACTCAGCAGAGCACAGGGGAAAAGATTCCTTTGTTTAGGGAGAAGATGTGGAATGTGTTTGAAGCTCAGTGTGGGAAACCTCTTGGAGTTCAGCTGAATCAGGTTACCTTATGGTCAACTGTGACATTGTTCCTTGTGAAAAATGACAGTTAAAAATTTAAAATAAGCAAACATATCTTCAATTCCAGTCTTTTTAACATGAAAATCAAAGTGTAGCACCCTATATTGTATTTGATGGAAGTCCCTTCTTTGGCATATTTAGCTTTTGAGACACAAGTTTCACCTTTCAGATTTAGAGCTCGCCAGCATCTGACGGATGCGAGTAACGGTACTGCACCCATTTTTGACAGATTTCTTCCCAGCAACCATCTTCAAAAGTGGACTTTGTTCTGATAACATATACTCCTGCTGACATTATATTTATGTGGATTCTTGAAGTAGAATGATGTTCAACACCCCACAAGGAGGTTGGATCTTTTGGGTGGTTTGTGAGCCATGATTTTTGCAAATTTGACAACCAAGAACAACGCATTTCCACACAGCTCTGTGTTTCTTTTGCAGTCATTTTGCTCTGTGGGCAGCCAAATGATGGGTTTTGGCAGTGGTCTCCTGTGTTACCACTGACATTGGCAAAAGTGGATGGCAGCCTATTTTTCAGATTTTTCCTGCTCACTTCTGGGTGATTTTTAGCAAGCAGAATGCTCTCCGGTGGCCATTTCTGATGTTTCTGCTGCAAGCAATGCACAGTAATGTTGCAGGGCCTGGACTAGTGGTGTTAAAACATCCCACAGCATGGGTGCCGTTATGTCAATTATTTAAAGAGTGTGGTTTTCAGCTGCTTTCTGAATGATTGGATGTTGCTTTCAAGTCTAAGTTTATGAGGTAACTCATTCCAAAAGGAGATAGCCTTGGTGGGGAACACTCTAGCAAGCCTGTAGCTTTTATTCTGGTGTGGCCGGCCTCAAGTAGTCCCTGCTTTTCCGATCTTAGACTTCGCCTTGGCTCGTATCAGTTAAATTCCTTCTTCATATATGCCGGGGCTGCTCCATTTAGGCAGCGGTGAACCAGTGTCAGTATTTAAAGATGATACGCTCCTTTATTGCTAGCCAGTGGAGGTCATTTCTGTCTTTTATTATATGGTCGCGTTTGGACTTTCCTGCAATGGATCGGACAGCATTATTTTGGATTATTTGACATTGCTTTATGCAGTTGATGCTGGCACCTAGTAATAGAACATTTCCGTAGTCCAGTCATGACAGAATGGTGGCTCGGGCTATTGTGGCGCTGTTTTTTGGTATTTAGGAAAGGCCTAATACGGCATAAAAGCCTTTGAGAATATTGGCAATTCCGTTTTAGGTATGAGGTTTGCGCCTCAGCTCCTAGTGAAGATTGCATGTAAATGCCAAGTGTTTTCACATTATCTGAAACTGTGATGGTGGAGTCACTTATGAGAAAGGAGAAGTAGGCTGGGCCTAGATTCTTTAGAGCTTTGGATGTGCCAAATGTCATAAGCTCGGTTTTGGAGCTATTTAAGCACATCCAGAGTGATTTCATCCAGTTTTCGATAGTATAATAGATGGCTGATAATCTGTTGTTGTCGAGAAAATGGTCCCCACACAGTTCTAGTATTAGCTGCGTGTCGTCTGCAAAGTTGGTAAAGTAGATCACACGCTGTGAGAGAAGGGTGCAGAGACAGCGGCTGTATAGATTAAAGAGCAATGGGGAAAAACTAGCCACCTGCGGTACGCCGCAGTCCACAGGTTTTGAAGTGTTGGAGTGTCCTCCCCAGGTGATTTTGGAGTTTCTATCCTCTAGCAAAGATGCCACACAATCAATGGCTTTCTCAGAGCAATTGCCTGCTGTGTTTAGGGCCTCTCGGAGCTTCCCATAGTCTAGTAAATCGAAAAGCTGCCGAGAGGTCCAAAAGGATTAGCAAGCCCACTTTTCCTTTGTCCAAAATACACAGCATTTTAGTTTGTAGATCTAGTAATGCAGATTCGGTGATGTGGGCACTTCTAAAACCTGACTGTTGTGGTATATAGTACCACGATCCCTATACCTATGCACTCCCCATGGGCTACTGCCAGTCATGTGTCTTGTCTCATTCCTGGGCTTTGCATCATTTATTTCCAAACATCAACCAATCATTTGCCCATTACGTTTCTCTCTATTGTTGGACAGAATTCTATTGTCATGTTTGTGTTTCTGTTCGAAATACCTTGCCCCCCTGATAAATATAAAGATGTGTCAGTTCACATTTTAGATATATGTTTACATTTTGTTCTATTACTTGAGAATACGGTTGAGTTGTCATAGTCTACAACATATATCATTTGGCCTTCCACTATTGTGAGAAGCACTTATGAAAAATCAAATTCAAAAACAGAATCATCTTTCCAGTGAATCTTCAAAGTCGCCTTAATGATTCCTGAATGTAGGGATCTGTCTGAGACATTGGCGACGTTCTAATTCATGGGTTTAGAATGGGTTTAAGCCTGACATTCTTACATATTTGTATAATAAAGAGCTCAGGACTGGTGCATGTCACTTCTATGAGCAGGCAGGTAGCAGGTGGGAACAGTGGTAATGCCCCTCTTTGAGATGGGTAAAAGAGGCCTTCCTGTCCATAAACGTAAGAGTATTTATATGGATGCATGAATATATAAACCGAGGTTTTGTATTGCCATTTACTGGTAGTCGGTAGTGTACTCATGATCTAGAAATATATGGTATGTGGCATTTTTTGGCATTTTTAGTATGAGCCGGTAAAACCCGCCAGTAGGTGGCAGGTTACCGGCAACCCTGTTACGCTGACTTCCCGGTGCCACTGGGATATTATGGCAGGCAGCAGAAACAGTAAATCCCCATTCCCGTGGAGTCCCTTAACACTCCACGGGAATGGGGTCATTGAAGCACCGGAATTATTGTTAACGGTGCTGGTGCTTCAGTGAAAATACTGCTGGTAGGGGCTGAACTCCCAGCAGCTCAGGCCTGCTGGGAGTTCCGTGCCCCTACTGGCAAACTCTTAATTTGGCGGTCCGGAAAGGGTGCTGGTACGTTTCTACCTGCACCCTTATTTTCGGACCGCCAAACTAGTAATGTGTGTAAAGGGAGGGATCACATCATGAAGGCAGAAAATGTCCTTCAGAGGTTTAGTTTTTGCTCGGATAGCACTTTAGCCTAACTACTAAATGTGTCTCATTTGTGGTGCTGTAACATCACTTAGCGAAAGCACAGGTTTGTCTCATAGATGGCACTTTAATGACGTTGTTAGTTTTTGGCCACATGTTGCACTTTGGCACCATAAAGTGAGGCTACACAGTTTGAGCTCACAGAAGGTGCTTTTGCACCAACATTTGTTTTGCTCATCTAGAGAGACAGCAGAGTATTGGCTCACAGACAGAGCTTTAGAGCTGTAATAGGAGTCCATGCTATTGAAATGGGGATATGGAAAGTGGCAGTCAACAGAAAGTGCACAGTGAAAGGCACCAGGTCTGTGGAAGTCAGAACACTTTACCCCTCTCCCTCCTCTGGTACTTACTGACACCATTCAAGCCACACTCCTGTTATCTCAGCCTGGCACCTGGGAGTAGGCCCGACTGCACCAAACTAACCACTAATGCATGCTTTGCTAAATTTGGTGGATAAAAGCAATGGTGCATACATGATTTGCCCAGAAACAAATTATTTTGGTTAAATTAGGGCATGGAGAGAGAAACACAATGCGTTATGTTCCATAGTTGGCAACATAGCCACTAAACAAGACGTCCTAATTGCACAACTTTCTTATGTAAAATGGAAAATAAGATTAGACTATTTGATATTATCACATGTATTTTACATATCTTGCATTTGTACACTACATAATGTGGTCAACTGAACTGTTCCCTTAGCAATGGAATGGGTTGACCCTTTGTTAACTTTAGACATTTATTTGTGGCCTTCTTAAAGTCATTTTACAGAATAGTCACACGTTCTGTATTTGAAGTGACTTAAAGTATGACAGTCTTAACATTTAAATCATAACTAATGGGCAGAAGCTTATTTTCATTTTTGTTTTTTTTGCCCACATTCAAATTAATGTGAATCCAGATCTTTTGGATAATATTAACCTTCCTTGTTTCCCAATCCATCTCTTATAGGCATATGAAGGATCAAAATAAGAAGGTAACTAACCTGAAGCACAATCAACAGCTGGATAAGAAGAAGAATTCTCAGTTACTGGACGATGTGCGTCGAAGAGACGACAACTTGACAGACAACTCACAGCACATTCAGGTGAGCAACAGCAAAGTACAAACCGCTGGTCAATACATGGTGAAATGCTGAAAGAAAGGCACCCTTTCCAGCTGTTTTTGCATGTTTTCAGACAATATCAACGTGTGACACTCCTATGTAATAGCATGATGTGTACTTCAGTGTTTATGTGTTTGCGTGAGTGCACGTACATCAGTACTATTAAATGACTGAATGTCAGACCGTGTTTTGGACTGAAGTACATACATTACATGCCACTTAACATCAGGTCTTATTTTTAAAATGGTATAACGTCATATAGCTATACTTATGAAGCATTTGTAAAAACGTAGGTCCTGCTTATCCATCCATCTATCTGTCAATCTATCAAGCAACATACAAGTGAAAAAGGAGAGGAGGTTGAGCTTTCTCATTGCAGGCTACAGTCCTTTGGCAACCTTACCTCGTTCACTGGGAGCCACCCACTGCTTCTTGGCCTTTCACAAACAGCTTAGGACAGTACTGTTTAACAATGTTTAGGACTGCGCCACAATACACGATTACACTGCTGTTGTTGCTCTTCAACACCATGAAGTCGTCTCAGCAAAAGTACACTTTACAAGCCATTTTAACCTGGCAGGCATCTTATGTTACCTAGCTGTCTAATTTACATTTCCCCTACCCAAAATCCAAGCCCATAGACTAGGTCCACTTTTGAATATTGATTTATGTTGGTTAGGTGACTGGGCTGAACGCCACGATCTGTGGTTCTTGTCTTTCTCCCTGGCTCCCTTCTCCTCCTGAGCCAAGCAGCAGATCCATCATTCTGTCTACTGTTGCCACTCTCAGCTCCCCAAGGGGTCCATGGAGCGTCAGATGGCTGTGAATTCCCTTTAAGTCATGGATCCAAGATCAACATGGTGGCCATGCCCCTGAGCCCCACCTGTCAATCCTACTTTATCCGAACCTCTTCCCAGTGGACACTGGTATTCAGTAATAGGGACAGTGGGTGATCGCTGCCCTACATGACTTCACCTTCCTTCAATACTTATTCTCTGTGTCCATGGCAACCCTGCTAATCCTCGGCCCCGTGTTACTCTGATGTGGCCATAATTAACCAGTGGCAACAACAGTTTCCTTTTCCATATAAGATCCATCTAAGATCCTCATTTCTTCAAATTGTAAAGCATCCACAAATGGTACTCCTCACTTCATTCTTTGTCCCGCATAAAGTGTTTTCTCTTAGAAATACTTTAAATAAAAAGTATAATGGATGTAATGTAGTCATGATTTTTAAAACCGCTGTATGTGTTTAGGTGAAGGATCCATACTGCTCTATGCGGAATCTCCGCTGTATTAGGCTTCTGTGACAGTTAAGAACATTTTTAATTGTCCTCGTATATACTTACAACATTGCATTAATTGTGCCTGATTTGCAAAAGGTGTTTTACAATGGCGCAATCCCACTGAAAACACTTTGCAAATCAGGCCCATTGCGTTTGGTCAGGAAAGATGATGGGGATAAGAGTGTGCAAGTACCGAGCATTCAACTGAAATATGACAACGTCTATGGGCCTAAGTTTAGTTTTAAAATGTATATAATGCACATACTTTCACCTCAGGGAGCGCCATGGCACTGGACTGGAACGGGTAATGAGCTAGAAACCTTAAGGTCTCACTGAATTCGCGAGAGTCGTATGGCAAATGGGGAGATTTTCACTGATTTGACATGATAGGCTTTTATACAATTCCTGAAACGGAGATGAAATGCCTGCACTGAGAAGTTAGGGCTGCCATCATGTATGCTGATCCACATTGGCCTGGATTAGCTTGTTAAGATTTCGAGGTAAAGGTTATATTACTAAATTATTAATGAAATGTTAAAGAAAAGAATGAGGAACCGTTCTGATAACATGCATTATGCAAAATGCAGAGGACCATTGTCAACTTGCAGGCGGGCCAGTCCACAAAGTATGAAATACAGAGGCCCACACAGGATGACTGGCTTTAACTCCTTTAATCGGGTATCTGGGGACTTCCCGTCTTTGCACGCCATTTCCCCTCAACAGCCCCTTCCCTACCCCTGCCTCTAATATAACAAGGCCAATGTACAATGTGACACCTCCCTCCTTCTTAAACTAACAGTTATACCTTAACTCATTTATTCAATTAGTCTTAAAGGGTCTATATTAGCTCGGACCGGCCACCACTCCCTTTGCAGTACAGGGATTCTTTTTGGCGAGATAGGCACCAGTGCTTCCCACTTTTCATGTGACGCCTCGCTGTCTCCTTGATAGGGCACCTCTGAGTACCACATCCTCCAAGCCTTTGCGGACAAGTCTCCCACTTCATTATCCTCCCCACAATCTCCGAAGTGAGATACATTGTGCGTGATTGTCCTGCCATCTTTGCCCTCTGCCGTGATCATGGTGCCCTTCGTGTGCGTGATTGAGAGGACCCCCGGGCAAAAATGCGACTGTCTCATCCACCACTCGGTCCCCTACAGTAAGAAAATCCTCTCGCGCACCCCTCTTGGAATCTGCCACCACTTTCATTTTCTTCTTCTCCATCGCGTCCTTTTCCTGAATCTACTGGGACTATTGGCCCACTTGGTCCTGGACCCAGCAGAATGTGAGTCCTTATTCTTCCGCCAAACATGAGGTCCATCGGTCACATGCCTGTGGTGCTGTGGGGCATATGGTGGTAATCCCTCAGTAGCTGGTAGAGAGCTTGCTCAAATGGCTTGCCTGACACATGGGCGGCCTGCAATGCCCTTTGATATTCCCCATAAATCATTCAACCATGCTGTTAGCTTTAGGCCAGGGGGGCGTGATCCTACAGTGCCTGAACCCCATGTATTGTGCAAAGTTGTTAAAGTCCAGACTTGTAAAGTGTGGGCCATTGTCTGACTTGTAAGTTTTGAGGATGCCATATGCCCTGAGGATGTCATCCAATGCTGGTATGACTGACTTGGCAGCCTTGGAGGGTATGATTTGCACTTTGGGCAACCTCAAATACTCATCCATGACACCCAAGACATAGGAACCATCTCGGACTGTGCCAAAAAAGTCAATTGCCAGTTCCTTCCAGATGCCTTTCAGCATCTGCGATATCAGTAAGGGATTTGGCTGTAAGGGTGGAGCCACCATGCAACAGATGGAATCGTTTTTCAATATTTCTTTGACCTTTTTGTCCAGTCTGGGAACCATATTTTTTGTCGGAGTAGTTTCTTGGTGGAGACCACTGTGCAATGTTGTTCATGTGCCAGGTCTACGACCTACTGGCGCATTAACTTGTGCAGCACTAGCTTGCAACCTTTCAATACAATGTGGTCCTCTTGGATCGTGAGCTCGTTCTGTAGAAGTGTCATGCTTCTAACATCTTCCTGGGAGACGGGGTAGAGGTGCTTTGCCATGTCCCTGGAACGTTTCATCGTTCCTATGGTTATGCATCGCACATCATGGCGAGTGCTGTGTATGCAGCTGACTCTTGTTGGAATGTCCGCCACGCAACTGGGAATGGCTTAATCTAAAGAAAAACATAGCAAGGATAGGCATCTGCGACCAGTGTTCTGGCCGGGTGGAACCCATGGGGTGTCAGGATCGATGGTGTGTGGGGTTCTTGTCTTTTCCCGGCCTGTGGCAGATCGTGAATTTGTAGTCTTGAAGGTGCAGGCGCCATCTCGCTATACATCGAGGCATCCTTACCTTTGAGTTGCTGTAGATTGTGAGGAGCGCCGGGTGATCCTTCACAATTGTGAACGCTTTCTCATATAAGAAGAGATGGATGTACTCACATGCCTGGACCACCGCCAGGCTCTTCTTTGCCTGTGAGTATTTGTTTTTGGTGTTCGACAGGCTGCGGCTGGCATAGGACACAACCTGTTTGATGTGCAAGGTAGTTTTCTCGATTTGTGCCAAAATAGGGGCCCAGGCCCACTGGGCTGAAGTCCACCATCACCCCTGTCTCTTTGGATGAGCTGAAGTAAGCCATATCTGAGGCAGACACAATTATCTCCCATATAGTCTCAAAGCTTGTCTGACACTCAGATGTCCACATTAATTCTTGCTTGTCTCTTGTGAGCTCTTAGAGTAGGGCTCTCACTGTTGCATAGGTTTCCAGGTACCATGAGCAGTAACTGGCTAAGCTGATGAATGACCTCAGGTCAGACACATTGGTCAGGCGAGGGGCTCCATTTAGAGAAGCAACTTTCTCTGGATCTGGGTGCATGCCCTGTTCCAAAAATATATGGCCAAATAATTTCAGTTTTTCTTCCTAAATTCACATTTGTGTTTGTTTAATGTCATCTTGGTTGCCTCTAGGGCTAGAAAAACAGGATGCAGTGTGTCGTCATGTTCACTTGTTGAGTTCCCCAATATTAAAATCTCATTGCTGTAATGACCTGATGTATTTCCTCCTGGAATATCTTCACTGTGGACGAGATCCCAAAGTTCAGCCTCTTGTATCAGTATAACCCCATGTGAGTCACACAAGTAGTGATGTAGCGTGGCTCCGGGGTGAGCTCCAGCTGGTGATGACCTTTGTTGAGGTCTAACTTGGAGAATTCTGTTGCCCCTTTGAGGAGATGGATCATATCTGCAATCTCCGGGGTCTGGTTATGTTCCCGTTGTATGGCTTCATTTGTCCGACGCATGCCTACACTAAGCCTAGCTTAAGTTTAGCAGCTGCCGAATCTCTTCCTCCACTTGCTTCTGAATAGTAATTGGGATTCCTCTGTAATGCTGGGCAATCGGTTTGATCAGTGGGTCGATGTGCAGTCATACTTTGCAATTGCGTAGCTTTCCCAGGCCTTTGAAGAGGTTAGGAACGCCTTCACTACATCGCCCTCTGGAGCCATGCACTTGTGGGCCATCATGCGGTATTGAATATGTACAAGTCCCATATCAACTGCAGTTCGGAAACTTAGTATACACACACTGTTGGCTTCCGGAGACAGCATGCACAGCTGTGTGCGTGCTGTGTGGGATTTGTGAGCACATACCGTCGTTAACATGCCTTTGCTGGTCAGTGGTGTGTTTGATCGATATGGATAGATTTCCACTGATCACGGTTCCAGTTTCTGTGGATGGGGAAGTTGGTTATAGGCTTCTTCACTCATTATGTTCACTGTTGCGTCAGTGTTAATCAGAAATTGAGTTGGTGTGTTGCAGACCTGCAAAATGAGTGTTGGGCTGTGTTCCTTTGCAACCTCTTTGCACAATGCCCACACATATCCCCTTTTCTGTTCATCGTTTGGAGAGGAAGAGGAGTCACTCCCAACTGTCATCATCGCCTTCTGATTGATGATATATTCTGTATTAGCAGCTCAGTATTCGATTATCAGAGCAATATTTTGGATGTCTTCTCCCACTTCTTAGAGACGCACCTTGTGGTGCTATAATAGGGGCACTGCGACACACCACCCAAACGTGATTGTTCTCTCCACAAACTGCGCATTTTTGTCCTGGCGCTGGGCACGTGCCTTCATGTGGGAATTCGTACCCACACTGGAAACATGTTTTGTTCATGCTCTTGGCACTGCCCTTTGATGTTGCATCAATTTATTGACAGATCCTTGGTCTCTGGGCACTGGACACAGTTTTACCATGCCCATGTTGATTACCTGTTGTGAGAAGCTTTTCATGCCATGGCTAGGATCTCATCTAGGGACCTTAGCTTCTGCAGGAGTTTCCTCCAGAATTCGGGAGATTTGTATCCCGCTTTGACCTGCAAGTGTAGTGCCTCTTCATTTGAATAACAATGGAATGCACAGTGTTTTATGTGAATGCGGCAGTGCATAAGAACATTGGGCCTCGTTTGGAGTGTTGCGGTAAGGCAACAATGGTGCCGGTAGTGCTACCGGTGCCGTTGTTACCTTGCCGTAACATTCCGAGTATGGTCGTGGGTGCCACTCTGGAATGCCTGGTCAGACCAGGCGTGCAGAGCGGCGCCCTGAGCAGTACCGGATGGCAGCAACGGCCCCGTTATCAACGGAGCCGTTGTTACCATCCTCCCCATTCCCATTGAGCCCTATGAAAATGGGGACGTACCGGGTCCGGGTCCCGCGAAAGGGATTTACCGGGCCTTCCAAGGTCGGAATGGTCCGGTAAGTCCCCTTTTGCGGGACCCAGACTCGGGTTTGGGGGTAGCCCTTAAGGGCATGGCTACCTTCAAACTCCTAATGAGGCCCATTGTCTAGTGTTTCACCTCTCTCCTGCATGGTGGTGTGGAATATGCGCCTCTCCTAGTACACATTGGAATGCAGGGTAAAATACATAGCTAGTGCTTCTTGTATCTCCCTGAATGTAGCCTTTTCTTCATCCACCAGCTCACATAGAATGTCTCGTATGGGCGCTCCTACTGGCAACGTTAGTGTGTTTTTCTTTCTCTCATTGTCCATAAGGCCTATGGTGCCAATATATGCCTTAATGTCTTTGGCCCAGTGAATCCACCACAGCCCCAAATTGCTGGTGTCAGTAAGGTCAAACGCAGTAGGCAGTTTCCTGAGTATAGTCTCTCTCTGCACTATTTGAAATACAACCTATTGACGTGCAGGCACCGTCGCTGGCACATCCTCCACTGGCATATTGTGGCATCTGTCATTCTGGATTCCTTAAATAATGACGGCTGTCCTCTGTGTCCGGAACCCTGCTGCTGACCCTGTACTGTTGAAAGCAGGTATTTATCAGCTCCTCCCCCACTATTTTAATTATGTATTGGGGGAATCAGCTACTGGGGGCATTGTATTGTGCAGGTTGTACCTGTTACGGGCATGCACCCCTGTTTTAGTCCACTTGGGCGCCAGGCCTTTGATTTGCCTGTAGACACGCTGAATAATTGTTATTGCTGGCAGGGCACGCTCCTGCCTTTATCCTGACCGTTGGCTCCCCATTGCAAGAATGAAGAGGCCAGCTCCTGCTGGCCGTTGTCGGGTCTGAAGGGTACAGCCCCTAGAGTGCGGGCTTTCCTCTGCTCTGCGTGAGCATCACGGCAGCTCCCACTGTGAGCATACAGGTCTGGAGGGAGCGGAACTCCTGTGACGTTAAGTTCCTGTCGCAAGCTGTTTGCGCCAGCACCCGCTGAGCACTGACAGGCCCGAAACAAGGAGGGAAGCAGGATGGCATCTATGTGTGCTGAGATGCCTGGATGAATGCCCTATGGAGACATTCACCGCCCGGGGACACAACACCCTCGCCACCCGAGTGGCATCTTGTAGGCCGCACTTACGACCAATGGGATCTCTGCACTGTCTGCCTCTGGGACACCGCGGGTAACTCATTTCCAGTATCAACTTGCAGACAGGCCCCTCCACAATTTATTAAATAAGGAGGCTCTGACAGAATGACTGGTTTCAACTCCTTTAATTGGGTAACTGAGGAGGTCCCGTCCTGGCACTACATTTTCCCTCTACAGCCCCCTCCCTCGATCTGCCTCTAACATAACAAGGCCAGTGTACAATGTGACAACCATGAACCCAATATACTCTTTCAAAGCCCAGAGAGACTTAAATAGTCAGTTACAAAAATCAGTAAGTGAAGAAATTACTGTATTTGCTAGGGGGTGCAAGGCTGTGCTACATTAAAAAAAAAAACAATGCAACAAAGATTAGAGTGAAGACAAGCCATCAAAAGTAGCAAGTGAAGAAGAAGTTTTATCTGGCACGTGAAGTTTAAAGGTGAGACTGATAGATGAGGTGACAACAGATTGCAATCACATCAGCATATTGACCATAAGCAAGCAGAGGAGTTAAGCGGAGATGCGAGCAGGAGTAAACAAGAATGAAAGGGAGAACTGTAGCTGCCAAAAAGATAAATCTGGAAAGAGGCACCTGCTGTGTATTGTGTAGAGCTAACACCTGCAGATCTTTAGAACAACTATGAACAAATATATGCAGTAATTTTAGGTGAATAATCTTAAATGGATCCAAGGTTGAGGGATGGGGGAGAGAGTAAAAGCAGGTGAGGCGGTGGGCATTATTGGAATTGACATAAATAGATCTGCAGGTGTTAACCCTAGAGAATGCACAGCATGTGCATTGAAGACCAGAAATAGCACTACAAAGTTGAAAATGATAAGAGGAGGACGGAGGTCTGGGAGTTATCCATAGAGAAATGTTAGGATTGAGCAGGCAAATCATTTTGGATCTCTTGGCTCCATCAGACCTTGCATTCTAAAAGCATCAACTACATGATGTTAATCTCAAAGTGTAAAATGTAGACTGTCTCCCCATGCCCACACTTCAATGTTATAGTCCACAGCTCTTGCATGAACCATGGCCTTTGAGATGCAGGTCATTCTGCACTCCCTTTAAAAAATGTGTCCTTTAAACACATGCTCTTATTTTCGAAAATGCTTGGATCACTGATTTCTGATCAGCTCAACGTGCATGATAACTGATGATTGGTCATTCTGAAAAACAATGTTATTGCTGGGTTACTTATGCACACGCCTGCTTATCCTTGTAATGTTGTCTGTGCTTGCTATTTGTTTAACACTTTAATACAATTTGATCATGTTGCAGCTGATAACATGTTGTCTTCTCTATGATTCTAAGACATTCCTTAGGCCTTTGCTAAAATGTAAACACCAAATTACAAGGATCGAAATTTAGATTGGATAAGCAAGAGCTAAAAGCAGCTCCCGGGTATCCAGCATTAACAAGTAAGAAGGAGCTACCACTGAGGAATGCAGAACTAGTACATAGTGTTCTGCAAATCGAACTAAACATGGTGTCCATTATTTGTGACCCCTTATGCTTTAAATGTCATATAAATGTGTCCTAATGTGTCCTAATGCTCATTTGTAGGTCATTTTGGATTGGGGAACCCAAAGTAGCTCCTGGTAGCTGTTGGTGTCAAGCTTTAGGCTCTTCTAAGCTAAAACCGGGAGCTAAGTAGGTCCCAGCTGCCTTTTGTTTTGAACCCTGAAATGATGTGTGTCTCTTTAAGTCTCTGATAGGGACTAATGATATGTTTCCAAAGTTCTATCAAGTTTAGCCTCTATTCTTGCAATATATGTAAAGAAGCTTTACATTTCGTGAGATATATATTATTGTTGTCAGTGGTTCTGGCTGCCGGGAGCACCTCAGAGTCTCGCAGGGCCCCGGCATCCTCACTAGTCCTCCAGCACTTTACTCAGGGCCTGCACATCCCTCATTCCTACTGCACTCGGTCAATTACCTATTGAGAATGGCACCTCTCAGCATTTACCCAGTTTTTGTCCAACTGGGTGCATCTGATTTCCCCCTCCCCTGCACTTGTCCTCCTCCTCCCCTCTCCTGTACCGTCTGTGTACTCGCTTGATCTGCACGTACCACGCCTCTATGCTCTTGGAAAAAACTGCAGAATCGTTGTCAGACCTATTTGTTGTTATCTGCTCTTTTAATTGTATTTATGCACTTACTCTGCCTGGGCAGACTGGTTATTACTCAGAAACTCAAGTGCTCTGAATGACTGTTTTTTTTCTCCCCTGTTCCCTCCCTTCTTCAGCGCCTTGAAACACTTGCCTTGTGTATATGCTCTTTACAAATATACATTACCATTAACATTACCATTCTTTGGTCCGTTGTAGGCAGTTCTCCTGTTTTTAAAGATGTGCATTATGAGGTCACCTTGTAAAGGACAGTTATGGATGAGATTTTCTGCCCGCTCAGCATTCTTGTTTGACGGCAGTAGGGTGGTCAGCGAAACCAGATCTGTGCTGATTATTTGAGAACCAAAATTCAGTATTAAAGTAGGGAACCAAACAGCAAAATGCGTTTACAAGGTTCTCATAACCTATTGATCGGGCAGTAAATATGTAATTCAAATAACTACCGACTATGAACTAATTCAAACCAAATAGAAATAACTTGTTTTTTTTATATTTTAAACATTCCTGGATGTATCACTATTCTGTCAAGAACAAAAACAAAAAAACCTCGAAAGAACATTCACTCTAGCTCACGTGCCCAGGCTTACTGCATTTATTTTGGGGTGAAGCCCCTTTCTACAGGTCTGTGAGTTTGGGGTGAAATAAAGCACAACATCCTGTGTGTCTATTTCGCACGTTTTACGTTGTTTGGCGGTGGGCCACGTGTTTCATCATTTCCATCCCATACACAGCTGCGTCACACCGAGCAGTGTCAAAAGAACTAGGCACATGTGTGGTTGCTAAACATGTCTCTTTTGATAGATGGCCTCTACTGAAACTCGTGCGCCATTTCCCTGTAACAATATGCACATTCACACCCATGCTTCTGCCTCGGCCATGGGGTGACAACTTTTGATGAATGACCAGGAGAAAATCTACTCTTCTGCCACCGTAACAGACTACAAACATGTTTGAAGAATGACTCCATTCAGGCCCACGTGTGCGAAGGGAAATCGGGCAAATGTGCTTTCTACAGTGGAAATGATCAAACGGCGGGCGGATCATTTATACAACTACTGTCTCCGATTAAATGTCTCCGTTGCGAGCATGTATGTAGCCTCATTTTCACAGAGCAATAGCCTATTGTTTATTTATTTATTTATTTTTATCAATCTTTGTTTCACTTTTGTTCAGTTATGTTATTAAAGGCCTGCAAGATAGCTTTGTAATTAGAAACTTGCATCTTGGCAAATCAGAGTCTCAGCAATCAATAACAGCGTGTCTGACTCAGTTCTTCAATGTTCTCACTCGATAAACTGATTACCATTACATCGGTGATACTGTTAATAGTTAAAATTCATATTGCATAGAGCAGTATTTCAGTACGGAAGTGCCATTGCAGTCATGATGTTGCACAGAATATAGTTCAGTATTTCTTATGGCATATTGACAAACAAAGACCTTGATAGAGCATATACGTCATAGTTTCAGGGGACAGGGAGCCTGGATCAAAACATGTGTTCGAGAATTCAACGGGGCGCGGATGGACCCTTTTTGATGCCCTATCTCCAGGGCACAATTGCGCACCTTAGAGAGTGGAAGTGTGCATTTTCTGCAATTTAAAAGCGCATAGAGAATCAGATTCACAAACGGAATGTACCTTCAAAGGGGAAAAGAGTAAGGCCTCACTCTGCCCCTGTTTAGCATATCCTCTATGAGTGCTCAGTGTATAGAAGGGTCATTTTAGACCCTTCTGCAGCTTTCTTAACTGTCGCAACAGCTGTGTGAACCACTGCTGTCCCTGATACATTTCTATCGAGAACACAGGAACACAAATGGTGTTTTTTTTCATTTTTAAATACATTTCAAGATGACGCGACCTGTAAGCACCCATCATATTGTAATGTGCTGCCACCACCCAGGTACACCAGGATGCTTCCTGTCCTTCCTCGGGACTCTTTTGCGACCTCTGCAACTCTCTCACTCTCTATCCTCTCCTCCGGGCCGACTCACTCTGCAGGACACACTCTGGATGTTCTCATCTCTACAGACCTTCCCTTTCTATCCCTCTCACCACTCCTCTCTCCTGGAGTGATCACTTTCTCCTTTCCTCCCAGCTCACTCTCTCCACCCCTCAGGCCAAGCAAACTCCAGCACTGCCACATACCTTCTCTGTTATCTGACCCATGAAGCGAGTGTCAGTTGAGGCTTTAACCGCCACTTTCTTATGCCCCCTTCTTTTGACTCACACCCTGATACAGCCCTTTCTGTGCTTCACTCTGCTATATCTTGATGTTCTGGCCCCTGTCATGAGGATCTGCTTGAAGCCTAAAGCCAAGGGCAACTCCTGATATGACTCAGACCTCGTCACCCTTAAACACAAGTGTAGGGTGGCTTATAGGAAATGGCATGCTTCCTGTACATCCTCTGACAAACTGTCCTGCTCGCTCCCTGCTCCAAAGGCAATGCCGGCTCTCTTTCAGCATCAAGAAGAGAGCCCTCATCCAAGCCAGCATCTCTGCACCATCCAACAACTCGGCCAAACTCTTTAAAATCTGAAAGGAGCTGGCCAACCCTGCTGCAGTCTCTACCTCTTCTGTCCCCTCCCAGGCCCTCTGCACGGCCCTACCTTCTCATTTCATCTCAAAAACACAGGACATCCTGTACTCTCTCTCTTCCTCTCCTCTTCCTCCCTCTACTCCTCGTTCTTCCTCTGGCCCTTCTGTGGCCACTTCTCCTCCCTCCTTCTCTACCTTTCCCCTGTTCTCCCCAGTCAAGGTTTCTAGACAAGTCTGATCTATGAAAGTCTCATCAAAACAGGTTCTCCCCTGCTCTTCTAAAACCATCTAGGACCACATTGACACCCTGGCCGCTGATCTGGCTGACTTCTGCAACCACTCCTTTGCCACTGGAGTCTTCCCTTGCCCCATGAAGCACTCTCTTGTGCATCCTCTTCTTAGGAAATCCACAGCCGACCCCTCCTGCCTGGCTAACTACTGCCCAATCTCCATCCTTGCTTTCCTGGGCAAATTCCTGGAAAAGCTGGCTGTCCCCCAGCTCAATCTTCACACTGAATTGGTGGGTTGTCTCCATGACCATCAGTGTGGCTCCAGAGCTGCCAGAAGCACAGAAACTGCTCTCCTGAACATCCATGAAGACCTGCTGTACCAACCTCAATTCCAACACCCCCTGTGCCCTCATCTTACTTGATCTCTCTTCTGCCTTTGACACAGTTAACCATGCCATCCTGCTCAACCGTCTCTGTGATAACCTCGGTATCAATGATCAGTCCCTAGCTTGGCTTACCTCTTTCCTCTCAGATCGACCCTTCCAGGTCCGACTTGGGTCCTTCCTCTCCTCTAGCTCTATCTCTGCCTATCATATTCCCCAGGGTTCTAATCTCTCTCCTTGGCTGTTCAACCAATACCTGGCACTACTTGGCCATCGCATTGCCACTCTCTGCCCCAACTTTCAGTGCTATGCGGATGACAGCTAATTTTCAGGCTCCCTCCTGCCACCTCTTCTCCTTCTTTCATCTCTGACTGTCTGTCTGCTATCCAGGAGTGGTGTTCCAGCAATGATCTCTGCCTTAATACTAGTAAGACTAGGATTCTCCTCATTGGCACAGATGCTCCCTCCTTTCCTGTTGCTCTCTGGCCGGCCTCTCTTTACCCTCTTCCTGCTCCCTAATTGTGAGGCTAAAAACCTTGGGGTCATCTTCGACTCCACACTCTCCTTCTCTCCTCACATCTCTGATGTCTCTAAGGAGTCACACTACAAACTGCACCTCCTCAAAGGTATTCTTCCTTTCCTCTCCTTCCCCCAGAAGCTCACTGTCTCTAGAGTGCTGGTCCTCTCAAGGCTGGACTATTGCAACAGCCTCTTTCTAAATTGCCCTGCCTCTACTCTCTGTCCTCTGCAACTCATCCAGAAAAGGACTACAAGACGTGTCCTTGGCCTCAAGCCCAGGGATTGCATCTCTCCAGCTCTGAAATCTCTTCAATGGCTCCCAGTGACAACAAGGATCAAGTTCAAGACCCTCTGCATTGTCCACAAGGCTTTCTGGGGCCTGGGACCACACTACCTCCAACTCTCTCTTTCTAAGTATCTCCCATCTCAAGATCTCTGTTCATCCACCTCTACCTCTCTGAGGGTCAGTCGATTTTCCAAGTAGAGAGTTGGGGCAGATCTCTTTCTTCTGCTGGGGCCTCCCTCTGGAACAGCTTCTTTGCATTTCTCAAACTTGAGCAGAACCATCTCAGGTTCTGGAAGCAACTCAAGACCTTCCTCTTCACTTCTGGTTTCTCTCTTCCTCTCCCCTGCTGATGACCCGTTTGCTCAATGCACTGGTCATCTAGCCACCCTCTGAACTTGGGCCCAGGTCCCTGCCTGTCCAGTTGCACCTCACACTTGGCTCCCCAGCACTTGTGGTCTATATCTGTAAACCTACAGTCCCCTCTCTCTGCATTTATGAGCCATCTGCTGGTTGCACTTTCCGATTACCTGCACTTAGCCACCAGCTGGCTGCTCTTTGGTTACCTGTACTTCTCCTTACACCCCCCCTCTTGTACTTCTCCCTTTCCCCTCCCTTGCGTTTGAGCAATCTGAATGAGAGAATGCCTAGTAAGATCGTTGGTTTGTCCTCCATCTGTTTCCCCCTACTTGTCTTGACACAGCTAGAAACACTTTTGTACAAGGGCATTATAAATGCCATATCATATCATATCATGAAATGTAACATATAAACAATCTGCACCATTAAAGTAACAGCACTGTCAATACACCCATCCGTTGACAACAGCGAAATTCCCGAATGGACCAGTTTCATCCTGGCCACAAACAAGCATAACTCTATTGATAAAGCCTTGTGCCAAATTATTCCTGGAACACCTGCCATCTTCACAGATACATCAATTAAAATGTCCCATCCCTTTGGTTGTTACACCTGGGGGGATAAGCTTTCTTGCTGATACTGTGCTGCTGATTGTGTTAGGGATTTCTTCTTTGGGAATAACATAGCGGATTCTGGAGTGGAACAAACTGTGACCTACTCTACTGGATAATATCAAATTCGTCAATGAAGAAGTGCATTTCTTGTTTATGGTATGCTTTGGTCAAGATTCACAAGTGCTTTGGTCAAGATTCACAAGTGCTTTGGTCAAGATTCACAAGGTTTTCAAGTGTACTAAGCGATGAAGTGGAAGCCCAACTGCAGCCCATATTTCGTGCTCCTAAAAGGAGAAGGACGATATATTTTGAGTAGCCCTAGTTTGCATCACTAAATGGCAGACATGACCAAGTCGAGAGACTTGACTAAGGTACCCATAATTCATTTTTTGCAAAGAATATTAATTTTGGCTTTTTAGGGAGACGAAGCGGAGAATCCTTTGATGGAATTTAAGGTAATAAAATAGCTGTGGATACTAAACTCGCTTGCTCTGAAAAGCTAAGCTTACATTTGAAAACCTTGGATGGAGTGGTACACGTGTCAATGTGGGGAGGGCAGAAGGAGGGTGTGAAGAATGTCTCACTCTCACCCATCACAATGGCTCCAGTCTTGTCAGTCTTCAACTTCAGCCAATTGGAGCCCATCAAGGCACTCATCACAATCGTACATGCCTTACGGAAACTTTTGCTGGAGACAGTGCCCCGATTCAATCGGACATAGGTAGTGCATCCGCCAAATAACATATGAATGTATGAAAGCACCACCTCACCGCGTGCATCCTAAGGGAGACACTGCTGCCACTCACTGGAAATTCATGCCAATCAGACCTGCATGCCACCTCTCCCCTAGAAGGCGAAAGAAAAATTCGCCGACAGTAGGACATTGTTATTTCAAAGGGGGTGCCTGATGGGAGGGTCATCCTGGCATTTAGGGCAAGTGCAGAACTATTTGCTGCCTCTGTCTGTGAGACATTGCAGTGACGATTGTGTTGCAAATAAGGTAGCCTCTGGTACATAATAGAAAGGTGCGATAACGCCATTGTAACAGATTTGGGAATGGTAAGACAAAGAATCACATTTACTCAAAATGATTTGTATCCGAACCACCTCAAAGTTATTACTAAATTGGCAGAAAACTGTTTCTTTTCGAGGATTGTAATAGCAATGACCTAACTCAAAAGGCATTGTATTGTGGGGTCCCATGTGACAATATCCCAGAGATAAATGCCAAAAGGAAAAATTAACGAAAAGGTTTCAAATAATTATACTATTTAACACATATGAAAACAGTAAAAATACTGAAAATGTATAATTATTAAAAACACAAACAATACAAGCAAAGCCATAAGGTATACACACGGACGCCAACTATACTCATGAAAACACCTGCACCCACCCAAACCTCTTCCACTCTATTTCTGAAAAAAACATTTTGAAATACAAAAATGTAAGGAAACGCTATACAATAACATTTCTCAACAGGAAACTCATAACCGCATTCTACCAAACACCCCATTACACACCATTTTGTGTTTAAACACAATTTAGGATTCTCCTTTAACTCTAAGCCATATACAAGTAGAAATGACAAAAAACGATACAATTTACAAATTATGGGCCTAATTCATGGAAGCCTTTTATAATGGCAAAACCCCAAAACATCTGTGAATAGGCCTCATTATGGGTTTGGCGGCTACCGCCAAACTCGCTACCAGCCCCAGCACCTGCAAATGGGCCATTACCGGCCCATTACGAGATGAATGGGCCGGTAATTGCCCATTTGCGGGTGCTGGTATGGCCGGCCTCCCGATCCCCATTCTGCCCCATAGGGCATAATGGGCAGAATGGAGGTCGGGAGCATGGTTGCACCGGCACCGTTAATAGCGGTGCCGGTGCAATCACGAGTTCTGCTCGCCGGTGCCGGTCTGCACAACTTGTCAGACCAGGCGTGCAGTCCGGCACCGGCAAGCAGAACTCGTAATGTGGCGGAGAGGTAACAACGGCGCCGGTAGCACTACAGCCGCCATTGTTGCCTTTCCGCCACATTCGTAATGAGACCCTATATATCCGGCGCCAGCATATGAAATGCTTCTATGAGGATGTGAACACTGACAGCGTTGCAGTTGAGCCTGTCACATCAATCTTTCTTGACAGATTTATAAAAGGCTGATGCGGTTATGTGCTAACATGTGTGTAACAGCATTGCATATGTATTTGTTCAATGCACAGAAATGTTAAAGTACATTACTTAGGATCAAGGTTTTGGATTTGGAGGGTTCATTCTATTTACTATTTTTGGAGAAAAAAAAGCATCATGTTAAAAAAGTAAAGTTGATTCAATACGTTTTCTTAATTTTAAGTTAGGATCCTTTCAGATTGTTGAGCTCATTGTCTTGGCCACATGGTTGCCTCTTGTCCAGCAATCCTCAATGCATCCAGAGCCGGGGGTGGCTGAGGCTGAATGGATGTGATGGAAAGCCGAGGAACACAGAGGGCCTCATTACAAGGTGGGCGGTAAGGGGTTAACGGTGCCGGTAAAGGTGCCGGAGCCGTCAACCCTTTACCGCCCTGTTACGAGGGCCGCTCGCAGGTCCCGCTCTGGACGTCTGGTTTTACCAGACATCCTATGCGGGTCCCGCAAGCGGCCCAGCATGCCAACAATGGGCCCGTCATTAATGGGCCCGTTGTTAGCATGCTCCCCATTCCCATTGAGCCCTATAGGGGCTGAAATGGGAATGGGGATGGTCCGGGTCCAGGTTCCCTGAATGAAGAAATACTGGGCCCTCCAAAGTCAGAATGGCCTGGTATTTCCCCATTCAGGGACCACAGACCCGGACCCGAGCTTGGAGGGGGCATGGCTACTTCCAAACTCGTAATGAGGCCCAGAATGTATGTGCCATTCACTGCACAAATGCAGCGAATCTGGGATGCGATGTGTAGGGCCAGGGGTATGGAACGGTGCCCGCCATACAAACATGTAATTGGCCTTCTGATTACAATGGACTGCACATGCTATTTCCTGCTGCAGAAAAGATGGGCCCAGTTTATTCAAATCATATCATGACATGGCAGTCAGTACGGTGGTCTCTGCCGATATAAGGAAATCGTTAGGCGGGCAGAAAAAACACTGTTGGGTACCTGCACCTGAAGGAACTCACAATGATGCCCCTGTCAATTACATACGCAGTAGAAGACTCTTAATAACACGGATCTAATAATAAGAAAACAAAAAAGCAAATCCTCCTTAGAAATATAACATTTCCTCTGATTAGTCCCATAAGTGTCCCTCTTCCTTTTTTCAGTTTGGGCTATTTAGAACCACTTTTTTTAGTGCCACCTATAAGCGCACACTGTTGTATTAGAGTACATATAGGGAGACATGGCATATGTGAAGGGACGCAAAGCTTGTAGGTGTTGTTTGGTTATTTGCCCACCCACTGACTGTCCATGGCCATGCTAATCCTTAAGCAATTCCCATACAGTTCTTGCCCTTCCACGACTAAAAACCTCCTCATGGGAACTCTTTGAGCTTGCTTTAAATAAGACTTACTATCAAACTTTCCTCTCGAAGGACCTGCCAGTGTTTTCTCAAAACAGTGTTCTGAGAGGTGATAACTTAATTCGAGTTGTAAATGTGCTACTTGTGTAATAAACATGTCTTAACCAGGTCTGCCTTCAGACACTCGATTTATAAGGACTATGCGTGTACTTCACTGAAATCCTGTTAAAAACAAGCATTAGCAAAGACAACAGTTTTGGATTGTGTATAAGTATTAGGCATTTACCTGGCACTGCTATTAGATGCCCAAGTACTTGCACCTGATACCATGAATAGCCAGTTGATATCAGTACGGCAGTACCTGGCAAGTGCCTTTCAATTACTTACACAAAAGCCCAAACTGTTGGCATTGCCAATGCTTGTTTCATATGGAATGCGTTAAGTTAGCAGACAAGTTTCATCCTGTCACATTCCATTACATGGGATCATAGTGTGCCTTTGAGAGGAAATGTACAGCATCTGAGTTGTGGTTACTGGTTTTCCATCAGCAACCTTGCATTTCAACATTTTATAATGATTGGTACTCTAAAATTTCGAGACTTTTCTAGAAAATGGAAACATTTCCCTGTTCTACCAACATGAAGAGTGATATGTGCATTTAATACAGTCACATGTATTCAGTTGTTTGGAATTCTTTGTTGCTATGGCAACTAAGTTTGAAACAAAGTAGCTACAACTAAGTGACTCTTGAAACAGAAGGCAGTGCATACTGGATGCAAAGCACATCCCTCCTCATATCACTCTAGATCAAGTGTCAGGAATGTCCCTTGGCAAGGAGAACTGCATGGCTAGAATTGGTCAATGTAAGACAATCAAAGGTTCTGTTGTGACAATCCAGAATAGCACTATTGTGAGAATACATTTTATTGAAAGGTTTTCGATGAAGTAGCGTTGTACAGCACTCCCTCGTTTAACCCTCGTGAAGTGAAGGGATGGGCTATGTGACAAGGATGGGCTTCAGCGTAAATGTGGGCTTCAGGCGGGTATGGACTTTAGAAGTGGAATGAGCCTCGTCCTAGAATGGTCGATGAGGTGGGGATGGACCTAACATCAGGGATTTCTTTAATTTAAGTTAATTGTATAAAATGTTTTAACCGCCCAGAGCCGAAGGTATCACAGCGTTAGTACAGCACATGCTTAGGAAAAACAGAGTACAAGTAATGGTATAGGCATGAGGCAGAAATAATCTGTTACTCATATTAGTCAAAAAAACAGGTCTTGACCAGTTTTTTTTAGGGTGACAGTGATTGTTCTTTTCTGATGTGTGTGGATGAGCCACAGAGTATGATGGACCTTGGGGTCATAATGGGCTTTAGAGCAAAGATGTGCCTGGGAGCACAGATGGGTTTACACTACAGCTGGGCCAGGCATTTAGATGAGAGTTGCTGCAGCGATGGGTCTTCTGTCTGAAATGCACATTGGGGTCAATGATGGGATTTAGAGTTCAAATGGGTATCCAGTAGGGATGGCCCTTGTTGTGGCATACAGTTTGAGTTTAGATGCGCCTCTGACTGTATTTGGGAGGAGACGATCCTCAGGTGAGGAGAAGGGATGCTCCTTGGGTGTGGTGAGTCCACCTAGCCACACACAGCATCCATATCCTCCCATACGCCGATGACACACAGCTATACCTCAAAATCAACTCCATCAAGGACATCCTCAGGCTCAAATCCTGCCTCTCGCTGATCCAGTCTTGAATATCCAGTGCATACTTGAAGCTAAACCCTCCATGACTGAATTCCTACTCCTCAGCAACAACACCAAACACCCAGACATACAGACCCGGCTATATACCATGAACCCTGAGGGCGTCACATCCATTTTCTAGGGTTAAGTTCAGACTTCGTCCTGAGTTAAGTTAGTGGTGTTGAATATCAATCTGCCTGTTAAGGACCTGTTGCATTCTGTGTAAGGGCTCATGAGCTGTATAACTAAAATTCTGGCCCATACTTGTTTTATTTAATTATGTGCTACATTTCCTGTCTCATGTATGTCCTCCTCTCTTCATGTACCCGCTCGTAGGAAAGCAGACCTAGACGAACAAACATAACCTAGCACTCAATCCCTGTTACAACACCTTTTAAAAGTTCAAATGACGGGAACATTATGTTTCTAAACATGTGATATGCAGTTTAGAATGCATCTGAAATTCATGATTTAATCATTTTTAATAACTTGTTGACCTGTTTTTTATGGCATATTAGTAAAACCCCACATCGGATGCGATGTTTGAGCAATCAATGCCATTGCTTAAAAGAATCGCCTTCATTGGGATGGCAACGGTCGGTAGAAATTCAGAAACATTGTCTAAAATTGTGTTATTCGTAATGCTTTTTTCACCCTCAATTTAATTTCTTGTTCCAACTTTGCTGAGTTGCCAAACTGCACACTTTATTTTCACTTGCTCTCTGCTCCTGTTCTCCTTCCCTCGTCCCTTAATCTGTGAGGCCTTTGCTCTTAAATCCACTTCTAACCCAAATGGTGTTTCTCTGGGCGATCAACATCTATGCTGGGATTACCCAGGCAATGAGATAACAGTTCAATCGGTATCTCCATCAGCAAATCTGTTCACCCACTCATCGAACAGTAATGTCCATGGTGTACTGATTTCCTAGTATTCAATCCTTATTTCTATTCCATCACTGTCTATAGATCCGTCTGATCATTTAGCTATTTCTCTTTTCCCATTTGTCTTATGTTCCTCATTTTTCTAAGCTGACTCTTTCCCGTTTACTACTTCTTCACTCGTTTAAAGATCTCTCTTTTTGTTCTTATTTACAACTTCGAGCTTGATAATAAAAAAATACCTTATAACAGGCATTTTGTGACCCCTAAACCCAAAAACCATCCACTCTCTCTTATTTCTTTCCAAAATTACAAATTTGAATTCTGGCATACTTGCTTTCAATTAAGGGCATCCTTTTCTTTAGTTACTGAGATTACTTTTGTTTGCCTCCTCTTATCAATGTAGGTGACTTCTTACAAGGATGTACACTGTCCTGCTTATTTAAATGAGCATATATCCACATTTTGGCTTACTTTGGTAAAATATTTTTGGGGGGATTTCTTCTTGATTAGCGTAAATGAGTACAAGTTATTCCTCGTTTAATTAAAAAATAAGTTTGCACCCTGCGGATCATGGCAGATACCACCTTATTACATCCATGGCCCTTCAAGGTAAAGTCCTTGAGAAATATCTAATTGATCAGCTTCCCTTGTATGGATCAGTATGATCATATGATTGTATGATCAGTGATTCTATCCCTGCTTGGTCTTCCTCCTTTCTGAAACGGCGTGCAAGTGGGCTCTCCCAGGTCAGAGCCCCTTGTGATGCAATATCGAGTTCCTCAGTGTTTGAGTCTATCCCCAATGCTTCTTAGCGTCTTCCTGGATAGAATAGGCATATGCTGTCTCAGTTGGACCCTTAAGTGCACCAGTATACCAAAAATACCAAACACTAAACCTAACTTACATGTGTCTTGCCTGGCTCAAATCCACTCACAGCGAACCCATTCATGATAAACTACCCCACCATTGATCATAAGGTTATGTAAGCCACTGATGAGTTCATGACCAAATTGGTCACAGAATTCCAAAATGGTTTTCTATCACTTTTTTCCACATGGGCGCACCACCATGCTCTTTAATACCTGGTCTGTTGCTCACGCTAATGCAAGACATCTTCCCATTTTTGTGGCATATTTTTGGAGAAAAAAAGAACACTATTATGCAGTTTGTAACTTTCTGCAAAACAAAATCAAGCATTGTTAATCATTGGAGCTCTTTAGAATTCCCTCGCCCGGAATAAATGCTGGTAAAAATGCTGGTTATTCTGCACTGGCATTTTTTACAGATGGGGAAACACAGGTTTGCCGGTGGGGGCAGTGAACTACCGGCAGGCCTTATCTGCCGGCCTTACCTGCCAGGAGTTTAGGCCCCCACTGGCAAATAAATGCTGGAATAACCGGCACCAGTACTACCGGTGCCGGTGATTCAGGAAATCCCTTCCCATGGAGTTGGAATGGACACTTACAGCAATAACGGGATATCGGGTGACGGAAACGCTAAGGCAGTTTAGGCAAAACTGTAAAGAGGGTCAATATAACTAGCAGATAGTTTCTTTCCTCTCCTGTGTAAACCTCTTCAGTGCAAAAAATAAACATGCTACCATTGACAGGTCCTTAACAGTTAAAGGATGCAAATGATAAAAAGACGTATTTTAGAAGAAACAAATTTGAAAAGCAATGTGGGGATATAATAGGGGCAGTTGGAATTCTGCTCCGGACAATGCTGCTTAAGGGGGCTGATGGTTCAGGGTTTTTGCCCCAGATTTAGGAAATGACTAGCTTTAGAGTAATGTTTGCAGGATGCAGAAAACATGCATACATAGTAACTTTATAGCTCCGAGTCATTATGGTGGTGTTGGGCACACTGATTGTTTATCACCTTGGTGGTTTGAATAAAGATAAGTGTCTTGTTTTACAACCAACCTTCCACCAGCAGGAAATGCGTCTGCTGAGAACTGCTGGAGTCAACAAGGAAAAGCACTTAGAATAAGATGAATGAAAGGCTTCTCGTATTCTGAAATGTTTTTCTTCCCCTTTGGCATTGAGATTCAGGGCCCGATTCATGGAATATTTGCCCACTTCAAAATGAATTTGCACTGCTGAAAAGTGACTTTGCACTTCCGAGAAACACTGATTCATGGAACTTTGCAAAGTGTATTTTTTGCCGTGCAAAGTTATTTTGAACTGTAAAAATGATTATGCACTGATTTTGCCCGGACTTTGCACTGCAGAAATACACTTTACACAGTTCCATGAATCAGGGGTTGCCGGGAGTGCGGTGTCACTTTTCAGCAGTGCAAATTCACTTTGAGCCGGGCAAATATGCCATGAATCAGGCACTCAGGCTCTGCGTGTGCCGGTGGTGATCACAGATAGGACCTCATTGCCATGGGAAAGTTATGCAATTGCAGCCCACCCACTATAGGAGCACACATCTGCAGGCAGAGGTTTCCTGTTGGTAGGTGCACTGCTAAATTGCCATTTTGAGAGCTACCTCTTAAGTGGAAAATCTCAAACTAGGGCTAATTCACAAAATATGTTTGCTGCCACAAACACACTTGCAGTAGGAAAAATGCATGGATTGTGGCTGTTGCTAATTGCACCTGATTCACAGATTAGTGATAAATTATATTTTCCACCATTCACCATAAATAAAGTATACCTGTGACTTGGATAAGAAGGTTGCACCTAGAAAGACACCCACTTTATGCAAGATGGGTTTGTCTCGAGGAGTAGCAATGGCCAGGGAGTGCAAATGAATCATCTACACATGCAAATTGGCAAAACCGATTCACAGACTTCATTAATGACCTGCTCTTGCAGCCATTTGCCCCTTTCCCAACCTGGCGTAGACCACATTAATGATCTGGGCAATTTTACAGGATTAAACATTACCTTTTAAAAATCTCTCTCTCTTTAGTGGTCTACTTCCCCTAATTTGAGAGATCACTTTCAGATTAAAATGATTTAAAAAGTTGAGTTTCACTTTTCAGCAGCACATGTGTTTTACTCGTAGGGACTTTCAAAATGTTTCCTCTTTTTTGTATGAATTACAGAAGCTGTAGGCCATTATAAGTTTGCTGGTATCCTGGTGGTAAATCTGCCAGGATACTGGAAAACTGTATTTAGGTTACCGACACTTGGTCCGGCAGAATTACTGCCAGGTAACAAGTGGCAGTGGTGGAGTAAAGTCCCGTTTATTCAGTGTCCATTGGACTCTCTGGGTTATTTTTGCCAGAATGACCATGCTAGTAGGTCAGTGGTGGAGGTGAATACTCCAACTTTCCGGCAGACTTGTAGTTGCGTGGGGCAGGAATGCAGTGGTATATGGTAATGCTGCTGCATTTTTCTCGCACCACCCAACTCGTAATGAGGCCCAATTTTCAGAAAGGCATGCATTCCTTGTACTGCGTGCCTGCGTGTTGGGTGGTTAACCATGCAGGCGCAATGACTGGGTAGTGGCAGATGCACATTGCACCTATTGCACTTTAGACACCAAATGCATTTTTCGTGAACTATGACCATTGTGTTTTGGTCTTCATAACATCATCTTTTGATAATACAGCTACAGTGATTGTTAACATAGTGTAAGAGGATTCAATTCAACACTACAGCTAAGTCAATGCCTAGTCTGGGATACTGAATGGAAACCCTTATTGATATATCTTTATGTCCAGTTCATGCGTTCTGGATGACTACCCCTATATAACACCCCTCTCTTGGAATCCCCCTGACCCCACTGAGCCAAGAAGTAGTTCTGTTTTGCAAGTTAAAAGGTTTATTTGAGAATTTAAACAATATATATATATATCACACTTTATAATGAATTAATAATTGAATATCACACTTAATCTGATATGATAAAGATTAACAACGGAGAATCTGGCACTAGCCCACTTCTTTATAATCACTAAGGAGTTGGCATGAAATGGATAAGGTAGCACACTGGTAAATAGGGACAGAAGAATAATGTGGTAGAGAATGCTTTATAGGGTTCAAGGAAATGCAAGGTTGAATGAATGAAATGCAGTATAGAAGATAAACTGATATGGTTTCACAAAAGACAAGGTAATCACTTTCCCTTTGTGGCAATTCACCCCCCCTATACAATGTAAGGAGATGGAAGGAAGAGCACACGGTTCAGGTATACAATCACAATGTAATACAGAGTTCGTTTCCCAGCAAGCTTAGAGGAGAATAGATATGAGTTTTACACAGGCTCAAAATGCTTTAAAATGTGCTAGCAATATATTGGAAAATGTGCTAAAATGATTTTAATTCCCTCTGGAGGTTCAGGTTGAGGATTAGTTGGTTTAAATAAGTTCAGGCTTACTTTAGCAATGTTCTAGGAATGATTGGCAGGTTAAAAGAATTTTTGGCAAATGAAAGCAAGGAAGCTGCTGTTTTCACACGTGGAGAAATTTGCAAATCGTGGTAAAATTCGCGAGTGCGTTTTTCGAGATTGCGGCAAAAGTATAGGGAATAGGAATGCGGTTTTAGGTTCGTTGAAAAGCCAAGATTCCCAGCTTTCAGAGGAAAGTTACTCCAAGTCTCTAAGACAAACGGTCACGGGGATATGAGCGATATGGTAAAGGTTGTTTTTCAGATTTGAAATTTTAAAAGTTCAAAGTGACAAGTTACAGCTAGCAGCTAGAAATGACAGGTGACAGTTTTGCAAAATGACAAGGTACAACTTCTAGGAGACAGTTCTGGTTAGATTAAAATAGATTGAATTATATTATTTTAACTAAGAGATTGGTTCTGCACAGTTCTGCTAGGTACTCACAATATATTTTAAAATAGGCCTCGCCACGGACGGTTTCTGCGCACAGCGTCGGGGTCAGCTCTACTCTACTGGTCTGGTCTGGGTCTCTGGTTCTGATCAGGTCTGTGGGTCCGGATACAGCGGTCTCCGGTTCAGCTGGTCTCTCTCTGGATACAACACTGCTCTCTGGCAAATGGCAAGAGTTCTTGCAAAGAATTCAAACAGCTCGCCTGGCTGTGATAATGGCAATGATTTGAGGCCTGCTAAAGAGGGATTTAGCTTGTAGTTGACCTCTCTGCTACAAATTCTGAAGTAAAGTCTTGGTCTCTGAAGGTGGATAGATTGAAGTCTCTATGTTGGCTCTCTGGAGGTTGATGGAGGTAAAGTATGGATTTTCCCGGCAGAGCGTCCCGCAGCAGATGGAATAGAATGTCCCTATCTGTCCTGACTGTCTGCTTTTATGTGTTTTGAAAGTGGGTGGAGAGGCTAGCTTTCTAGGCCCAACCCCTTCAGAGTTCTGATAGGTTGGAGAATTCTTTGCGTTCTCACTGGAGAGCAGGATTGTGTGTCAGAATGATGTCATTTAATGGCTTTCAGAAAGGACACTCCCCTGTCAAATTGCACACAATCTATATTTGATCAAAAAGACATATTTGCACAGGTACACATTTGTTTAAAATTACATGCACCCATCACATATCACAGGAGGTATACCCTGTCCAAATCTGCTCTTCCTGGGGTCTTGCATTCAGAAATGGCAACATTTGCACTTTTTAACTGGTTTTGCAATATCGGACATTAACCCAAATTTACACACATGTGCGCAAGGAGTATGGACATTAATTGATGAAGTGTCAGATTTTTAACATGCATACATTTTAAGTAATACCCTCTAGCTTGCCCCCAGATCATACCACCGGTTGTAAAAACCTCTTAAAATGTGGGCAGAAAAATCACAAGAATTATGGTATCATTTAAATAATTTTCACAAGTCCGCTCTATGAATGATCCATCTTTTTAGAGTTATGTTCTGGCCCCAAAGGGGTGTGGTTTCCCCCAAGCACAAGGTTGAATTTCTGTTTTTTCCAGTTCTGCCAAGCCAGCTTGCTCTCACAGGCAGTGCTCCTCCCCTTTCCTTCCAGGAGGAAGCCACATTTACGACTCCCACCAATAAAACATTTGCCTGAGTCAGGACAGGGCTTTGTTCAATTTCCTGCAGAGCCCAGGTAATTCAATCAGAGAAGTGTCATATCCCTTTTGGTGGGAACAGCAAAAGGCAGCTAGGCCTGGGAACACAGCTGTTGTGCAAGTCTCAACTCCTGTCGGGGGTAGCTGGTGGGCAAAATTCAGTTCCTTAAGCCAGACCCCAGCTAATGTCACTTTTAGTTACCCAGTTTTCTGCATTCAAATAAAACTAACCCTTTTTACATATGCAGCTAGAATGCTGATTCTAAGTTTAAAACTATGACATTTAAACAATTGAAACCTATGTGACACTGAAAAGTAGGTCACTCATTTCTTTTAAACATTTAGATTTATAGTGTCTTTCAGTCCAAATTTACTTAAACTGCTGAAATCCACAGCTCAGCCAGTCTTGTTATAAACCTTCAAGTCACTTCAGAATATAACTTTACATTGGATCCACCTCTCAGTAAGTCTTTCTTTGGCCTGCTTTGGGTTCATTTATTCAGTTTTACACAAAAAAGTCTGGTGTTGTTTTAAAACGCCGGCTTTCTGATAGTGGTGAGTACTGGTAATGCACCCATTTTTGGGATTTAAGAAAATGAATTCCCCACAATTCTAGGTTGCTTTTGGCAATCAGCATTGCCATTCCCAATGGTTTCAGGCTACTGTGTGGGTAGTCCAATGGTGATTTTAGGCAGTGCCCTTCTGTGCCCATAACATCGGCAAAAATGGGTGGCAGCCTATTCTTCATGCCTTTCCCTGGGCATTTTCTGGGATGCTCTGGCCATCATGATATTTTCAATGCCAGTACTGCACAGTTTTTGAGGTAGGGCTCGGATGCATGGGTAAAAACATCCCACAATAGACACATAAGGTATGAACACCAGAACACGTGTGTTATGCACATATCGCAGGAGCACATGCAGCATAGTGATTCCAGTCATTTAAAAAATAATGTGAAGACTCTGTGAGACATGAACATGCAATGCCATGTTTCCTTCTCCAACTATTCTCCTTTGTTTACATATTTCAGGTAAAGATTCAGAGCTATCATTTATACATGACTCTCAATATCTCTAATAAGGACAGGATTCGATATATTATTCAGGGAATAACACTCCCATGAGGAATTGTAATATTAGCACCAAGGGAGGTGCCACCAGCCAATCAGGAACCGGCAGAAAGTGGGCAAGATGCACTGGTGTATGCCTGCATTCAAGGTTGCTGGCTGGTGTATTTCTCCACTGGGCTGCACATCTAGGAATTGACTCCAAGATCCTGTTGTGTTTCTCCACTTAAATCCTCCACTCAAACTTCCCTCACCCAACTCTCAATTAGCTACTAAAGTACCTCCCTACCTGCATTCACTCCCCGATTGACCCTGCTGCAGCGGACCTAATCAGCACCCACCAACCCCTTGATTTAGACATGGAAGAGGGAGTCCACTAGAACCTGTGGCCGTCATTTCTCTCACAGCCAAGTGATCTTGCATTGTTTCTCTTCCCACTGCTCATTATTCCCCATTGGCATCCCATGCTAAATGCCACACTGCTAAGAGAGTTAATGGCTGCCTTCAGTGGAGGGTACAGCTTTCAAGAAGGGCTTTGCTAAGTGCAGGCCTGCCAGGCTCAGGTTAGCAGGCTAATGCCAGTTGTGTCCGTGCCTGAATGCGGTCATTAATGACCTAATCAGGATAGATTTCCCAAAATCGTCATTGCCCACATTCCTATGATCTGAATATGCTTTTCATGAGACTCTTTACTGAAATATCAGAATTGTGCTTTTATTAATGATTAAACAAACACGTTTATATGTTTACCTTACCTTTTCCATTTTTTTATATGCAGAAACATATACCACCAACTGCTCCAAACAGATGTTGACAGGAGTTTTGTGTCGTAAACATTTGAGAATTCAGAACTCTAAGGTGACTTAGATTTCTTTCAGTGTACTTGATGGGTGTGACTTTACCCTAAATAAAGACTCAGCATTCCTCCATGCACCTCCCTTTCTATTACCCCTTCCCACCAAGCAGTCTGGGGTGGGTATCTCTGCGTCCAATGCAGTACAAAAGACCATCAATAAACAAATAAGCATGTTCCTCGATATAATGCCCAACTCTCCCACTGAGGACCTTCTACAGAATAAATATTTTTGCACACGAATTATCTGGTCACTGCTGACTATTTATTTTATTTTAATTAGTTATTTATAACACGCTTACTACCCAGAGGTTTCTAAGCGCAGACCTGGGGATCGAACCTGCGTTGCTCGTGTTGTGTGCTCCATGTTGTTTTGCTTCCATGAGCTATCCTCACAAAACTATAATCATTAGTGAAACAGAGATTACTTTTAAGAAGAAATGGTTTGAAAGGTGTTATTTTGTTGATAAAGTAATTTCACTTTATGCATTTTTATTTACTTTTGTTAGTTATGGTTTAGGAGGCAGTTTAGCTCCATGTGCAGGAGACCAAACTAATGTCATAAATTGTTGAGAGGGGTGCATAACATGTGCAGATAAATACACATCTGTACCTGTGACTTGCCATCCTCCCTACCTTCTCAACTCTCTCAAATTTGCCAATTTGTTATGAGCATATACATGCCATTTTTTGGCAAGTGCTGGCCATGTTCTAGTGGCCAATTCGGCTGTTACCAGCCAGCTCCAGGTACCTCTCTCTTTGTTGAATAGGGACAGCAGAAATGACTAATACACAATTAACAAAAGCCCCTGCAAGCACTACATTGTTTAACATAAATGTTTATGAACATGTCTAAAACTACTGTTTCGTACTCCTGAAGGAGCAAGAATACTGATACATATTTATTTTACAATTTGCTTCTGCACACAGGGATAGTGAATTTTCGATTTTATGTACAAAATCACATTTTCAACAACATGTCAATCATCACTCCCAAAATTCTTTTGAGGCCCACTGGATATAGAAGAAATTTGGAACTGGGAAGGTTGTTTAAAAGCATAAGGTTAAATCTTTCAAAGCTGAAGGTCATCTGATATGGAAGTGCTGTGCAAATTCAAATGTTTTAAGGCATTATATCACGGATTTATTTTGAAGAATATAGTATTCAATTTAAGAATTCAAGTACACATTCGTTACACATAATGTATTTATTTGGACCAACACCAGAGACATTTGTAGTGATTGAAGTGTCATCAGTTCCTAACCATTGCCCTGTAACCTTTGTTCTCCAACAGTCCACAAACACACATTCCAGGTTCTCTGTTTTCTATCACATACCCTTACATGATTTCCCCAAGAGACAGAAAAGGGTCACAAGGAAACGTGGAAATTTAGTTGCAGTGAGTTGGGCAGTATTCCAGCGGTAAATTTGCCAGAATCCTCCCAGCAGAATTACTATTACTTCCACTTGGTCTGGCAGAATTACTGCCGCATTACAAGTGCATGTGGTGGAGTAAATCCCCGTTTATTGAGAGTCCATTGGCCTCTAAGTGGCATTTTTGATGGAATTACCGCTGGCAGACTTAAGGCCGATTTTGTCGATTTTCTGTGGCAGCTGGGAAGATTTACATCCAGCATCATGCCGGAGGTAAATCTTCCACTACATTGCCATGCTCATAGTATGGCGGTGCGGATAAGGTGGCAGGAAATACGTTACCGCAAATTATTTCCTGCGCTTTCATACTTGTAATGAGCCCTTTGACTACTGTTTCGAGCCTGTGTTTAGGGAAACAGGCCTTTGTGTTCTTAAGGTTGGTGATTTGTTGCAGGGCAACACACAGTTTCTGTAATAAAGCTTCTTTTTCCATTTATCTTGTTTACATCAACTGGTTAGTAGTGGTGACAGCTCCCGTCCTCAGGACGAGAGCAAAGTTGGCATCCAAGGAGAGTTGATGACATTGACACATATGAGAGGAGTGAGAAGCAGTGTCTTCCTGTTAGCATTCTGCTGTATTGCATTTATTTGTAATGTAATTATTGAAAAAGCACAGAATGCCATTTTTTACAGAAATGACTTTTGCACGATGAGAGCGAGCTGAGTCAGTTCTAGGGTAAAGTGCCATTATGTAAGAGCATTGTTTCATTGGATTACGTACACCGGGTGGCAAAGGGTTGATATTGGGAACATGTTTCCGAGACATGAAATGAAGGACACATCAATATGCTTAGCCTTGACAGCCTGAGGCCACTATTTACACATTTACAAATTACAGACTAGAACTCTGGGCAGAATGCAAGAGAGGTGGATCGGGCGATTCGTTTAGACAGGTAAGTGGAAAGGATTGGGGCTCCAGTCATCTCTAGCAGGTAGAGTATGAGCCACGTTTGAAGAATTTCACTGAAGAGACAGCTTTGATGGCATGGCGAAGGGCATTGGCAAGTAGACAAGCAGAGAAAAAGCAGGCGGCAGCACATGGGTGCCGGGGGACTGATTGGTTTTGAAGATACAAAGAGCAGAGAGTTCACATATGAGGCGGCAGTGAGATGCCATCAGCAAGGTAATGATAGGGCAAGGACATGGATGAATTTATAGATAAGTGGCAGGAATTTAAACAGAGAGCGATTTTGCATGGGGAGCCATCCAGCGTGTGAATGGTAGGAAGAGATGGAGGAGGATCTCACTAGGTTGAAGCAGGTACGTGCTGCACAGTTGAGGGCTTTATTGATGGGTGAGAGTAGAAAGAGGGGTAGAGTGGCCAAGAAGAAGGTTGCACAGTAGTCCAGCTTGCTGAGCCCAGGAGCAGAGATGATTAGTTTAGTTGAGTAGCGTGTGAGGTATGGGGGGATTTTTCCACTGTTTAGGAGGATGAATCTAACTGTGATGACTGCAGCTTTGAGGTACTGGAAGAGTGTTAGGTCACTGTTAAAAGGAACCTCAAGGTTGTGAATCATTGGTGGGGGTAAGAGGTCAGAGGGAAGGAGATGGAACTGGAGGCAGAAAGAAAGATTACTTTTGACTTAATGGGCCTCGTCACGAGCTGTCCAGTATTCCCGCTGTAATACCGCCCAACTGTAATATTGTTAGTGCCACCAGTGTGGCAGTATTACCGCCGGATCATGGGTTGAGTGTTAACGGTAAATCCCCATTCCTCATTTGCTCATTTGGATCCAATGCAGCATTTTCAGTACTAACATACGTGCTAATACAGCCGGCGGTAATACTGCCAAAAAAGGGCACTAAATGGGATTTTCACCTCCAGAAAAAAGCTGGAGGTAAAACAGCCCATTTAGCGCCCAACTCGTGATAGGCCAGCCCTTAAATACAGCGGTAATACGATTAGCATCACATTTAAGTGCTACAGCCCAACTCGTGATGATGATTTGAGGCAGTGTATATCCATCCAGTATTGGATTGTGATTAGGTAGTTGGTTATGCATTAAGATATTGCAGGGGCGAAGGAGGGGAGTAGAAGCGGATCAATTTATCATCATCACAGAGGTGATACTTAAAACCAAAGGAGGAATTTGGTTTGCTTGAGTCAGGAGGTGTATAGGGTGAAGGGAAGTGGGCCTAGGACTGAGCCTGGAGGAACACCCACTGGGAAGAGGTTCTTTAGTCCTTTGAAATGCAAAAAAAGCATGCCAGGTGACCGGTAAGCACCAACTCATAAACAGTGCCTTAAAGCCAAGGAGGGAGTTTGAAGTAGTGAGGAGTGATCCACAGTGTAAAATGCAAAGTAAAGTTCTAGAAGGATGGACATGGGAAGAGATGAGAGTGGTGGTCAGTGATAAGAGAATTGGCAGTATGGATAGGAACAGTCTCATTGACCAGAATCCTAATAGTTGGTCAGTGGCTGTACCTGGAGGGATTGTTGTGGTCAGCACTGGATTTCTATAGGAGCAATATAATTGTGCCGAGAAAATATTGTTTACGAGAGAGATAGTTTGAATAAGCTTTGATTGGTGAATAGAAGTTAGAGGTGTAAGTCATTTAACAATTTGTGGTGCCTAGTGATCAGTGGAGCAGTGTCTGTTGGCAAAAAAAGGATGGGTAGCAGATCAATGGTGGAGAATTGAGACAGAGAGTATAATATGGGGAACATGGCAGAAGGGTTAGCACAAGGGAGGGGTAGAAGTGATAGAACGGTTCACAGGATGCCCCTGTATTAGGTGATTTAAGTGTGGAGGTAGAAGGAAAACTCATTGTTGTAAAGAGCGGGGAGCATGGCCTGAATGATCCTGCGTAAATTGTGAGGGTATGAGTGGAGACAGGAAATAAGATTAGTGTAATAAGGGAATTTGGCTGTTTTTGGAGAGCTATGGTCAGGGCCATTAGAGAGATTTTTAGGCATAGAAAAGTCATGGGATCCTAGAGACCAAAAAAACAATGAAAAATTCACAGGGTCCTGGTGACCAAAAAATGCAGTTTAAATACTCAAGGTCCTAGGCAACCAAACACTGCATGTTAAAAGCACAGGATCCTAAGCAGACAGGGACAGCAAGGTGATTAATTATGTAGAAAGAGATGCAGGGGGGCATCTTGTACAGCTACATCTTTAAGAATGGGGGAATACAGTTCTCTGCTGATGGTTGGAGGCATTCTGGGTCTTGTGGGGCTTACTGCAGAAGATTTCTAATTTTTCTAACATCGGATTCCTCTAGGCAGATCAATCAGGAGTCAACCTGGCCTGAAATGGCTCCCAAGCGGGAGAGAGACATGCAGGCGTTTAGTTATGTGAGAAGGGTTGCATAGTTGCTGTATGCTTAGGAAGGTTGAATTACGCACAGCTCATCACAGCTATTTCTAGTCTCTAAAAACACCCTGGGCCTGTTGGGGAATATTATTTGTTTTAATGTCTGGGAGCAATTGGAACATTATGGGTCCAGAAGTGTAATGGGATTGTTCTTGTGCTTCCTGTATTTGAGACTGAATTGGTGACTAATTGAGCACTGCTAATTCTTGGGGTTTAGCTAGAGATAATGTGGAAAGTAGTTTTTGATGGTAAGCATGTCTTTTTCCCCCCGATGCTTGGTGCACAATATTGTTAATTTAAGAATTGTTCCTACAGATAGCAACCTTTAAACATGTTAGATGATTTGATTGTTTTCAGGTTTAAAGAAAGCCTGCTTCCTTGAGTCTCTTTAACACTCCTACCTTTCTATTGGTGGTCTCAAGACAGGAGAAGAGCTGGATCTTGGTACCTTTGATCTTGACCTTGCTCGGAACACTCATCAGCATTTTGAGCTGCAGAATTATGCAATTCAGTACTGATTGAGATTTGGTAAAAGGGAGGTCCAAATCAACCTGTGATTCTTTCTATGTGGAATATCATGGTGCAAAATTCTTGAAGCCCTGGGCAACAGGATTATTTATGTTTGGTCCACTGCTCACACAATGCCAGTTTTTGATCTGATCAACCACAATGAGTTGCCATCCATCCATAGATGTGCAGTTGCTGTCATCGATAGTGATTATATTTAATTGTGTACTGTATTGTTTCCTAATCAGTTATGCACATGTGGGATGGCGGGAGCAGAGGAGTCATACATGTACATTTGTAGCCTCAGTTGTTGTAGAGAGATGCACTCTTAAAGCCACATGAGACTCGTAAAATGAAAGAGCAATAGAGAGAATCTATGAGAAAGCTGCAGTTCATGTGGTTGATCAATAAGGGGCTGAATTTGAACTGTTGTCCTGAACCTGCAAGATCAGGTCAGACTCTTAACAGGGTAGCTCCTGATGTGCAAGCCCATTTTCGTCAATCGTCAAGTAGAATTCTGCAACACACTGACAGGTTCAGTAATATCAGATCTTCACATTGTTCACAGTGAACCTAGTAGGTCCTCTGTGACATCATTAAAGCAGAATGTTGGCCATAATCAATACTCTTAATTTTCATTTAGCTTCATCCAGCATATTCTTGCTGAGAAATGATAAAAGACCTATGGAATAGCAATTCGTCAGCTCTTGGGTTCTGCTGTTGATTTCTCCAGTGATAGGTTGCCCAAGAGGCCGGCCACAAGTTGGAATTGTGCACTTATAAGCTCAGGGAAGTCTAGAGCTAAGGTATCCATTACATTTCTTGTGCACGCCGCTTGGCATGACTTGGTTGGTTGAATGGATGCTCCTCTCTTTGGAGCCATGAAGCGGCTCATTGTTGAGAATTGATCAGGAATAATTAGATCATAGTTGGAGAGGTGAGAACAAATAGTCATTGTTCCATTGTGTTCTGGATGGTGGTCTGGCTGTTCCCAATCAAGGGCTCAATGAATCCGGGCATTTTGCCACAGATATGAAGAAAGGCCTGATGTCTGTGAAACCTAGCTGAGGTCTGTGATGCAGTAGTTATTCTTTTTGGCTCTGCCACTTAAATGAAGTGATTAAAATATTGACTGGTTGGCTCTCATCTGGATATTCATGAGACTGGAGGGTCTTTACCCTTTCAATCGCCCTGTGTTGAGTCCTAATATGGGCATTTATGTGTCTTTAGCTCAGGTTTCGCCCTAGCAGCATTGCAGGTTACTGGCTACTAAGATATTGTGCCTCATTACATATTGGCTGGTGCAGTAATAATGTGCTGGTAATAACATTTACCAGCACTTTTCCACACCAGCAAACTACAAGTTTGCCAGCTGAAAGTAAGCCAGGTGCCTTAATGGCATAAATTGCTGGTATTACCGGCACTGGAATTGCCAGTGCTGGTAATACTGGCAAATCCACACCTGGAGTCCACTGGGACTCCATGGAATGGGGATTTACAACCATTGCCACCACCTGTAATCTGGCGCTAATACCGCTGAACCATGTGGCGGTAACAGCAATACAGTTTGGTGGTATCTGGGTGGATTTACTGGCCAGATGCCACCAAACTCGTAATGAGGCATTGGGCCTCATTCCAAGTCTGTTACTTCGGAAATAAGGGTGCCAGTAGCAAGGTACTGGCACCCTTTCCGGACCACCAGACTACGAGAATGCTTTCAGGGGCTGGTGCTTGACCTGCCTGGTGCACCGACCCCTGTAGGCATGGTTTTCATGGAACCACCGACACTGTTAGCAATGGGGCCGATGCTTCAGTGTCCCCATTCCCATAGAGTCCTATGATACACCACGGGAATGGGGACTTACAGTTTCGACCACCTGACCTCCCGGGTGGCCAGGACTTGTAATATTCCAGTGGCACAGGGATCTCATTCGGTGGAAAGGTGTTACGAGGTCGGCGGCATACTTCCGCTAGCACCTGTGGGTTACCATCAACCTTATAATGAGGCCCATTGTCTCTTAAACATACATATTTCAATCAAAAGAGATCTTGCAACCATGTCACCAATATAACCTATGGCAATTATCTTTGTCCCAAGACAATCATACTGAAACATTTTAACAGCCTTTAAAGCTGCTGATCTTCCTTCAATTGATCGCGTATCCACAGTGCACAACACTCGGCTGAGACTGTCAAAAATGGTTGCATGCTTGACACAGACTTGCCTGTGATACTGAATATAACTGTGATCAAGAAGTCAGTGGTAGAGTTTGAGGGAGATTACAAGCTTTTGTGAGGTATTTGGATGCGCTTAGACCTGGCAGCCACTTTCCATCAGAGACATTCTTGTTGCTTTAGATATGCTAATGCTGTCCTGTTTATCTAATGCACACATCTGATTTGTCTATCCACATGGCCTGCCCTTCCTCAAAACAATGGCATTTTTGAAATATTTTCTTCTGACATCTTGTCAGACTTTTGGATCACCATCTGTTCTTTCAGACATTGGAAAGGCAATGACACACAATGCAGCTGTAGATCAAAGAAAAGCGCTTTCATCTTGTAAATACTTCTGTAAGAAAAATATAGAATGATGGCGATTATTACCAGCCAGAATTAAGATGAAGACAAAAAACGCCTAAACTGCTTTTTTTGTGGGTGCTACTTTATTGTCTCAGTGCTGAGATGCCTGCTTTGTAGCATCTGGGTAATCGCCGGCTCATTCTTTGCCGTTGCTACAAGGAAGACGCTGATTCGAGATTATAAGCGGGGGGACACTTTTGCATCTTTCGATTAAATGCCGCCCCCTGCAGAAACTTGTATCACTATACGGGAATTTCAAGTCACATTCGGTGTACTTCCATTATTTTGTTTTTGGAAGAGTTTACAAGCATTTTATGTGTATGGAGAGGCTGATTTTAATTAACAGTCATTCCCTGTTTTGGCAAAGACTAACAGATGTCATCTAATACGTGTATGAAGTAACATACGAGGACAGAGTCAACATTTCTCCAGTTTTTCTGTTAGAGAGTAGAACATTAGAGCAGAATGCAGTGCATGCAAACTCGAACTCTTGTCCTATTTCCAAAACTTCATTCCTTATCTAGTTCTGTTTCAGATTTATTTTCTTATGGCCTCATTAAGAATTTGGAGATATTAACTCTGGTTATACCACCAAACAGAATTAACGGTACCACATTGGTTAGCAGGAAGTGTCTGCATGAATCTGAGTCATTTGGACCCTTCAGTTATTCCCCATTCTGGATTGCATTGGGGTAGTATATTACCACATGCATTAATTACCACGTGCCAATATCGCATGCCATAATCGTTTGACGTGGAGAACATTTCCTCCACAAAACCAGGTGGTTTTTACTGAGTTTTAATTTTTAAATGCTTAATTTGGCAGTGCATTAAAAGTGGTAGTAATGCTCTTAATGCACTTTTTCCTGCACCACCAAATTCTTAATGAGGTCCATAGACTATATTTGGAAATGTCTGCTTGTACAAACTGGAATTAGAATCTCTTTTCAGTAAATATGATGCAGCTCGTTATAAAGGTGATGTAATAATAAGCTTAGGTGACTACATATTTTGTATAAGTTCATAAATCAAAGCCATTTTGTACTTTCAGGTTCACGCTATTACAAAGGTTTTTAATATTAGACAAGACAGAAATGAATTCTCAATACATTGGGGGTCATTACAACCCTTGCGGCCCCGTAATGAATTACCGGCATCGTTCATTAAGGGCCGCCACATTACGGGCCTGCTCGCGGGTGGAGGTAAGGACGCCTGGTCCAGACCAGACGTGCTTACCGCCACCCGCGAGCAGACCAGGATGCTTATTAACGGGCCCTTTATTAGCATCCTCCCCTTTCCCATTGAGCCCTATGGGGGCTCAAATGGCGAAGTACCATTTGAATGGGAATTAACGGGTCCGCCAAAGTCGGTATGGCCCGGTAATTCCCTCTTTTCGGGACCCGGACCTGGACCCGGTACCCGGTTTGGGGGTAGCCATGCCGCTAAAAGTGGCATGGCTACCTCCAAACTCTTATGGGGCCCATTGTAATGAAAGATTTATGGGCTATTTAAAGGACTCATGTAATTTCTGCTGCTTCGTTGGCAGTCAAGTAGCAATGTCATATTCAGTCTTTATTGGTTTATAACCATCATGTGAGATAATTGTCATGATAGCGTCAGACACCTAAGGCATACTTTTTGGCATCTGACAAATGTCAATATGCAATCGAGGAAAAACATAAAAAAAGAGAGCTCAGTGATTGGTAAGAAATGACACTGAAGACATCAAGCAGAAATTTCCTATAATTTAACTGTCACTTCCCCCCACCCCCAGTAGCTCCTCCCCCAGTAGGAGCTAAGTCTCGGGGGGTAACACATGCTAGCTTTATTCCATTATAACTGAGGTGCTCAGAACGTCTTTATTTTTTATTTTTTATTTATTTAAATTGTTATAAGGTGCTGCATGCCCGTAGGCCTCAGAGCGCTCCAAGAGAAGGATAAGAGATACACAGAAAATTTGTAAAAAATCTATTCAGGTAAATTTAAGAACAGCGTCTTCACATGTTTTTTAAAGACATAAAGTGATTGAGATGTTGTAATGTTCCTATGCAAGTTGTTCCAAGTAGAGCATTAAGTTCAAAACTGCAATCAGCAACATTTTTTGGGCACGTTCTTGGCTGGATAAGCTGAAGAGTATCAGATCAAAGTAACACTCTGCATGATGATTTCTTCACCAGTCTATTAGAAAGATAGAGTGGTGCCTTAGCATTCTGCCATTTATAGGTAAGACGGTGAAGCTTCTTCTGCTGACAGGGAAGAATATCTTTGCATTGTAACAAGAAAGGGATGTAGAGGAGAGGTACAAGTGTAAAAAAAAAAAAAGTGAAACGGTGAACCTGTGCTGTGTAGTGTGCGGATGGGCAGTGGTATGGAACAACACATGTGCTAAAGGGCTATGGGTGTCGTCCAAAGGGATGCGATGGGTAAAATGGAAATAGGAGTGGTCCTGGATTGCTTTTCATTTTTGTTCTTATTCTATTCTATAGATTTTTTAAATCACGCCAACACGCCCGAAGGCCTCAGGGTGCTCACAAGACACAAACCACAAAAAACATTAAAATTACATCAATTAAGGACCAGAGAAGTCAGTCCACTCCTATGTCGAAGAGAAATGTTTTTAAGTTCTTTTTAAATTGCACTGATGATGGAATTGTTCTGAGTGAGGGAGAAAGGGCATTCCAACAGACAAGACCCCATGCATCAAAGCTGGAGCCTCCCATTTTCTTCAGGGAGACGCAAGGTTGAAACAGCAAAGCATCTTTATTTGAACGCAAATTATGGCTGCTAGGATTTTTCTTAATTTGAGAACAAAGGTATGAAGGAGCATCGACAGCTAGGCATTTGTACCCCATAGTGGATGCCTTGAATTGTATTCTTTGATTAACCGGGAGCCAATGCAGCTTCCGGCGGGCCAAAGAAACATGCGACCATGGGCCAATTCCACAGAATGCACAGACCACTACATTTTGGGTGACTTGTAGCCTTTTGATATTTGGCTGAGTAGTGCCTACCAGGAGGCTTTTGCAATAGTCTAGTTTCATATTTATAGTGGCTGCCACAATGTTTCTTTCTGAAAGATAAGGGCAAATTTGCCACAACAGATGTGTCATATAAGAACAGCAGGAACTTAAATGAGATTCATGTTTCTTAAAGGTTAACTGGGAATCAAGAAATAATTCAAGTGTTTTTACATCCTCAGTGACATGGATGATATTGACAGCAATCATGAAATGACAACATATGTCCCAGACAACTCCAGGACGATCTGGGTGTCATCCACACAATTTGTAAATTTCACACCCAGACCACTGAAGAGATCAGATAAAGGCCCGGAGTATACATTAACCAACAATGGCGAGAGGCATGAGCCCTGCGGTACTCAACATGTAAGAGAAACTTACTGTGATCGTGAGTCATCTTTGACAACTTTCACCAATGTAGGACCAAGAAAAGATTTAAACCATTTGGCGGTGATATTTTCCAATTCTGCCCGTCTGTCCGCCAAAAGCTTGTGATCAACCAATTCAAAAGCGGCCGAGAGGTCAAGTAGCAGAAGTAATGCAATGCAACCTTTATCAATGATTTTTACTATGTTAGATTTCACATCTAAGAGAGCAGTCTCCATATCATGTTTTTCTTCTGGAAACCTGATTGTCCTAGAGCAAGGACTCTTGTCACAGCAGCCCATTTTGGACCCTTAAAGAAGGCTGAAATGGACCAATCCATTGTGGAAAATTAAGTATATACTTTACCTTGAGAGTGTGAGAATCCCTTGTAAGGTAAATACTGTTTGGACATGAGTAGAATAAGCTTTCACCTGGAACTTTTTTGGGATACAGCATGCCCAATGCCTTCTGCCGTAGAGGTGAAGATAATAACTCCAAGGAAGGAACAAAACCCTTCCCTTTACCATCCCAGTGGACCATTTGGAGTGATGTTATGATGGGACGAGGCTTGCCACTGCCTGAAACTGTAAGCCTGCATCCTGACTTGAAAGGGCAGAAGTACACGCACCAGCATTCAAGAAACCAAGTAACAGCTCTGGGCTCAGTTTTCGGCCATAAGCCGCTTTTGAGCTGACTTGACTGCTTTCAAGACATTTCTTAGCCACTGCAGGACCCCTAGAACTGCCTTTCATATTCACTGCTTTTCTGAACCACTTTGAGCCATCAAGCTGCAGACTCGACCAACAACTGCCTGCACACCAGCTGTCTTCTACCTAATCACGACTGTAGAACTGCATTGCATCACCTTGAACTCGTTGAACTGACTTCTCTACTTTTTGCTTCCACCTCAACTATCGCCTGCCTGTTTATTCAGCTGATTCCAGCTGATCACCTCTATGGGACTGCGCTGCATTGCAGAATTTTTGTCCAACCAACTCAACCGTCTCAATGCTGGCTTGACCCATTGTGCACAAAACTGCACAATTATAACAATGACTCAATGCATTGAAAAGGGCCTGGAAGCCTGGTACGATACTGTCAAGCCACCAGGGAAGAGGATAATGTGCTGATAGTGGTTATTTCCGCGTGGCCCTGTTTCAAGAAACCTTTAAGGTCCCACTCTTTATATTTGAAAACCTATTCATTCAACTTTAACCTTGTTCTAGAGACTGTTGTCTCTCTACCACTGTCTTCAGTCCCAGAGTGCCTCCTTTCATTCAAAAGTCTACATATTCTATCCCGTCTTTTTCAGGAGTGGGTTGTTAGTTTTTTTATTATTCTGATTGAACACTCCTATATTTTATGAAACCATGTTTGGACAGTGTGTCATATTGGAACCACAGTACTATTGTTGTTTGGATACTTCTTTGCTTGCCCACATACCTCCTGAAGGGTATAGCCTGCGATCGGCCCACATCACCACATGAGGCAAAGGAGCTGTACCTTTTCGGGCTGTGCCTGTTTCTCCTTTACTGGTTTAGTACTAGTGTGGGTCTGAGTGGGCGCGTTTGCCACTACTCCTCTGTGTACTTCTGCAGAGCAATAGTTAGTTTGTCACATGTACATTGAAAATGCCTTTAGAATTGTAGGTTTTCTTCCTATGATGAATAAGGGAAGAGTAATGCTTTTGTAGTTGAAGCTAAATCCTCTTTGATTTACTCCCATAATGGAGATGCTTATCCTGTTCAGGTTGGAACTCGCCCTATTTTACATTTACCAGGACAGGGGAGAAGAAGGGGGTGTTTGGATTTGGACCATTAACTTAGATGAAACTACTGGAAATACGGCAATTGTTTTTTTCCAAGCTGCCATATCCGAGAAAATCATTCCTGCACGCATTGAAAGGGAAGTCTCTTAAATTGATATTAGATTCTTGACTAAATTAGTTAAATGCCACAAGCTTATTTTGTCTTGCTTTTATTGAGATGGACATAGGCAGAATAGCTTTTTCAGAAAGAAAATGTCTCAGTAGTCTGGCACAGAGGTATCACGTATTTATATTTACTGGGTGTTCTTAAGACCACTTGTGCATCCCAGAAGTTGTCTCCTGACACTGGGAGAATGCACAAGAGGAATACAATACCAAAGCACACAAACAATTTGACAAGAGAAAGGAAATTAGTTTAGGTGAACATCCATGGCAGGCAGGGTAGGAATGATAAAGACCAATAGGACACAGATATTTAGTTAAATACAGATATTTAGTTGAAATATAAGAGGGGTTTGTGCTCTCCCAGCATGGGCCCACCGAAACATAACCTTAAAGAAACGTTCAACATGAGGTCCATCCCACAGGCCAGTAAAGTCAGCCTAAGCACAGGCCTACTCTCTGCCAATCCAAGCATAAGCAGTCAAAAGACCCACCAGGTGGCAACATCTACATGAAGCACTGTTGATAAAGGGGGGCGTAGGCGCTGTTTAGATTTTACAAATCAGTTATTAAGGTTTAAGCAACTCAGTGAGTCCTGGACAACGTAGGAGTAGAGGGGCACGAGGCAGAGTCAAAATAAAACAGACTGTACTCTCCCACCGCACGAGATGACCACACTGAGCCCAATGCACTCTTAGGCTCCACTATGTCAAGCGTGGTTTGATTTCGGGCAAACTACCACATAGAGCAGTAAGGAGCTCCCATTGTTCACCCTTTACGCAGCCTGGCAGCACACCTCTAGGTTTTTGGAACCCCTCCTGATACCGCTGTTCCCTCACTTCTTTCTTGCGCTTATGCTCCAATGCTGTCAGTCTCCTGGGATGGCAGAGCAACACCGGAGCCAGCCTCCGTGGGCTGGGGGTCTGCAGGTGATCAGTGGCGGAGCAGCAGCATGTGAGCTGGCAGGCACTAGGTTTGCCCTCTTCCTCCTCCCTACTGGGAAGAGGAAACTGTTTGTTTTTTTTTTTAAATATTTGCTGTCTGTTTCTACAGGTGTTTTGTAGCTGGTGCATCACAGGTTGCTAGCTGAATAGCCTTCTTTAGCATGCATACAAACCATTTCTTTCTGTGTTAGTATCTTAAGTATGTGTGTGTGCCTGGGCGGACTGATGGGCATGTGCAAAGATAAATGCTGTGCAAAATAGAAACACCGCCCATGGGCCATGCCACATTGTTTTCCCTTCTGCTTTATTCTCATGGTCACCCCGATGCTGTTTTCTATATTCGCGGTAACTATATCCGGTGATTTTTCCTGTGATAGTGCTCTAATTTCCGATCACCGCAGGATTGGGAAAACTCTGGACAAGTTAAAAGTCTCCTCCATCCCTACTGCAACTCTCCGATTGCCCTCCTCTTCCTTTCTAGGTTCCCCACTTCTGTTAAACCTCCCTGATCCTCTCCTATTCCCTCTTTCACTCGACAGTTCATGAGAAAAAAATGTTTTCTGAGTGTGTCCTGTGACATTTCGGTAGGACTCGTGTAGGATTTCGACGGGATTCCCTGGGTGGGATGAACATGGTCTGGCACAAACGGACCCTCCTTTGACTCTCCCACTTTGCACTTTGGTACACTTTCTCCCTCCATACCTTTACCGTGATGTGGTACACTTTCTGCCTCCATACCATTACCCTGATGTTGTACACGTTCTCCCTTCATACCTTTACCCTGATGTGGTACACTTTCGCGCTCCATACCTTTACCCTAATGTGGTACACTTTCTCCTGTACAGTGTTACTGTCAGTTGCGAAGCAGGCAATGTAATATTCAACCTTTGCCATTAGTCATTTCATTTAAGTAGCCCAAGTAAGAGTGGCTTGGTCACTTCCACGATGCGTAAGCAATTTAGGCAGTGGTGAAAGGATGTAGGCAAGAAGCCCTGTAGCACCATGGCCACCATTTTTTTTAAATTATTGTATTGTGATATAGTCAAATGTATGACTTTTCACAACAAAAAGAAAAAAATCATTACAACAATAAAATGTAAAATGATATCAAATGTATATACAGTATTACACATCACACTAAACCATTCTATACTTAAAATGAAATAACTCTCAAACTATGCAAGACCTCTAGTACTTCAATTTTTAGCCGTCTCTCATGCCCAGCACGTTTTTCCCAAAAAGTATTTGTATGCAACCATTTTTCATATCAACAAACGACCCCCGGGTAATTTACTCGAAGGTCCTTTGTAGCCTTAGGCACAATTAGTAAATAAAACAGGGATTGCACTGTATTCTCCTTGCAAAGGCTGTATTTATGACTCCCAGGATACACTTTTACATACATTGGGCCTCATTCCGAGATTGGAGGCAGCCGTGGCGCTAATAGCGCCACGGCTGCCTCCAATAATGGTACCGAGTCCGCCCTCATTCAATGGGGACTTGCCGGTCTAGTCGGACCTTTGCCTGACCGGTAAGTCCCCACTGAAAATACCATTCCCCATTTCCATTTGAGCCCTCAAAGGGCTCAATGGGAATGGGGAAGTTGCAAATAATGGTACCGCAATTTGCGGTACCGTTATTTGCTCCCTGGACCCTTTGCGTGTCCCGCTAAGGACGCCTGGTAAAACCAGGCGGCCTTAGCGGCGGGACCCGTAAAGTGACCTCGGAATAGGGCGCAAAGGGATTTCCAGCACCAGTGTCCTTACCGGTGCCCGGTATCCCTTTGCGCCAGCCTCGGAATGAGGCCCATTGACTGAATTTCCTCTTTTTTCACCAGGTTCATACATACAATAAGAAACTCCATTTGCAATCTTATACTTGGGAAACATGTTAGATAATTTGGTAGGAAACCACACGGTTTTTTAACACTGGCTAATGATTTAAAAGTACATAGGCCCCTGCATTTGTTTGATAGTTTGGATCCAATCATTATGTGACAAAGCCAACTTCAACCTCATAGGATTTTCCACTAATTCCCTCTCAGATCAGTCCCATTGCTACAATAGTCTGCCCACATATTCTCTCATTTGCACCAACACCTTACTAATGCCCCTTCCATCTCAGCATATATTTCCACATATAAAGAGTCACCAGACGATGACAATATATATCTATAAAGTGTTAGGATTTTTCAGACTAATGACACTTTTAATGATTTCAAGCCCAGTTCATATCTTAGACTCAATATCGGGTAACCGAAGGGGACTCCTAGCAAATCCTTCCATATTTTACCTTCTATACGTGACAAAATAACCTTTTGCGAGCAAGGTACGGTATCTGAACCGTACAACAAAGAGGGCATTACCTTTGCGTTATAGAATTTTATCAGCGGCCTTATCAAAAACTTGCATTAGGTGTGGTTTTTTTTTTCATTTGAGCCACTAGAGGAATAGATTGCAGGTTAAAATCAGCTTCTAGAGGGTATCATGATTGAGTGGCGCGTTGTTTGATTCCCAGGAACATTCATTCTTTTGCAACTGGGATTATCTGGTTAAGGAGCTGCCATTTGTAACTAGGCACAATCCTACAAGAACTTTTGAAAATCACGAGGTAATATTTAGGTGGATTCACTTGCAAGTCATTAGCCTCTGCATATGTTCCAAAACCTGTTAAGAGGCGCTGTATTCCTCTAGACGTACAGTCCAATAAGACAATGGGCCTCATTACAAGTATGGCGGTAAGGCAACAATGGTGCCGGAATCGCTACCGGCACCGTTGCTACCGTACCGTCATACTACGAGTTGTGCTTGCGGGTGCCCTTGCAGCCTCCAGGTCTGACCTAGTGGCCGTACTGGCATCCGCAAGCAGACCATGATGGTAGCACCGGTACCGTTATTAACGGTACCGGTGCTACCACCCTCCCCATTCCCATTTGAGCCCTATGGGGCTCAAATGGGAATGGGGATGTACCATGCCTGGCACCCATGAAAGGGCAGTTACCGGTTCCGGCTGGGCAGGAATAGCCTGGTAGTTGCCCATTCATGGGTGCGGGACCCGGAAGCGAGTTTGGAGGTAGCCTTGCCAGTCTTACTGGCAAGGCTACCTCCAACCTCGAAATGAAGCCCAATGTCATCAGCACATGTAATCCAATACAATGGCTGCAAGCCGATCTTTGAACTTGCTAAAGCATACAGTGCAAGAACTCCGTTCAAATCCGCCAAGTAGAGGTTGAAAAGGCAAAGGCAAGTCTGCACCTTTGCCTTACACCTCTTTCAATGGGTATTTTACTTGATAATTCACCCTGGATATTTAGTCTAAGTCGCAAAAATGGTATCTTCATGAAGAATTCTTAAGATGCCCACTAAGTACTTCCCCAGGAATCAAGCTTTGCCCACAATTTCTCTCTACGTGTCGAACACTTTTGACAAGTCTAGCCACGCACCATACAACGGACGATCTTTAATCTTACCCAACTGAGAGACAATCGGAATTAACAACCCGTTCAAGAAAGTCGACAATCCCTTTCGGAAGCCTGTTTGTAATTTTGACAGAATCTTGTCCCTCTCGATCCACTCCTCTAAACTCCTCAACACTAACGCAGCAAATATCTTTCCGTCCACGTCTAGGAGGGCGATTGGGCGATAGTTTGCTGGCTCAGTCCAATCAGCCTTCTTGTAAATTGGAACCATGATTGCCACTTTCCAAGAACTGGGAACGGATCTTGTCCTCAACATTCAGGATAGTGGCCCATAATACTGCATTTGATTACAACATTTATTAGTCAACCCATTCGGCCAAGGTGCTCGCAATGAAGAGGGTTTTTTAATTAAATCTACCAGCAACTCCTCATCTATACATAGCCGCCATATTTAATTTCAAATGTGGGTGGCCTCACTCCCTCCAGTACGCTTATAGATGGACCCCAAATAATTACACCATGCAGCATCAGAAATCACATTGCTTTGTATCGCGCGACTGATGAAAATGTGCATTGTTAATTAAATTCCAGAAGTTGCAGTCATTTTTTTGTCACCAAACATCCTCTCCCTGTCTCTTTCGTGATGTAAAATACAACCACTAGCAGTGCAGCCTCCTATTGGTTGTGGTAGAATTAAGGGTATGGCTACCATTTGGGGAAAATATGTGAGATATAGCAATCAGGGATACAGGTACATTAATTACGGCTAACTACCGTAAGTGTGGTACTATGACTTGGAGTGTGGCTCCACTGGTAGAGCTAAGAAGGCAGAGAAGATGGAAAAACTAAATATTTACTTTTGAAATGCACCCAACCATTACCTTTTTTTCCCTGCTGCTCCATCTGCACAGCAATGCTGCCTTGCACAGGAATCTACATCATCTCAGGAATCTGTACATTATTTGGGCTCTCTCGCTATGCCCACTCGCTCACATTAAATGGGAGAAATATTTAGGCCACTCCATTGAGAATGTTCTAGAGCTGTGAGTGACTGTGAATCATTTAGAATGCAGATGCCCCCTCAGGAGATGGCTGCCAAACCTTGCAGCAAATGTCCACTCCTCCATCAATGACCTGCACACCTTTGTGCTCAACTGCACCCTTTACACACCACAGCACACACCCGCTCCATTGTCTCTGGCAAATTTTCTGTAGAGCTCTGAACAGCCTGATGCAGAGTTGCTCTTATAGTAGAAATGAAAGTAATAACTAATTGTAATAAATAAATAAATAAACATTTTGTAAAGACAGTCTATTAGATCAAGAAACTACGTGCAGCTGTTCTCATGGTAGACATGAAAATCTGCTGGTGCCTTGAATCTGGGGTCAACACACCTATTTAGCTATTGCTGCAGGTTCAGTGCAGGAGGGTTCAGATAATCATGGACTGCATCTTTGCAGATTAACTTTATAGTGGATAGCTTTCATTTTTTTATGAGTTATTATTGGGAAATGAGTGTTAATCATTCTGCATAGATCTAATAGTTGTATAGAACATGGCCAGTCCTGTAGCTGATGAGAGGCTGCCTACGGTACCGTGACGACATAAATCACTTCCCTTTTAAATGCACTGAAATTGGTTCCCGTCTTTGAGGCAGGCTTCACCTTTCGAGAGGGCTACGACCATACATGTTGATGTACGCTAGTATTGCACTAGCCTCCCTCAGTATGCTCCAGCTGAAAACGCTTTGGGCCTGATGGGCTTTTTCCATTTAAATATGCTTTGTGAATCAGGCCCTTTGATCTGCTGCTTTTGACGATTTGAAGTGCTTTCCCAATTTGAAATCTGATCCGACTGGCATCATTTGCAATATCTGTAATTGTAATATTCATATAATGAGAGATATACACAGGACTCCGATGCTGTAGGTGGTCCTATATGTTTGTATGGATTCTGCTATGAATACCAGGTACCTATGACTTAGTGCAGTGGAACTAGATTGATCGTTGATTCTTTGAGTGGCTGTTCTGGGGAGGGTGGGGTGGGGTGATGGACACATTTTAATGTATATGCTGTGCATTGTCTATGCATCAGATCCTAGGGGCAGTGAGTGGGAGATCCTGCTCCATATGCCATCCTGAATGCATCCTTGTCAGAAAGTGAGTGTCCGTGGCTTTCAGACAAGACTTCTCAGAACGGTGGCTGTTATGGCCCTGTCTTTTTATTAAAGCAAAGGGGATCTCTTATGAACTAGAATCATTCTTGATTTTGACTTTTAATGTGTTTGCAAATGCTCCAATTGTCCAATGACACGTTCCCTGTGTGCACAGGTTTCGCTGTTCCACGCCAAGACGCTTCGCTTATATAATGTTGCTATTCCTGCATTGAATTACAGGTATGCTGTCGGATCGAATTATGAGTGCTGAAAATGAAGCACACAGCTGCCCTGTGCCCCAAGCGGCGGCGAGCACAACCCATGGATCCTGGGCTTGTTTTTGTTTTGGTTGCCCTTTTTCGTTGTGAAAGGGTCGTTCTCAGAAGTTGGAAAACCACACGTGCCACCCCGCTCGCGAGCTGATTAGCAATGTCCTTGACGGGTCCTCCGCTGAATACCTGCGCCTCTTCTCAAATGCTTCCATAAGTTTGAAATGAAATCCCTCCCTAGTACCGTGGGCCTACACATCACGCGTCTTTCAGGTTATCTTGCCCTTATGCAATATGAACGCTAGAGCTTCCATCGGGTGTGGATGCAGATGTTTGCAGAGCCCCGATCCAGCACGCATGCAGATAATAATCATTTTGCATGTATATAGCGCTACGAAGCCCCAGGCAACTGAGCGCTTTTTATTATTATCCACGGTGTGTGGTGCTCATTTATCGACCTCGGAAGGATGAAAGGCTGAGTTTAGCCCTGCCAGGAATCCAGCCTGCATTGGTAGGCACTGCACGGACGTCAAAGCAAGCGCTCTACTCGCTGTGCTATCAGACCAGCAGATGTTTTCAGAGTTACAATCCTATGTCTATCAGATGTGTTAAACGTTTAAGGCAAGCTAACACCTATTACAATTGTCATCTAGCTCTTTTCCAGGTAATGCCCGATACACTCACTATAGTTAAAGTATATTGCTGCGTTCAAGGTATACTGATGAGCACTATTAAATAAATGGAATGATGTTACATGGATTGCCTAAGCCTGTGTTGCACAGCCATACTGGCTAGCGTATTGGTTCTGTGTGCGGGTGTGCATGGACCCTTACTGTGGCGGCTAAACAGGTGAGTGCAGTAAGTGGGAACATAACATTGCAAAGAGGTTGTTCCAATTCTATGGGCAGGTGACATGGCGCAAGAAGACCAAGAGGGCCACAACTGTAGTTCCGCTTGATACTGTGTCTGTTGTATTACATAATGCATGAATGAGATCTTCCATTGCTGATCTACATAATCAATACAGAATCGGTACGGATTAAAAAAGCAAAACTGCAGGTCCTAACGTGTTGCTGAAAAACTGTCTAAGCAGTTTAATAAACGGCATCAATTCATTTTTCACAGATTCTTGCTTGCATGTGCTAAACTCAAGCAGTGCACACATGAAACATTCTACCATAAACATTTCCAGGACAATTGGTGGCTGTTAAGTGACACAGAAACTATTCTGCAAGCAAGAAATTTGAAAAACTATACAGCGCTTTAATTAAGTACTTCAGTGACAGCTGGATTTCTCAGCTCTGGCAGCAGGCATTGTGCTTGTGACATCACAACTAAAGCATAATAATTGATTACAGAGCAGTTGTGGTGTCTTTTTCTTATTACAGGTCCTTTGTGATGTCACCCCTAGCCTGTAATAAGAACATTATTTCCAGACTTGTATATGGATATTGCAGGCTGCTATGGATTATAGTATTAATAATCTCTTCCAAGCAGCTCCAGGTACATGTTGCAGCCGCTATATTATAGTATTAATAATCACCACCAAGCAGCACCAGGTACATGTTGCAGCCACTATACTATAAGAATAATAATCACTACCAAGCATCTCCAGGTACATGTTGCAGCCACTATACTATAAGAATAATAATCACCACCAAGCAGCTCCTGGTGCATGTTGCAGCCGCTATACTATAAGAATAATAATCACTACCAAGCATCTCCAGGTACATGTTGCAGCCACTATACTATAAGAATAATAATCACTACCAAGCATCTCCAGGTACATATTGCAGTCACTATATTATAGTAATAATGACCCACTACCAAGCATCTCCAGGTACATGTTGCAGCCGCTATATTATAGTATTAATAATCACCACCAAGCAGCACCAGGTACATATTGCAGTCGCTATATTATAGTAATAATGACCCACTACCAAGCATCTCCAGGTACATGTTGCAGCCGCTATATTATAGTATTAATAATCACCACCAAGCAGCACCAGGTACATATTGCAGTCGCTATATTATAGTAATAATGACCCACTACCAAGCATCTCCAGGTACATGTTGCAGCCGCTATATTATAGTATTAATAATCACCACCAAGCAGCACCAGGTACATATTGCAGTCGCTATATTATAGTAATAATGACCCACTACCAAGCAGCTCCAGGTACATGTTGCAGCCGCTATATTATAGTATTAATAATCACCACCAAGCAGCACCAGGTACATGTTGCAGCCACTATACTATAAGAATAATAATCACTACCAAGCATCTCCAGGTACATGTTGCAGCCACTATACTATAAGAATAATAATCACTACCAAGCAGCTCCTGGTACATGTGGCAGCCTCTATATTATAGTATTAATAATCACCACCAAGCAGCACCAGGTACATGTTGCAGCCACTATACTATAAGAATAATAATCACTACCAAGCAGCTCCAGGTACATGTTGCAGCCGCTATATTATAGTAATAATGACCCACTACCAAGCAGCTCCAGGTGCATGTTGCAGCCACTATATTATAGTATTAATAATCACCACCAAGCAGCACCAGGTACATATTGCAGCCGCTATATTACAGTAATAATGACCCACTACCAAGCAGCTCCAGGTGCATGTTGCAGCCACTATACTATAAGAATAATAATCACTACCAAGCAGCTCCTGGTGCATGTTGCAGCCGCTATACTATAAGAATAATAATCACCACCAAGCAGCTCCAGGTGCATGTTGCAGCCACTATACTATAAGAATAATAATCACTACCAAGCAGCTCCTGGTGCATGTTGCAGCCACTATATTATAGTATTAATAATCACAACCAAGCAGCACCGGGTAGATATTGCAGCCGCTATATTGTAGTATTAATAATCACTACCAAGCAGCACCAGGTACATGTTGCAGCCGCTATATTATAGTAATAATAATCACCACCAAGCAGCAGCAGGTACATGTTGCAGCCGCTATATTATAGTAATAATAATCACCACCAGGTACATGTTGCAGCCGCTATATTATAGTAATAATGATCACTACCAAGCAGCTCCAGGTACATGTGGCAGCCTCTATATTATAGTAATAATGATCACTACCAAGCAGCTCCAGGTACATGTTGCAGCCACTATACTATAAGAATAATAATCACTACCAAGCAGCTCCTGGTCCATGTTGCAGCCGCTATACTATAAGAATAATAATCACTACCAAGCAGCTCCTGGTCCATGTTGCAGCCGCTATATTATAGTATTAATAATCACCACCAAGCAGCACCGGGTAGATATTGCAGCCGCTATATTGTAGTATTAATAATCACTACCAAGCAGCACCAGGTACATGTTGCAGCCGCTATATTATAGTATTAATAATCACTACCAAGCAGCACCAGGTACATGTTGCAGCCGCTATATTATAGTAATAATAATCACTACCAAGCAGCACCAGGTACATATTGCAGCCGACATATTATAGTATTAATAATCACCACCAAGCAGCACCAGGTACATATTGCAGCCACTATACTATAAGAATAATAATAACTACCAAGCAGCACCAGGTACATGTTGCAGCCTATCGATTGAACCAACATATGAATTAGGTCCAAAATGTTCTGCATCTGGAATGTACACAATCCAGGATGAATTGTGATTAACAAATTAGCAGGTTTATTTATTCAAAACCATGATTTCAAAACAAGGGTCATTCACAGATGTTAGACTGATATTTACATGAGGAAGTATTTTCCAAAATTCACTAGGTTGGTACTTAGATTTACAGATGTAAAGGCGGAGGTGGGTGCAGGTGATGGGGGTGGATGAGAGAGAGGCAGAATCCACCCGGTGGGCTATTAGTTTATTATGGAAATGTCAGCACAGGTTTTCATTTCTAATTTCTGTGGGGAGGTTGTTCCAGTGTTTATAGCAGAGCGCCGCAAAAGACTGTCTGCCGTGTCTCGTTATGCGGTTCTTGGAGGTGCATAGTATATCTAAGATGCTGATCCTAGGTTCCTTGTCAGGGTTAATCTTTTGATTCTGTATGTTAGGTAACACAGACCTTCATTGGCAAGGCTTTTGTGGATAATGTCGAGTGAGTCGTTGATTCTATGTTTAAACGAAAACCCGTTCCATGGAGTAAGAGATGAGGGTCCCAAGGTTGGACTGAGAAGATGAGTCTGGCCATTTTGTTCTGGAGGAGTAACAATTGCTGGATGGATTCCTTTGACAGTCCTAGCTCGAGTGTGTGCCAATAGCCCAAACGTAAAAGTACGAGGACTTCAGCAAAAATTATCATTATTATTATTATTGCTGTGGTATTTATTAAGCACGTATCTAGTGTTGCAAAGCAGCAGAGCACTATACAAGTGGTAGGGGGAGAGCACGGTGAGGGAAGCAGAGACACAAGGGAGTGGGGCGCTAACAACATGGGTGGGGGAAGGGATGGAATTTGGCAGCAAAGGATGTGCAAGTAACCATGGGAGGACACCATGGGCCTCATTACGACCCCGGCGCTAAACCATGGTGCTATTAGCACCATGGTCCATGCCGGGGTCCGCCGGGGTGAATGGCGGAATTACCGCCCCATTCCAAGGTTGGCGGGGCGGTAATTCCCCATTCACCATGGGCCCTTCCCCATTCCCATTTTTGCCTCATAGGGCTCAATGGGAATGGGGAAGGCGCTAAGTACGGTGCCGCAAATTGCGGCACCGTACTTAGCACCAAGGTCCCTTTGCGGCACCCTACTTTAAGGTCGGGTCCCGCAAAGGGACCTCATGATCAAGCGTTAAGGGTTTAACGGCGCCGACACCTTTTGCGGCGCCGTTAAACCTTTAACGCCAGGGTCGTAATGAGGCCCCATGAATTTCGGAGACATAGGGCCTCATTACACGGATGGCGGTAAGGGTTTACCGGTACCGGTATTTTACCGGTACCGGTAAATCCTTATCGCCTTACTACGAGGTCCCTTTGCGGGTTGGGGAATTTAACGCCTGCATTTTGCAGGCGTTAAAAACCAACCCACAAAGGGACCAGGGAGCTAATTACGGTACCGCAATTTGCGGTACCGTAATTTGCACCTTCACCCATTCTCTTAGAGCCCTATGGGGCAAAAATGGGAATGGGGAAGGGCAATGGTGGGAGGGGGAATTACCGCCCACCAACCTTGGAATAGGGCGGTAATTCCCCTTTCCACCAAGGCGGTGCCAGTATTTTACCGGCATGAATCATGGTTCACCGCCATCCGTGTAATGAGGCCCATAGTTTGATTGGTAAAGATGTCCCTACGCCTTTGAAGCTGGAAGAGAGTTTGTTTTCCCCATCTAACTTAATCTGAGGCCAAAAAGTCCCACTATCGTCATGCAGTATTCCTATTTTTCTAGTTGTACTTCAGACAAGCATTCCCATAGTATGTAACTCCCTTCCACAACAGCTGAAAACTATTGAAGCCCATTTGCCTTTCATAAAGACTTTCTTGAATAAACGATAACAATCCATTAAATCTGTGTTAGAAGCGTATCGCAGCGCCACGAGGCAACCTTTCTGGTCATCGTGCGCTCAATAAGTAGCATTAACATAGCAACGAAACGCAACAGAAGTTATTTCGTAATTTCCTTAAATGGAGCCAATGTTCTGATTACTTGTACTGTGTCTTTACGATGGCTAGTAAATAACACATTGCAAGTAACATTTTTTAAAGAAGTAGTTGTAAAAATCACTTTTGAATTGCCAGGTGCTTTCAAAACAGCTCGTTCTATCTCCTGTTTATCATCCTTCCTCATCAGTTCGTTGCGTTATCCTTGACAGACGCCTCGCCTGGAAAGCTCTTTCATGTCCCACCCTGTCATGCGCTTTGTTCTGTTCGCCAGCCCTCGCTCTGATAAAGAGTAACATCTATGCTGAATTCTCCGCGCGTCGCGCTGCCAGGCCTTGGCAGCCTATCCCGGGACTGTACGGCTGATACCGTTCTGATTGCCTGGTTCACTGAACTGTGCTTCATAACACGAGGAAACGCGCAGTTAGAATCTGTAGAAAATGTCCAGACTCTGCGGGGGTGTGAAGACCCAACGAAGGCGCAGCGCCCCAATTAACATAAGGGTGTGTTGTGTGCGTATGTGTTTCCTGTCATGCTCTCTTCATTGCCAAAAGGATGACACCCACGCAGATGGACGTGCATGCTCCCGAAAGGTTGACTGCATTCATCACGGCACATACCACCCTGGCAGAGTAGCAATGATTGCAAACATGTCTCCGTAGAAAGTGAAATAAATGAGCGCCGCCTTTATTCATTGTGCTCAGGCTCGGAATGGGATAAGAAATAGGCCCCGTCACACAAATAAAAGTGGGCCACCCCTCGCCACACGACCCGTGACCTCTGATGACATCACCAGAAGTGATGTCATTTGACCCCACCCCAAAGTGGCATCCCGGGAAGCGATTAAGCACGACCTTTCACCCCTTCACAAAACAGGAAGTGCCATCAAATAGCATTGTTTCAAAGTACACAAAATTAGTGTGAATCGAAGCAGACGTCCAAGGCCAAATGATAATATGTTGTTGTATAGCACTTACGCTTCAGCTCTTTTTTTTATAGAACAAATATGCATACAATATCACTAAACCTGTGTTGGTACTCATTTATTAACCTAAGAAGAATGAAAGGCTTTTTAAAAATTAAAATGTGAACATGTATTATTATTTTCTTCTATTCTTTTTTTTCCAAACCGGCCCAGGCATGGGCAGAAACCGGCCCCCACCCCCTAGGGACGATTTCAGCCCGGCCACGGGCCGAAAGGCTGAGGGGCCAATCCGACCCTAATTGTGCTTAGAAGCCATTCCCTTTGCAAGGGGGAGGTAGGTGCAAAAAATATGCACGCGCATTCAGATATCCCCACCAAATCCACCGCGAATCTAGCAACTCGGGCGCTATAAAAGAAATCCTCTATGTGTGATCATTATATTATCTTCCATCAGGGGTGTTTCTAGGTCTAGAAAAGATCCAGGGCTATGCTAATTTTGGGACTGTCAGGACTGGGGGCTAGCTAGCCTTTTTGGATGTAACCCTTGACCTTCTATCCAGGGCTACAACCAAAAGACCCGGGGCTATAGCCCCTTCAGCTCCGCCCCCCACCAAAGCCCCTGTCTCCCATTATTGCCAGTGATAAAGGGGGTGGCCCAAAAACTCAACAGGCCTTGTATAAACCATAATCCATCTTTCTACATGAGGGTTGAGCGAATAAACAGAGCTGTGAGCATTATTAATTAGACCCTACTGCTGAATGAGCAGCCCACCTGACACATGACAGAGAGAAACCCTGTGTTGCAGGGTCATTATGCCTAGTCTGCTTTAGCCTTAGTAATCCCGTCCACCCTTTTTCATTTTTTAAATTAAGTCTTTGGGCGTCATTATGTGTACGGTGGTGCGGTAACAAAGCAATAGTAATTCTTTTACCGACACTTTGGCAGTAATGGAATTACTGCCACTTTTATCGAACCCACCAATTCCGTGTTTTTACGGTTAAAGTGGAGGATATACACCAAGCAGCCAGCTGGAGTTGAATCCTCCACTTTACTTCCAACAATTGATCGATTTATCGTACTGAATTACCGCACGCAGGGAATACACCAAAAATCCACAGGAAGTCCTACTAACTCCAAAAATTGGCATTTAGACTGCCACCCCACCACTCATGATGCCATGTTGCGTCCGAGTGGGGGTAATGGCGAACGCGTTTTGCAGTTCATCAGCAGTTTTGCCACCAATGTACTGCCAAACTCGTAATGAGACTCGGTGGGGCCCCTCTGCCAGGGTGCCCGCATAGAGAAATGGTTCTCAACTGTAGCAGTAAGGTTAAGTGGGGGACTCTAAGCAGCAGGGATTTATGAGAGGACAAAGAGCTCTATTTAAGCTTGAATTTGGCTGAAAGGTAGATAGGGAGATATGGGGCCTCTTTACGAGGGCGGCAGTAAGGGTTAATGGGCACCTTTAAGGAGACCGGTGCCGGTAAATCCTTACCGCCCTATTCCGAGGTCCCTTAGCGGGTCCCGCTATGGGCGTCTAGTTTTACCAGGCGCCCTTAGCGGGAGCCGCTAAGGGACCAGGGAGCTAATAACGGGTCCGCTATTAGCTGGCCCGTTATTAGCTCCATGCCCATTGCCATTGAGCCCTATGGGGGCTCGAATGGGAATGGGGAATGGCTCTCGGAATGGGGACTTACAGGGTCCTCCAAGGTTAGAATGACCCGGTAAGTCCCTATTTCGAGAACCCGGACCCAGAATGCGGTGAGGGAGTATCCATGGTGCTAATAGCACTATGGCTACCTCCTACCTCGTAATGAGGCCATGGTGTAGAAAATAAAGACGCTCTCTGTGTCTGCATTAATGAGGCAGCAAATCCCGAATATGATTCTGCTATGCACTGGGAGCTAGTGCAGGGAGAGTTGGAACAGAGCAATGCATTCTGTATTTCTCAATCCAAAAATGGGACGGACTGCCACATTTTGCAAACTTGGTAGGCGTTGCAGTGGATAGGTGATCAGGCCAGCATACAGACAGGTGATATAGTCAAGTTTGGAATTAACTATAGCCCCAACCACCATGTGTTGTGTGTCTGCAGCAATAAAATGGCACTGCAATGACGTTGCCTAGGTTTACATATGGTGGGAATTACCTACTAAAGAAGTGTTGGTAATGGTAAATGAGTTTTTCTGACTTACCACCAGCAAATTGCCAAACTTGTATCAAAGCCCAAGGTTTCAGCAGAACCATTTCTATATTTTATGTAGGACGTTTCAGACCCTACGTTTCAAGCCCTTGTCTTCATCCATGAATTGAACTATGTCAGTCCTTTGGGGAGTAGGGTTGAGGTGGCGGGGGGGGGGGGGCTGTCAAACCATTTAGAGAACCATTGACATGCACAGAAATGTTTGTGTTATAAGGTTACTAGTGATATTCAAAATCAAGATTGAGATAATATCAAAAAGGGCCACTGCTATCTTTTTATTAAATAGTTCTGGAGAAAAGGAGTAATCCCTGTGGTACCTTACAATGCAAGTCAAAGGTACAAAAACAATACTTGCCGGACTAGACCCTTTCTTAGTAGTTGAAAAGATAGAACTACATCCATTGACAGGAGGTCCCATGAACACCAGCCATTCAACTGATGCTTTCCACTAGCAAGTCATGTTCAGCCATATCGAGCAACCCCAATAGGTCTAGCAAAACAGCACCCTTTCTTTTCTGCATGGGCCAGGAAATGATCCCAGAAAAAAAACCTAAGCTGTTTCTGTGCTGTAAAGATATATTATAAATCACAGACTCATTGTCAATATGATATCGCTAGTCCCACAACCTTGCTCATAAAGTGTGACCCCACAATTCTGGGCAAGGAACAGGTAGTTTTATGAAAACTCAAATTTATTTAAGGAAAATGAAAAGTCATTTCCAAACTCAGGTGGTCTCCAGATTAATGCAAAGGAAGTCACTGCAATGTTATCTTCTCATAAACAATTGGTGAGCAACATGCCATTTTTCCGGCCTGCATGAATCTCACTGAGGGATGTCATTTGGGGCTTGTCAGGGGTCAGGCAGCAATCCCTGGGTCTTAGTTTGCAACCCTTACGGACTCCCCTGTGACCCCAATTATTAACAACAATAAAAAAGGAAGCTCCTGGTGTTACAGGGGTCCCTGCAGCCCCCGCGGTGTGGGGGCCCCCACCACACCAGGTCTGGGGGTCCCCGGTCCAGTCCTTACCCATCAGGGTGAAGGCTGGGCAGTGGAGGGGCTCAGAATGGGTTGGGGTCGGAGCAGACTGTGACTTGTGACACATGTCACAAGTCACATGCCACGTACAGCTCCAACTCCTTCTCCCTCGCTTCCTCGCAGCTCACATACAGGAACCAGGAAGCTCTCGCAGCTTCCTGGTGCCTGCTTGTGAGCAGCATGGAGGAGCTGAGGGAGGCCCAGAAGGACAGACCGAAGCTGCAAGAAAAAGGTAAGAAGGATTTTGTTTTTAAATATGATGTGTAGTTTGCATGTGTGAAGTGCGTGTCAGATGTATGTATGTGAATAGTGGGTGAATGAGAAGTAATGCAATGAGTGGATGTAAGAGAAGGTGTCAGTAACTGATGGGTGAATGAGTATGAATGTGGTGGTGTATATTTGAGTGTTGTGGGTGGGTGCGTGCCTGTGTAGAGAATGCAATGAGTGGATTTAAGAGAAGGTGTGAGTGACTGATGGATGAATGAGTATGAATGTGATGGTTTGTTTTTGAATGTTCTGGGTGGGTGTGTGGCTGAGGTGGAGAATGCAATGAACAAAAGAATCTTGTATCTTCACAATGTCAAAAAAGGACCCCCTCCTCTTGATTCCTATTTCAATGTCTACAAAACACCAGGAAGTAGTTCTCGCTGTCCCTCGTCTAGGCGTATGGAACAAAAAGTCTTGTATCTTTACAATGTCAAGAGAAGGCTCCCTCCTCTTGATTCCTTTTATTATGTTCACAAACATCAGGAGGTATGCCTTGCTTCTCCGTCTATTCCACATTGTCAAGAGAAGGACCCCCTCCTCCCGATTCCTTTTATAATGTTTACGCACACCAGGGGGTATGTCTCGATTCCCTTAGTTTATTCTACAATGCTCACTGTATTCACAGTCTACCTGGTTCATTATCCTGCCAGGCACTCTGTCTTTTAGAAAGGTGTTGCGTGTGGTTTGTTATTGGCTGTGGATCCCAATTCCTTCTTGACTTGTCCTGTATTTTAACAGTTTGTAGCCGGTTCACTATCCTGCCAGGTATTCTTGTTGTCGGGTCCCAGACCCCTTTTGTATTGAGTTTTCAAATGTTTGGGTCTAAGACCCTTTTGGTTTCTTGCTTTCGGGTCCCTGACCCCTTTGGCTTTATACCTGGTTCACTAACCTGCCAAGTATTCTTATTGTCATGTCCCAGAACCCTGTAGTATTGGCTTTCTTCTCCTTGGTCCCAGACCGCTGCAGTATCTTGCTCTTGGGACCCAGATCCCTTTGACTTCTTATTCTCGGGTCTCAGACCCATTTGATTGGTTGTTCTTGGGTCCCAGACCACTTTGGTTTTTAGTTCTCTTGCTCTGGGCAGCTTTGGTCTTCGACGCCCCCAGGGACTGCCACAAAGAAGATGGTTCTGGAGGACACTCCTTATGTTGGATGGGGGTCCCTGACCTTAGGCAATATAGTCTCTAGGGGTTCCCAGCAAGCCCCCAGTTTCCCAACCCTCCTCTGGTTGCTCACCGGTCCCTGCTGGTTGCTTCTGGGCCTCTCACCTCTGTTTGGAGACTTCTTCCTGCACTCGAGTTCAGCAGTGGCTACCTGCTTTCCTGTGTTGAGTCCCAAGCAGACCATGCCTCTCTCGCTCCACTGGCTTTTCTGCTCGCAGGTTAGTGTCCTGTTTGTGGTTGCTTTGCGCGGATGAGCACTAGCTCTGCAGCTCCCGGGTCCTCCTGTCAGGATTTCTCATTGAGTTTGATTTTCCCTCTTCTCTTTCACCCGCGTCCTGGCCAATAGCAAGTTCACAGAGGCTCAGATGCTCAGTATGATTCACAGAGGTGTTCTCTGTGCTTCTGCACCTCCTCCACATCTCAGTACTGATCTTGAATACTCCTAGTGAGTCAGTTGAACTCTTCCTTGTCCCAGTACTCCCAACCTTACTGGCTTTAAGGAAACAGATATGAACACTAGGGATGGTGTTGCAGAGGTTAGTAACGAAGTCTGATTCAGGTTAGGTGGGTTAAGGAGATACCAAATTCTCCCTGGATTGCCACTAATCCCATAGGGGACTTCCCTCCCTATGTGATCCACTCACTGAGTACCACCCCCAGGGGGACCATCGTGTAGCAGCCTCACCCCCTGGCCTCATGGGAAGGTGTTCCCCCTAGGGAAGACGCAACAATATCTGGGGATTCATCACAGGAGACATACCCAGGTGCTTCCAGTTCTATTTCATTCATCACAAATTGATGTGATCTGTGATTCTCTTCACATCAAGATCAGTTTCCCAAAGGCACAATTCATGTAGGAGAGGGTTCACGGGCGTGGTGATCGCTGCACCATAGTGTGCTTCCACATCTTCTTCAACTTTATCCTCCAATGTGGATTTGATTGGGATGTTTGTCAGGAGCATCCTTGCTTTACAGTGCTCTCTCAGCCATTCCACATTCAAAGCATCTCAAGTGGTTTCTGGCATGGCCTAGACATGTTCCATAATTCTAGTAGCGTATAAGCCCTACACTGACTGAGATCTTATTTGCATCTACTATATAGGTGTTTTCTATGTTCTTGTTCATTGCTGTATCAATGCCACATGATGTTTCTTTCAGCACTGTGTGCAGGTTGGGTGAATCAATAACCCACAGCTAGAGTGCATAGTTTCCTGCAAGCTCACCTAGTGGTAATGACTGCTAATGATTCGAGGCCTAACTCTTTTCAAGATAAAGTCTAAAACGTATAACATTGAAAGAATATACATGGAGGCAGCTAGTAAAATAGTACTTTATCTTGTGTGGAGGAAAGTAAAAGATTTGCAGGTTAAGGTAAATAGTCTTTGTCTAAAAGGCTCTACTCAGAGTTCATAGTCACAAATCTACCCTCTAGGTTTGTAGTCCATTTAAACGTTAATCAGGTTCTTCTGGTACTAAATTAGACTGTTATTAGTATAACATAGAATCAGTATCCTCTCAAGCGGCTATTACTCTGTGATAGGGAGAATGCCAGAGATGGACTCACTTCTGAGTGCCTGATGTTGCTATAGCCATAATGTTAATTATAAGCTTAGTGCTAAAATATAGGGCAGCATAACCACTCTGGAGGAAAATGAAAGTCGAGAAACCACATGCCTGAAATCTGTGTTTCTACACTTTTACTCCTCAATGCCATGCCACATACCAAATGGAACCTTCTCAACTCTCTCTTTCTCATCCCCTCTGTCCTTTTGCTTCACCAACAACTTCTCGATGCATAGTCACTTGCTGGTTCTTCCTCCCATCATGCGCTCACCTTCAAAGACTCACTTTTATGCCTTTCTCTTATAATTTCTTTCCTTTTGTCTCTGCCATTACTCTCACGCTCCTCCTTGCTCACCCAGATACCTCCTCTTCTGCTTCTCTCTTCTGTTGTTACTCCTCTCCTTTGCTCTCCTTGCACTCTTCTCCTCATGTTCGTCTTCTAATCAGCTCCCCTACTTTCATCCTCCGCTTCTTCCCAATTGAAGTTGTTCATTCATTCTTCTTCTTCTATCCTAATATTACTTCTCTCCTTTTCTCTCCATTCCCAATAGATGTTTTCCTCCATTTCCTTTGTATATATGGTTACACCCCCTTTTTTTTTATTTCCTTTCTTGTCAACCGTCTCTGCACTCTCTCGTCTCATCCTCATTCTCCTCTTGGCCTCCTGGTCTAGCTCTATCTCTTCTTCCTTCCTAACGCCTGCTACGCTTGCTCCTGTCCACCCCACCTTTACAGTCTCACATGTTCCAATGGGCTTCAGGTGTGCTTTCTTGAAATATTTGCAATCTGATTGGTGGTATTGGTTTGTTCCCGGCCCCACCTCCAATTGGAGATCCGACCGGAGTAAGCAGAAAAATCTATGTTCTTTCATCTTGCTTTACTCCTCACCACTGATCATGTTCCAGATGAGAGATATTTCCAGCATGTGTTTTTTTAATTAACATATTTAATAAAATACAATACAGAAGAAAAACATAACAGCATCCATGTGAACATTGCTCATCCCCCATCCAGACCCGCCTTCTTCTCCACACTAATCCGTACACTTCCAGATCTCATCATAGAGTTTATATTTCCTTTCACCTCTCTAAATGACTCTCTCCATGACCGAAAGCTTGTGCATCTCTTCCATCCAATCGTCCACCCTCGGGCGTTTCTCAAAATTAGTTTCTTAGCCATTAAGGTTGCCCTGAACAACCACTTTTTCTGTGCAACTGAAAGATCCTCAATCAGAATCCCTACCCAATATTATTGTTTCAAAATCATAATCCACTGATATAGTCACACTCTGTCAAAGATCACAATAAATGCACTCCAAAAGTCTGTGACCCTGGTGCAATCCTAAAGCATGTGCTCCAGGGATACAGTTCCGTGTGTACACCCCCAGCAGTCATCCGTGTAACCATTCCACATTTACATAATCGCGCTGGCGTCCATTAAGCCCTATGTTAAATCATAATTTGTCTCGATCTTTCACCTGCTGTTCAAAGAAGAAAGGACAACATTCTTACATATATTGCCCAGCGTCCATCAGACATTTCTGTATTCAGTCTCTGTGGCCAAGCATTCAGCAGTATTGAATTATTCTGTTAAGCTGTCAAAATAAGTTCATATATCTTTGTAGCTAGATGTGCCCCCGTTCCTACTCCAAGGACAGTCTCATCAGTATTATTATTACTTAAGTCTCGCATATCAGAGACTACCATTTTTAGTTTTCTGTATTCCTCTCTTCTACAATTAGTCATGGTTTTTACCCCCTTAATTGGTTTAATGTGAGCCAGCTTCCATTAACCATCAGGCCCCAATCCATTTGATGTCACTTAGGAACCAATCTCGCCAAAACAGCATTCTGCCCCCTCCATTTGTGCAGGGTTAAGCCAAGTTCAAGAGCCAAAGTGTCTGTAAGTATCAGCACCTAGTGATAAACAGAGATCTTTCCAGGCCCACCTAGGGAACTCTGTCAGTGGGGAAAGTGCAGAATGCCGAGTAGTTTTTGTAGAAGATTTAGCCTTTGCCATCAGAGGACAAGTAAAACAAGCCTTGTAGCACAAGAACATGTCTGTATGTAGAAACTTTAAACTATGCCTGAGAGCATATGCCAGCTGGTAAGCTTGACAGTCAAGAATTCTCATGCCATCTTTGTCCATTGGCAATTGAAGCTTCCAAAGTTTGATGCGGGTGGTTTGTCATCCCAAAGGAAGCCCTGCATGGGCCTGACAATACTATTCAACTGATTTTTCTGGAATTTAGGGATCATACTGAGGATATAGTTTATTTTTGGCGTGCTATTCATCGTCAAATCATTGACCTGCCCCCACAGCGATACGTTTAGTAGCTTCCATCTCTCCAGGTACGAGTTCTGGTTAGACACCACTGTCTTCATATTTTCCATCATAATCCTGTCTACTTCACTCATTAGCCATCGTTTTGCTTCTCATAAGTGCACAGTAATCTTTTTTCCCAGCCCCAGCGCACTATGACAAGAGAAACTTTACACGCTGAAAGGTAATAATTCACATAACACACTTAGCTAAAATGTAAAATGGCTCTTTATGGCCATTTATTCACAAATCAGCATATATAAAAGAATGAATGCAGTAAAATAATACATGAATGTTTAAAAATACTTCACATTTAAAGCAGTTGTCACAGAACTCCTCATCTCACCAGAACTGCACTGGAAAGCCCTGGAACAGGCAAGCAAAGAGATGCGAGATTAGCTAAAAAAGCATAGAAAGCAGTGTGTCCACCCTTTCTCTGATGCTTTTCTCTGTCTGCCTAATCTGGTGCTCTCCGTTTTAAACCTTCCACAAATGCAGGATGGCATTTTCCAGAAAGTTCTGACTCTCCATTCGTTCAAATTCATTCTCTGTGTCAAGGGAAAGGCCCACTGCACCTTGATCAAAAACAATAGCTTCTCTTATTGTTTGAAGTAATCTCCTGGAATTGGTAGTAGTATGTCAGCCTTTCACAAACCCGGACTGGTTTGAGTGCACCAGACTGGTTGATGTATCCCCCAACCTTCTCGCCAATGCCTTCGCTAAGATCTTGTTATCATTGTTTATCAAGATGATCGGTCTATAGCTTCCTGGCACAGTGGGGTCTTTACATTTCTTGTGGAACACATAGATGATTAGATGATGTGTAGATTCAATGAGAACACCATTGTCCATGGATGCTTTATACATATCTCCCATAAACTGGAATACTGAATCAGGCATGATCTTATAAAACTCCATTGGAAGACCGTCAGGTTCTGTGCAATTCTCTGCATTCAAGCTACAGGTCGATTTCTTCAATTCCTCGCTTGAGAAGCCCTTAGACGAGAGTATGATAAAAAATATGAAGAAGTCAGACTTGGAGAGATAGAAGTTACTTAGCCAACTCCACTGACCACCAGGTCGTGGACATTTCCCTGCACTCAAGCTATATGTCGATGTCTTCAATTTCTCAATTGAGACGTCCTCATATCAGTTCATCCTCACCTGGTCTGTTAAAGCGGGTAATTGCAAATCTTGCAGGAAACTGAATGCCCCATACAACTCCTCTTTGTCAGATTTATATAATTTCTTCGAGAAAGTACAGTATATCCCATTGATTTCTTCTGTGTCATTTCAAGGGACGCTGGGGAATTCTCATTCACTGAGATCACTCTCTCCTTTTCTAACATACATAGTCAATATGCCAATAGTGCGTCACATTTCTCTCCACCTTCATAGTGGGAGCATCTAGTGTGAAACAGGGCACATTCTGCCTTCTCAGAGATCATTTTATTAAATTCATATTTGGCCTGTCTCAGTAATCGTTTCTTCTCTGCAGTGGGTGTCTTCAAAACTGAACTCTCTAACTCCTTACTCTCTTGTTCTAATGTCTTTGTGGTTGCATCCTTTTCTTTGCATCATTTTCTTAAGAGACCTATCAGAAGATCTCTCATCTTATATTTGAAGGCTTCCCATACCAATCTCGTCTCCACTTCTCCAATCACATTCAAATCTATAAAAAACTGGGCTTCGTGAATAACTTTCTCAGCCGCCTCCTTTTCCTCCAATATAGAGGTGTTCAGCTTCCAGAAGGAGCTTTGCTGAATCCTCAAGTACATGGAGATCATTACCTCAACTGGGGCATTATCTGATATGTGGATGCCTTTGATATTGCTCTGTAAATAATTTGTCACCACCAAGCCAGCTTCTAGCAGTTGATCGATTCTTGAGTAGGTGGCATGTGCGTTGGAGTAAAATCTGTAATCTCTCTGTGTGGTGATCTAATTGCCACAAATCAACTAAACTATGTTTGGATGCAAAGGTTTTCAGTGTCACTGACTGTTGGGAATTAACCCTCTGAATGGCCTTATTACTTCTGTCCAAGTGTGGGTTAATCGCGTCATTATAATCTACATATAAAATTGTTATTTTACCCTTTATTCTGTAAAACCTGAGCTACTTTCCTGAAAAAGGATCCGTTATCCACTATTGGAGCATATATATTATATAGTGTCAACCAAAGACCTTTGTATACAAATTGTTAGAGCAATCAGTCTCCCCTCCTTGTCTCTGTGTTCAGTGGTCACACCGACTGGCAAATTCCTTAAAATTAAAATAGCCACCCCTCTCGAATGTGAATTAAATGATGACTCATATACCTGTCCCACACAGCTTCTCTGGAGTTTGGTTGTTTCTATTTCTGTTAGATGTGCTAGATGGTTCTATTGGTTGAAGGCAACGTCTGCCTTCAGACTATTTAGATGCTGAAGGATTTATTTCCTTTTTAAAGGGTTGTTGATTCCATTTACATTCCATGATTTACATTCCATGAGAACATTCTAAGCTCCAGTTTAACATTAGGCATGCGGTCAAAGGAAACACAAACTGTACTAACATAAAGAAAAACAGAAACAAAAACAAAGGCACTGGCAAGGAGTGCACCAAGAAGGATAACCCAAAAGTCTCTTGTGTGAACGCCCACACGAAACAGGAAAAGCCTGGACTTCAAGAACATTGAGGACTTCCCCTCCCCACTCCCCTCTCTATACAATAGAATGCCAATTATACATTGTATTCAAGTAAAACGAAATTGTACCATCTCAGGCCCTGACTATTCATAGCAAAGTGTTCAATAACACATTACATGTAGTTTACAGTGTTAGGAGACTGAGCATGACCATCTTGCTCTTTCATAATGTTCCTATTTCATATCTGGAAGTCTAGGAAGCTGAGCGTTTTGAAGGTCTCCCTTTCAGGCCTGCTCAAACCCAGTCATTGCATTTTCATAATACTAACTCTTAACATGAGCTAGATTGTAGGGTCCTAAAAGGACTAGAAAGACAAAATCTGCCATCTCAAAATACAGAACTCATCTCAAACCAACCAGTCACACATGCTGCCTTAATAGCCATACACAAGTTGCACACTGCCAGCCGTTCGTTGAATTTGTATTATTAAAATCTGGGTCTGCGTGGGCCATGCAGCACTGAGTTGATTGAACCATCTTGAACAAGATCTATAAACTGAAATCAATATATCTGGGCCACAATTCTGCATATCAGATTAATGACGCAATTTATATGTAGAGAAAAATAAACAAATCGACAAAATATGTAATTTAATGCTGACTCCCACTCCTCCCGCTGTCTGGTGGTGCTAAATCCAACCCTACTATATACAATCACATTGAACTGCAAATCTCAAAACACTCCCAGTATGTTAAGCGACATAAGATACAACAAAGTCAAAACGGAGGTGGGGAGGTAAGCAGGGCATTCCTCAATCCAGCATGACCACCAACAAGACCACACTTCATCTCTTTGTCTATGACCAGTACTCTGCATGAGTCTGTACCAGAGATTGCTCGAGAGTCAGCATTGGAATATGACACCTCATCACACAGCGTCTTATCAACAGGAACTTTCCTCTAGTCTGCCGAGTCAGGTACAGAGAGAGAGAGAAAAAAACAGAAGAAAAATGAAAAACAAAAGCAGGTCCTGCAGACTCAGTGGATGTTATGGCTGGGCAAGGATCTTGAATTGCATTGTTCGACTGGGAAGGTTGACTTTCCTGGAGATCCTTCCGCCATGGTCTGGTGCCATCTGGTACCATCTGGGCGTGGCCGTTAAAGCATCCTTGGCCTTCAGTGCCATTTTGCTACATTAAGCATCCATGTAAGTCTATTAATATTATTAAAAAATCCAGGAACAAAGTCAAAACATAAGAATGAAGTCGTTCAACATTGAAAAACACATCCAAAAGTGTAATTTGAAGGGAAAAAGATTCTTTCATTCCTGCTTACTGTTCAATGTCTTTCTACCGAGAGATTCTGGAATTGGCATCTTTCAGCCATAAAATAGCCTCAGATGAGTCTCCGGTGGACCTGTCTTCATTTGGCAGGAATAGCCTCAGGATCACAGATTTGTTTAGGAGCACCTTTATTACTTTTTCTCCGGCAAGAATCTTGGCTTCCTTAAAGCTCTTCCTTTCGTCTATCACCTCTTTTGGGTAATCCGGATATATTGAAAGAGGTTTACCTTCATAAGACAAATGTCCTTTCATTCTTCCAGCTCTCAGGATCCGTTCTTTGGGTGAACCCTGGTAAAAGCTAATACTATTTGTCTAGATTTTCCTGGTGTTGGCTTCCCCAAAAATGTTTCATTGATTACTTTGACAATGTGGGTTTCCATATCAGGGTCTCCATCCTTATGTTCCTCCAGACCAACTAAGTGCAAATTCCGCCGGCGAGACTTCAGATCCACATTTGTTGCCCTCTCTTTCACTTTCCAGCTGCAAGTCGTTATGTGCCTGCTATTCAGTCCCCAAACATCCAGTGTCCGTTTCTTGTTTAGAGGCACAGCCATCCAAATGGTTAACTTTCTGAGTGAACTCAGATAGAGTCGATTTAACCTCGCTCATATCTTGTGCCACTTTCAACAGCAGAACATAAATATCTTGTATCCCTGGCACATCTCCCATCTCAGCAACAAATTGTTTGTGCTTCTTGTAGATCGGGTTCTCAGCCACTTCAATCTTCTTTTTGGCCTTCATAATCTTTAGTAATATCGTAAAAGAGGGGAGCAGGAGCTGCTGGCTGAAGCTGCTGCTTCAACAGCCAACATTCTAGAATCCAGAGATTTCCAGCATGGGTAAATGTGCAGTTTCCTGGGTTTTCTGAATGGCCCGTACTAAACATTTTTTAACACCTGCCGCACGGTTTCCCCTATCACCAGTCACTATTCATAAATGAAAGTCATTTGGGAACAGTACCTGATGTTTGATTTGCAAGCTCTCGATCTCAGTTTGGGCTATGGCGCACATTAATTTCTTGACCAATACCAGGTCTCTTATAGAGACCATACCTCATTGTGGATTTAAGTGGGGAACCCCTGCCCACTGTTTCAGGCATAGTGGTGTTAGCCAGGGGATCCCCCCACTCTTCCTCGGCACAGCATCAAAGCAAAGGTAGTGGCCCCCAGCCACCATGGTTGCCCTAACTAATACCCCAAAGGAGAGGCAGAGGATCAGGTCACACAAATACAGTAGGACCATATCCGGGGAATAAAAGGCTGTAACCAAATAAAGATATCCCAGTACGCCGTGCACTATAACTTGGCAGTTGAGACCACACAGGCTGTTGTTTGGTTACTTGTCCACTGTTATTTACCACCCATGGTGATGCTAATATTTATATCGGTGTCCAGACATTTGGTCGACCGAAAACTGGTCGAAAGACATTTGGTCGACGCAATTTCGTCGAAAACCAAATGGTCGATTTTTTTTTTAATTATATATTTATTTTTCGGGTTTTCGTTTTTTTTAAAAAAAAAAGGGTTTTTTAGCAAAAAAAGGGGGTTGAGGAGGGGGGACCCCCCCCAAAAAAAAGGGTGAATATAAAAAAAAAAAAAAAATCGACCATTTGGTTTTCGACCAAATTGGTTCGACCATTTGTCTGGTCGACCAATTTTTTTCGACCAAATGTCTGGTAATCATTTATATCCATTTCCATTCACTGGATATCCATGCCCACCCAAAATACCCTCTCCTGGGATCTTTTTGAGTTAGCCTTCTACCAATAGCAGCATCCTTTGTGCTGTCTACATCATCCCAGTGTTATTTTTAAGCAGTCTACTGGGAGTTAATGGCTTAATGTTTATTAGTATCCCGAAAGGAGCAGCACTTTATGTAAACGGGCATGCCATTGGTGGAAATGCGGGCATTACCCGACACGCAATCCTTTACCGCATGCCCTTTGCAGCACTCTTCCAAATGTTCCTTTCATTTCCCTTCCGCGTTCACACAATCCGTTGGAATCCGCCATTCTTCTGAGCCGGCCACACGCATTTGTAAACTGCACTAATTTTCGTACCCATCTGCGCTCCAGAACACTTTAAAAGCAGTCACAATGGCACAGAAAGCACAGCATACCTTTCCTCACCACAGTTATAGCAATTCTCTCCCGTTAGAAATCCATTTTAATCTATTTGGCTCATAGTCATTAGAAGAGTGGCTTGAAGATCCAGGAACAGAAACAAATGACAGACAAAGCACCATGAGTCAGAACAGTACTTCCTCTCTTTTTACCAGTGTGTCAACTCCAGCAGAGAGACATGCTACTGTGGGCAACAACGATTTAGATGCCATAGACTTAATTAAGGCTGATGCAAAAACCCAGTTAGCCGCTAAGTGGGCAGTCAACACTTTTAAAGGTTGGCTTCATGACAAAGACAAAGGCAATTCGTCATCATTTGAAACCCAAAGCATAACCTCTTTAGCCACCTTCTTCAGCATTTCTATGCAGAAGTACGAACTGTAACTGACACCGAATATCAGCCCCAAAGCTTGATATCTTTATGGTGCGGCATTTATCGACATCTGAATAATCCTCCATTAAGCCACAATATTAATATAATACACAACTAGTACATTTTAAGTGCTAATAATGTGTTTGTGAGCATTATTAAACGTTTACCATGATCTAGTAAAGATATTGCAGTCCACATAACTGCTATCGCTCACATTGACGTATTAAAATGACACACTTCCGGTGTTTTCAAACTTAACTCTCCAGATACTCTGCAATCCATGGTCTGGTTTGATATTCAGATACATTTTGCCCGTTATGGCCGTGAAGGCCTCAGGCTATTACCTGCCAATGCATTCACTGTAATCACTTATGAAAATGGCAAGCAGTATGCCAGCTTAACTTTCAATGAATTAACCGAAAACTATCATCCTCTTTTTGAAAGGCACTGCAGTGATCTCTGAGGCCGTATGTATGCCATGCATCATGCTCCTGACTGTCCCATTAATTTACTTCTTCAATACATATCCAGGCTTCCTACTGATGCTCCTTGTTTCTTTGTAGCCCCACGTCATTTAAAAAAAGAAGAGCTAGCCACTGAACACATCAAACAAATACCCTCAGGAACTTTATGCCAAAAATCAGTCATCGCGCGCACATCCATAACATGTAAACCAATCACTCTATTCGCGTCACCGCTATACAGCTACTTTCGACCGCTGGACTTGAATCCCGTCAAATCATGGCTGTTACGGGTCATCGCAATGCTTATTCTATAGAACATTACTGGCAGCCGATGAAAGTTTGAAGTGGTTATCCATCCAGCATCATGGCTCCGTCCACAAATCTCCTTCAACTACTAGTTCCAATGCGACTACTGCATAGTTTCCCTTCCACTTCCAGCTTTGTTCCCTGTTCCTCTGCTGCCTCATCTGTCACCTTCCCAAATACTGTTTCAGCATCAAAATCCATTCCTCAATTCACTAATTGTTCATTCACCTTCCTCGGAAAGGTACAATTTACTTCAGGCTAGAACTATTCATCAGGTGGGTTCTCTCATGTATGATGTTTCCTGCTTTTTAGTCTACAATATGTTTATTATTCTCCCTCAATTTTTGGTTTTGTTAGCTGTTCTCACATCTTGAGCAATTTCATTCCACTCACCTTCTATGTTTTCATAAACTGTAATGAAATATTTTCCTGGTTTGATGTTGAAGCTGGAAAAAGCTGCCTTTACATTTTTGTTGTTGTTGCAGGGATGCATATTTGTATTATTCTCCAACAATGTTTGGTTTAACCAGCTGTTCTCATATCGTGTTGAATGCCATTCCATTCCCCTTCTCCATATTCATGAACTGTAATTAAATAATGGGGGTCATTCCGAGGTTGGCGGTAAGTATTGGTTTTTACCGGCATGGCGGAAAGAGCGAGTCTCATCTGGTACCACGCCGCTATTTACAGCCCATTCCGACCTCCGCCATGCCGGTAAATCCCCTAGCGGCATACCGCTAAAGGGCCCGTTAAACCCCTTAGCGGCATGAAGCGAGACGTTCTTTACAACACCGCCATCGAAGCTTCGCCGTCCGTAATTAGCGGTGACCGTAATTTACGGATACCGTAAATTACAGTCACCGCTAATTAACGGATACGGAAATTACGTCATCGCACAGGAACGGGAAGGAGCGTGGCGGCCATCTTTAAAAACACAATCCATTGGCAGCACCCTTGGGACGAACCTGAACCTCGGAAAAGGCCTACACAACTGCCAGCTATGCCCAAAGCCCCTAAAAAGTCAGCGGACCGCCTCCGCAAGCAGCGCTTCAGCCCCGAGGAGCTGCAGGCCATGGTGGGCCACCTGGAGGAGCACGCAGACGTAGTGTTCAGCATCGACATGCGCAGAGAGGCAGTGGTCCAGAAGAAAAACATATGGGCAGAACTTGCTGAAAGGGTGAGCACAGTAGGCACCACCCCCCGCCCCCCCAGGGACTGCCGCAAGCGGTGGGACGACTTGCGGTTGAGGGTGTGGAGCATCCTCGCAGCCAACCGCAGCCAGGCACTGCTGACTATAGGTGGACCAAGTTCACCAATTAAACTAGCGCCATGGGAGGAGACCTGGGCTGCATTGATTGGCACAGAATCAATCGGGGGCTTCAGTGAAATGGAGTGTGGGGCTCCGTCGTCTGCTGATGGAGGTGAGTGTCCAAAGTCAACACCGGCAATGGCAAATACATGTTGAATACACTTCCAAGCCCCGTCCAATGCACCTTGTCATACTGCCCTCCACCCATTCTGATAATGGCAAGACAACTGCCACCAAGGGACAAGTGCTACCACATAATGCCCAACAACCACAGTGCAGTAACTAGCACATCCCAATAAGCACACTGTGCAGCAGGCTTGGCAGTGTGCGAGTCAGACTGCACATGACCAGGCCAGGATTAGTGACTCCCACACCTGCGTACATATCCGACACATCCCTAGAAACCAGTGATGTAGTAACGGCCAAAATGCAACCAAACCAAAATGACTGAAATGTGAATGCTGCCATTAATGACATTAGCGTCTCACACAACCACTCACGTTGTACCTTTGTTTTACACCCACAGGCAGTGAGCATGAGGGCGATGAGCCTGAGAGAAGCCGACCGACCACATCCAGTGCCAAAGGCAGGGACCACCGCGTACCGGCCAGGAAGGACAAAAGCACCACAGCTCCTCCAAGGCCTATTGAGGTTGCACCACCCCCATCCCTCACTGCATCAGCGCCTGCAACAATCACCACACCAAGGTCAGAGGAGTCCAGCATCTCTGGGGAGGTGGCAGCCATGGCCCCTCTGCAAATCCTGGACAGCCCCTTGTCCATCTGTGGGGCGTCAGAGGAGGACTCCTACCCCACTCTATACACCCCCAAGCCATGCAATGTCCCCCAGGTGTTGTGCATGGACGCTGGGGAGGGTGACACACCAGTCCGAAGTGCACGTGGTGATGCACTGGGAGACGCAGATCCCGTGCCCAGTACCCCATTCGAGGCCCTGTCAGGGCATGTCGACCCAATCCACAGCCGGGATGATACACCATCCCAGGAAGCACTACGTGCAGGACAACTCACTGCCCTCATCACTGACTTCAATGAGGAAAACCGCCAGGGCAGGTTTTAGTTACTTGAGGAGCTCAGGCAAATGCGTCAGGTGTTCACGGAAAGCACCAACCGTGTGTGTGAGGCACTTGGACGCATTGCAGACGCCCTTGTGGAAGCACGTCCCATTCCTGCGACTCAGTAGGAGGACACCCCCACAACCAGTCCCCCCACCCTGGCAAGCCCAGCGCGCTGCTTGCTGCGTTCTCAGCAGCGCAGGAACATGCCCCCCGGGCACCGGGAGCATGGATCAATAGACAATGCTGGCACATGTGGCCTCAATGTGCCACACGGGACTCCTGTTGCGGAGTTGGGGGGGAGGGGGGGGAGGGTGTGTATGGGAGTTGGGGCGAGGGGGGTGAGGGTGTGTATGGGAGTTGGGGGGAGGGGGGTGAGGGTGTGTATGGGAGTTGGGGGGAGGGGGTGAGGGGGGAGATTTTGTTGTACACGTGTGAACCTACTAATACAATACACCGGTTGTGCATAAAAAATATCAGAGTGGACATTGATCAATGTGCATGTGTCTTTTAATGACTCACAGTGCATGGTGTACATGTATCCTCACAACCAGTGCCCGATGCCCTGTCATCCTGACACCCTCAGCTGACTTGAGTGTCAGAAATATTGTCCAATCAATGATTGCCACACGACACATCCCTCCTGTGCATCTGCACTGTGATGCTGTCCTGCCAATTCTTCATCCACCCCCTCATCATCATCTGGTGGTAGCAGTCCCAGGTCAGGGAGCAGTGGCACGTTCTGACAGATGCACATATTGTGCAGCCTTACACATGCCATGGTGATCCTGGCCACCTTCTCGTGGCTGTTGATGAGTGCTCCACCCAAACGGCTGTGGCAACAAAATGGTGCCTTCAACAGGCCAAATGTCTGCTCTATGGCCACCCGTGTACGGGTATGGGCTCGATTGTAGTCCTCCTCATGCCTGTTCTGTGGGTTACGGATAGGGGCCATGAGCCCCGGCTTCAAAGGGTAGCCACCATCACCTGCATAGAAGGGGAATGAAGGTAAGTGTTTGTACATTGATGGTGGCAAACTGTAGCAGTCTTGCATGGCAGCTGGTGATTCCTGGCCATACACACATGTCCCTGGTTACATCAACCCCATTACTGGCCCGGCTATGTGTCCTGTGCCATGGAATGTTGGAGGGGTAGCTTCTTCAAGATGGCTTATGGTGTGCTCTCACATCTTGTTGCACGTGCACCGTATATGCGTGCAGCAGTGTCGGCCTGAATTCATTGATGTGTTGGGTTCTCTGAGATTTGGTGGCAGGGGGTGTTGACTGTAGTCAGTAGCATACTTGTCTTACTGCACTGATCAGTACCATGTTGACTTGCACCACTACTATGGGTGTGCGGAACCAGTGACACGCTGCTGTATCCCTGTTGGGCTCACTTCTATGCACTCCCAGGGACGTCTGTCTTGTGTGGTGGGATGCAGGAGGCTGCGAGATAGTGCATATGCAGTGCAGGGTGCAGGATGCCCTTATGGTGTGTGAGGCCCGCCGATGAGTGGTGCTTGTGTTGTGGTATTGGGCCAGGTAACCTGTCAGACGAGTAGTGTTGTATTTTCTACATTCTAGCATCGCTGTGAGGTTAGGCAGTCATGTGCCATATCGATTGCCTTGGGGCACTGTGTTCTATGGGGTGCACATCGTGCTCTGGCGTCAACATTCCCACACAGGTGTAGTATGCACCCCCCCTTTCCCACCAAGTTGGGGTATGCATCCACCCTACTCATGGCCCCAATGAGCTGCCATGGCCCAATCAGGTGACTCACCAAGCAGCCAGGCACGTTGTCCAGCATGTTGCTCCATATAGCGTGGTAGCATGGAGTTCCGCGGGACCAGGGGGTCATGTGTTGATCGGGGGTATCGGGCACAGCAATGTGTGATGGCTTTACTGGCATTTCATACCATCTGGACGTCAATGGAGTGGTATTGCTTGCGGTTGCGATACACCACCTCCATTGCATGTGGAAAGACCAATTCCACGTGGGTGCAGTCGAGGGCACCTATGCAATTTGGCATGCCTGCCAGTGCATGGTAGGCAACCTATGTATCCAATATCTCCTGGGGTGTCCGGGGTAGGGATATGTAGTCCCTTGTGTGTTTGATGAGGGCATCCAGCACTTGGTTGAGTATATGTTAAAATATGGCCTGTGGAATGCCATGAATGTGCCCCACTGTATGCTGCTACGTGCCTGTGTCAAGGAAGTGGAGAACAGACACTACCCTGAGTAGAGGGGGGATTGCGGTGTGGATTTCTATGAGGCTCACTATGTCATCATGTGTCAGGTCCACTATGGTGGTGATGGTGTCCCGTGAAGGCGGTACAGGGTGTGGATCTGCTCTGGTGTGAGGTTGAAGGGGGAGGCTCTGATGCGAGGGATTGGGGGCTGCCGGCGTGGTAATGGTGGCTGCACCGGTAGGGCATGCTGGGCCTGTCTCACCCTCCTTCTCCTCCTGTGTATCCTCTGTGGTGGGAGCTGTGGTTGTTGTTGCTGTTATTGTCGTTGCTGCTTTGCAAGCAGGGCCTCCAGCTCCAGTAATCCTGCTACAATTGGTATCATCTTGGTGTGGGAGGGGGTGTGGTGAGTGGGTGTGCTCCTTTTGTGCTGTGCCAGACTCCATTACCTCCACCTGTGCTGGTTGAGTGCACCTGTCCCTCTTGGAAACACTGCTCAGGGTTCTTAACACCTTCTCGGCGATGCCGGTATTTACTCCATGCCGGTAAGGTACTTTGCGGCCTTGTAGAGGCCGTTTTTGCATGTCCGCATGACTTGGGATCAGCTCCGGTTTACGCCATGCCGCTAATTTCGGCATGGGGTGTCGTGCGCATGCCACGAGACCGCTATTTACGGCCTCGCACTTTACGGCGCCGTAAATAACAGTCTAGAGGGTCAGAATGGCCCGTAAAGGTAAACGATGCCGGTAATCCTTTACCGGCATCGTTTTTCCCTTAATGCCCAACTTGGAATGACCCCCAATGTATTGGTTTGATGTTGAAGCTGGATATAGATGTCTATCTTTTTGTTTTTGCATGGATGGCTAGTAATGGGTGCCAATCCTGGCAATTGTATGTGTCCTCGCTTTGTACTCCTTCAACTCACCCTTTGATATTCATGCTGTTTAAAGCTGTCCGTAGAATTGTTGCAGGAGACACACGCAATAGCTTGAATGCCAGCTTGTTGTGTCTGACCCTGCATTGTAATTCTGACATGCAATATGGTCATTATTCAAGATATTTTTTTCATTCCGCACAGATATTCATTTCACAAGAATATAATGGAAACCCATGCTTTTAATATGGCCAGAGCTGCTAGCTACTTTTGTATTCTGTACACTTTAGCATTGCCCAGGAATGCAATGGAATCCACTTTACACATTTTCCATTGTATTCCTGTACAATGCCACTTTCATTCTCAACTTTCAACCCGGCCAAATGCCCAGTGCTGCTTGCTACGTTTTGAATCTGTGCACATTAGCATTATACAGGAATACAATGGAATGCCCTTTTTCCATTCTATTCCTGTACAATGCCAGCGTATCACTTCCCCCAACATGGCCGCCAAGCTTTCCTTGCCAGTAAAGGACATAAAGCATTCCACTCTTTACAATCGACCTCCAGGCTTCTGAATACGCACAGAAAAGGCGGTAAGCCAAGTTCGCTGAATGATTCGCTGAATAGACCGCTCGTCTATTAATATCCCGAGCCACAAGCCCAGAATACTAATAGTCATAAGCCCCTTGCCGCAGGGGCATTACCGAGTCAGGTAATGCCCTGGGGCCTTCGTTAAGGTCCTCACTGCTCTCCGGCCTGTAACTATGGGCCCCCGGGGCATTACCTGACTCGGTAATGATCCCCTACATATGGCTTATTGCTTAAATAATCACTGTAAAAGAGTTCTTGATGTAATATCAAAGTCTCAACAAAGCGTGCTTTCAGCCACTTCATTTATACACAACTATATGCCCTCATATCTGTTTATTGCACTAAAGTCCTGTTAAAAACAAGCATTGGCAAAGTAAACAGTTTGGGCTTTAGTTTAGCTATTAGATATTGATTGACATCGTATGCCCATTTACTCACAGAATGTTCCATCTTATTTCTAGGTAGTACCATGATGGTAGAGCCTGGACAATGCCGATCCCATGCCTACACAGAAGGAAAAACCGATAGCTTTGCCAATGCTTGTTTACTTGCATCAGTACATTACAATTGCACATAACTGCTAGAACAATCATTAAAAGCCATGTCAGACTGAACATTTCATGCTGTTTATCTCGCATGATAGAAAACACAGTTCCGTCATGTTTTGAGTATTATTCATTATTTAAAGAACTTATTTGGGTATGACAAATAGAACCGTTCTGCCCAATCAACCTGTTCCATAAGCAAACATGAAGCCACCAACGCAATGTCTTAAACTATTTGCAATTATTTCAGTTTCTGTGCGCCGCCTATGTGTAAAACAGTCCTTGCAATGAGGACCCACAACTGCAGACTTTTCTGCAAATTACGGGACGATAGAAACTGTCAGCATTTTATTTCGTGCCGTATCGGATGTACTTCAGCGCCGTCATGCTGTAAGGTCCCGGTGGGGTTTACTACCTGCCAGCGTTCAGTTACTTTAGAGCGAACAGGTGGCATGCTGCCGAAGGAGAGGGAGTGGTAGCCCCAGGCTGACACTCAAGTCGCCCAGCTGTTTCATACATTCTGGCAACATGACGCAGTTACAATAACGTACAGCTTCCTGTGCCAATATGTCTTTGCTTGCATATGAAACGAGTTGTCCTTCTTTTTAGGAAAACATGCTAATTCGGTGAATATTAAAACGTACCGTTTCTCACACAGTTTATATCTTGCAGCTGTACAGTAATCCACCTAAAAGGGAATAGAGTTTCACTTCGACGGCCAATCATAACTTTCGGCGATATGTGTTCTCTCTGGCCCACCATTTCTCAAACCATAGTTAAGTCTGCCTATGAGTAATGGTCCACTTGATACCCAAAACTCTAGCTACATCAGAGTTGCAGTGCTTTGGCTAACATGAACCTGTATTGCAAAAGCTATACTGCATGTTAAAAGAATGCAGCCATTCTAAACTGCAATATTGCGAAGGATAATGCAGTCACCTCAGAGTCATTTAGTGTAAGTTCCCTTTTTTGATGTCCCACCAGGGACTGTAGTAGGTAGTTATGACTTTATATGAAGATTCTACTGCACCAATCTTGCCTTTCTGGTCCTATCAGAATATTCGTTGATTGCTTGGAGCGCCTACAGAACGATGCTCCCTTTTTCCTCCTTTTTCCTTCCCAGGGATACTCTCTTGTGATTATCTTTTCTCCTGACACTATTTCATTTGGTTACAATTTCCGTTACTCTTCTCCCCTTCCTTTCTGAGGTTCTCTTACCACTCTTATATAATTGGTTTCCTCCAATCCTAGCCTTCTTATTGACCCACCTTGAGTCTTCTTTCTGTTCGCTCCATGCAACTGACTCACCCCATGCTCTGGCCCGCAATGGTCTTTCTGTCCTTTGCTCTGTTCTTCTCCTATCATTTTGGTTCATGCCTTCTTCTCCTGGTGCATGTTCCTGATTGTTCCTTCTTCTTCCGTTCATTCTTTTCCTCATCCCACTCTCTATCTCCCTGCCAGCGCTCCCTGTGGATTTGCTTTACATCTCCAATTCCTTCATTCCACTTTTCACTGGTTCTCTTTCTGCTACCGCTCCCTATTGTAAGCTTTCACTATCTTTGGCCTTCATTTGCGAACTTCCCATGGATGTATTTTTTTCAATCTCCTTAGTCTCTTCTGCTCATGTTCCCATCTCCCAGATTGCCAGATCTTAATTCCATCTCCTTTCTGGTTCCATTTCCTTTGTCTCGTTTCTGGCTTCCACTGTTAACCTTCCCAGTGCCCGTCTTCTGACTCCAGAGTTCTCCCTTCTGCCCCCTTGCTCCATTTCTCTCTGGCTCACCATTCTTATGGGTTTTTGGGGCTCCTCTACGGAATGAGCGCCAGTCTGCGCTTTTTTCCTCTTGTGAGTTCCTGTGAGTTCCCGCTCCCTCTCTGATTGATTTGTGAGTGTATCTGCTATCATTGTTGGGCCTGGGGCATGCTTCTGCTTTGTTTTCAATGATTCCTCTTGGCCAATTTCCTCACTCTACCACCAGCGCTTTGCTCAGCTGAATACCATCCTGAAGTGGTGGGCCTCCACCATGCTCACCCCCACTGACCTCCAAAGGGTTCTGGGGTGACAACCTCAAAGCACTCCACACAGACTATAATGCCAGAACATCCTCAGCCCAGGAAAGGATCCTACGAGTAGGGATATGGCTGCACAGCATCTGACATGGTCACAGCCCTCTTTATAGAAGATGTTTATATGGATGTTTTACGGTACCACCCTGTTATTCTCATGATTTATGCCACGATCAACCACAGATAAAGTCCATGGACCACAATGGTGTGTCCATGCATTTGACTAATCATTGAAAGCCATGGATGATAAATGGCTCAAAGACAGGCCATGGATAACCATGTACTGAAGGTGTCTATAATGCCATTGGCAAACCTGGTTCTTCCTGATTGTTTAACTATGTTTAGAAATTAATATTTAGGTTGTCTGGCACGTTTGTTTACTCCTTGTTTTATGTCACCTGTCTAGTGTCAACAATGTTTGGTTGCAAATGAAATCCTTGTATGACAATAGTTAGAAATATGCACCCCAGAAGAGTACATCCCCACAACACATTTGCCTACTAACAATAAAAGCGTATCCCTTTCAGCAAAAAGTAACCATGCAAACACAGGACAACCAGACCGCTTCTGACACATCAGGCTTTTCTGTTGAGAAATAAGTGTCTGATTTGTGCAGTTCCATAACTTCAAAGGATCCTACCAATATCAGGCTGAATTTAATGATTTTGATAGGAAAAAAGATCTTAATGGTGTTACACAGAAAATAAGATGTATAGGTGCACTGTGAAATATTTTAGTAATGTATGTATGCAGGTGGGAATGAAAGCATCGCATGATGAAATTGCGAAAATGATTGTGGCTATGAGAATAGACTCAGCCTTGAGGAATATAACGTCATTTCTTTTTCCTAGTATTATAGGTCCGCACTCTGCCCTTCATTGCATGTCCAGACCATTGTAGGCTACCACTGCATACGCTTAATGCAACCTGCTCATATTTCACTCTCATTAGGCAAACACATACTATAGATGAACTACATCTTTAGGGGAGGTGGATGAAAAGGGATATTTGGGGTCTGGCTGAAATGAAATTTAATCATAGGGTGTCGAAGTTGAGATCCCTTTGAGGGATGCTGAAAAAGCAGTAACTTAAATTCTGTTGCTAAGAGAAATACACATGTTCCTCCTTCACATTGAACGCTTTCCAGGCTGACCATGCATGTCAGTGGACAGCTGTAGTTGCCTGTTGTACGTGGATATCATGACTTTGATTTATGAAAAGACCATGCACATAAATACCATGGACAACATGCCGGGACGGCACACGGAGGGACATCTTTACACACGGTCATCTCTGTTTACGATGGCACCATGGACAACATGCCGGGACGGCACATGGAGGACATCTTTACACACGGTCATCTCTGTTTACGATGGCACCATGGACAACATGCCGGGACGGCACACGGAGGGACATCTTTACACACGGTCATCTCTGTTTACGATGGCACCATGGACAACATGCCGGGACGGCACATGGAGGACATCTTTACACACGGTCATCTCTGTTTACGATGGCACCATGGACAACATGCCGGGACGGCACACGGAGGGACATCTTTACACACGGTCATCTCTGTTTACGATTGCACCATGGACAACATGCCGGGACGGCACATGGTGGACATCTTTACACGGTCATCTCTGTTTACGATGGCACCATGCACAACGGAAGGATGTGAAAAGACATGTTTCAAAGTATTTTTGAAAACAGGACTATTTTTTCCCCAGGGCAATTACTGTGTCAAATATTCAGTCGTGTACTTAATTTTCTAAGTGGCATCAGGTTCTTTGATAGTCGGTGATGGGATCACATTTTAATCTGCTTATCCATAAGCATGTAAACCGCCGGTCTAGTTTATTTTGCTGTTTGTAAAATATTTTTTTTTTTTTTAAACTTCTCTTTATTGTTTTTAATGACAATAAAAACAAACCCTCCCACCCTCCACCCCCCCACTCCCCAGGGAGCCCAGAACTCCTCAACCCCCCCTCCTTCCCCTTACAGTAATTAAACCGATAGGTCCAGAAGTCTCAGTCTGTAAGGGCGCCATTGCTCCCGAAACTCGCTCTTCAAGAAGTCCAAGGTTTCCCCCCATTCCGCAGCAAAATGGCTCAGGTTGTCTGTAGCTGCAAACATGGCCCATTCCAGGGACACGATCTCCCACAGTTTACCCAACCACTCATGCTCTGTGGGGATCAATGAGCTTTTCCACCTTTGGGCAAGGAGAGACATGGCTGCCAGGATAAAGACCACCTTCGCCTTGCGTGGTCCACCCCCTTCTCCCCACCTTCCCACCAGAACCTCGCGAGGGTCCTGACCCGTGCCTTCCCCCAATGCCTGATCCAGCGCGCAGGAGACACACTTCCAGAAGGAGCTAATGTAAGGACAGTCCCACCAAATGTGCGCAACCGTTCCCTCTTCCCCACAACCCCTCCAACATAAGCCAGACGATGTCGGGAAGATTGCTTGAAGGCGCGCTGGGGTACAATGCCAACCCATTAGGAACTTATACCAGGCCTCTTGTAGTTGGGTCGCCTTAGTCACCTTCGGGATCGCGTTCCAGCGCCTTTCCCATTCTCCCCGCTCCTCCTCCCTCCCTAGGAGCTGCTCTCATCTAGACATGTATGGCCACTTTATCGCGGGACCAGTGCTTCCTAAAAGCTTATATAAATTCGATACCAGCCCCCTAGAACCATCGTTAGACAGCAGGAACCGTTCAAACTGAGTTAAGCCCCGCATCGCTGCACCCTTAATCTCCTGCGACAAAACCCAATGCCTAATCTGGTAATAACGGAGCCGCTCACACTCGCCTACCCCGAACTCCCGTTTGCAATCCTCAAATGATTTCACTTCCTGCCCTCGAAATAGGTCTCTAATGATCTTACACCCCCCCACTTTCCCATTTCCAGAAGGCCCCCTGCTCCAACCCAGGGGCAAAATCGCCATTGTTAAAAATGGGGGTGAAAGGCGACGGGACTGTGCTGACCCCCGATTTCTCTACTGCCCTGTCCCAGGCGTCGACTAGGCCCTTGGTTATGACACTTAGATACACGTGAGCCGGCCTCACCCTGCGGGGAAGCCAAAGTACCTCGCCCAGGTGATGGTGCGCTACCGCTCTATCCATCTTGACCCAGTGTTTGTTGTAGACCTCAGAGAACCACTCGCGAATCACCCTGAGCTGAGCCGCTTCATAGTAGCGCCTAAAGTCTGGTAGAGCTAAACCCCCCGCTCCCTTGGAAGCTGTCAGAAGTCTTTTCGCCAGGCGCGGCCTCTTACCTTCCCAGATAAATTCCTTCACGGCCCTATCCAGCTCCTTGAAAAAGGAAGTGGGACGGGCAGAGGGATGGCCTGAAAAAGGTGAAGCAAGCGCGGGAGAGTCACCATCTTAAGTGCCACCCCCCTCCTTAGCCATGATAACTTAAAGGAACCCCACTTCCTAAGGTCCCCTTTAATGGAGGCAAGCGCAGGGATATAGTTTGCTCCATACCATCCCGACAGCCGAGGGGTAACCCGGATCCCCAAGTACCGAATCCCCCCGGGACTCCATTTATACTGCGACGATATTCTCAGAGCCCTCAACTCGTCTCCCTGCAGCGATAAATTCATAATTTCGGATTTTGTGAGTGTTCACCTTCAGGCCAGAGACTTCCCCGAAGGTAGACAACACGGTTGCGCATGCCTCCAGCGACACTGATGGGTTCGACAGGGTAAGGAGCATATCGTTGGCAAAAGCCGCCACCCTATGCTGTGTCCCTCCAAAGGGGATTTCCTGGATGTCCTTTGCTTCTCGAATTGCCACGAGTAGGGGCTCCAAATATATAGCAAACAACAGCGGGGATAGGGGGCACCCCTGTTTCGTGCCACGTCTGAGCCTGAAGGGCCGTGTCACCGCGCCATTAATAAGCAGCCGCGCAGAAGGGGCACTGTAGATCGCGCAAATCATGTCAATTAACTTATGCCCTAGACCCATTCGCTCCATCACCCGGAACAGAAAGGACCACTCCACTTGGTCAACCGCCTTCTCAGCGTCCAACGCTAAAAGGACCGCCGGGGTGTGGGTCTTCTGTACTTTTTCGATCAAGTGGGCAACTCTCCTAATATTATCAGCTGTTTGGCAGCCCCGCACAAATCCAGACTGATCTTCGTGAATCTGCTCAGGCAAATGTGCCTCAAGGCGCTTAGCCAGAATTTTGGCATAAATCTTTGCGTCAGAATTAATTAAAGCGATAGGCCTATACACGGTACAGTCCTCTGGATCTTTGCCCCCCTTATGGATTAAGGTAATTTTAGCCTCCTCCATGGAGGGGGAGATACCGCCCGCGGGGCCGAAAGAGTTAAAGAGTTGGGTTAGGTGTGGAACAAATATGGCAGAAAAGGACTTGTAGAAGGAAACCGGGAAGTCATCGGGACCCGGGGCTTTATTGGAGGGGAGGGAAGCAATGACCGCTCGAACCTCATCTTCCGCAATTGGCTTTCCCAGGTCTTCTCCCACTTCCCCAGACAGGCGCGGCAGGGGCCGGCCATCCAAGAACTCCTCCTGTGATTGAGCGACAGGGTCCTGAGATGTGTATAAGGCTTCATAAAACCCGGCTAGACGCTCCCTGATTTCCTCCGATCCGGTAATCCTCTCCCCTCCTTCCCCCCTCAGGGCCGCTATCACGTTTCGCTCCCTGACGCCCCTCAGCAGGCGCGCCAGCAGAGAGTCCACCTTGTTGGCCTTAGCGTACAGTTTTTGTCTAACCCTCAATAGTGCGCCCTCCGCTATTTTCGTCCTAAGGAGTCTCAATTGCCCCTCAGCTACCCTGTACTCCCTGTGCATCTTCCTGGAGGAATCCCCTTTGAGCTTAACTCTCGCAGCTTCCACCTCGTCCTCCAACCGGGCTTCTAGAGCCCGTAGCTGTCGGGTCCTCTCCGCCTTGATGGCAATGAGGCCCCCCTCAACATAGCTTTAAATGCATCCAACCTTGTACTGAGGCTCGCATCGATATCGTTGTTTCTATCAAAAAAAGCTTTGATATTGTTGCCTATTTCCTCCCTAATCACTGTATCCCGCAGGAGGTCCCCAGGAAAGTGCCAACTCCAAACCCCCGGCTTACGCTTGCCCAACCGCATAGTCATTTGCACCGCCTTATGATCGGCGATGCCCATGGGGCCTGTCTCCACCCCTACAACCCCTCCCAATAGACTGGCCGATACCCAAATATAATCAATCCGGGATTGATACCGGTGCACATCTGAAAGATAGGTAAATGCCTCCTCCTCCCCTTTGAGTTCCCGCCACACATCCCTCAACCCTGCCTCCCGAAAGCGCTCCTTCAGCCATTGGGAAGCCACCGTCCCCCCCGACCCCATGTTGCGTCCGATCTAACCTCCTATCCCAGGCCAAGTTGAAATCCCCCATTAAAATGACTTGCCCTCTCGCAAACTCCCCTAACGTAGACAGCGTCTCCCTTAGAAAGTTATCTTGCCCCACATTTGGGGCATATACCGAAGCGATCGTATAAGTGGCACCCAAACATTCCCCCCTCACCATGACAAACCTCCCATTTCTATCCCTCCGAGAATCCTGGATTCTAAAATCCAAGCCTCTCCTAAAAGCCACTGCAACTCCACTCTTCTTCGAAGAGCCTGACGCAAATATCACCTCCGCATATCCCCTCAAGCGCAGCCGACCTTGATCTACGCGCAACAAATGGGTTTCCTGTAGTGCCAAAATAACTGGAGCATGTGTTCGGGCAAAGTGCTTAAGTTTCGCCCTCTTAAGAGGAGAGTTAAGACCTCTCACATTAAGAGTCAGCCACTTGAAACCGAGACATGGAGATAACCCGCCCCAGAAAATCCTCACCCCGACAATCTTCCCGGCCATACGCTACTCTCCAGACACCCACCCCCCCACGCACAACCTATGGGCCCCCGTTCCCACCCAACCTCCATCCCTCGCCCCCTGCCCGAAATCCCCAACTGCGGGCTTAAACTAAAGTACCCCCCCAACTGTTCCCTCCCACTTCTTAATCCCCCCTACTCTCATTGTGAATTGATCCAACATGTTTAACTCCGTCCCCCTGACACCACTCGCAGCCTTATGTACCACCGCCCCCTACAGAAAAGAGTGACGGTGACCCAAAAAGGGTCACTCCCCCCCCTTTGGGTGGTTCCGCATGGGAGTCCCCCCTACCCCCAGGCCCCACAGTGCCTTCCTCCTCCACCCCTGCTCCCCCACCGAGACCCAATCCCAAGGTCTACTCCCCTCTCTCGACTCGCCACGGGGCGACGAAGTCCCGTGCGCCCATCCGCCACTGCCTCCTCCTCCAGGCCAACAATGTTGGCAGCCTCCTGAACCGAGGTCACCCTTTTCTGAACCCTGCCCCATTCAAAAACCAGGCCAAATGGGAAGGACCATCTGTATTATAGTCAGCTCTTTTAAGACAGGCCCCATGGCCCTCCTTTTCGTCAGGGTGCTCGCAGCCATATCCTGGAACAGCAAATTCTCCCGCCCTTTATAAAGAACGGGCTCGTTATGCCTGGCCGCCCCCCAACTCCGCCTCCTTCTGACCATACCTGGCGAAGGCAACCACCACCTCCCGGGGCCTGGCGTTGGAACCCAGTTGAGCTTGACCAACTCTGTGGGCTCTGTCCAAAGTTATCGAGCTTGAGTCCCCTTCCCCCAAGAGATCTGCAAAGATACGCTGACATTCTTCTTTCAGGAGCCCTCCGAGACCGATTCAGGGAGGACCTTTATTCGAATGTTGCTCCTCCAGGACCTGTTTTCTAAGTCCTCGAGCATCGTTTCCATATTCCTAGTGGCGGTATCCAAGCGGTCTATAGCTTCACTATTGGCCGTAGTGTCCTTCACCGTGTCCTGGAGGCCCCTTTCTAACAAGTCGGTTCTCTCCCCAAGCTGCGCAACTTCGTGCCGGATGTCGCCCAGCGCAGAATTGAGGTCTGATCGCATGAGCTGAAACTGTTCCTGGAAGGTATGCGCTAGGGACACCCTCAGGGTTTGCAATTCCCCCCTGAAGTCTTGTCTGGTCACCCGGTCTCCGTCCCCCTCCGCCACTGCTCTCATACTCTCCTTAGGTGGGCCATCAGTGGACTTGCTCCCCATTGTGGGCCAGAGTAGTGGCAGAGAGCTCTGGGGCGTTCTTGAAGAGGACTCGGGTCGACCCGGTGTTCGCCTAGATCTGGAAGGCATCGATGAGGGGCCCAGGAGTGGACCCCAGCGCATCTGGAGGGAAAGGTCGTCGCTCCAGCCACAGCCAATTGAAGAGTGCTCTCAATGGGGGAAATCCCGTAGATTCGGGAGTCCCACGAGGCCAGGTGCCTCCCCTCTCACCAGTCATGAAAGAGGGCCGCACCGCAGGGGAAAACCGGGCCTCCAACCCACCACGGGCGGTCCCCGGCGTAGGCCACGGCCCAAGGCTAACAATCACGGCGTCCACTCTCCCTCAGCGCCGGGGTCGGACCTTGCTCAGACCCGCCCAAGAAACAGGTCCCAGGCGCAGCGCCCGCTGTCCCAGGTCCTTTCTGCTCACCTCGGCCTGGCCTCCTCCGCACTCCCTGGGCAGGGCGAGCTACCGCACCACGTCCTCTGGCCTCCGTTCATGTGCGCTGGGGGGGAGGCCAAACGCACAACCGCCTCCCGATAAGGATGGGCTCCGGCTAGAGGGTTGCTGCACTCTCCGCCCTAGCACAAACCTGCAGAGTCCTCCAGTCTGCGACGGCAGCCGGCACCAGCCTTGCGGCACCAGAACCTCACGCGGCCCCAGCGCCCGCCGCAACTGCTCCCGATGGGCGGCTGGCAGGTGGGTCCCGAGGCACGTCGGGGGGCCCCTCTCCTTCACGGGCACCCGCCCGGGCCCACACCAGCGATGGGATCCCTCGTCGAGGGCGGCTGCAAGCGGTGTAGTCCCACGTCGGCCCGGCTCCTCCCGCGAAGCGGACAGATCCATCACTGCCCTCGATGAAGTGCCTCCAGTAAGGGAGGACCGCCGGGGGCTCACGACTTGCCACCAAGATCCCGGCAGCAACCCCAACTCAGTCCTGGAGCCCGTTCGCCAGAGGGGGTGGTGGATCCTCTTGCAAAACCAGGCCCGGGGTCTCGGAGCAGCCGTCGGCACGTCAGTCGTTGCCGGTGGCCATCTTGGAATCCTTGCTGTTTGTAAATTAACCTGATATCACGCTTAAGTTGGCTGAAGATTTTGATTTCATTTAATATTATATTTCACTGGAACTGAGGATGGACCATCTCTATCTTTAGTTTTCGCAAAAAAATAAAAAACTTGGCTTTTTGCACAGGACACCAAGCTGCACCCGCCTCACCAATAAGTAAGCTGAGTTACCGAGCGGACTGACTTTGCCACATTGCACCCAACTCTGGTATCCTACCACTAGGAGTTATTCCTCAGGGCATGAAACGACAGCAACCTGTCATATTGCCCTGTATAACTCTCGAATCACCTAGTTCATCTCAGTATGACATTTAACCACCTTCTTAAGTTGTAAAACTCTCGAATTCACTTAGTTCATCCAAGTATGACATGTAACCACCTTCTTAAGTTGCCGAACTCTCGAATTCACTTAGTTCATCTTAGTATGACATGTACCACCCTTGTACTATCTGTAACCATATTCTTAAGCCTACACGACCTGTAATGTTCTAAGCTTACATGACCCGTAACCTGATTTGTTTTGAATGTTTGTCTCATTACCATATTCTCAATCCTGCAAAACCTGTAACCAAATTCTTAAGTTCACTTTACCTGTAACCATTTTCATAAGCCTTGCGCTCAGAAGCCTGAGGGTTAGGCATGCATTACAAATGTAATAATAAATAAATACATACATTATCCTTCATATTGGATAGTTATGATCAAATGGCATTTTAACACAGTAAGCCTCCTCAGCACATGACTGCAGATAATATAGTCAGTATAGGCTTGTTCATTCTGTATGTCCTGCACACTTACAGTGGATTTCTTATTAAATTAGAGATACACTGCCTCTGAACCAATTTGGGGGCACTCATTTGTTTCGATGTCTATTTCAAAGTGGAAATAATGCATAGTAATGGATGTCAGCACAAAAACACTCAGATTTAGGCGCTTGTGCAGAAGGAGACAAATCAGTAGTTATACAATGGTTTCCTCTGAAGATTGTCATTGCTTAAAGCTAAATACCAGTGATTAAAAATAGCACACATATACATAGCAGACATATAAAGTAAATATAAACGCCTTGATTGATAGTTTCGGTCTCATTGCTAATGGGACACTAGATGAGGCACTCCTCTAGAAAGTTCTTTTTTCTCTTTTAACACTCATATATGCACCATTCAAGAAAGGTATTATTTTCTCTGGGACCTGCAGCTTTGCATTGGGAAACAAATACCAAATGTTTTCAAAATATTCATTTTTACCATTTAAAGTGCAGGTGAGCCCCTATGCACTTATCAGAGATATTTTAAAGAATAGCAGTATGTTTTCAAAGAGATGCGTACGGCAAATCAGCAAAATCAGACATTTTGGGAATTTCAGCTGCAGGGGAAGATGGGGGAAAATTACATAAGGGACGATTTTACAATAACACTTTTTTTTTCTTTTTGTTGCTAAAACATCAGATATAACGAGAACTCCCAAAACCATTTCTTTGGAATCTGAACATTTTGCAAAATTCTCATGCTCTGAGAAATCACTTGCCCAGGGAGTGTCCTACATTGAAATGTCCTTACATGTCACTGGTCTTTCAAAGTGATTATGGGGGTCATTACAAGTTTGCCGGTATCCCGCTGGTAATTCCGGCGAGATACGGGCACACTGAGCCTACTGTTTCTGCCACATGATATCCCGGTATTACCAGGACCTTCCAGGTGGTGGAAAGGGCGATAAATCCCCATTCCTCATAGGACTCCATGGAGGGGATTGCCGGAATAACCAGCACCAGTAACACTGGTGCTGGTAATTCCGACAGATATTTGCTGGTGGGGGCCTTGGGTGGAGGTAAATCAGTGACCCCCACCTGCAAACTTGAGTTTTGCCGGTGTGGGAAAAGTGCCGGTAACGGAATTGGCGGCAATTTTACAGTTCATGTTTCTGCACCAGCAAAGCCATAATGAGGCCTATTATGTGTGTTCAGTAATATGCAGGAGGACCTACAGTCCTATTACATAAACCTTGCACTACTAGGACAAGTGCAAATTGCACTAAGAGAGAAATAGCCCTACTGTAAAAAAAAGAAATATGAATTTCTGATCTATGGCAAAGGACTGGGACTAAAGAAAAATATTGCGGTGCGGAAAAAGCATTGACAAAATGTGCTTTTTGCAATAGAGATTTTTGAAATACCACCCCTAAAATGCATTACTTTTTCACAGCCATTTCATACCCATGTTGTGTAATAACAGATTGAGGGCCTTGCTCAACCTACCTACTCTCTCCGTGTTTATCCTTTTCTGTCTTTATATATAAATGCACACAGCAAAGCATCTGATTGTTACCGTTTGTAATTAGAATAGTCCATTGATTCATCCACACACTGTCTATGCATTCTGCTGCATTCTGCTGCATTCTGCTGCATGCCGTAGTTCACCAATCCGAAGCGCCTCTCTGCTCATCAGAAGGAAACGCCTTGGACGTTCATGACTGGCAGGATGTTCATGTTTGCAGCTGTGGATACAGGACCAATACCAGCACGGTTGCCGTGTATTGCAAGGTCAACGACTGGGAAGAGAACACAGAGAGATTTTCAGAATGTGAAAACAATTGTGACTATGAAATCGTGACGTTACTGTAACTGCTACACGGGTCATTTTTTGATAGCTTTTAAAATCCTTGCTGCATCCTGGCACGAGCATCAACTGCTTTCCCCTTTCTGAACTCCAGTAAGTGCCCTTCTGGAAGCTATCCGAGGCAAGTTTATTAAAACACCTCTTAGCAAGTGACACGTGGCGCCTCGTTATGTGTTTGGCAGTGTTTCTAAGCACAATGCTCCTATACTCATTTAAAGCTTTCACCAGAATACCACCTCGGAAATGGAGGACGATCCTTCAGATTCTGAAGTGGTGTTAGTCCCACTTTATGCAGTCAACTGGGGGTATGCAGTGGTAAAAGTCCTAAAGTGGTAATTCGTCAATTTCTTTCAAGTTAAGTGGAGAAACCAAATATAGCCAAGAGCTGGAGGTATTTCCTTCACGTCACCTTCATATTTGGGTTATTTGGGATATGGCTGTGCAGTGAAAGTGGCAGTCATTCTGTTACCTCTTTTCAATGTGCCGCCATACTTGGAATTAGGCCAGTAGTGCTGTTTGTGATGCAGAGGGCAGAGTGTAGCATTACAGGAAGGGCCACAAGGCACTGCACCCTCCTGTAATATGGAATGCACCCCTGCCACCTCAGGTGACACGCATCAGTAATGGAGTATTGATGGGCGCATGCCCTAAAGAAATATGTGAAGCCGGTTCCCCACTCATGGTTTGTATTGGCAACCTGTGCATGGAGGCAAGCAGGCCCTGTGTATGTGTTTAATCTGGGAGGAGATGCATACACAAACGCTCCCACACACTGCAGCACCAGCTAGAAGCCAACAAAAGCGGACTAGGAGGGCTCCATGCCCCCCCCCCCTTATTGAATGTAAGGTCAGCTGTGACAAATCTGCTACTAAACATAAAAGAATCAATTGCACAATTCAACACTGTTTATAAAGTTTGATCAGAATGAGTACTGGACAATGCCTTTATGTCCTAGGAGCGTCACACCATACATCATATATTTGGTATAACTGTAATAGTCCCAGTGATATAGCTCCCACCTTGCTTACTCTGCATCCTACCATAAAGAATGTCTCTACCCTTGTCGTAGGGTATGTCAGGCATGCATTTTCTCACCCTCTGGCAGCGGGTTACCCTCCTGGGCCAGTGGGAATACCTTGAATCACAATCCTACCAGGCAGTATTTCTTTCCCCTTGACTCGAGGGTTTATCAGGCTGTGATATTGCCACCCTCCAGCCATGGGGCACCATGCTGCACCAGCGTCTCTTGGCCTAGTATCTCATAGTTTCTGTGGTATAGTCCCCAACAAACCCCAACACACTTCTGGTGGTTTTGGCCTGGTCTCTCTGAGTGTCGCGAGTATAGCTCCAAGCAATCACTTGAGTACCCTCAAAATTCAGTGGCTTCAAATGTCTGCTGTAAATGCCTTCTCTCCTCACTCAGCCTGTAGGTCTGTGACCCAGACTCCAAATAGCCGCACTCTTTTACATTACCTCAGATTAATTGGATTATTCAGTAAAGCATGGCATTTGTTGTTCACTGCTTTTCTCCCTCCCTTAGGTTGTTTCTCTTTTCTTTTTACTTTAATGACAGGTATTTTGCCTTCCCTCTTAAGCACAACATTTCTACCAGTCATAATGTCCCTCCTGGAATTGTCTCTCAATTGGTAAGTCCACAGCCCTGACCAATGGACCAAACCCTGTGCCCAGCATTCTGAGGTCTGGGAAATGAGCAAAGTTGCTCCACAGCCTTATGCAACAGATTTAAAGCAGGGAAAGTGTTAGAGAGATGTTACCATTCTAATGGTAAAATTGGGTTACAATCAAATAGTAGACGAGACCCCTCTATCACGGTAGCTTTGGCAGAGGAGCCTGGCCTAACTCAAGGAAAGGAGGAAGACCTGTAGGGAAGTGCAGTTCCCCACAGTTACCCCCCAAAGAACACATTATACTGGTATACTAAGAAATATACACTTTCATTAATGTCTCATATAAAATCTTTATTAGTTCAAAATAAGTACATGGGTGAAACATAACATATAACATCAACAGAGTGCAGGTATATGGTCAGCACAATTCACGCTTAAGGGTGGGAAGAAGATGGAACCCAAGACAATAAAAGCATTAATGCAAACCGTCATTATCAGCACGCATTACGCCACACAGAAAACTATCACAATATTCCCACGCCTCTAGTATGTAGTAACATGATCGATATAGATGACCACCATATATTAAACATAACAACTGGAGATATAAAAGGGGATACTACTTTTAGCAACCAAGCTCTGATGGTCACCAACGTTAATTAAGAATCGTTATTTATTATTGGATTACATGCACCACTTTCCATTAAATTTTGCAAACTCAGAATGTATGTAATTCAAAGAGCAGGGTATGCTAAGTTGCTGTGCTTACTAGATTTCCTTTTAAATCATGGACTGTCGCTCTAGCAGGTGACAAAATGTATTCCCATACCTAAATTGTAACACATATTATACTGTGGCACCTCTACATCAGGCTAGTCCATAAACATCTTAAGTATTGACTTGAAGCCAGTTGCTTTTTGCCAACATAAAGTTTTTATTTTTAACCCCATGTGCCCGTTTGTCTTGGCAACATAAAGGTTGTATTAGTCCTGTGCCCGTTTGTCGACACATGTTTAGAAGGCACTTCAGTCTTTTTCGAGACTGGGCTTGTTATCCACTCAATTTGTAAGATATACTTCTCACAAGGGCATATATTAGGGATAACAATCCCCCTATACCTGTTCTTCTTGGCATTAGCCTTTAGATGATGTCCCTGTGTTACCGCAGGACAATGTGGTCCAGTCTCGTTCTGCATGCTTTTTAGTCAAAGACTGAAGTGCAGTCGAAACATGTGTCGACAAACAGGAAGATAGGATTAATACAAACCTTATGTTGGTGTACTAAAGGTTCTAATTCAGCACCAGATATGGGGGTGCATCTACCACCTTCGAGAGTAAAGAAGGGGGGAGACGGGACACCTGCTAGGGAGAAATACCAAGGGTACAAACAGCACCGTTGTTTCCGGACTGGCACACTACAACTCTGCCGAACCGGTGTCCTCCCGCCAGGCAGGTCAGTCCTGCAGGGTGGGATGGTACCAACCCGCAGAGTTTTCACAGGAGCACTGACAAAATTATCAATGGCACCGATGCTCCCGAATCCCCATTCCCATAGAGTCCTTTCGGACTCTATGGGAATGGGGATTAACACTATTGCTGGCGCCTGACTTCCCATTTTTTATGGGTTCGGCAGCAATCCGCCAGTAGCACCAGCAGGGTTGATGCTCGACCCGCAATGTGACCCAATAGGTCTCTTTTCCAAACATGAAAAACAAGTAATATCAGGGTTTTCATGGCCTTATTTTTCTAAGCTAATGTGGAAGGCCACTCTTGGATTAGATTTATATGTGTCTGATCGACATTAGGTACAACTTCAAAAGAAGCAGATTCTTACACAGACCATAACCTCTGATTTTGCACAATGTTTAAGTTGCTTAAAGAATATGTCTGTTCCATTTGGCCTTCTACATAAAAGTGTAGGTTACCCATTCATGCTTCTGTTAAATGACAAAGTTCAAAGTAATAATTTCTGTTGTTGTAGGTACAAGAAACCCAAATGAAAAGCAAATCAGATAATGTATGTCCAAAATAGACCCTTTAAAATGTGCATTCACAAAGAACCACAGGAAATACCTTTTTAGTTATCACTTTCTAACACTTGGTCCTATTCAAAAACCAGATACAGATTTAGATTCAAAGGCAAAGCACAAATCACGTACATAATAAACAAGGCTATTTTAAACTATGTGCATTAGACATATATTTGCATATTATGATGTCATATCTCAGTTATTCCTGTGGTGAGAAATATATAAAGGATGAATCCAGATTCAGAATATTTGTGCACATCCTAATATATACTTCTTATTAATGTCACAATTCCATAACAGGAATGATAAGAGACATTAATATTTCAGTCCAAATTTGATTTCTCATTTTTGATGGGATAGCTGGCACACCTCTTATGACATAGATAATTCAATGGGCCAATGAAAGAGGAAATGGCGAGGGCTCTTGCGGCTGTGAGCAATTGGCCGGAACCTATCACAGGCTCTGTCCAATCCAAAAATGGCATGTCAAATAAAGTTGCATGTGTGGATTTCCTGAGTATTTACACTCAAACACATAGGAAGATAGGGGAGATTAGAGAACACAGAAAGGAAAGTGAGACTGTCTGAGAGAAGAAGATCTGAATGGCAGTAGTCGATGGAAAATCTCTTTCAGAAGACCTTTTCCATATGGGACTGAATGCAGGGATCTTTTTCAATCCAAAATCATGGTACCAGAGAGGAATTTTGGGACCATGTGAGACTCAAAGGATTAATGTACCTGGTGGTGCAGCCTGAATCTGGTTAATGCCCCTACCTGTCCTGAATCTCCGAGAGATAAACAAAAAGTGAGACCAATGACTCCTAATTTTCGTGACACATATCCCAGGATAAATTAAATACCAGATAGCAATCAAAAGTAGTTTGGAGAACACCTTTCACAAGATGTGTCACTTAAAGGGGGATTACAATATGAGGCTTATGGTCTATGTGATTTATAATTAATAATTAAAACCTTTGGTAGCATCATTGTATTAGGTCAATCTGGGATCTATGGATATTTTAAACATCTAAAAATTGAAATGTGGAATAACAAATCCTTTCATTGCAGTCTGCCATAGTCAATATAGCAATGGAACGATACTCCTAAATGAACAGACTGGAGTGTTATGAGGATGAATGTGATTCCTGAGAAGAGTGAAAGAGTTAGCTGTGTCACAGCATTCCAAAAATGAACATAATTCCTGAATGTCAGTATTTAAATTTAGATACCACCAATTGAACACTGCATAGATATCCGTTTTATCTATGCCCACACTAAGATCCAATAGTTTGACAAGCTAGTAACCAACAATTTAGATTTGAACATTTCCATGAATCAAAGAACCATATGTTAGAGTACATATTTTCGTCTGATGTTTGTCAACGGTTTCAGAGAAAACTAAGTAAATTGTTTTATTTTCAACTCTATTCTGAGCACTGCTTCACCTTTTGATTTCAATGGCAGATTGCTTTCTGGTGGACAACTATGATTCCACATTGTAGTTTCCATGCAAATCAATGTCAATTTGTAGCTACAAAACAATGTAGAAGTTCTTAGTGGGACTCCTAGGCAGGCAGAGCCATGATAGGAGTCCGCGGACACCCAGCTCACGGAAGGCCATAACTCCTTCCCTTGTCCTGAAGATCTAGAGGTCCACACACGTAGCAAGTTGTCACTGCATTTTATTACAGCCACCAAACACACAGGGATAATATGCATGGAGGGAAGTCCATTCACGTCTCAGCAAATTCTGGCTCGCAGGCCAGTTTTCATACCTTGTGATGTCCCATTTTGAGTCATTCGCTAGGCTCTTTTCCAAAACCTACTGCCACTCAGGATAGGCCACTGAGTGGTCAGTCCAGGATAGAAACCTATAAAAGAATGAGGTTATTGTACAATGCTGTATCAGGTGGTGTGCTTGGATCATCCCCGAAAGTTGCTACTCTGAAAATGTTACAGTGAGCAAGCCCTGTGGTTGTTCATTAGGCCATGCTATCTGCCCCTAGACCCAAGGGTTCTGATTGGTTAGGCCGCGGGCCACCCAATCCTGGGACAAACTCTGTTCCCAGCCTGCGAGACACCTGGTTGAAATACATGCATATTATATATCAGCAAGGTGCAACTATGTGTCAGCACTTACAATGGTGTGTAGAAGACTAATACCATGAGAGTGTTCCATTCCCATGGTACAGTAGTAGCTGGAGAGTGGCAATTTAGTTGCAGACCACTGTCAGGTCGTGGGACGGCTGTTCCTTCCCAGCCACCGAATCCTGGCCCAGTATCAGCTGGTATCACCTTGGTTCAGTGTGTGGAATGTTACTTGCAACATTGTGGCCTTGGCAGTACTCTCGTTCCTGCCACGGTAGTTCTGCTTGCGCAGCATCTTGTGAGGCTTGAGATTTCTCTGAGATGATCATGGCCTGCTAGATTTCCTAAGCAATAGTCCGGCTTCTAATATGTGCCTTCCATAGGGTCCATAGGTTAGTGTGTCATGGCTGCCAGGTCCCTGGAGTGCTCTTGCCATACCATGGGTTAATTGCATGTAAGCATCTGCAAGCATATACACAACTCTTCTTGCTTCTTGCGCTGCTACGTTGCTGCAATGAGCCTACAGTCAAAATATTAAATGTGCAAACAGTATGTATATGTGTCTGTCCTCTAGCACATAGAGCTGTACACACATGTTCTTCATGTAGCTGGGTGTGTGAGTGTCCCGAATGTGCGGATTAAACATGTGCTTCGTGTCTGTATATCTTCATCCACTCTGGGTAAAGGTCGTGTTAGTGCAGGGTTGTATGGCCTGCTGGCAGGGTACTTTTTATGCTAGTTATCCATCTTGTGAGGAAGCACCTCAAAACCTTCCTCTTTGCCTCCGCTTTCTCTCCCCCTCACCCCTGCTAATATCACTGAAACTGCACTGAATCTGCTAATATCACTGAAACTGCACTGAATCTGCAACAGGGCCACTCACCGATCTCGGTTCTTGGCCCAGCCACTCTTCCCTGCACTCCCACCCTGCCTGGCAACCCCTGCACTGCGGGACTGTCTCTGCATCCCTACAGCCCCTCCTCCCAGCACTTGTTTGCACTTACCTTGCACTTGCCACCAGCGGGCCCTTATTATTTATCTTGTATTCTACTAACCCTGTACTGCACTTCCCCTCTCCCTTTCCCCTTGCACTTTTCCCTTCCCCTCTACCATTGCACTTGCGTGATCTGAATGACACCTGGCCTAGTAGGATCGTTGTCTGTCTCCCCTTGTTCCCCCCCCCCGCCTCGTCGCGCCTTGAAACACTTGTGTATAGGCGCGTTACAAATGTCATATAAAATCTATCATATCATCTTGGGGGCAGTCGGAATTGATGTGAGCTCATGTGATCGGCAGCCAGATTGTCGTTTTTGCTTCTTCCGATTGGGGGGTCTTTCGGGACGGAAGGCATAGTCAGATTTTCCCTTTTCAAAGTTTACAATAGTAATTTATATTTATTTTTCCAGGTACAGGTGTTAGTGTGATTTTGAATATTAGAAAGACAATAGCAGGCAGGTTATCTACTTCCTTCTATATACAAGCTGTCCATATTGATATATTGTGGCTGACCAGCTTTTTTTCTTGATTTATTATTTTAAATAAAACTAAATATTCAGATTAAAAAATACTGTGCTTCCTGTCCCAGATTGTGGGGGTAGGATTGTTATGGTGGGGTTATTAGATCAAGGATATTCCTTTTTAAACGAATCAATCACTCAAAATGTAAATATATTCTATAGAAAGTTGCACTTAGGTTTATAGTACCATAAGGTAACATTGCACTTCTAGGAATACAAGGATACACAAGTAACTATAACTGACACATAGTAGCAAGATGTAGACAGGTGTAAAATGTAGGATTTTGAAAATCCAATTAAAACTAGTGGTACATGCTAACAATATTTATTCTTTTTGCCTAAAACTCCAAGGACCCAGGGAGGGACAAGGATACATGTCTATGTTCAGGTCAGCACCTTCCAAGTCACTTTTCTGAATAGTTCTGTGCAAATTGAAAGGTAGGTGTCAATGGGACAAAGTATGCAGGTGCTAAAATGGTTATGGAGAAAGGGGGAACATTGGGTAAGTATCAGTTCTAAACCAGAGGTGTGGAGAATGCAGCAACCAACCCTAGGAGAGACAAGAGAAGGCTCGCACAAAGAGCTCCAATACCAGGTTCAAGATACAAGAGGCCCAGGAAGAAAGGTAGCACATGAGGATTAATGACACTGGACATTTTAAGGCAAAATGTGTTAGGAGGCGGTAGGAGGTGACAAAAACGAATCATGTGGACCACTGAGGGTACATGTATGAAATAAACCACCATCCCAGGAATACGAGGTAAAACATGGCTTACGAAATGTGAAACATGCCATTGAATGGAATCCTTTTACAGGTTGAGTTACAGAATTGGGTCCCCCAGGGAGTTGAACACTGGACCATCAACACCCAAAAGAAGAACAATTGGCCTTTCCTGGAATGGCACCCACTAGACAGGAGTTAAAACAATGGAAAGTATGGCACCAGGAATACATAGACCTAAGCAGATTCCAATGGCTCTATGGCAAAGAGGTGCAGACAGCCAGCAGAAAAGGATCCACAAAGTAAACAACTGTGCAGGCAACTTAGGATGCCCCTGATGAACAGCAGGCATGAGCTAGTGGTCCCCATCACCCTTTTGAATTATAGCAGACTTTTAACCCAGAATTGATGAACAATGTGGTAATTTGGGAAAAGCATCAGTAAACAGATCAGAAATTGTCCCAACTCATGTATCCCACCCAGCCAGTGGGGGACATGGGGTGGACAAAGACAGCTGATTCAGATGTCCAGCAGCTAAACATTAAAAAACCATAGACAAGGAAAGAACACAGAACCCTGCCATTATAGATAGACATGGCCCTTCATGGTGACATTTTCAAGTAAATCAAAAGAGATGATGGCTGGAAGGTTTAGAATTAATCTTAACCTCTGGCATTACTCTTGGCAACCCTCCAGACCACCATTCTTCACCCGCCAAGTCAATACAGAAAGAGCAAGGACCATATGCAAATCGGGCTTGGTGCCGGCCCAAGAGGGGCTGCTCAGCCCCTATTTACAGGACTCATATTATTCCATTCTCATGGTTCTTGTCGACGATTATTCCAATCAGCAAAAAGGGGGACCTGTCATGCTCTGGTAGCTATAGGCCTATAGCCTTGATCGATGCAATCAGTAAGGTGTTTGCACTTTTGCTGCTTAGAGATCTGAATAGGACTTTGAGTCAGTTTTCCACCTTGTCACGCTGCCAAGTGGAATTTAGGAAGGACATGGGAACCCCACTAAATGCTACCATTCTGGCCCATCTTCAAACTGTGGAAAGTGGTCATGCAGGTGGGGAACATATATGTGGCCTTGTTGGATATGGCCTCCGCCTTTGACTGTGTACATCATTCTATATTGTGGATGAAGTTACTTAACTACAAAGTCCTGCATAAATTGGTTCAGCTATTAGAACTCTTCCATAAGAACTCTAACTTGAGGATTCAGCTGAACCAATAGGAGGCTTTGTCCAGACTGATTCCAGTCGACATAGGTTTAAGACAGGGATGCATTCTGGTTCCCAGATATCTACCTCAGTGACATTGGGGATTTGTGACAGTGAGGTTGGGGCACCTGAGCATACACTGGCTGGCTTTTGCTGATGATATCATTCTTTTTGATAGAACACTGGGTGGCCTGCAATGGAAATTGAACATATTCCATTCTTATACCTTAAGTAACTATCTACAGGACAACTGGTCTAAATCTAAAGTTGTGATCTTTACAGCTGCAAACAAAATTAAATCTATGAGATGGTCTTTGGGAGATCAGTTAGTGGAGCTGGTTTCTAGTATACGATACTTGGGGTACAATCTATCTAATACTGCCTCTATAGAAATGTGGAAGTCGACATTGAAAGAGGTTGTCTCCTCTCTCATCCCATATGAAACTTCTGTATGGGAAACTGTACATTTTCTATTGCTCCTATATTGAACTATTACCTTCTAAACCTTGAACCCATCCTATTATATGGTCTTGAAATGTGCCTTTTAGACCTTGGGGCTTATTTGGATTCAATGCAAGGTTCTATTTGGAAAAAGGTCTTGGGGCTTGCGCTTTCTGTCCCTAATGCTATAATCTGACACAAATTAGATCTAACTTCGTTAAAAGCCAGGTTTCAGTGGCATCACCTGTCGAATTATGCAGCATGATTGTCACCCGTGCCTAAATTCCTGTACATGGATCTATGCAGAATGTTCAAGGACTCTTCCCTAAGCTCTGTAAATCAGCTTACAGCTTGGATGATCAACTTACTGGAATCCATTGACTCTTCTTAGGAGGAACTAGTGAAGCATCTGGATGTGGTTAAATGTAAACTATTCAGAGAAGACTGGAGACCACTGTTGAGGAACTTTCATCTTACTCCACCTACTCTGAGTATGCTAGTTCTCCACGGAAAGAGCAACAAATATCATCCTATCTCAAATGTTTCCATTGCATTAAAATCTGTATGTTGTACTTACGATTTAGGCTGAATCATTTTCATACAAAAGAAAGAATTAAGAATTAGAATATTGAGGGCAAATCTGAGAACTTTCTTGAGTGCCATTTTTGTAGGCAACCAGATGTTGTGAAAACCCTAAAACATTGGTTTATGGACTGCCATGCTTTGCATACTGAGGGAAAAGGTATTTTGTAAAGAAGTGAAAAGTTTCAACTATGTTTTTCAAAGCCTTTTCTGTGGTCTTGGTTAATGTGGGGTGACAATTTGCCTCTAGTCGATTTATAAATTATGTTTTAATTTTAATATGTGTTTTTAGGTAGAAATGGTATGATGTTTTTCTCTGCTGCTTTTTACTTTTGTATCTTGTGTAAGGTTTTCTGTAAACCATGTCACAATCAAAAAGAACGAAGAAAGAGGGTCAGTCCAGCCGGAACTGCGCAATCCAGCCCAATCTGCTAGGTCACATCTCTTCTGCACGAGATCACAAGCATCGGCAGACATGTTTTGGACTCATTGGGCATCAACAGTGAGGAATTACTTGGGTCTCTAGGCCTAGCAGGCAGAGGACCCACGTCTGGGCATACCCGTCCCACTCGGGGTAACTAAGGCAAAACAAAAGAGGTGATGGCTGGAAGGTTTAGAGAAAGGGGAAAGACCATATGCAAATCAGGTTTGGTCCCTTCCCAAAAGGGACAGTCCAGCCCAAACTGCTAGGTCACATCCCGTCTGCATGAGACCACAAGCATCCCTAGACATGTTTTTCGCCTCATTGGGTGTCATCAATGAGGAGCAGCATGGGTCTCTAGGCCCAGCAGCGTGGGACCCACAGGTGCAGTTTGGGCTGGACTGCCCCTTTTGGGGTGGAACCAACCCTGATTTGCATATGGTCTTTCCTCTTCCTGTAAAGGCTTGGCAGGTGAAGAACAATGATCTAGAGGGTGCCCAGAGCAATGCCAGAAGTTAAGATACATTTTGAAGCTTCCAGTCATCACGTGTTTTGCTTTGAAATTTTACAGTAAGCAGGTAAGCACAAGTAAATCCCAGACGAATAAAGCAGGGTTAGCATCCCCCATTTATCAATCACTCTTGGGCCAGCTTAAGCCAGCTGTCCAGTCATACGCAATGGCACTCACAAAACAGATTTTGGTAGTCATTCAGGCTGCTGGCCCTAAATACTCCCAAACACCCAGGTCCACAGGCATAGTATTTATATTGGCCTGTATAAGGCTAGGGATTTATTTAAACCAGTTCAGCCACTACTGAAACTTTAGGTCTGGGTTCAGAGTGCACAAGAGAAATTATTGGCCTGTTCCATCATGTTCCCATACAAAGAAAAAGCTGGAAACTAAAATGGGCAGGAGTAGGATTTAAAAATTAATTAGTACCGCAAAGGTCCCCAAAAACCTACATTGGGCTACTAAAGCAGTAATAATGGCATCACACTTGGTAAAGCCAAATCAAAAATCTAAATTACAGATGCCACCAGCCTACTCACCATGTGGGCTATCATAAGACCATTAACTAACAAAGGATTGCATTGACATGGGGACTTCAGCAGCAGTCCCTCTGATCATAAAAGTAAGTCAGAAATCCCAGAAACCAAAGGGGGAAAAGCTAAACATTTAGGTGTCCCATACAATGGACAGCAGAACCCCAAAAAACGAAGTCTGCCCTAACAGTAAAGACGTTTTACCCCCAACCACAAACTAGTAGTGAACATCAGGATGCACTCATGTGTGGGTACAGGATAGTCTTCAGAAGAGATCATAGCTCTCAGATGTGGCTTCTGGCTGCAGGACCTGGATAGGTGCTGCACTATACTTTCAGATGCCTGGAAAAAGGGTATTGTTGCCTTACCTGTCCACCCTTTATGTGGACCCAGTGTTCTAGTTCCATCCTAGTGGTCATCAATCAAGACGGAGGGGGGCTGGCAGCAACAGAGGTTATCTCTTTGTTCAGTATTGAGCCTCACAATGGTCTTGACCCTACAGGAGCACCTGCCACATTAGAACATGTATTTTGTGGGTGGGTAGGCTGGGGCTCAGATAGTAGTTGTCTTGTACGTGATGCAGGACGTTTTAATGAGACTCCCGGCTAAGATGAGTCGTTAGTGTAATTTGCTTAAGATGGAGGAGGTGCAGCATAATGTCTGAGTTCCTGTTATGAGGCATGTAGCGCATGTTGAGTGGTCCTAAAAGTGGCCAGGTATATGGCTATTACACCAGTGAGGAAGGCATTGCCTTCATTGAGGTGCTGGATTACCAGAGCCTGTACTGTTCTTCTGAATTCCTCAGGTGGAAGGAAGCATTTTATCTTCTGGAGGAGTTCTACTTGATAGCAGGTGTTTTGGACATTTTTATTGTTATTTAATTTCATACACATTTATTTTGATGCGACAGGTCATACACGTCACATACAAAATTAAACGCTGAAGCAAAGACAATTGATGTCAATAATGTAAATGATAATACAGTTAAAAACAATGACAGAAACAATGCACTGATACAATACCTAAAACAGTAAAAGCACACTCAATTAGCCATCCAAGGCTTGCACATCCTTCTTCCCAGAGGTGGCAGTGTTATGCTGCCAGATGTAGACATTGCTATCAATAAACAACTCGAGTGATTTGGCACATGGGGCTAAATAAGGCCTGAATCTAACATGCATGTTATTCAGCCAACCATGGGCAGCTTTTTTTTTTTTTATAGATGAATGTACTAGAATGACACATTCCAGTTTGCTGGGATTATGTTTCAGGTAAGTGATTGTCATCCAAGCCTTGAGACGTTTTCAAACAAAATGGGGTATTACTGTCATCTGCATATTGGTGAAGTGAGATTTTAAAGTAATTGAGAAGCAATCCGAATGGTTCCATATACAGATCACTGGGGAGAGTATTGATTGTTATGGGACTCTGTACATGCCCGTGTGATGGTCCGATCTAGAGTTACTCATTTGGACTGCTTGGTATTTGTTAGAGAGGTAGGAGGCAAACCAATTTCGAACTTTACTTGTGAAACCCATTCTATGTAAGATGGCTTGTAAGTGTGCACTTGTTGACCATGTCAAATGCGGCTGAAAAGTAAGGGAGGACGAAGAAGAAGTAGGAGTCACCGATCTGTTATTTGAATAGCTTCACCAATGACCTGGATGATGGCAGTTTCTGTGCTTCATCTGGGTCTAAATCTGGTTTGCTAGTCATGGATCGGGCCATGCTGGTTAATTCGATCAATGAGTTGGTTAGCAATTGCCTTCTTAATGCTACTGATCAGCCGGTATTTAGAAAGGTTGCCTGAGTGGGTCTTTTGAGACGTGAGTGGATTAATCCTTTTTTTGATATGTTTGGAAAGATTACCTGATCACCCAAGGCATGGAGTATTTGGAGTAGGTGGGTAATGGGGGTCCCTGAGAACTGTTTCATGATGGCGGAGGGAAGGATATCCTCCTTGTATGTGATAACTTTATGGCAATGTATCAGCATGGTCCTTGTAGGTGAGGGTGTGAAGATTGTCCAGGATTGTGTTTTGTGAGGTGGGATTGTGAGCAGGGGTGGGGGGGAGGAGAGGAGAAAAAACCTGAATTTTAAATATTATCTATTATCTTTCTATATGTTACTCATGCTCTCACGCATGACACTGCAATGCAAGAACCGACCTAATTGTTCATTAATAAGGATTTGATTTGACAATGGTTGTACAGTAAAGTCCTTCTGTGGCTGACTGGAGCTGTGAACGTTGGGCTAGAGATGCCTTTCAGTGTGCATGCTACATGATATCTTGTCATCTGCACACTATATGATAAACAGGAAATCCAGTCTGCTCAGAAGTTGCCTTATTTGTCCACTCTTTGAAGTATCCATGGTATTGTCATAGATGGCCTCAAGAACACACAGTGGTTGAAGTGGGCGGCAGCAGTTGGCAGCGGTTTTCCTTTACTTTCTTTAATTGTAAGTTTTACTGCTCCTATAGTTTAATTCTAAAAGAAAACTGTGCCAGAATGGTTTTGTTTTAAAATAAAAGTGCAGGAAGAAGTAGAAACGTGCACTTCAGTGCACTGCACTAAACATTCCCTTAAACAGCACACACATTTGTTTAGGGGTTTGTATTGCACATAGGCGGGGGGTGGCAATGGGGTTTCTGGGGAGCTGGGACAGGAAAGCAGGGAACGTAATTTCACTACTTCTTTTCGTCACTTAGACCAATGAGAACACACCAACCCTTGAAGACAGTTCAAGTGTTTTTATTTTCAGAATTGTCATGGGCTCACTAAGGGCTCTCATTCTCTTTCACCTGGTGTAAGGCAATTCCCTCCCTAGCCCAGGAGTCCCTAAACCACAGGATTATCTCTAGAGATCAGTGACTTAATTAAATTAAATGTGTTTCTTATATCGAGCTTGATGTTGGTCAACAGTCTCTAAGCACAGTACCTGGAATGGGTACCAAACCTGTGCTGCATAGTGTAGTCTTCTTTAAAAGGACCAGAGCGTTGTCCCCAAGCATTCCTTCCTGGTCTGAAAGGCTGTCTGTCTGGTTTTGCTGGCCTGATGGAAAATTCCTTCTCTAACTAAACTACCTCTGGGGCGAACTTAGCTGGACCACGAACTAAGCTCCCCATTTCACTATGAAGTAATGTTGAATGCCTTCCAGACACTCAAGACTGACCTAGTAGTCTCCTTTTGCACCCTGGTACTCCTCTCCCTATGTCTCTCTGTGGTTCTCCCTTTCATCCTCGTACTCTCCTCCCTACTACTCCACCAACTATCTCTTCTCTCTTTCCTCTCACAATTCATTTTTTATCCCTCCATTGTGCCTCTCTCTATTACCTATCCCTACTCTCTGCTTATACTCTATACTTCTCTCCCTCGCTCCCCTCAAAGCTATTAGTACTCCCACTCTCGCCTGTGGGATGTTCTTATCCATGCATCCAAGCCCTACCTCAAAAACTGTACAGTACTGACATGGAAAACATCATGATGGCCAGAGCTTCCCAGAAAATGCACAGGGAAAGGCATGAAGAATAGGCTGCCACCCATTTTTGCTGATGTTATGGGCACAGAAGGACACTGCCTAAAACCACCATTGGACTACCCACACCGTAGTCTGAAACCATTGGGAATGGCAATGCTGATTGCCAAAAGCAACCTAGAATTGTGGGGAATTCATTTTCTTAAATCCCAAAAATGGGTGCATTACCAGTACTCACCACTATCAGAAAGCCGGCGTTTTAAAACCACCAGACTTTGTGTAAAACTGAATAGATGAACCCAAAGCATGCCAAAGAAAGACTTACTGAGAGGTGGATACAATGTAAAGTTATATTCTTAAGTGACTTGAAGGTTTATAACAAGACTGGCTGAGCTGTGGATTTCAGCAGTTTAAGTAAATTTGGACTGAAAGACACTAAAAATCTAAATGTTTAAAAGAAATGAGTGACCTACTTTTGAGTGTCACATAGGTTGCAATTGTTTAAATGCCATAGTTTTGAACTTAGAATCAGCATTCTAGCTGCATATGTAAACATTGTCTTGACTTAAACTGGGTAACAAAAAGTGACATTAGCTGGGGCCTGGCTTAAGGAACTGAATTCTGCCCACCAGCTACCCCCGACAGGAGATGAGACTTGCACAACAGCTGTGTTCCCAGGCCTAGCTGCCCTTTTGCTGCTCCCACCAAAAGGGATATGACACTTCCCTGATTGAATTACCTGGGCTCTGCAGGAAATTGAACAAAGCCCTGTCCTGACTCAGGCAAATGGTTTATTATGGGGGCCGTAAAAAGTGGCTTCCTCCTGGAAGTAAAGGGGAGGAGCACTGCCTGTGAGAGCAAGCTGGCTTGGCAGAACTGGAAAAACCAGAAATTCAACCTTGTGCTGGGGGGAAACCACACCCCTGTAGCCAGAATATGGTTTTAGAAAAAGATGAATAACTCATAGTACGGATTTGTCATAATTATTGAAATGATACCATAATTTTTGTGATTTTTCTGCCCACATTTTAAGAGGTTTTTAGAACCGGTGGCATGATCTGGGGGCAAGCTAGCAGTTAAGAGGGTATTACTTAAAATGTATGCATGTTAAAAATCTGACACTTCATCAATTAATGTCCACACTCCTTGCGCACATATGTGTAAATTTGGGGTAATGTCCGATATTGCGAAACCAGTTAAAAAGTGCAAATGTCGCCATTTCTGAATGCAAGCTCCCAGGAAGAGCAGATTTGGACAGGGTATACCTCCTGTCATATGTGATGGGTGCATGTAATTTTAAACAAATGTGTACCTGTGCGAATATGTCTTTTTGATCAAATATAGATTGTGTGTAATTTGACAGGGGTGGGTTCTCTGTATCATAAACAGACCTCATCATGATGACACTTCATTTCATTCCCCCAATCAAGGGGAAGAGGATGAAGTGGCCAATGACAAGTGGAGAGGGGTAGAGCCTAGTGATGCTGCACACACACCCATTTTCAAAACACATAAAAGCAGACAGTCAGGACAGATAGGGACCTTCAAATCCATTTGCTGCAGGACGCTCTGCCTGGAAAATCCATACTTTACCTCCATCAACCTTCAGAGAGCCAACATAGAGACTTCAAATCCATCAATCTCCAGAATCCAGAGAGGCTAGACCAGCAGAGCAGAGCTGACCCAGACCACTGTTAGCAGAACCAGAGAGCTGAACCAGATCACTGTGAAGTGCAGAGACCAGACCAGAGTCCAGTCTAAAACCTGACCAGATCCGTGGCGAGGCCCATTTATTTAAAAAATATATTGTGAGTACCTAGCAGACTGTGCAGAACCAATCTCTTAGTTAAAATAATATAATTCAATCTATTTTAATCTAAGTAGAACTGCCTCCTAACTGTCACCTGTCATTTGCAAAGCTGTCACCTGTCATTTTCTAGTTGCTAGCTGTCACTTGTCTTTTTGAATTTTAACATTCCAAATCCGAAAAACTACCTTTATTTAATTGCTCATATCTCCGTGACCGTCTGTCCTAGAGACTTTCAGTAAATTTCCTCCGAAAGCTTAGAATCTTGGCTTTTCAATGCACCTAGAACCGCATTTCTACTTCCTGTACTTTTGCCGCAATCGCAAAAAACGCACGAGCGAATTTGCCACGATTTGCAAATTTCTCCACGTGTGAAAACAGCAGTTCTTGCTTTCCTTGCTAAAATCCGTTTGCCTCTTAAGAACCATCCCTGAATCATTGCTAGAGTGAGCCTGGACTAATATTAACTTGATACCACTCACCCTGAACCTCAAGAGGGAATTAAAAGCATTTTAGCATATTTTTCACTTCATTGCCAGCACATGTAAAGGCATTTTGGGCCTGTGTTTAAAACTCCGATCTGTAGTCTAAGCTTGCTGGGGTGAACTGAATTACATTTGATTGCATTTCTGAGAACTGTGTGCTTTCCTTCCATTTCCTTGCATTGCATAAAAGGGGGGAGGGGATTGCCAGAGAAAAGTGATTACATTGTTTTGTTGAAATCATATTGAGTATTTTCTGTATTGCATTTTTCATTCAACATTACATCCATCTGAACTTATATAAAGTATTCTCTACCACCTTATTCTTCTGTTCCTATTCACAATTGTGCCAGTGCCAGACTATCCATTAGTGATTACTGATCATATTAAGTGTGGTATCCAATTATTAAATTATTATAAAGTGTGATATATATATATCTATTGTTTAAATTATCAAATAAACCTTTTAACTTGCAAAACAGAACTACTTCTTGGCTCAGTGGGGTCAGGGGGATTCCAAGAGAGGGGTGTTATATAGGGGTAGTCATCCAGAACGCATGAACTGGACATAAAGATATATCAATAAGGGTTTCCATTCAGTATCCCAGACTAGGCATTGACTTAGCTGTAGTGTTGAATTGAATCCTCTTACACACCACACTATTACTGCCCAGCCCTCTCCAAACTGCTATTACTCTCCAAACCACTACTACCCTTCCCTCTCCAAACAGCTACTACTCTTCCCTTTCTCCACATGGCTACTACTCTCCACTCCCTAAATGGCTATTATGCTGCCCTCTCTACACTACTACTACTCTCCCCTCTCTACATGGCAACTACTCTTGGCTCTCCACATGGCTACTACTCTCCCCTTTCCACACTTGTACTACTCTCCCATTTTCACACTACTACTGCTCTCACCCCACCCATGCCTTCTCCCACAGTCACCTTTCTGTCACCTCTTCAGTCATCTTCTCATTCACTCCCCGCTCTCTCTACGCACTCACACTCAAACACAAGTACCACTCTTTCCCACCAATCTATACCTTAGCTTGAAGGGCTCCTTTAGCCACTGTTCTCCACGCTCCTCTGTTCCGTACTTCATCCGCCAGGTCTCTTGATCCTCTCATCTCTGTTGAATTCACTCGAATAATAAACATCTTTCCATTTCCTGTTCTCCCTTTTATCCTCCACCTTTCTCCTCCATTGTCTCTCTCCATCAGCTGGTTCACATGGCCAACCACCGTCTTTCCTTTGTCCCAGGGCAAGTGTTGCAAGCAGGAAAATATCCAAAAGGGGTCTTACGCCCTACCCCTTTATCGTACTCTGGGCTGTTGGTTTAAAAAAAATGGTGGCCTGCCACATTCAATGTCTCAGATTGTGGAGGGCTTTCTGGCAGGTTTGAGATGCCGGTTTGAGGAAATAACTGCATCACAGCACCCTCACAGACGAGTACACTGTCTCTGAGTGTGTGATCATTGCTCGAGCTCTCCACGGACTCATTAGCGCTGGAGTTGTGCTGGTGTGGGTCACATAGCGGCTGGACCTTATTATGCTGCTGCATGGTTTGATCTGTGTTCCATCTGCTCTTTGCTGTCTGCCTCTGGGTCTGGTTTTCTGGCTTTCCACTCTAGGTCTGCTGGTCCTTGAAGTCCTACGGCACAAAAAGAAACAAACTGCTCAGAAATGTATACATTCTAGTATTCACATTCACTATGTCATGTCACCTTCTCAGAGAAGGACTTCACTGGCCACACAGGTGGAAACTTTTTCTCTTCCTGAGCCAGTTACCTCCTTTGCTCAGACTGCACTACTTTTCTCTGCAAGAGTTCTCTTTAGTTTCTTTGAGGCTGAGAGTTCAAAAGTGTCCTTTTTTTGAACGATCCCTGTATTTTTTCTTTTTCCATAGACTAGTTCACCAATATTTTTCAAATTGATCTCAATCATATACCTCATCCTGTATACATCTCTGTGGTGGCCCATCTTTGGAGACCTTAAGCCTCTCAAGGTTAAGTTGACCAATAGGTACTGTGTAATCTCACATAGATAGCTCTGTTTGCTACATTCTGTCACAGCAGTCTACATTGTATGTGTACATCTCTAGTTGGGAACAGTTTGCTGGATTCTGGAGGCAGCCATCCTTGGAGCATCCAATCCAAATCCAGTGCTGAGCCCCACAGCTTTCCAGCTATCCAGATGTCCCTGTATATGGTCCTTGATGTTGCCTGCCTCAGGAAAGTGAGGGATGTCGAGACAAGACCAGATCTGACACATACTTGATCAGTGACTGGATTCCTGGCGGGAATCCATAAAGGTAATACCAGTACCTGCAGTCATCAAACATGACAACTGAGCAGAGAGAACCAATGAACCATTGCTCCCTTTTCTTGACTCAGTGGGAAAAGTCAGACGACAAGCCACATAGAACATGTGCTCACAATGACAGCCTATACATTAAAGATGAGGAAGCACACAACAACCAAATCAGCTTTAACAAACTGACAAACTGTAAGCACTTTGGAAACATGTAATCTTACCTTACTGTGGCCACTGGCGTCCAGCTGCCACTGGACCTGTAGTGTCTGCCTTCTAAGAATCTGCACTGCTCCCAAGCAACAGAAGTTCTTATCTGATCTAATCCAGTGCCTTTTCCAGTGGCCCCTTTGAATACTAGCCTGCTTGCAGATCTTATTCATCACCATAGGGATTGCAACTGTGCTAAAAGAGGCCAGGCATCATCCCACTTGACCTCCAATCCTGGGAATAATGTAACCATTCACAGCCAGTTGCCGGACACATCAAAATTCTTCTTTGTTGAAGAATCCAGATTGTTAAGAACCACTATGCTATTTGTGACTTACATCGGGGTTAGTATTCTTCTCATTTGCTTAGTCTCCCACAAAGATTTCTATGAAATACTAACTATCACAGATATAGGTAGACTGGTATCCATAGGTCAGTAAAAGCTGGTATCTGAAGGAACATTTAGACCAATGACTTGAAAACAATGTCTACATATCTGTAACTTGCCCATCTACACTCAACCTCATCCTACTCAACAGACACCCCACCCATATCAACAACCCGGAATCTGATATACTCCTTCTCCTGACCCCCTTAATCAAACCCACAACAAAAATCATCCTGCTCAGTGACTTCAACCTTAGCTTCAACAATCCCACTTACATTAAATCAGCCACACTCAACACCACCCTTTCAGAAATGAACCTATGCAAATTGGTCATCACACCTACCCACTCCAAAGGCGGCATCCTCAACTGCATTGTCACCCTCAACACTGATCTTTCCATCACTGCCAATAACCATGTCCCCTGGTCTGACCATTCCTTAGTTGAAATCAACAGAATTTACAACCACAAAACCCCTTGCCTGTTGTTAGGGAGAATTCTCTGTTTAGGCTGAATTTCCCTACCTAGTGAGTCCCCCAGCAGCTTTGCTGGATTTCTGGGGTTTCTTTCTTTCTCCTGCCAAGAGTGAGACTCTTTTACCCTCACTCTTGGACATGTTGAAGTGTGTTTTCTTGGTTAAACCTTGTGTTGAATGGGCTATGGGGTCTTTTACTCCATAGGGCCTCATGTATTTTTGTGATGTGGGTTACACAGCACCCTCTGTGCCGTGACCCAGGGGTGTCCTAGGGACTCCCCAACATAGACTCCATACCCTGGGACTGACTACTGTCTCCCAGGGCATGTAAAGTCACCAAAGACTTTGCTAGTCTTGAATCCTGAACAGAACCAGTACAAACCATCATATTGTGGACGTACTGGCTGGGGCAATTCGATTGCCCCAGGGTCTGTTAGTCGAGGGGGCACGTCTCCGTCCCCCCTGATCGAGTTTTGGCTGGTGGCAGTGGAAACTACTTTTTATATTCGACCGCGAATATTTCCCTATGGGATTTCCCATTGTTTTAGGCTAACACATTTAATTATTTATTTACGGTAGCCTTAAACATACCGCCGGTTTATATATTTATTATTATAACACCGGTTGGGACTTTTTGCCAAAACTTGATTCTAAAATGGCGTTGGCGTTCGCCTCTGTAACTCTGACCCAAAGTGGAGCCCTTTGTTCCACTTTTGGCGGGCTTCTCCACAGAAGCCCTCCAAAGTGGTGCCACTCTGTCTGGGGTACTTAGGAGGGGTGGAGGGGGATTTAGGCACCCTGGACTGAGTTACCTTGGTAACTCAAGTCGCACTCCGTCCTGATTGGCCCAAGTGGTGAGCCGGCCGGCTCACCACTTAGCATGTTTGAGTGACAGCTAGGCTGGGTGAATGGGGGTTTGCTGCATAAAAGCAGGGCTTTGGGGACTGGAACTTCAGAAGTCGCCACAGGACCTAAGAATCCAACGAGGGACGAGCTGAGCTGATCTGCTACGACGACACCGCCGGTGGAGCCCTGCTGAACCATCTCACCACTTTTTCCCGACGACCGAGGAGAACTCTTAACGGAGTGGCTCCTTCCCTTGACTGGTGGGGACAACCAGTTTTCACCTTCTTTCCGCTTCTCGAGGTATCTCGTGGCCGCCTTGCCAGTGCCAAGCACCCCGGCAACCGGAACCCCACCACTTTTACCCCAACCACGAAAGTCGGTACAACCCTTTAACCGGAGGACTCCGCGGCTGGTTTCTTCCCGGGCAGTGCAACGACCTTCTTCTTCTGCTCTTCAGCGAGAACTTCTTCTCCCCTGACCGACGTCGAGCCTTGCTGCCACTGCCTGGAACAACTGCCACCGCTGGAGGATCCTTTCCGCTTAAGGTACCGTGTTCCGCCTAGCTTCCCTTGCCACCGACTGTACGGGGTAGATTTAGCCCCCGGCTTTCGAACCTGGGAGTGCCTGGAACACCCTGGCTAAACTTTCTAAGCCACTCTAAACTCTTTCTAACTCTTTGCAAGACTTTGAATCCCTAATAACAGTGTGATCTTGGGCACATTTTCACTCCGGCTACTCTAAGAGTGGGCCCTGCCTAGTGACTTTTGCTCACCTGTGACTTTGTGCTTCTTTGAGCCTATTGCAAGTGTTCTGGACCTTAGAGTGGTGTGTTTAACCCATTTCTGTTTCTTTTTACCCCTTTCTTGAACCTACTAGAGTGTCATCTAACGTTAAGCGCTCACCTCTGTTTTAATTATGTGGTGTTAACCTAGAGTTGTCTAGATAGGAGTAAGGGTTGAAACTGCTTTCATTATAACTGTGTTTGAAGTGTTTTTACTATATCTTGCTAGAGTGATTTCAACTTATGTGTGTTTGATAAATAAATAACTATATACTTTTGAAACCAAGCTCTGGTCAGTGTTTGCTTGTGCTATTGTGCCTGGGTACATATTGTGTATACTTTACATACTGCCTAACTCTTCTTGAGGGAAGTCTGACTGCTCAGCCACAGCTACCAGGTAAATCTGGGTGGTGCAGACTGCTACCAAGTGGGTTTACTGCTATACCTGTAGTCTTAAATCTTTTGCAGTGTTCCCCAAGGGAACTGCACAGGTTTCTGCCTAACACTGGTGGCAGCGGTGGGATTTGTATTAAGTATACATTTTAGTGTGCTTTAGATACCTTAGTGCAACTAACCACAAAGCTTAGCACTATAAAAGTAAACCTCTAACATGTCAGTTATAGAAAGCTATAGTCAAGAGTCCCTTGCAGCCAAAACTGCTGATTGTTTAAGAGTGCTCTGTAAACATAAAGACCTCCTGACTAAGGGCAAGAAAATGGAGCTGATTGAAAGATTGTTAGCTAACCAAAGTCTGGGTGAGGGTTCAGAGGAACCTACCACTCCAGCAACTGTAGATGACAGTATTGAAATTAACATGGAGCAAAATGTTGATGATTCTGAGGAAGAGTCAGAAGAGGAGGGTGAGGCTGTTGTGACTGTCCCCCCTAGGCCTCTGCCTGCTCTACCTGCTGTACCTACTGGGCCTTTACCAGGTCCCACATTTAGTCCTCAGTACTTTGAACTGGAGAAAATGAAACTAGAATTGGAGTATAAGAAACTGAATGCTCAAACTGACAAGGAACTAAGGCTAAGGGAAATGGAGCTCAAGTATGAGCTAGAAATGAAGAAATTATCTGTTGAGAATGCTTCTCTCTCTGGCTCCTCTAGAAGTTCCAGTCCTAAAAGACCCCGGATGCCTAAAGAATTGTTTGGTATGTATGAGCCTAAGTTGGATGTGTTGGATTGGTTGTCTCTGTTTGAATATAATCATGGGCTCCAGAACATCACAGGAAATGACTTACTCACCTGGTTGTTCTCTAGGCTTCCCCCTGTTGCAACTGATGTGGTAATGGAGATGGGGGAGGAGGATAAGAAGGACTATGAATGTGTGAAACTAGCTTTGATAGCTAGGTTTGGGAAGACCCCTTCCCAGTATCTTAAGAGGTTTAGGAGCCTCAAAAAGCATGATGGTACCCCTTGGGCTACCTGGGTGAGTGAAGGGTTGAAAAACTTAGAGGGATGGATTAAGGGTTACAAGGTGAACACTTATGAAGGTATGAAGAATTTGTTTATGTTGGAGACTATTTATGATGCCTGCTCTCCTGAGCTCAGACAACACTTGGCTGATTCCAAGGAATTAGATTCCCGGAAACTAGCTAAGGCTGCTGACTTGTGGGTTGCCAACAGGGCCACTCCCAAGGATTCTGGGGTAACTCAGAAAAAGGATGGGGAGAGACAGCCTAAAAAGGACTCCAAAGAGAATTCAAATACTACAAATTCCAAAGAGGGCCCCAAACAAAACTATAAGGGTAAGCCACAAGGGAAACCGAATCAGGCTAGTGTACCTTCTGGTCCCAGACCAGAAGGAGGTCAGAACAAGCCTCCATTCCAGCGAGCCTTTGGCTCATGCTTTGTTTGTAAGGCTACTGACCATGTGAAAGGAGATCCCAGATGTAAGGGTAAACCTTCAGGGGTCCAACTTGCCTCCTTAGCCTTCGCTCCAGAAGAGGAAGTACATATGGCAAGTGGAAACTTTCTATTACTGGCTGATGAACCCACTGGAGTCTCAGCTAGTGTTTCTTTAGTCTCTCTGGGGTTGTGGGAACAACAGAATTTAGATGTATATACTCTATCCCAGATAATACTAAAGAGTATTATAAGGACAGTGTCCAGGTGAATGGCCAGGAGACTCCTGCCATTAGGGACACTGGGGCCAGCATAACTGTGGTGGATGAATCATTTTTCAAGGCAGAGGATGTTGCTAAGGCACCCAAATGCCTCACCAAGTTAGCTGGTGGGCCTGTGCAGATGTGTCCCCAGTTACCAGTTCTCATCCAATGTAATGATATGGCTGTAAAAATACCTGTCAGTGTACAATGTGAAGTGCCAGGTAGGGTTCTGTTGGGTAATGACCTCAAAGCTCTTGGAGTTGTATCTCATACCCCCAGACCCCCTAGCAAAAGGTTACAGGAGCTCACAAAACCTGCAAGAGAGAAAACCCTGAGAGGGATTTCTCAGGAGATGATGACAGAAATCACTCCTCTCCCACTGGAACAACTTACTGCAGTAACAACCAGATCAGGAGCAAAGGGGCAACCCAAGACTCCTAGAAAAAAGCCAGCAGCAAGCACTCCAATGCTTCCAACAAGGACTTCCCCTAGGTTGTCCAAAGTTACACCTGTAACTCCACCTCCAGCTGAGGCTGAGAGGGAGGTACAACCCTGTGTGGTTGAGCTAGACTCTGAGGAAGAGCTAGAGGGAGGCCCAAACCTTATTGGAGATTTGGACCCTGAGGACCATCCTGAGCTGCAGTCTTTACTGGCAGAAGGTGGGCCTAGCAGAGCTGCTTTCCGTAAGGGGCAAAGAGAATGTCCAACCCTGGAAGGTCTCCGCCACCAGGCAGCTTCTCAAGCTGATGGGCAAGAGCCTGGGAAGTATAGGTTGCACTGGGAAGATGGCCTCTTCTACAGTGAACCCACTGAGTCTGAACCTGGAGACTACAAACGCCTTGTAGTCCCACAAGAGAACAGACAACAGTTCTTACAACTAGCCCATGAGATACCTTTGGCTGGTCACTTGAGTTTCAAGAAGACCAAGGAAAGGCTCTCACTCTACTTTTATTGGCCAAAGATGGGGGCTGAAGTAGATAGATATTGTAAGAGCTGCCATACCTGCCAGACTTCTGGTAAGGTTGGTTCCAAGAATGTGGCACCTTTAGTGCCTCTCCCAGTTGTGGGAGTCCCATTTGAGAGGGTAGGGATTGACATTGTTGGTCCCCTTGATCCTCCAACCTCCTCAGGCAACAGGTTTATACTTGTTGTAGTAGACCATGCTACTAGGTACCCTGAGGCAATTCCTATGAGGACTGTTACAGCTCCGGCTGTGGCTAAGGCCCTCCTTGGTATTTTCACCAGGGTTGGGTTTCCTAAGGAAGTAATCTCTGACAGGGGGTCAAACTTTATGTCCCACTACATGAAAGCCATGTGGAAAACCTGTGGAGTTACTTACAAGTTCTCAACAGCATACCACCCTCAGACAAACGGGTTGGTTGAAAGGTTTAACAGAACCATGAAGAGCATGATAGGTGCTTTAGAGGAACCCCTTAAGAAAAAATGGGACCTTCTACTGCCATGCCTGCTCTTTGCTTATAGAGAAGTCCCTCAGGAGGGAGTAGGTTATTCTCCCTTTGAGCTTCTCTATGGCCATCCGGTCAGAGGTCCATTGGCCCTGATTAAGGAGGGGTTGGAAGGTGCTCCTCCCCTCAAGCCAGTCAGAGTGACTGACTATGTGATAGGTCTCCGGAGGAGAATGTCACACATGATGGCAGAAGCAAGTGACAACTTGAAAGCTGGTCAAGCTCTGGTCAAACATTGGCATGACCAGAAGGCTAACATGGTTGAGTTTACTCAAGACCAGCTAGTTCTAGTTATGCTCCCAACAAGGCAGAGGGCCTTGCAAGACAAGTGGATGGGACCCTTCAAGATTGTGGGAAAGCTTGGAGAGGTCAACTATCTGGTGGATCTGGGCAGACCCAGGGAAGCTCCTAGAGTCTTCCACACCAACAGACTAAAAGCATACATCTCCAGACCTGACGTAGGAGCCTTGCTTCTAGCTTCAGCTGCAGAGGAGGAAGAGAGTGAATCTCTCCCTGATCTCCTCAGAGGGGTGCCTTTAGATGAAAAAGTCGAAGGAGTTAATCTCTCTTCAGACCTGACACCTGAGCAACAAGAGGAGTGCAAATCTATGTTAAATCAGTTTGCCTCCCTGTTCTCACTGTCACCAGGCTTGACCCCTTGGGGCCAGCATGAGATACTCACTGGTGACTGTCTGCCAGTCAAAAGCAGAGGGTACAGAATGTCAGAACATATCAGAACCCACATCAAAGGAGAGGTCAAGAAGATGCTTGATCTCGGGGTAATAGAACCCTCTACTAGTCCATGGTCTAGCCCAGTTGTGTTAGTACCAAAGGCAGGATCCAAAGACTTGAGATTCTGTGTGGACTATAGAGCTCTAAATGCAGTCACCAAGACTGATGCCCACCCTTTGCCCAGGACAGATGAGTTGGTGGATAAACTTGGTGCAGCCAAGTACCTCAGCACATTTGACCTTACGTCAGGCTATTGGCAAATAGCCCTGACAGACCATGCCAAGGAGAAGACTGCATTTTCAACCCCAGTTGGCTTGTACCAGTTTAAGGTCATGCCTTTTGGATTAAAAAATGCACCTGCCACATTCCAAAGGATGGTGAACCAAGTTCTGGCTGGGATGGAAGATTTCTGCATGGCATACTTGGATGACATTGCAGTCTTCAGCCACTCCTGGGAAGAACATGTGAACCACCTAGGACATGTGTTGCAGGCTCTGGAACAGGCCCATTTGACAATCAAAGCCAGTAAGTGCCAGATTGGTCAAAGTAAAGTGGTCTACCTTGGGCATGAGGTAGGAGGTGGAGAAATAAGGCCTTTGCTCAGCAAGATTGAAGCTGTGCAAAGTTGGACAACACCAACTACTCAAACCCAAGTGAGAGCCTTCCTAGGCCTCACTGGGTATTACAGGAATTTCATTGAGAACTATGGGACCATAGCTTCTCCACTGAATGTAATCTCCTCTCCTAAATTCCCTAAAAAGGTAAAATGGAATGAGGAGTGCAATCAGGCCTTTGAAAAACTGAAGAGAGCTCTTTGCCAAGCTCCAGTATTGAGAGCTCCTGACTACCACCAAACTTTCATTGTACAAACTGATGCTTCCAATGTAGGTATAGGTGCAGTTCTAAGCCAACTGGATGAGAAGGGTAGGGAGCACCCCATTTGCTTCATCAGTAGAAAACTGAAGGATCCTGAGACAAGGTGGGCAACAATCGAAAGAGAATGCTTTGCTATTGTGTGGGCACTGAAGAAGTTTAGGCCATACTTGTATGGTTCTACTTTTGTTATTCAGACTGACCACCAACCCTTGAGATGGTTAATGCAAATGAAAGGGGAAAATCCAAAACTATTGAGATGGTCAATCTGCCTGCAAGGGTTTGATTTCACCATTGGGCACAGGTCAGGGTGTCACCATCAAAATGCTGATGGACTCTCTAGGATGTATATCATCGACTAGAGGTATGAGGTTCATCCAGGAGTGGATTAAATCCTCCTGTCCCTTAGACTGGGGGGGGCGAGTGTTAGGGAGAATTCTCTGTTTAGGCTGAATTTCCCTACCTAGTGAGTCCCCCAGCAGCTTTGCTGGATTTCTGGGGTTTCTTTTTTTCTCCTGCCAAGAGTGAGACTCTTTTACCCTCACTCTTGGACATGTTGAAGTGTGTTTTCTTGGTTAAACCTTGTGTTGAATGGGCTATGGGGTCTTTTACTCCATAGGGCCTCATGTATTTTTGTGATGTGGGTTACACAGCACCCTCTGTGCCGTGACCCAGGGGTGTCCTAGGGACTCCCCAACATAGACTCCATACCCTGGGACTGACTACTGTCTCCCAGGGCATGTAAAGTCACCAAAGACTTTGCTAGTCTTGAATCCTGAACAGAACCAGTACAAACCATCATATTGTGGACGTACTGGCTGGGGCAATTCGATTGCCCCAGGGTCTGTTAGTCGAGGGGGCACGTCTCCGTCCCCCCTGATCGAGTTTTGGCTGGTGGCAGTGGAAACTACTTTTTATATTCGACCGCAAATATTTCCCTATGGGATTTCCCATTGTTTTAGGCTAACACATTTAATTATTTATTTACGGTAGCCTTAAACATACCGCCGGTTTATATATTTATTATTATAACTCCGGTTGGGACTTTTTGCCAAAACTTGATTCTAAAATGGCGTTGGCGTTCGCCTCTGTAACTCTGACCCAAAGTGGAGCCCTTTGTTCCACTTTTGGCGGGCTTCTCCACAGAAGCCCTCCAAAGTGGTGCCACTCTGTCTGGGGTACTTAGGAGGGGTGGAGGGGGATTTAGGCACCCTGGACTGAGTTACCTTGGTAACTCAAGTCGCACTCCGTCCTGATTGGCCCAAGTGGTGAGCCGGCCGGCTCACCACTTAGCATGTTTGAGTGACAGCTAGGCTGGGTGAATGGGGGTTTGCTGCATAAAAGCAGGGCTTTGGGGACTGGAACTTCAGAAGTCGCCACAGGACCTAAGAATCCAACGAGGGACGAGCTGAGCTGATCTGCTACGACGACACCGCCGGTGGAGCCCTGCTGAACCATCTCACCACTTTTTCCCGACGACCGAGGAGAACTCTTAACGGAGTGGCTCCTTCCCTTGACTGGTGGGGACAACCAGTTTTCACCTTCTTTCCGCTTCTCGAGGTATCTCGTGGCCGCCTTGCCAGTGCCAAGCACCCCGGCAACCGGAACCCCACCACTTTTACCCCAACCACGAAAGTCGGTACAACCCTTTAACCGGAGGACTCCGCGGCTGGTTTCTTCCCGGGCAGTGCAACGACCTTCTTCTTCTGCTCTTCAGCGAGAACTTCTTCTCCCCTGACCGACGTCGAGCCTTGCTGCCACTGCCTGGAACAACTGCCACCGCTGGAGGATCCTTTCCGCTTAAGGTACCGTGTTCCGCCTGGCTTCCCTTGCCACCGACTGTACGGGGTAGATTTAGCCCCCGGCTTTCGAACCTGGGAGTGCCTGGAACACCCTGGCTAAACTTTCTAAGCCACTCTAAACTCTTTCTAACTCTTTGCAAGACTTTTAATCCCTAATAACAGTGTGATCTTGGGCACATTTTCGCTCCGGCTACTCTAAGAGTGGGCCCTGCCTAGTGACTTTTGCTCACCTGTGACTTTGTGCTTCTTTGAGCCTATTGCAAGTGTTCTGGACCTTAGAGTGGTGTGTTTAACCCATTTCTGTTTCTTTTGACCCCTTTCTTGAACCTACTAGAGTGTCATCTAACGTTAAGCGCTCACCTCTGTTTTAATTATGTGGTGTTAACCTAGAGTTGTCTAGATAGGAGTAAGGGTTGAAACTGCTTTCATTATAACTGTGTTTGAAGTGTTTTTACTATATCTTGCTAGAGTGATTTCAACTTATGTGTGTTTGATAAATAAATAACTATATACTTTTGAAACCAAGCTCTGGTCAGTGTTTGCTTGTGCTATTGTGCCTGGGTACATATTGTGTATACTTTACATACTGCCTAACTCTTCTTGAGGGAAGTCTGACTGCTCAGCCACAGCTACCAGGTAAATCTGGGTGGTGCAGACTGCTACCAAGTGGGTTTACTGCTATACCTGTAGTCTTAAATCTTTTGCAGTGTTCCCCAAGGGAACTGCACAGGTTTCTGCCTAACACCTGTCTCCCATCGCCCACTATGAGAAACCTGAGGTCATTCTCCCAGAAAGACCTTGAGAATTCCTTATTCAGGTGGCCGGGGAAGGGCTGGCGCTCTCATATCCCAACCCTGGCGGTGGACGAGCGACGGAGGATCACCTGGGTAGAGGAGCCCGGGTTTATGTGCTGGGGAATGCCCCAGGTGAGATGCGGTATGTTACCAGAGAAGAAGAAGAGGAGGGTCAGATCCCTGAGACCTTTATGGGCTGTACCACATCTGCCCCCCATAACTCCCATTGAATCTATCTTACCCAAATCCACCAACCCCTCTGTATATAACCAATACCCTAGGATCCTGAACCCTGTCACATTCAGAAACCATCTCTCTCAGAATCCCTGCTTTCCTGCTCCCTATCTGAATACTCCCCATCATTCTTCACCATGTCCCTCTGGTTATTCTGTCCCGAACACCCACTCTACTTGAACTAAACACTACCATTCCAACAATCCCTCCTGTTCCTTTCACAATAATATTCCCGGTCATTTCTGTCAATCTCCCCCTTCTAAGGAAATCAACCTTCCTGATACGAGGGTTGTAATTCCCTATAACACCCCTTCCCCATCCTACCACGTTGGATTCACTGTCACTCCAACCCCACCCTTTTCTGACCTCAACACTTTCTCCCAACACGAAAGACAACTGACTAATATGCAACCTGTTTAAATGACATTGTTCCAACCCATGGGTCAGGCAAAGTCAGGCAATTGACTGAAATCACACACACCCAACGGCCCTTTCCTTAGCTCACAGTGCTACAAGGTGGAACACAACAGCATACTACAAGCAAGGTAAACCGCACAACGTGAGAGCTAACTCTGCATGGCAGTTCAAGAGGAGGCCAAAGACCGCACAAGTTGAGAGAATACCGAGGGGAGAAGTGACCTTGCCCTTATCGACAGAGACCCGTTAAGCCTCAAGAGAAGGAATCGTTAGACCATGAACAATAGCCCGTATGTGTTACAGGAGATGTCAGCGGTGCCCGGGCGCCTCCTCCGCTGTCAGCCAATCTGGGGAGAGACGCATGGCCCAATGGTACTGGCCCTGACTCTACAGACAGGAAAGCAAAGGAATTCATCATAGTTGGTGAGTCGAGGGGAAAGCTGACAAAGAACCTGAACAGTGTTGAACAAATGTAGCAAGTGGCTAATTGAACTTTGAGTAAACAAGGGAACTATTGAGAGGTGGGGGAAAAGCCTGCAAAAGAGACATCGGGCACCACGTGGGTGCTCACGCAGAAAACTCTGGGCGATAACCCGAAGGTAGAGACTACCATTACCAGAAGGCCTTGGGAGGGGTGAAGAGAGGTCAAAGTTGTCGTACAGGGGTAATTTAAAATCCTCTGTACCATCAAAAGTTTTTGACGGTCAAATGATTGCGAAGAAGGGAAGTGAATCCTACATGGTGAAATCAGTAATGAATTGTGTTTCGTAAAGTTTTTAAGAGTGAACACGGCAGAGGGAAGCCGACAATCAAGGGTAAAGCCCGATGAACTATATAAAAGAGATTGAAGATTGGCCAGAGTGAACTCGGTGGAGGGATGCTAACGAGAAGGGCAAAAGTTTAAAGGCCTATAATGAACTGTGTATCGTAAAGGTTGGCGAAAGTGAACCCGGCAGAGGGAAGCTAATGAAAAGGGGCGAGGCCTGAAGTCCATATGCACAGTGTGTTGACAAGGTGAACCAAATCGAGGGAGACTCACACTGCATTGTTTGAAAAGACATTAAGGTTTGTGAAATCAGGAAATATTGCAGGATAAGGGGAAGTGAAATGTCCCCCTTGTCATTTGGTGTCTAAGTCCGGCCGAGGGAGATCCAGGGGTAGAAAGTCCTCATCCTAATTACTGTATGAAAAGAACTGTTAAATTGAATTGTTGAGGAATGACCATGAGGGGTCTGTGCCCGGAAGAGGGGGGCCCAGGGTTCAAACCGTCATCCAAAGCCATACTAGGAACAGAACATTTGTGCTTGTTTGTTGAAAACTATCAGGCCCTTGAGAGCAAGAGACTTTTTATCAAGAAGAGACTTTAACCACTGAAGAACCTGATAGCTGATACAGAACTAGTGGCTTGTGCTGAGAAAGCTCAACCGTGTGCTGTGCTCCAGGGTCCCCACTAGTCCCATGCTGAAAACATCGGGAAGAGAGATTCCTGGCAATCACATACTGACTTATTATTTGTGAACAATTATTTCTTTATTGAACCATGATCCCACACTCTTTGGATAATTAGTTGTAAGGAATTGGCAATAGGTTTATCTTAGCATAGGCCCTTGTATTTTGACACAACGCCACAAGCACTGCCTTATTTTCCATTTGATGGTCAATGCTTGCTCCCATATTAGATTTAGGCTTATAGTAGGCATTTTTCCACCCTGCATTTTCAGTTTAATAAACATTCTTGAACTGTGATGTCTTTGAATATTTTGTGAATATTTGTAAACACTGTTGTTTGTGGATACATTTTCTGTTACTTGTCATTTCTTTAATGTGTAACACCCAACCAGGTTGGTTGGTATGTTGTTTTTTTGTTCATACGTAATACAAAGAAGTTGATGAAACAGGTGTCCAAGAATGTTATTGGAAATCATGTTCAGGAAATTATGTTTGATCAAGAATAAACACCAGGGTATGCACATTTTACATGGTATAAGTAATTGTATGTTGTGAAGGGATATGTTTTCTTTATTAACTCACATATATGAACATTGGTGAAATAATTAAGTCTGTGTGATACTCACTTCTGTGAGGTAGCAATCGAGAGGTAGTGAACTACGATTGGGACTATGTCCCCTTAAGAGTGCATTTGGGCCTACAGTGTAGCGATACATGGTTCTGGTTGTGCGTTGTTTTCTTGTCCCAAGTGGTCTTGTGACGAGTGCCTGCCTGCACCTGAAATAATTACTATACAGTCCTAAGTAGACCTTATATGAAAGTTTGAATAAATATAAAGCTCCTTTGGAGATAGTAAGTAGATCTGTGCACCCCTATTCCGACTTCCTGCCATAAGGATATCCCAAGGGTCTGTACACCAAACCAAAAAGAGAGAGAGCTGCCCTGCCAGGAGTCCCACATGGACTCCAGGGCATAAGAACACACATGAAAAAGGACTACAGAACAAGGACAGGGAGGCCTTGGCCCTCCAATGCATTTCCAGCATCACACCTTCATATAAGATAACATTATTTTATTAATATCACTATATGGACATTCCCTTATTCATTGTTCTAATTGAGACCCTGTACCTTGAAGCTACCCTGCCCTCTTCCTCAAGGTTGGCCTTGACTACTCAGCCATAGCTTTTTATTAATACTTTATTTATTCAGGTTCACATTGTGATGAAATACAATAAGTGCTTTTTAGTAAGCAATAGTAACCAGTAGATATCTCGCGAGGATAGCTTAGGGGCAGCGTGCTTGCCTTGGAAGCAAGCCGACACGGAGCACCACAGGTTCGATCCCCGTTCCGTGCTTAGAAACCTCTGGGTATTAAGCGCGTTATAAATAACCTATCATATCATATCATGGGGCATTTAACTGCCAGCGAGACCCACAGAGTTTGAAAGGAATAACAACCCTCCTATTCAGGTGGGTCACAGTGCTGTGCTGTGACTCTCCCATTGTCCACCAGTTCCTTCACAGTTGCTACTCCTCTCCGCCACTTCCCTCCCTTCCGCCCTAATTGCTCTGCAGAGCCAGTATCTCTCGCACAGGGTCCCAAATATCTACAATCTGAAAGCCCATCAGTAGTGTCCTGCAGTATTCCTGCTCTGTATCGCAGCACCAGGCCAGATCTTTGAGCCATTTTGATAGCAATGGAGCGGTCGGGCGCGCCCAGTGCATTAATATACAACGCTTAGTCAGCACCGTACAAATAGACAGTCATTTTCTACCGCCTCTTGGGGCGCCCGGCGACCACCCAAAAATGCAACATAATATAGTTAATGGGACTTCGCATTGAATCATGCCCCCTGTAACTTCAGCAAATTGATTCCAGAAGAAAAGCAAATGTGGGGAACTCCACAAGACATGAATTAAATCAGCATTAGTACATTTACACATGGGGCATTTCCCATCACATTTCTTGTCGAACTTCGACTGGACCATTGGAGAAAGGTACGCTCGATGGACAATTTTCAGTTGTATACGTTTAAATTTAGAGAAAATTGTCACATTTTTTGAATATTTACACATAGATTTCCATCTAACATTCCCCAGCGTTTCTTCCATATCAGCTTCCCACTTCTGCCTGCTAGTTAGCTCCACCCTGGGGGCCGAGCTATGGCCATAATATAAATTGTAGCCAATAACCTCCTGGCATTCCCTGAACTCACTGGAAGTCTCAAAAGGGGAACCGTATGCTGTTCCTCTGGGAATTACACAAACCACGTCCTGAAAGCCTCCTTCAGCCTGTGAAATTGGAAGGCCAACCCACATTCCTCTTCCAGTTTTGCTTTAACATGGTCCCATGTAACAAAGTTCCCTTCGGGGTCGAAATCCACCATTGTTTGCATCCTGTGCCCCCACATTCCCTCCTGATTCTATCATCACACGTCGGGGTCAAACATTGAACCCCCGAAAACACCCAGTTCCGGACTATAGGGGCAGGTCACTTGCAGCCGGGAGCAAAGTCTTCTCCATGCATGCACCATGCATGCTGCCGGATCGAAATGGCACTTGTCATTTATCTTAAGGGAAAGCAGGGAGTCGTGTAGAGAATACTGGAAAGCAGACATTCTCTCTAACCTCTCGTGGGGAAACTGTTGGGATTCCAGCCTCCAGTATGTAGTAAAAGACACTTGTGCCACCATACAATATAATTCAAAGTCCAGCAGGGCAACCCCACCCTGTTCCCATGTTCCCACTGAGGAATCTCACTGGATCCTGGGCTTTTTCAGACTCCACATCATTTTACCATCAAAGATTTGAGTGCCGCGAAGAATTTGGAACCCGGCGACACTAGGATATTAAAAAACAGATACAATAAATTCGGAAGGATAATCATTTTTACTATCGTGACCAAGAAGAGAGATTGGGAGTGATGCCCATCTATTCACGTGACCCCAGAGTTCTTCGATGCATGGCCCATAATTGTCCCTCAACAGCTGAGTCTGGGACCTACCCACTCTAATCCCCAAATACTTTGGTGATGCCTGCTCCCAGTGAAAAACCTGTGCGCCTGCCGGGCACTTAGTGTCCTCATTCCGCAGAATAAGAATTGATTTTGACCAATTCACCTTCAGTCCTGATAACTGCCTAAAACTTTCAATCTCCTGAGATAGCGGAGCCAAGTTTCTCCTAGGATCCTTAATACACAAAATGATATAATCTGTATATAGCAAGATAAATTCACGGACCCCTCCCATTGCCAGCCCTCAATGAATATGGAATCGCCTTAATCTGGCTGCTTGTGGCTCTATTGCTATGGCGGATAACAGTGGGGATAAGGACCACCCGTGGGCGTCCCTCTACCAAGATAGAAGGCCTCAGAGTGCTGACCAAATAGCCCAATCCTCACAGTCACCCCTGAGTATAACACCCGCACCCAGGAGATGAAATAGGAGGAGACACTGGCCCTCATTACAACACCAGCGCTATACCATGGCGCTATTAGCACCATGGTTGGTGCCGGTGTTGTAATGGGTCCGCCATGGTTCAATGGGGAATTACCACCTCATTCCAGGGTTGGCGGGGCGGTAATTCCCCATTGAACCATGGCCCTTCCCCATTCCCATTTTCGCCCCATAGGGCTCTATGGGAATGGGGAAGGCGCTAAGTACGGTACCGCAAATTGTACCGTACTTCGCACCAAGGTCCCTTTGCTGGTCCCTACTTTAACGGCTGGTGTAGACCAGCCGTTAAGGTCAGGTCCCGCAAAGGGACCTCGTAATCAGGCGCTAATGGGTTAACGGCGCTGCAGCTTTTACGGCTCCGTTAACCCATTAGCGCCAGGGTCGTAATGAGGCCCACTGATTCTCTCCAGGACTCCAAAGAGGTACTCCCACACAACCAAGTCAAATTCCTTTTCCATGTCTAGCATTGCCCCAATTGCCGGAACCAATAGATCAATCTGTGCTACTACCACAAAGAGTCGCCTGAAGTTGAAACCCGTACTCCTATCCAGTATAAATCACACCTGATCCACATGTACTATGGAAGGGAGGAATGGTAACAGTCGGTCAGCCATTATTTTGGAGAAGATTTTTGTGTCCACGTTCATCAAGGAGATTGGCCTGTATGAGGCAGAATTCAGTGGATCTTTATCTCACTTCAACATCAGCATTATGATCCCCTCACATATCGTAGGGGGTAAGCTCCCCAGCTCCACAGTTTCATGCCACATCTGTAACAAGTGTTCCGCCACCCCAGGACTAAACGCAATAAAAAATTCAGAGGTGATTCCATCTGACCCCGGGGCTTTAGCTGACGGGAGATCCCTGATAGCCTTCCTAATATCATCCACAGTAATTGTAGCATTCAGGGCTTCTACCGCAGAGGTGCTAAGGGCCATCAAATTAGCATCTCCCACAAACTCTCGAAGGATATCCGGTCATGTGACTGCTCTAGCAGCATACGTCTACACAGTTCATCGGTATCACTGATGAATACCCCAGTCACTCTTATCGAGGTGAAAAAAACCTTCATACATATTTTCTACATTTAAATAGAAATGACTTTAATCACATACAGATTCAAGATAAATGATGCAAATTCTGTGATTCTTCAGTATACAGTAATTTACTGTTGTCTTGTAAATATATACCTCAAACAAGAACAGGACCCTTCTCAATTATTTGGAGGGAAGAGAGACCACAAATACATTCAACAATTTAGTCTTCACATATAATACATGAGAAATATTACATATGCATGTTATAAAGATAACAATTTCATGTTCAATCTGAGCAATACCACATCAGCAAAACAAATGTTTTATTAATGGGCTACTCCCATGTTGACACCACAATACGCATTTCGGGACCCTCCGTCCCTTCTTCAGGTGTAACCGTTACCTATTCCAACAATCTAATCAAAATAAAAAAGAAAATACCCATCAATTTCATCTATTAATACACCAATCACTTTCTGATATTTCTAATAGCCAGAATACTAACCTGTCCATTCTTAGACTGCCTAAAAGAGCGCCAATTGGAGAGCTGTAGGGAATATAAATACAGTCGCTCACCATGAGGGAACCTCACACTATACATTTCACATATTTGTAACTGAAAACTAGACATAACTGGTCCATCAACTGACCTGTTACCTGTCTTGTAGACATCCAATGTACTGAATTAGTTCCAAGCCAGACTAGTCAGTGACCGGGGTATTCATCAGTGATACTGATGATCTCTAGAGACGTTAGTGTAAGTTCTCTGTAGCGAGATATGTATCCAGGGCACCTGAAAATAACACAACTTGAATTAATTGGTATTTAAGAGAATTTTCTTGAAGCCAAGTGAACAGCAGTAGTGCACCCTAGTGAAACATGTATTATTTGCTCTAGCGGCATACCAATTCCTATAAAAAAAACTGGGATTCGACGAAGATGTCTCCCGGGTCCAATACCAAAGAGCTGTCAGCCCGTCGGATGACCGGTATATCCGTCCGGCCTTTGGCTCCCTTCAGCATCCTCACCAGTTACCTACCAGCTCTGCCCTCCTCGCCATACCTGCGCACCAGTTGTGGACCTGTCAGAAAGCATACCTCTCTGTCTGCCTCCACCTTGGATTGGTTCAGAGCAGTACGGGCCTCTGCTAGGGAGGCTGTAGAGCTATGCTCTCTCTTTTCCTGACTTCCAATTCCGTCAGAGTACATACTAGCGCCCCCAGTGTGGTTCGTATCTCCTTCAGAACCCTGCACTCCAGGGAGATACAGCAGGCCCTCAAGTTGACCTTGAACCACTCCCACAGGCTAGAGGCAGATGGTAACAAACACCTGTTTATCTAAAAAAAGATGAGACAATTTCTTGCACCTCTCTGTGATAAACCACATTTAGGAGGGCCTGGCTCGTAAAAGGCCAATGTGGGTGCACTATACACATTCCGGCCAAGCAAACTGACACACCAATGGGGAGTGATCAGAGAGAGGTCGTGGCAGAAAAGCACCTGAATTACTACTACGGACCCAGGCTGGCCTGGTTAATATATAGTCTATGCACATGCTCGTATCATGGACGGAGGAGTAGAAAGAGTATCCTTGCTCTTCTGGGTATAGCATCCTCCATAGATCCACTATCCCCAGATCCTCCATTCTACCCAGGATTGCCCTAGTGATGGTTGACTCCATGCTCACACACATAGAAGATCTGTCCCGTCCACTGTGCAAGACCGTGTTCAAATCCTCAACCACCAGCAATTGTGAATGTGCATATTTCCCACACCTTGCCCACAAACCCACATAGAAACCTGGGTCTTCCACATTTAGTCCGTGCACATTGACAAGTGTGACAAGGCATGTTGCCAACACACCCGAGACTAAAACATACCATCCGTCAGGGTCACCTTCCTTCTCTAGCAACTTAAATCCAAGCAATTTGTGAATAATAATCATCACGCCTTACGAGTAGGAGGAAAAGGAAATATATTATCTGTTGTTTTTCTAAGACCTCGCAACTCCATCATCCAGCACCCTCCTGAACCCCCCTACTAGTGTGTCTCTTGCAAAAATAAGATTTTAGCCCCATGGCATTCGCTATATACCACCACCTTGTGCATTTTGGCATGATTGTTAAGGCCCTGTACATTGCAACTAAGTAGAGTACAGGTGTCAAAGCCCCAACCTCCCACCATCATTTCCAAAAAACAGTATTCCTGTTATCCACAACCTGAGCCTGCCTGGGGGGCACCGGAAACAGCACAAGTACTGTCACCCCTCTCTTGTATAGCTCAAAAGCCATCTTTATATACACAGCACTGAATGTACGCCACATGTGAACCAATTATTCTTCAACATATTAATGTTATGTTAATTTATTTTATAAAGTGTACGCTTGCCAAGGCATCTTGGCACTGTCAGAGGCCAGAGAAAAGAACTATCAGCACGGAGAGAGAAGGTAAAGTTAGAACATGTAAGTTCTAACTTGCAGGTGGGAGGACTGTGGAGGGTCCTGCAATACCTCCTCCACCTTTAGTTCATGGAGCTCAGAAGATTGCAGCCATCCCCAACTTGGATCAACCCGCCCTCCCCAAGTCCTTGCCTTCCTTCCCCAGCCCCCTCTTCATCCTACCCAACCTCCATCTTCTTGAACAGTCACCCACCCAATTCCCCACTGCCCAACCCCAACCAGCAGCGATGTCACCCACCCCAGTCCACCTACCTTCCACACCCAATTCACATCAGGGCACCTGCCCGGGGGCACCAGACTCGACAACCTTATCTAATCACTCATCCCAAGCCCCTTCCCTGGAGCAGGAGGCCCTGCACTGCCAGGATAACCAGCCACTGACCCGTTTCTTTACATTATCAAACTGTAATAGAACCCATCACGGCAGCTCAAGCAAATAACTAGCCTAAAAAACCAAAACCTCTTTCAGATCCGTTTGGAAGTGGGTTATGGGCCCAAAAATAACAGATCTCACAGTTTAGATACACTAATTGACCCTTTTAAACCCAAAGTCCCCACCCCATTCAAGTCTTGGTAAGCGACTCCACAAATGTAAACAACTCCGCCAGATCAGTGGAAAAAAATGTTTTGCTCCTGTGGATTATGCGTTACTTAGATGGATACAGAATGCATATTGCATCCCCTTGTCTCTTAGCAACCTCTTAGAAGCTAGGAAGGAAATAAATGGTCTTTTTACAGAGGGGGTTAAATCCTGGTAAAAGGGCACTTTAACCTCATTGTACTGCACCTCACCCAGCTCCCGAGCCCTACGCAAAATAATGTCTAGGTCACGGTAATTCAGTAGTCTAGCTATAACTTGGTGAGGATTCTGCCCTGGTCTGGGGTTCTGCATCAAGATCTGGTGTGCCCTTTTCACCAGAAATCAGGGGGACTGTGGAGGGTCCTGCAATACCTCCCTTATGAAGGACTCCATGAATAACTCCATGCTCTGTGCTGGCACAGATTCCAGAATACCCACCACCCTGATATTGTTGCATCTGGATCTCGCTTCCAGGTCCTCATTCTTGTCCTGGATCTCTTTCACTTCTCTCTGCAAACCACATATTGCTTGATTCACCTCACTACTAGTGTCCTTCAGCACTCCCACTCGGTGTTCTGCTTCACGTATACAGCTGCTTTCCTTCTCAAGTCTTTAACGCATTCTGTCCATTTTGTAATCCATACCGTCAAGTTTGGTGTTCACTGATGCAAACCCATTCTTCATTTCTGCTATCACCAGGCTGAGTTCCGAGGGTGGCCCTGCACCTCTTCCAATGCAGCCGTAGCTCGAGTGAGCATCCCTTCTGCTCCCTCCCACCTGGCCTGGGGCCTCCATAGTCCCCTTGTGCAGCACTGGGCCTCCCTTTTGAGTGAATTGTAGGCGGCCCTGCTTCTTGTTGCCCTTAGCCATTCAGGTAAAGTCTCCAGATCACACCTGCTCTTGCCCAGCTGTCCCAGTCATGATCCACACAGTCACAGGTTCAATGCATGTACTCCAGGAGGGCCTCCTAACTCTGCTAGCACTCATTGATAGTCAGAAGGGGCTGCACCAATACTCCTAGATCTGGAGCTGACATCAGCAATACTGCCAGCCTCACTCCCCTCTCTCAACCCCCGAGGGGTGCCGCCTCCCCTCCAGCCATGACACAGAGCAAAGTCAAACCCTTGAACCGTGGAGGGATTTGCCACCAAGCTGCCAATGTCTAAACTGTTTCAGGGCTCTCCCACCTGACTCTGCTACTGCACTCCGATGCTCAGGGCCCTGTGTGCCATTCAGGCACTGGTATCAACAAGCTTCATCTCACTGCACTGTTGCACAAGGCCATTACTGACCCAGGCCAGTATCCATGGCGGCTCCTCCAGTTGATCCTGTACTTATGAATCTGCAGCGTTGCTATATGCAAATCAGGTTTCAGATATATTCTGTTGCAGCGCGTTGCCTTAGAACTTCACTTCCTACCTCATCAGCATGGGCCATCAAGATACACAGATGGTCCCAGCACGCTCACTGTTGTGACATCCCTCAATATGGCTCTGCTCCCTCTGACTCGGCTCGCAGGGCCCACAGTCCCCACTGTTGTGCCATGCCACCACATCACTTTACTCAGCCTCAGTGGTTACCGGGGCTCCCAGGCTGGGCTCGCACTCCAGGGTCAGTGGCGGGCCCACCAGGTGTTATCCACCACCAGGCCCAGCATCTATCACCTGTGGGGACCACGCTCCTCCCCCACCTCCCCCACCACCTAATTCGGTATATCCTGCTCTCCCAGCCACTCTCCTTGTTCGGCGGGTCTTTAAGGAGCGGGCGTCCCCGCTCAAGTAAGGGGAGACCTGCTCCAGCAGCTGCAGCCTAGTGTGCGCTCTCTCCCAGCGCTGCCCCGATCTCACCGCAGTGACAGAGGGGGAGCACATTCCCTCTGTGATCTTTCCTCTGCTAGGCAGGCACGGGTCTCCAGCAAAGAAGTGGACCACCAGAATCACTCCCTTAATGTGCCCAGCCAGCCTGCTCTGCCACCGTGGGGTCAGAACATTTCAAGGCCACCTCCTCCACCTTTCTGCTCCACCTTTCGTTCATGGAGCTCAGAAGATTGCAGCCATCTTGGTCGCGAGCTCGAAAGCGCCCCATACTCAGCCATTGCTAATGCTCACTTATGAAGGGTAAGCTTGCAGATAACCTAGTTCGATATTCCACACTTCCTAAGCACAGTAAGGGAAAACACCTCTGAACATGTACTGAAGTAACAAAACTTCCAAGCGCTGACCTTGCACTAGGTTAAGGGAGGGTTGTACACATTGGGATGATGATGAGTAACTAAGTAATTAAGGTATTACCTCCTCCTTATCTTTCTGATCCTTGTCCTTATATGCACAAAGGATTTATAAAAAGCATTTTGCCTTTACTTTGTGCATACCGAGCCAAAGAACACAAGACTTCTCAAATACTTTCAGAACGCCTGTGCAATTATATAACTCCAGGTGTCAGTATTCTTACAAAGTGGAAGACACTACCATGAATCCGTGAGGCAAGACTCCTGGATTCTCAACCTTTAGTCTTGTAAAGTATGAAAATGGGACTAGGCCGAAAACAGTATTTTTTTGTTTTCTTAATAACATTTACATCTTTTAAAACATTTTGCCCAAGTATTCCTGTTTTGGCGGCCCCTCAAATTGTATTCGAATGCGTCCAGCCAGTGAAACGTTACTCGCAATGGAATTTTGGGACAAAGCCTATGCAAAATAGATATATATGGAGAGAAAGTGAGAGACCAAAAATGAGGGAGAGGTGGGGTAGGCAGGATGCAGGAGCAACACTACAGGGTGGGAGGGGACTTGAAAAGATTACGTATACATACATAATTGTGACAGGCATTCGAATTGGAGCAAACTGTGTACTATTCAAATGATGTAGGTGAAACCACGTAGAATGGAGTGAAAGAAAACTCTAAGCGCAAGCTTGAGGAGCAATTGGCCAATAAAAACCTGAAGAAAGGGGAAATGCAAACCAAGATAACCAGAACTAGCACAGAACTTATCTGAACGCCTTCTGTTTTTAAGCAAACCTCTTCTTTGGATTCGAAGAAATAGAGATCTTAAATAAATTAATTTAAATTTTAAATTTAAATTTAAATAAAATAAATTAATATTAAGTAAGTCCTAAATACGCTCTACTGCCAGTGGCACTGGTATGGTAATGGAGAACACTTACCATGAGAAGAGCTGTCCCACAATGTAAGTAAGTGGAATGCATGAGCTGAGAACATGTTTGGAAGGAGGTCTAGTTGTAAAGGCACTTTTTCATCATAGCAGGAATAATTGGCACTTTCACAGAGATGACTAAACTCGTAGCAAGGCAGTACATGCTGCAGGTCAACCTTTTAAATGTTAAATGTTAAAGGTATTTGTACCGCACACCGTCACCAACGGAATTGGTCCCCAGGCTCTCTGGCAGATCTGTAAATGATAAGGTGGGATGGGTTAGTAAGGTGAAGAGGGAGTAGGATAGTGAGAGGAGTGGTGTTCTGTTGGCAGCTTCAACTCGGTATACACCAGATGCTGAGCTTTGGTGCGGGTATTGGATCGGTGTCAGTCCACGTGCGCTGTTGCTCCGGTTTATGTGTTGTTGCAGTGTTATGAAGTGCGTGCGGCTTGTTGTGCGAGAGATGGTTGTGTGAGTTTTTTGAGTGAGATAAGTATGCAGAGTTTGAGCTTACATTGGTTAGTGGGTTACCTGACCTTTAGCATGCTAACCAATACCAATTTGCATTCTGCCTGAAGCAGATGACATCATTTCTGTTCAGGTAGAAGAACTATAAGGAGTTAGAAACCTCTCATTTGCCTAAGGAAAGGACATTTGACAACCTCTAACAGCAAAAAAGAATCTTTCTGATTAGCGATCCAACCAACGAGGGCAACGGGAAATGAACCCAAGGAGGTGTAAAGGTCTGAGGTTGCACCCTACAGGAGGATGCTTGTACTACTTCATCCTATGACCATTAACCCTCAACGGTGCAGCTTAACTCTCTTCTGTTCTCAGCATGAGCAGCACAAGTATGTATTGTTTTTGCTTCCAGCATGCCTAACATAGTCAAATCACCAAAAATATTTGAAAATATTTAACAGCCCACAGTTCAGGTGGATTGAGCTCTCCTTGAGTGTGTTCATTCAGGACTACTCAAGTTGTCACACTTTAGTCCAAGTACAACGTACAATGCTGTTTACGGACTAGCTCATCAACCCACTAAACAGTAAACGCTTTTTATTTCTCCAAATAACTTACACCTATGCAAAAAGAAAGTTCACTTGACATTCCTGATATGAAATTATTTCTTAATTGCATGAACACCTTACTAGAATTTGCTATCAGGCAGATTGAAGAATTGACGCTGAATATTATCGAATTGATCAGAGGGCGGTGACAGTTTAGTGTTGCACCTGGCAAGTTTTTGCGCATTCCTCAAGCTCTACGCGAGGAATGCTGTACTCGTCATTAAACAAGGTGTTAAAAGGAGGAGCACGATCCTTCACTTGAGCTGTCTGGCTCTCAGATCTTCTTGAGCCGTGTCTAGTAAGGCAGCTGCACATGTTAAGGATTCCATGAGAAAACATTTAGAAACCCGGGAATTAGATTTAGCTTTTGATGTGTCGAGTTGCGGTCCGGTGACTTCATGCGTGCCTTATATATTTCATCAGTCCGGAGGTTATCTTAACATGAAGTGATTGTTGCACATTTAGGCCCCATATTTCAGAGCTATCGTAGTGCTGCTCCAACCACAGCTGCCATCCAGGCAAACTGATAAAACATGCACTGGCAAAGCCAGTAGCTAAGGCTTTGTAATTTGACTGCTTTAAAAATAAAATAAAGATCAAAAGGTTTGTAAATAGTGATACAGTATTTAAAGTCCAACACATTTACAGATGTTAAAAGGGGAAACTTTATTTGTGAACACATATTAAATGGAATAGCTAGTAATATTGACAATGTGCAGTATCCCCAGTAATAAATTATAACTTTCCATTATATTGATCATTATTCTTCAATGCAATGTTTACATCTTTGTGTGTATCTGGGCAAGTGTGGGTTGGGTTTTCTACAGCTCAAACCTAGCAGGAAAGCAAAGCATCACTACAGAACAAGGGGCTGCAGTACGAGTAAACACTAATATGAAGGATAATATTATGGCTAGAGTTAGAAGTATATGGAGAGAGTGGATTCAGAGGGTTACAGGCAAGCAAGGATTACAGCTGAGGAAGGGGAACGTGAATCCAGCCTGAGGTGGGAAAGTTTCAAAAGAATATCAGCTTCATTTAGCAGCAGGTTTAAGAGATTGCCAATGATAATGTCAAACATTCACATGATTTCATGGGAGTTTTTGAAGTCAAATGTTTGTCATTCTTATCAGTTCCAAACATTTCAACGTTGACGTGCTCCTGTGGGGCCTCTGTAATGTGCAGAAAAAAAGCCTTATTTAGTTCATATGTTATCAATGCATAGTGTTCGTTTTCAAGAGGTTAATGTTTTACTGTGTTTTATGTTGGCTTTTTTACCTGAATGCATTTGTCTGCAGTTGTATTCAACATGTTTCTACTATTGTATTTGTTCCCTGTTAAATTATTTATTTTTAGCTAGCTTAACACATTGGGGCTCATTTTAAAGTCCCCTGGAAAAACACGGCAGGGACCTGTTACATTTGCACTTGGCCGGACCATGTCAATTTCCTCATTTGCATAGTAGAGTGCAAAAGAGGGTATTCACACTTCTAAGTTGCTCTTTTGCACTAGACATGCAATTTGACTAAATGCTGCATGCTATGTATGCATGTAGAGGAAAGAGAAGGATTGCAAACTGATTAAGGTGTATCAGTCAGACTTTGTGCATCACAAACCAGATTTCAATGCACAACATCTGATGGAAAGCTGAAACTTACTTTTGCTTGATCTAATGAAAAATTCAGAAAAATCTGGAGGGTGATTTCAGAAAAGACATTTCACAGCCCATTTCCCAAATGTTTAAATTAGTAAAGGTATGATAGCTTTATAATCTCTCTGGTTAGGGAAAGAGATTTTATGTGATTCTGTTATATTCATTGTCACTGCACAAATAAAAAAATCTATGAAAATTCACGCATGAACGTAGAAAATACACGCTTGATTTTTTATTGTAAACGTCCCATATATACGGGTGAACCGCACTCCAGCGGGCCAATGGCAAATGCCAAACTCCAAGAAAAATAGCAAAACAAACGCCATGTAGTAAATACAGATGTAGATGTTTAATGATTAAAAAGGTTGTACAAAAAAAAATAAAATGTACAAAAGGCAGCAACACAAAAGATACAGACAGAGGCAGGACGCCGGGTGCACGACCTGCAAACAACGCGTTTTTGCGCTACATTGAGCGCTTGATCACGTAGGGGGAAGGGGACGACTGACATAAGTATCAGACGAAAACTCATCCTTCTTCTCTGTTGATTGTCTCAGTAACTCCAAACAATGATGTAAACGCACTGGCAGCCATGATAGAATGGAGTGGAAAGGCATGCATAACAAATGAAAGCCAGAACCAAATGTAGCAAGAGACACGTACTTAGGTGCATAGTGCACAAATACTGGCACATATAAATGACAATATGGCTGAGCAAAGGAAAACAAAGCAGTCCAGTGTAAAAATACAGAAAAATTGTCAATGTACCTAAAATCTATGTAAAGTACACACTCAAGTTGATGGCAGATATGAAGAGAACTGTTAAGCAAAATTCGATAAGGCAAATCATGTATTTCCACAATGTAATAACAGCTCCTCGTAAAGAGGGCCAAATTCATGGATGGTAAAAATGTAGAATATTAAAACCACCGGGTTATAGGTAAGAATAAAATAACCAACATGAGGCATGCGCATAAGACAGATATATATACATACATATATATACACACACACACATTTGTAACAATCACCTCCTAGAAATCTGCACAAAACATAGTCAGAACAGATAAGTATTGAAAAATCAAGACCAGGGCACTTGATCTGCGCTTAAGAAAAATATTCAAAATGTATTAAGAAACTTCAGTAAAACAGTAACATAGTCACAGACATGGACTTACTGAAGATGTCACAAGTCATGGAGTAGGCACTCCTGTCATAACCACGCATCACGCCCTTTCATCTGGACTTTGTCATGTTTAGTTTCATTGTTACTCAAACAGGCTCAATTTTTCTAGCGGTCCCTTTAGGCATACCACGGTCACCCGATCAATCTAGTTTGCAGTTACACGATCGCATTTCATGATGGCGCTCAACAGTCTTATAAAATGAATGCCATCTTGGAGTAAGCACTCCACAATCACAATCAATGATGTCCTTTTTTCACCAGGAAAAAAGCAATATACTTGTGTCTATAAATTACAAAATGACAAAATATGGTGATCTGGGTATTTAGGCAACCAGCATTGCTAATTTATAACATTAGCCTGAATTATAATGCAAAATCATCTCTTAAGACTACGTTCTCACAGCCACTGATATACAATGTTAGTGCATTTACATTTTCGGAGAATACCCACCACCACAATAAGGAGGCAAAAATTGCCCGTGGCTATCAACACTTGTTCTGTAATGCCGCTAAACAAAGGAAATCCATAGTAGGCTTTCACTAAGCTAATAAGCTTGAAATGTATCATCCCAGTGGGCAACAGACTATATACTGAGAAATGTCAACCAGGACAAGAGCGGCTAAATCTATCACTACAGATATACTCCAATCAATGTCTAATAATCATGCAACCATTTCATGTTGCTGACACATTTACACAATTTGTTCATCTTAATTATTTATCAAATATACCACCAGTTCTTCATCCGTATTATGGCCTCTTTGCTTTTGAGCATTAAATGTAATAATCAGTTAGGATTGCAGTTGTCTTAAATGTCACCTGGTGGACACTACCACATCCCATCATGCAGATTTCGAATGTACCACAGACCATTCCATAGTGTTCGTGCATGCATTAATTGACACACATGTTGGTCTTATGTTTTTGACAACCTACTCACCTGGCATTCTCAAGTTAAGAATATGTCTGCCACGCAACATCTCCATATTCCACCTTCATATCCTATCTCTGTAGCCTGGCATAGCAGGTTATCAATGAGATACAGGACTGAGGTGAATATAGAGAGTTCTGTTCAACACAGTGTAGTCCAAATTACCTCAGTCCATCATGTTCTTGGCACTGTAAAATTGATATGCAACAGCACCCTATTCCATGAAGGGAAGTGCAAGGGGAAAAGCCTTGAAATAACCTCAAAATGAATGTCGCGTAGCATCAAATCCTCATTGTTCATAAATGCACTTGGATATATATTGTGAATGCTAGTTGACACATGTTTGCTTTGTTTTTTGGAAACCCACACCTGGCACTCTCATTTAAGTGGTATGTCTACTACATGATTCCTCATATTTACATCTTAGCACTGTGGCCAAACATAGGACCACGTTGTCTATGGAGATCAAGATTGAGTACGCAGATTTCTGCACATCCTGGTATTGTTCAGTACACAGTGTGTCCTACTGATCTTTCACACGGATTCAAGGAGGTACAGTCCACTGTTCAGAGAATACACTCAAACCTGTATTCACTAGTTCCCTTTTAAATACCATGACATTGATTGTAATTAGAGATTTCCCTTTTGATACACTACTAAACTTCTGTTCTAATCCTGCACTCTCTCGTCTGACAAATATGTATCCAAATAGCACTTACAGAGCAGAGATTTAATATTAATGCACAAGTGTAAGTCATCAAATGGAATCTTTCAACTGTAGTTTTGGATACCCGCTTCAAGCAAGGGTGCTTTGAAACACAATGGGTCTCATTCCAACTGTGGTGGCCGTGGAATGAACGGTGCTGGTAAGGGACCGGCACAGCTCATTCGGGGCCGCCAGATTATGAGTTCTGCAGTGGATCCCGCTCTGAACGCCTGACCAGACCAGACGTGCAGAGTGGGACCCGCTAGCAGAACGGAATGCTAACAACGGGCCCGTCATTGATGGACCCGTTGTTAGCATCCTCCCCATTCCCATTGATCCCTATGGGGGCTCAAATGGGAATGGGGCGTACCGGGTCCAAGGTCGAATGGTCCGGTAAATCCCCTTTTGCGGCACCCAGACCCGTGTTTGGGGGTAGCCATGCCGCTAAAAATGGCATGGCTACCTCCAAACTCGTAATGAGGCACAATGTACTTGATGTAAAAGCGCCTTACAAATACCCAATAAATAAACAGCGAGTATGAATTCATAATTGACTCAAGGGGAACTTATCGCTCATCTGTTCACAAATAAGAAAACTATGCATCAAAACCGATATTTAACTTTTAGACTTTTAGGACCACTCTCAGCCTTCACCAGATGTATTCAGGAGCCTGATATCAGTGGCAAGCTGCGCATAACATATACTCTCCACAGTGGACTTTCTGTTTCCTATGGTCTTGTGTTTAGTTGGCATAGTTTCTCTGTAGATGATCGAACAGAGTTGGCACACACTCTTGTAACACCCAGGTGTCACACCTGCATGCCAACGGTTCATACTCCAATGTATTGCACTTCAGGTAAATAGGCTTGACGTAACCACCCTCTAAAGTCTAACAAATAAATAAATAAATAGATAAATAAATAAAAAAGTAAATACTCAAAGGATTGAATCAATATGGGACTAAATAAATGAAAAAAAAAATTACAAAATATCTTCTATGAACTGTTTGCAAAATGTTGAACATTCTCTTTTCGTTCTATATATAATCCCCAAAGCCATCATCTTCGTCCTCTTCCCAGTTTCTAGATAGCTGCCCACATTGTGAGCTGCCCCAACTATTCTATAAAAGCAACATACTGGGGCCTAGATAATATGCACTGCTAGATTGTGGGGCAAAGGTGCATAGGCTGTCTTACTTATGGAATCAGATGCGCAGTTCTTTGTAGCGCTGCACTTGCTTTTTGCCATATTTGGTTCGAATTCGCACAAATCCCTCTCTGCTCTTTGTCATTTGTGTGCCTTCCTTTGCATCACAATGCATGTATGTTTAAACCTATGCAAAAGGCAGTCAACAAAACAATCTAGCCAATAGCGGGATTTGGCCATTTCGGCAATAGCCCAGGATGTCTCTTGGCACAGATGCAAACACTCAGCAATATCAGAACAGAAGTACACATTGGAGCTACTTTTTTTGTGGGGCTGCAATGTTATTGGAAGGCATGAAAGCCTTGTTTAAGGCTTTCATGCCTTCCATTAACGCTATGGCCTATCTTCATTCATTTGTGTGGTCGAGAGAAAGGCTGGAACGCAACTTGCATTTCCGCCGCCTCCCTTCCTCTCCACCATACAAATGCACAGACATTTGAACCGGCATGCATTTTCATGCTGCTGCAAATGATAGGGATCCCTATTGAGCACCTATTTTACGCAAAGGATTTACATCACAGCTCATTTTCAATCATTTGTATCGCGGATAGGAGGAGCGGATCATAAGTTACAATTCTGCCTCACCGCCCTCTCCTCCATACAAATCCTGCAGCATTTGAGCCAGCATGTATTTCAAAGCTAGTGGAAATGCTGTGAATTTCTATGGAATCCGACTGCTTATTGCCCTAGTAAAACGGAGGCGGATGCCATCGGAATCCATTGTAAATACTGCCTACCACGAGTAAATGACACGTGGTGTTTACTCATTTTGCACGATGGAGCAAAAAAGAGTGGCTTACAAGTGAGTATGCCTCCTTTTAAACCCAACTCGTGTAGTGCGACATGCAAAAGAGAAACATTACGCAGGGGGGACCTGTTTACTCAAAAATGTAAACTTAACAGGTCCGCTGCATGGAATTTATGCGGAACTCAAACATGAACTCCAATGTGTCTCAGCTACCTTCATAGCACATGCTGGCTAAAAAGCATTTGTTTTTAAGAGTCAGGTGATGAAGGAACTTGTCAAAACATCAGGTTAATTGTGTACATCAGTGTGTGGGAGTTATTCCTTTCAAGGTGATGTTGTGGAAGGAATCCACACATTCCTCAAATAGATGCACACATGTCCACTGTCAACAAATGTTAACCACCTTTCAAGCAGCAAAAAGACCCCCTCCATCGCATAGGTGCGAAGTTCTGTGGACCTATGGGACTCAAGCCCCGCCAATGAATCCCTTTGAATACCAATGAAAAGTTGGGGAAGCCAACCTTGAGGCCTCTGTGGTGGATCTCCCACAAATGCAAAATAGTCCCTACACATGCAGAAAAGGGTCCTTCGCTATGGTTTAACTCACAGCGTTCTGCCTCTTTCCTAACGAGGGGCTGCTTTGGGTTCATGGTGCCTGCTGAGTAGGCGCTGAGCAAGAGCTTTGATATAATCTTAAAGTACTGTCCCCCCAGCACGGGTTCACAGAATGCTGGCTATTTTCCTTCCTCCTACTCTCTGTTCATTTTAAGAAGCCTTTTAGGAATGTATTTTATTTCAGGCTACCATAGACCCAGTTGTGAGATGGTGAGTGAGACTAGTCCAGGTCTGTGTCCAGTCATTAGCCTTCGAATGCTCTACAATATTCACCTGCTCCAAAGTGTCTGCTGGTTCCATGTCTTAAAATTGCGGCAAAAATGGCAATGAATACAAAATGTTGCGGCACAAATGCTGTGGTTTTGCCTCCACAATCATGTAAAGGATTTGGGGGACACTCCGGCAACCCCCAGACACATTATACCATTTAAGGGGGACAGAGGACACCCCCAAAACCTCAGCTCCCCTTAAATGGTATAAAGGGTTACCCCTTTATCGGGTCAAACCATGGCATTTTTGCCGTGTTTTTTTTACCTGCAACATTTTTGTCGCTTTTTTTATCACCTGATACCTGTCTGCTTGGATGACATGGAAACGACATGCTCGCCATTTCTATGAAATTGCACCTCTTACTGCGGTTCTGCCTAAGTAGATGCATGATATTTTGAAACAACGCCTACACGCCTTCTGTGGTAGTCTCAGGTGAGGGATGGAATATTCGGCCTGGCTATCAGGCTTGCATCATATTGCATTCTGGCACAATGATGTGGACAGCCACAAGTACACAGGGATTCTAAATGGCATACAATGAGGAACATAGGACCTACAATTCATGGCTTACGAACTTTAGTTCTGCGGATTTGTTTGAGAAAAATACGTGTGCATTGGTTTGTCTTCATTACTGGGTTAGCTTTTAAAAATGCTGATTGAAAGGCCCTCTTTATCCCTTTTTCATCCACCTGGAATACCTTATTACCAGAACGTGTGGGATGGTGAGAAAGCCGTCCAGGGAGACCTGGTGCAAAGGTTACTTACCAATAAAAGGAATTGCAGAAAGAATGCCTATTCAGAAGACCAAATGAAGGAATCTTGGAGACTACGTGCTGGCAATCTGCATTTCAAGCGTATGAATATTGTAATAGACTTTACCCTAACTCCATGATGAGCATGAGTACCAGATTAGACTGAGAGTGCCACCACTCATTTGAAGTTAGAGAACTTTGAACATAGGATTTCTATGCTGGCAGCATGGTGCTGGACATTGATCGCTTGCTTGCTACCACAGTATCCTTGCACTACATGGGGCCACCCTGGCCGGTGATGCACACTTTAAGGCTTTCCCCGACCCCTTTCTGGTGTGATGCCCCAAACCAAATACTTTAATACACCAGGGAAATCTTGGCACCATAGCAGATTTTCAGAAGGAGCATTATGATTGCAACTCATCTGCTATCTTGCTCTGCAAATATAGTAAACATGACTACCTGTTACAGCCGCATGTCCTAAATTTACCAGGCCTCCATGCATAAATGCCTGTTCTGCCTGCTGCCATTCATGAACCAGTAGGGGAAAAAAATGACAATGCTGAACATGTTTCTGTAATGATTTATATTTTATCAGGTCGGTTTATCATGTGATTTGTGTACTTAAATTAATTTGTAAAAAGCAAAGTGTTATTTTAGCCCTGGTGAGCAAACTATTACATATCACTAGCAACTAGAGCAGGTTAGAGATGTGGTGAAGTGCTTAGATTGCAGATCAAATCTCAGCTGCCCCAGTTAACCCAAGTGTATTGTCCTGGAAAATCATTTAATCTAACTGTGTCTTATCTGACAAAATTGGTAGTCGCTAGAAGTGATTTAGTTCAGATTGTAAACTATAGGGTAGTCTATAATGCAACATTGGCTAAGGCAAAGTATGTGGCCTGTGAAAAGTGAACATGTTTTCTTTATTGGAACCTATTTAACATGAAGAGAAATATGTTTTGTTTCCAAATATATTGGTCTCCCCGAGGATCTTGGATAAGGTTGTTGTTACTAACAGATGAGAGGAGTGTCAGTCCATTGAAAATAGGCTTTTGCCTGCAGTTCAAATTGCAACTGTGCAGGCTCATCTGGGTGTGTGCAATAGACACCAATTCACACCCTTCAGCCTTCACTATCTGACTTGCATATGAAATCTAACAAACTAAATAGGGAATTGGTCATAGATTACCCTAAAACTAAGAAAAAGACTCTTAGATTTAAAGTCTCATATGTGACTCGATAGAAAGTACACTTACTTGTTCTACGTTTTCTTCATCTCTGTCTTCAAATATTACCACTGTGGGCTATCCTTTCTTCTGACGTTGATCTCATAGAAGTCATAGAAAACACCTGCTTTGCTACTACACTTGTACATCCGTACAGATTTGGTGACTTGGCTATGATTGTTCGCTTAAGTATAATGACTCGTTAGCTAAAAATCTAGTTAACAAGGCAGCGGTAAATCATCTCATTGTTCTTTGTATGAAGCACAATCTTACACTCCAAATAACCTAGCCATTAAGGAGATCCATGAAGGAACAATACAACCTTTTCAAATAATGATATAAAGATTGAAGCAAACCAAAGAGGTAACAGAACAGTCCACATACTCTCAGAAGAAGATAGTTTACTTTCTTACATTAACAGATTTTGCTTTGTGGCCCTCCAGGAAACATGGCTAATGGAGGAAAGTTCTCACAATGGCAGATATACTTACTATTCAGGGGGTAGCAACCAAAGGTGAGCTGGGCCCGAAAGTGGGGCTTATTATCAGCGTTGATAATTCTTTCTCACTGAATAAATCAGATATTGCATTGGATTTCATATTGTCAGGTACTATTACATGAACAACTTCCTCTGACAACCTGTGCAATCTACTCATAGTCCCCAGGACAGGGGCCCAATGGTAATCTTGTACATTTTGTTCATAATCTAATTGAGACTTATAGTGATAGGCATCATATAATGGTAATGGGTGACTTCCTTGCGAAAATGCCATCGCATCTTTTGTCCCATGAAGGAATATCAGAGTCCACTCTGCTGCAAACATCTCATGGTACTGTTTGAGCTAACCTTTTTGGGACATATGGGCTATGTATGCTGAATGAACGCTGTGCTTGTGACAACCCAGGAAATCTTACCAGGGTATATCCTTCCAGCGCTTTTGTTGTTAAAGAAACATTTTTCGTATTAGACCTGTATATGAGTGTCATGCCGCAAGAAGAGGGCGATCACTTTCCTCTCCTCATTACTGTTGGGATCCCTGAACCTCCATCATATCATAACACTGGTGACATTGACATTAATTGTGGACAAAATAGAATTAGTTGGACTGTTAGAAACTTTAAATAAGTCAATGCCATGCTGGTAAACATTGAGTCCGTATACTTTAATGGATTTATTTGGAGGTGTTTTGACCACTTTGTAGCTTCTCATCCCAACCTATCCCCGGATAATTTAGAATCTAATCAGCTCGGATTAGTTACTTTAGCTATGAAAAACTTAACTCTGAATGCTTATTCATAATATTTCCAAGGAAATAACCCCAAATCTACTTCTGGAAATTCTAAGACAATTCATCACCATGTTTCCACACACAAGCAACAATATGACGATAAAATGTGTGAAGCTAGAAGCGTTTTGAGGTGTAATTTAAGATTTGTACTACCAACATTAAAACATAAATACCTCTTGTGTATGATAAACACATATTGTGTATAATAAAAAGAACAAGGAAAGAAGAATGCAATAAATGGCTGAAAAACAGATTTTAACATGACTCCACGGCAGAAATAATGACTCACAACCTTTTTGGAAATTGGTCAGTGTGATGCTGGAAATGCATTGGAGGGACAAGGCCTCCATATCCTTGTCCTTTACTACCTTATCATGTGTGTTCTGTGTTGTATTCTGAACAGGAGGCAAGTTGGGACTCCTAACAGTGCAGCTCTTCCTCTTTTTGGTTGTCGTGAACAGAGACCCAGGGGATACACCTATGGCCCCCATGGGTGGGGGTGCACCCCTGTAGCCCTAGTGTATGTTCGTGGGTACCTTTGAATGGCCCACAGAGAAGGGTATGGGCTGGTGGCAGCTTCATGCTGAATTTGACAGGCGCTCTGAGTATCCTCCATTATTGGGATTCCAAGGTCCTGCCATAGGAATCAATGGATTACTGATAGAAAGCAAGATGGCCCCTGTGGCCTCTTGGTTTCCATGACCTGTTACCTTGTTTTCCCAAAGCCCTGGGAAGCCCCGACTCTGTCCCTTCCACTTACTGGCTGTTGGGTGGAAGAACCATATATGGTATTTTGGGGAAGTCCAGGCCAGACTGGCTGGAGCCTTCGCAACGACTGTATGTTGTGGGTCCAACACTGGGGTGGGACCTGTGTGAATAGAGTGTGACCAATATGCATTTTATGTTATGGGTGTCTGGTTTCTGTGTGGATGACACAATGAATAAGGCAGCCCTGTCTGAAACTGACATGAATGCAGTGTGGTGTGCTGAAAGGCTGGTGCTTTCCCCAATCCACATTTCTTGTTATGGGTATCTGGGTGGAAGTAAATAACCTGAATGCACTGTGTGCCTGATTGTCTGCCTCCCTTCACAAATGCCCTTCTGTCTGATTGGCTGACTGAGCTTGGCTCCGCAGAGTGAATGAGGGACGGATGTGTATATCTTGGGAGCTCTCACTTCCCAATTTGTTCAGAAGCTGAAGTCGAAACTTGAAGCTCATCCTTGAAGCCCAGCTGGAACAAGAAGGTTTGCTGCTGCTTTACATCGATGAAATCTAAAAGCTGTTGAGTCTGACGAGGACTGATCCAAGAGAGGACCTGGTTAGGATACCTCTCCCCGAGCTGCGAGAGAACATCTTGAAGAAGCTGATCTTAATCGAGGACCCCTGGAAGTCTGTCCCAAAAGGTTGTCGGCCAGAGACGGGTTCCACCGAGAAATCTTGAAGTAAAGCATCAGGACATCGAGGCCGTCAAAGTTCATTGCCGTCGACCGGGGTGCAGAGGAGTTCTGTAACCGCCTGAAGCCCGTCGAGTCGTGTTGCCCAGAAGCGTGGACAGCTTAATGCTGTGCTGCTCGACGACCGGAGCCACAATCCTCCACTTTGCCTAAGAACATTAAATGAAGGGCTCCCTTGCCATCACCGTCGACCGCTTTGTCCCACAGGTGAAAGTCGAGGTTGTCGACAACCGAGGAAAGTTCACTGGTGGGTTTCCCGCCACCCAAAGTCCACAAAGACGCCGACAAGTGAAGATCCGAAATCCAGCCATGGTCGAGTCCCAATCGTCAATGCAGACGCCAACACCCGACGCCCGCTGCCAGGCCTACATTCTTTACAGAGTCTTCTTTGCAGCACCAAACTCTTTGCATTGAGGTGCACTGCATGCCTCATCTTTCCAGGACTTCCTCAAGCAATCGTCAAAGAGCACTACGAAGATTGAAGCTGCTGTCTTGACACCAGTGTACACATTCTTTTCATGGAATCTCGACACCCTGTGGCTCCTGCTTTAAAGGGAGTCCACTCTTGAGGAATCCATTGACGAACCATCAAAGAAACTCTTCTAACTCAGGTACATTGGGGTAGTTTAACATTTTAATCAGGAAACAAGACTTTGGGCCTCATTAAACAGAAGGTGGGAAGGGTTAACGGTCACCGGTAATGGTACCGGTGACCGTTAACCCTTACCGCCTTATTACGAGGTCCCTTTGCAAAGGGATCAGGGTGCTAATTACGCTAATAACAAGGGATCAGGGTGCTAATTACGGTACCGCAATTAGCACCTTTCCCATTCCCATTATGCCCTATGGGGCAAACATGGGAATGGGGAAGGGCAATGGGGAAGGGGGAATTACCGCTCCCCCAACTTTGGAATAGGGCGGTAATTCCCCTTTCCTCCAAGGAGGTGCCGGTATTTTACCGGCATGAACCAAGGTGCTAACAGCACCTTAGTCCACCGCCTACCGTGTAATGAGGCCCTATGTCAACATTAATGGACTTGGCTTGTTAATACATATATTACAGGTTGCCCAGGTGGGGGGGAATCCTCACTCAGAATTGTGCCTTGCTAGATGTGGAAAGCATTCTGCCATTGTTTAACCCAACTTGTCTTCCTTCCTTTGATCTGTGTTGTTGCCCATTGCTGTTTGAATTGTATGCCATTATAACTGCCAGCAGTTGATGAATTTTAAAGGAAAAATCATGCAGACTTAACTTATATTGGAATATAATGAATGCTCTGCCATACACGTTAATGTACCTCATCTACCTATTCTTGTTAAATCGACTGATCTCCCTTAATATCACCATTTTATTTGAATTGCATTGTAATGTATTGTATTTGTTATTTATATAGCAATCTTTCCCCATTTGTATGGCCTCAATGCACTTTGTGGTTGGAACGCCCTTGGTGACCACAGTCAATGTGTAGGTGGTTCTAAGAGTTTGGATAAAGAGATGCTTGTATGTATTAGCTGACTTAGGACTTAGGTGGCTGGCTAGGCTCCAGTAGGCAGCCCAGAGGTCAGGTACATGGGTGGGCACTGTTGGTGGTTTAGGATAGAGTGCTATTGCTGAAAATTTGATGTGCGCACAGCTATACCAAATTCTAATTGTGTTGGTAGTCACTACTAGTGGCAGAGGTGTAGAGGTATGTCAGGGGTTTCAGTGTGGACAGCTATGTGCGCTGCTAGACCGGAATGGCATAGCCATAGCTGCATTCTCTGGTTCATGGATGGATGGCCTTGCCTGCAGCCTGTGTCCACAGACGTGGTGTAAGATATTTGTACCGTATACTTTGATGTAGTTCAGCTGCAGCATTCTTTTTGTTTGTCCAATGTGGACGGCACAGTCTCATTATTCGTGGTCTCTCTGGAGCCAAAGCCTAAGCAGCACGGCGCGTTCCGGAGGGGAGTAGGACGATAGGGGGCAAGGGGGGACAACTGTGAGGGTGAAAGTTAGTTGTGGAGTGTCTTTGCAAAAACAAAGGGGGGCATGCCTAACAAAGGGTACTACAGTAGGAATTAAGGTGCTTTAGAATCTGGATTTTGGGATGAGGGGGGTAACAATGAATGGTTGAATGCAGCGGCAGCTGGAATTGGGAACAGCCCGGTAGTGGGAGAGACACCTTACTGGGGTACAGCAGTAGACACTAAATAGACTGGCACATAGATCTGTAGGCAGTGAAGTATAGTGGTACTTGGATTTGGGACACCTGTATAATGGGAAAAAACACTGAATGGGTCTTTCAGCAGCCAAATACAGTAGCACCTAGGTTCTGGATAATGGGTAAAATGCCTAATGGGTCTTTCAGCAGTCAAATATTGTAGCACCTAGGTTTGGGACACCTAGATAATGGGAGAAGATGCAGTCAAATACAGTAGCACCTAGGTTAGGGACACCTGGATAATGGGAGAAACGTCTAATGGGTCTTTCAACAGTAAAAAAATAGTAGCACCTAGTTTTGGGACACCTGGATAATGGGAGAAAATTCCTAATGTGTTTTTCAGACAGTCAAATACAGTAGCACCTAGGTTTAGGACTCCTGGATAATGGGAGAAGATGCAGTCAAATACAGTAGCACCTAGGTTTGGGACACCTGGATAATGGGAGAAAAATGCCTAAATGTGTCTTTCATTCTGGCTCAATCTTACAAAAAATAGGCTAAATACGAGCTATGGCTATCTGGCACAATCAGGCTAAATGTAAATGCTATTAGAGTCAGGAGATACGATAGGGTCAGACAGCCTAATGGGGGACAGTGATTGCTGGTCACTATGTTCAGGCGTAATCTTCACAATTCTGTCTAGATGTGACACAAGTTAGTATTACAGTTTTCTGGATGCAACAAAATGCTAATCTTCACGTTTCTGTCTAGATGTGACGCAATGCTAATCTTCAGAATTCTGCCTAGATGTGATGCAAGTTATTATTACAGTTGTCTAGATGTGATGCAATGCTAGTCTTTACAAATCTGTCTAGATGTGATGCAATGCTAGTCTTCCCAATTCTGTCTAGATGTGACAAAAGTTAGTATTACAGTTGTCTGGAGGTGATGCAATGCTAATCTTCACATTTCTGTCTAGATGTGACACAATTATAATCTTCACAATTCCTTCTAGATGTGACACAAGTTTGTGTTACAGTTGTATGGATGTGACACAAGCTAGTATTACAGTTGTCTAGAAGTGATGCAATGCTAATCTTCACAATTCTGTCTAGATGTGATGCTATGCTAATCTTCACAATTCTGACTAGATGTGACACAGGCTAGTATTAAAGTTGTCTAGATGTGACACAATGCTAAGCTCCAAAATTCTTCTATGTGAGTGTGACGCGTGGCTAAACTTCACCAGGACAGAATTTGACTGCTTAAATTGGAGGCACGGCAGAAGTAAATTTGAGGTATCTGAATTGATGGAGAACGCCTAAGTATGGGACAAAACAGTGAATAACACAACTGAGCGTTTGTTACACAGCATCGAAGAGGTATTCTTTACTAGCTGGATGATTTTGGTATGCTTATGTTGGGTAGGTAATAAGAGAGGCAGGACTTTTTGTAATACAGTGATTGCTGTACTCCCCACCCAGACTACATTTATCTTGTCAGCCCCTGCTGGTTGATGGCTGGCGACTGGCTTCTCAGGTGAACACGGGCAAACACGGTCTGGAGCTGCTTCTTTGAAAGCTGCCTTTTGCCTTGGAGCCCTTAGCCAAAGGGGCTGCATGGGCAGTGGGATGCCCTAAATGTGTGGCTAAGAGCCTACCTCCTGGAGGGAAACAGCCAATCAAGGACAAACGGCAGGGAAGAGGTCACACAGGTGCGGCAAAGAAATGGAAAAAATGTCCAGAAGGCAAGTGGAAATGGTGGCCATGAACAAAAGCAGAGACACGCCTGACTGTTCCAACCAATTGCAAGTGGGAAGGTGGGGACAGGAAGAAAGCCAGAAACAAACAAAGGACTACACCCCAGGGACGGCACACTCTAGATGAAGGCCAGCTCAGAAGGACAGGGTGAGAAGCCACAGAAACACAAGAGAACCCCACCAGAATAGCACAAACTAGTCAAAAAAAGATTTAAAAAAATACACAAACCCCTCCAAAGGAGCACATGAAACAGGCCAAAAATGGATTACAGTCAATTTACAACTACACACTAAGCATCAACCAGCCCCTAGTGCTGCTTTCCAAGTAGTTTCCTTAGAGGATCCTTCTAGATTGCAGCCCAGAAGGCAAGTGGAAATGGCTGCCAGGAACAAAGGCAGAGACACACACCTGACTTTTCCAACCAATTGCAGGGGTGTAGGGACAGGAAGAAAGCCAGAAACAGGATTACACCCCAGGGACTGCACACTCTAGATGCAGGCCAGCTCAGAAAAACAGGGTGAGAAGCCACAGAAATAGAAGAGAAGCCCACCAGAATAGCGCACACAAGTCAAAAAATGATTGAATGAAAACAACACACAAACCTCTGCACATGAGCACATGAAACAGGCTAAAAATTGATAACAATGTATCAACCAGCCTCTAAGACTAAGACGTGGTTTCCTTAGAGGATCATTCTAGATTGAAGTCCAGAAGGCAAGTAAGGTAAATTAACCTTGTAATTGGGGAACTCAATATAGCATTGATCCTACTGATCTGTCTGATAAGATGGATTTCTGAACTCTGACCTAGTGGGCAGATGTTCAGAAGGCCAGCCTAGTTTCTTGGAACAGGGTAACCTCTGGACAAGCCAGGCCAATCAAGGTAGCTATGGTCTGCGGTCAAGACTAAGTCTCAGGAGGGGGTGAGGGTGACTGAAGGACCTCAATGAGCACACAGAGCAAGGACACTTACAAATTACTCCCAGACAGGTGTATATAATAAACACATTTATTACAAGGCCTTTGTAACTCAACACACAGTAAAAGGATCACAGCAATGCTATCAAAACAACACAACACAATCAGTCCAAGATATATACAAGACCATTGGGGCCTAAAGGGTTAACGGCACGAAATATGTTCACATCCTAGAGGGGAAGGAAAATAGGCAGTGCAGGTAGTCTATAGTCCCCTTCAACATCAAACACACACCTAACTAAGAGGCAGTCCAAGCCCTAAGAAATAGTACATGCAGTGCAGGCGCACATGGTGGTTTCCAATGGGAAATCAGGGTCTCTTCAGGGGTCTCTAGCAGCTCAGGAAGGTGGATGAGGCGATGAAGAATAGATTTCCACTATTCAGGGAGGACATCCACTTGAAGGCAGAGGTGATTCCAAGGTTCGGAAATAGTTCGCTAGTTTGCCCTAGCAGTGGAAAGGAGAGGGACCCCCAGGGGCCACTCATATGTAAAAATGGATGGGGGCACTAGGGGCCACCGGTTAGGGCTAGGGTTACTCACCGGCCCCAGGTGTAATCCGGACCAAACTTCGGCAGTCAAGTCCACTGCGGCTGCAGGTTCAAATGTAACAAAAAGGACGTCTCTGTGGCTTTCAGTTCCGAAGATACAGAGATGATTCCCAAACGGGACAGTGGCGATTTCTCCGCTCCTGATGGATGGATCAGGAGAGTTTCACTACAGCAGGCTTCAGGGTCAAGAGGGTCACAAATGCAGTGCACCTGCAAAGATCGTTGCCGCGGCTGGGCAACATGGTAACTGTGTTTACTCCAGTCCTGGCGCACTCGTCTCACTTAAGACCTGGGAATGCCAAGTGTTCAGAATTCCGTGTCAAGGTGCCGGGGACACAGAGCTAGCAGTATACCAAGTTTCGAGGGCCTCCTCTAAACGGTGGCAGAGATAGAGCAAAGTCCTGCGTAAGATGGTCAGCCCACTGGTTGGCCCAGGGACACTTCCAAGATGGCTTACTTGCAGGTTTTGTTGAAGGTGCTGAGAATAGTTGGCCCCACTATTCTAATGGGTCGAACCGTCTTTGCAGACCTTCTAGGACGACCAGATGCAGAGGGGTCCCACGGGATGACAGCGGGCTCAGGGTGCCAAACCTTCCAGTGGTTCGCCAGCGGTTCCTCGACTCCGCTTCTTAGTTTCAGGATACCTGGATCCTATCCTTCGTTCAGTGAGAATTCCAGAGATCGACATGGTATGGGTGTTTGGGGCCTTCTCTTATCCAGAGTCTCCTTTGCGCTAAAACTAAAGAGGACCCAATGGGAGATCTTCTCACAAACACACACTCCATACGTGGACCAATCATGGACCACAGTGGTCGCAGGCATTCACAGCACTCCAGACTCTCTGGCAACCAGGATGTGTATTGGGGACAGACACCCCAGCCCACATCTTGGAGGCACACACACAAGGCATGTAGAAGCCCACGAAACCTTGCGTTTTCGCTGGAAACTGCATAACAAAATAAGGACTGACCCGGGTCTGCTTGACCTGGGGAAGGCAAAGGGGCAAGAGGGCCAAAGGACAGGTCAAAGAACCTTGTGACATGGCCATTTTGGAGCCAGGCCACATTCGTGCCAAACGCGGTATTGCGGTTTAAATGGCAGGAAAGGGTTAAAATTATATGAAAAGATAAGCTGTCACCAGCCCTGTCCATGACACATCTGCACATCTCCCAAAAAGTCCTATGAGGGTATCTAGGGTCTTTGGAAATGACTATGAGGCCCAAGTGCACTGTACTGTAAGGTACATTGTGCACTTGTTACAAGTTGCAGAAAAGTTGAAACATTGGAAAAGGACAAAGGGAAACAAAGTCTCCCAGTACTGACTGTCTAAAGGGCATGTCAGTTTCCCCATAAAAAGCGAGCAAAAAGCCCAGAGGAGTACAGCAGAAGGCTATAATAAAAACATGCAAATATGCCTTACACTGAACACTGAACAAAACTAATTTAGCTTCTAAATTTCTTATTAACGAATATCTAGCTCTTTGTCAGGTTAACCTCATCCTTATTTCAGTATCCACACAATTGGACTGTACATATTTATATATGGATTAAGTTCCTGGTGCCTTTGGGTGGACGTAGAGGAATCCATAGAGAACAGCTATTTTGTAGATTGTGTGTGAAAGAGACCATGGAAACAACTAAACATATATTATTGTTATGTGATAACTTGTCTATCATAAGAAGAAAAGCTTTGCTATTGTGCACAAGGGTCCTAGGAAATGATGACAACATAGAATAATTGTGGGAGAATTATTTACATGGAATGACGTTGGATTCAATTTTCATCTGACTAAATTCTGGCACTCTATTGAACAGATTCTAGAATTGATAGATTTTTAATTCAGTAATTATCTCTGAGTGTTTAACCTTTGTATCTCATGTAACGTAAATATAACTATGAATTGAATTTTAAAATGAACACCTTTTTCATTGAATGTATTTATCATTTTGATGTCGATTTCTTAACTTGCTTGAAAATGTACAAAAAGCCCCAACAGGTTAAATTATACCCAATAAATAAATAAATAAATAAAATACATTGGGCCTCATTACGAGGAATGTGGTAGAGGGATAACAGCGCTGATGGAGCTGCCGGCCCCGGTATCCCTCTACCTCCCCATTATGAGGTCTGCTGGCGGGTGCCGCTAAGGACGTCTGGTAAAACCAGAAGTCCTTAGCGGGACCCGCCAGCAGACCAGGATGCTAACAACTGGCATGTCATTAATGGGCCCGTTGTTAGCATCCTCCCCATTCCCATTGAGCCCTATGGGGGCTCAAATGGGAATGGGGATGGACTGGGTCCGGGTTCCTTGAATGGGGAAATACTGGGCCCTCCAAGGTCGGAATGGCCAGGTATTTCCCCATTCCAGTAACCCGGACCCGGTACCCAGTATGGGGGTAGCCATGTCGTTAAAAGCGGCATGGCTACCTCCATACTCTTAATGAGGCCCATTGTGTGCAAAATGATTAAAACAATAGATAAAACAACATCAAGGAGAATTATTATGGCTAAAAAAACAGGAGAGTGCAATTGAGATAATGAAAGTGAATGATTTCTTTGCATTTTTGTCTCCTTTGCTGTGTCCATATATTACCTTTAGGTACTTTAATTGCATGTCTATATTACCAGCTTTTGTTTATATAGCAAAATCACCAAACTATAGGATTGGTGCAATTATATAAATATGCTCTACTCCTAAAAAATGTGGGAAAAGTGATGGACGGTGGGAGAACGATGTTAAACAGTTGTGATGTTTTCGTATGTTACAGCCATTGAGTTGTACAATTTTGGGGTGGGGTTGCGTGCAGGGTTTGTGATATGGAGTGCTTCTTGGAGTTCAATCCGTGGAACTAAATTACTAAGGAACTGCCCTTGAAAGAGGGTACACAATGAGTGAGGGAGAGGAGAACGTTTCCTATTTAAGCAATAATGCAGGATTCGAATTTCAATGTGGGTGGTAAGGAGCCGCAGCCCAAGTTAATAGCTGGCGTTACCCATCCGAAGAACAGAGCATCATAGCGCTTAGCATCTTCAGGCAAATTCCCAGGAGCTACGGATAAGCTAACAGAGGGAAAACGTGGACTGCGACGAGTTTGCAACCCATGTATTGTGTTTATGTTAAAAAAAAGGAACATGGCTGCCATGCTCCCAGCAGAGTCCCAGATAATTTTCCATGGCATGAGCGTTGAGATGCCAGTGAGAGGCAAAGAGGCCAGCTATAGAAGACAATGCCAGCGCAGTGTTGTGTTGGGAACAGGTGTGGGGTAAGAGGGTGAACAGCATGAAGCAGTGGGGAAGGGGTGGCGTGGTCCAAGGTCAGACCAACAAATAGGGCACGGGGGACTAGGCTCCGTCCATCTCTTCGAACAATGGCTGGCATCTTGTTATAAAGCCAGCGATTGTGCAAAGCTGATTGGTCAGCACAAATTCTGTGGGTGGTCATTACACGAGATCTCCTGGCTCTTCCTCCCATTTTTGTGATTACGAGTCACGCCCGGGCTCCAGCAATACATTTGTGGAGTTGGCACCCATGTCCCAACCTATTTGCCTTCCCCCATCCCAGCAACTGCACAGTTGTAGCCTGGAAGCTCAGTTGCGGCTCCAAGACAGACCTTCGCGCTTTTCCTGCAAACTACAGGCTCTACAATGCCGGCATTCAATAATTTATTTCTCTTCATGTGATTTAGGTGTTTGTATAGCTCACAAGAATTCCCTTTTGACAGCTTCAGGGAACTTTGGTGGGAAAGTGGTTACTAAAAAATCGTTCGGAGCAAGGGGATTTTTCCTTTCAGGTAAGGAGGCATTGTTATGAAATGCAGTTTGCTGAGTTTTGCTTTAAAGTTTAAAGTCTTTGCGGTGGTTGGTCCCTGCCCGAAAGCCAGCTGCAAACGTCCCTCGCTTCTGTTTCCAGCAAATTCCGTGGCTTTTCAAAGCCGTCGTGGTGTTTATCGTTCCCTCTCTCGCCACCTGCTTCCGCCCATAGGGGCAGGTTGGAAGTCGGCCCTATCATCCGCGCACCTTTCTTTTAGGACCCTGGTGCTTTACACATAACCCGCCCGCTTGCTGCATCGCCCCAAATGTAATGGTTATCGGCTAATCGGCGTGTTTCTTCAAGAACATGTTTTGCATTCTTAGGACATTCTTGTCATGTATTCCGCTGCTGTCGAATACAGCCTGCCACAGGCAGGGCACAGAGAAGAGAAAGCGTGCGAACGAGCCAATTGCCTTTTTTAGTCTTGAATTTGCAACATTCCAAGGACTGCACTTGGTTTGCTGTACATTTTTGGCAGCCGTCCAAATTAGAGACTTAAGTTAATACAAGAGATCAAGCAGTTTTCATGTGGGAGGAAATGTACCAGGCGTCACTTGCACTCTGGTATACCACACTGCAGTGGGCATGGACGGGAGGCGAGCAGAGACAAAGCAAGGACGATTGAGGAGAGGGAGACGAAGCGCCCGCCAGGTGTAGGGTTAGAGGGAGCTCAAGTAACCTATGGGGGGAGGGTCTGAGGGAGCTTAGGTATCCTGCAGGTGGAGGTACAGAAGTGGCTGCAGGGTCAGATGAAGCTTAAGAACCCCGAAGGTGGAGAGTTAGAGGGAGCTTGAGTGCCCTGTGTGTAGATGGTCTGAAGTTATCTAATAAGAGCCTGCATTGAAGCTGCATACATGTGGAAAAGAAAGGCAAGGGCCTGATCACTCTGGAAATTCCTCCAAACGAGAATAACGTTACCACACGGGGTCATTTCGTACAGAACGTTCAGATACTCCTAGGGTGACCAAATTTTCTATAAAAAAAAAAACCAGGACGGGCCATGGAAATAGAAGTAGGACTAAATGAAATACACATACAACTTTAGTCCTACTTCTGTTTCGTTGGCGCGTTGCGGCGGGCAGGGGGGTGGTGCTAACAGGCACACTCCTCTCATTGGAGGAGAGCGCCGGGGAGGGGAAGGGGGAGGAAATAGGGGCGTGGAAAGCATTTCACGCTCCCATTCGCAGAGGGAAGGTTGCGCCAGGACCTGATTTCGGAATTTCGAAATCGGGTCCCGGCAAAAATAAGGGGAAAAAAATGGTCCGTAGGCAAACCCCAGACGGGGTTTATAAACTAAATAAACTCCTGGATACCCCGGGACGTCGAGTGATTTCCCCGGACTGTCCGGGGGAAAAACTCCGACGTCTGGTCACCCTAGCTATTCCCCATTCTGGGGTACCTTAGGACTGCATGGGGGGATTGGTAATAACTACATGGATTAATTTCTGCAAGCAGTAATGTTTTTGCGTGCCAATAATTACCTCCACACAATAGCTGACAGAAATGGGGAGTTTCAGACCTGAAACGTGTAGTTTTGCAGAGCGGTAACACATACATGCCAACATTCTGTGAGCAAAAATCTGTAGGAATCTTAAAGTTTCAAAAATATGGAAAAAATCGGTATTTGTTGCCAATAAATCGGTAGGTGGTAGGACTGCTTAAAAAGTGGTGTCCTACTGCCTAAATCGGTAGGGTTGGAAAGTATGTAGCAGGTGCCAGAGAGAGGGGTGCTGCGTTGTGCAGTTACGCTGAAGAAATAGCATACTGCACTTGCAGGCGGGTGGAAGTGGCAAGACTCGTGCAGGGCGGGGCTAAAACGTGGGGTTTCCCCCGTCTCCTGGCGCAAGCTCACACTTGCCAGAACTCTTTAGGAGGAGTGGCTCGCCATTGCTTCAGCGGCTCACCGCAGCATGTAGATGACTGGCACCGGGGAGCAGAGGTACAATGAACCATGTTGACATCCAGAAGTGCTGCAGCGGATCTCACGGGCGCCTCTGACAGTCTGGGGAGATTGCACTGGCGCACTTATTTATTTTATTTATTTATTTATTCGCATTTTTTAAGCGCACATCAGACCGAAGGCATCGTGGCGCTGGTTACAGAGTTGCTTACTTAGTTACATACAGTTCAAGTGGATACATTTTTTGCATGTGTGCAAAAGCATTAGGAGTACATGCAATCGTGTTTAGTTGAATAGGGCAGTTTTAAGCTTTTTTCGGAAGGAGAATAGAGATGTATCAGCTCTGAGGTCAGTAGGAAGGGAGTTCCAGAGTTTAGGTGCGAGGAAAGGGAAGCCTATACCTCCTGCTTTGATTCTGTTGATGCAAGGTATTGCTAGTTGGTTCGTATATTGTGCTCTTCTGGGTCTTGTGGATTGGTATCTATCTATCGTGTCTGATAAATAGGAGGGAGCTGTGAGGTTGATACATTTGTGGGTGGTTGTGAGGATTTTGAAGGAGATACGGTCTTTAACTGGGAGCCAATGTGCTGCTATTCTGGCTTGTGTGATGTGTTCTCTTTTGGGTATGCTGAGGGCTGCTCTGAGAGCATTGTTTTGAGTGGTTTGAAGCCTAGATAGGTTTTTTTGGGAGGTTCCGGCTAGGAGCGCATTACAATAATCTAGTTTGGCTCCTATAGTTGCTCGGGCGATGGAGAGGCAGCTATCCTTGGTTAGGAATGGTTTTATTGCATTAATGAGTTTAGTAGTAAGTGCTGAGGCCGAGACTATGGCGCTGACTTGTTTGTCCATGGAAAGTGTTGCGTCTATGTGAACCCCAAGTGTTTTGACTGAGGATAGGACAGGGATGATGCAATTGTCTATGTTGAAATTGATGTACAGTGGGTTGAGTTTGGAGAGGGTCGATTTCTGTCCTAAAATGAGGATTTCGGTCTTGTCCCCGTTCAAGCAGAGGCCGTTGGTAGCCATCCAGGCCTGTATGGTAGAGTAGATTTGCTGTAAGGTAGATGCGTCTTGGAGATAGTTTCCTGTCAGGGGGAGGAGTACCTGTGTGTCGTCGGCGTAGTTTGTGTATGTGATTCCCAGCGCGTCAAGTTTGTCAAATAATGGTTTGGTAAAGAGGTTATAGAGCGTGGGGGCAGTACAGGAACCTTGTGGTACCCCACAGTGGATGATGGAGGGTGCAGCATGAGCTGTGTTAGAGAACACTTTCATTGCTCTTCCCTCTAAGAATGATGTTACCCAGGATGCTGCGTCCTTAGAGAAGTGTGCTGCGTGTGTCAAATGGCTGGTAAGAGTGGTGTGGTCTACCAAGTCAAACGCCGCTGAAAGGTCAAGGAGGAGGAGGAGGGCAGGCTTGCCTTTGTCTAAGATGTTGGTAATTTCGTTTTTTAAGTCTAGAAGGGCGGTTTCAGTACCGTGTCCCTTGCGGAACCCGGATTGTCTTTTACCTAGGATTGCGTTCTGTTACAGGTATAGTTGAATCTGTTTATGGGCGGCCTTGTCAAGTAATTTCAGGAGGAAGGGGACTGTGGTTATGGGACGGTTGTTGTTAGGGTTGGTAGGGTCTAGTGTCGGTTTTTTTAAGAGAGGGCGGACCCAAGCCTCTTTAAGGCTGTTTGGAACTATGCCCGTTTTGAAGGATGCATTGATGAATGCTGTGAGAAGGGGGGCGAGTGGTTCTGCGCAGTCTTTGATGATTTTTGGGGGGCATACATCACCCTTACATTGTGATGGTTTGAGGTGTCTGAGAATGTCAGTGACCTCAGTTTCTGAGATTTCGGTAAATGTAAATTTGGGCCCGTTTCTTACTTTAGCATGAGGTATTATCTGAGCATGTTCACTTTGTTTGGGTAAGGTTTTAAAGTGGTGGGATATTTTGTTTTGGAGGAGGTTTATTTTTGTAAGCATGGCTGATTGAATGCCTGTACACCATGCCTCGTCTTTGACGATCTCATCAGGGCATGTGGGTGGTACGGTTAGCTCTTTGAATATATTGAAAAGTTCTTTGGAGTGGGAGTTGGCATTGGAAATGCGGTTGTTGTAAGTTTCTGATTTAGCATGGAAGATTGCATCTTTGTATTTTTTAGCTATGGATTTGAAGTTAGTTTTTGTGCTATCACATGGGTTAAGCTTCCAGTTGTTTAGGGCTAAGCGTTTGTCTTTGCGCAGGGTCTGGAGTTCCTGAGTGAACCAGGAATTGGAGTGGAAGGATTTTTTTTCTTTTTTGATTTCTAGTGGGGCCGCAGTGTTGACAGCCATGGTGATGGTGTCTTTGAATATTTCTGCGAGGATGTTGGGGTCATCGGAGAATGGGGGCGCTAGGCAAGGTAGATTGAGGAGTGCAATGATATTATCTGTAGTGATTTTTTTGGCGCTTCTTGCTGAGGTTGCTGGGGCTTTATTAGGCACTTTAGCGCTTATTAAAATAGGGATGTCAAATAGGAGAAGGTTGTGGTCTGTCCATGGGAGGCTGGTATTGGCGATGATGGCTGTATCACAGTTGTGATCTATGATCCAGTCAAGGATGCGTCCTTTAGAGTGAGTAGGTGAGATGATCTTTTGAGAAAAGCCTAGGTCTTGGAGGTCCTTGGCTAGAGAGATGGCAGTTTTGTCCTTGGAGTCGTTGAATCCTAAGTTAAGGTCACCTATGAGAAGTGATTTAGTAGATTTTTTAAGGTTGTTTCTTAGGAGGTGATTCATTTGACCTATGAAGTTAGCGGTTGGGCCAGGAGGACGGTATATGGTGTGAATATTTATTGTGCTATTTGGAGAGAGTGCTAGTTTGACTGATAGGATGTCTAGATTACCTTCCTCTTGGTAGGGTATGGCTCTAATAGGGAGGGTTTCTTTGTGAATAATGGCTACCCCCCCTCCTGTTCTGGCTGTCCTGTCTTGTCTGAGGATGGCATACCCTTGTGGAAGGGCAAGTGAAATGGCTGGGCCGGAGGCTTCGTTGAGCCATGTCTCTGTGACAGCGAGTAAGTCTAGGTTTTGAGTAGTTATTAGGTCATTTACTTCTAATGCGTGGGCATTGAGTGATCGTACATTGATTAAAGCGCATTTGTAAGGCGTTGGGCAAGGGAAGGAGATTTTTGAGGGTGTGGTGAGGGAGTCTGCTTTAGGTCCAGTGGTGTAATGAGAGTAGGAGTTACTGCTCGGTGTGGTAGGTGAGTGTTTATGTTCCTGGCATGTGGATGTTTTGTTATGGGAGTGGAGTGTGTGCACTTTATAGGTGCGTGAGCTAAGTCTGTGGTTTCTGAGTGGTAGGTGTGTAGGAGTGGCATAATGGTGGGTAGGGATGGTGCGGGCTCGGAGTCTGTCTAGTCTGAGGTTGAGGCTAGGTATCATTAGTGCTGTGTTATGTGGAGTGTGTGATGGCTTGGGCAAGGGGTCTATTGTGTGTGATCGATGGTGCAGGCTGATTTGATAGTGGTGGTGCTTTAGAGTGGAAGGGTGTGGTGAGGTAATCAAGGTGAGTAGCGTGCTAATTAAGCAGGTGAGGAGGGGAAGAGAGTACATAGCAAAATATTAGTGGCAGTCAGCCTGGAATTAAGTCTAACAAAAAGGGGCAAAAAGCAGTGTTTCAGCAATAGATAACAGTGGCAGTCTACCTAGATTCCAATTTAACAAAGAGGAGCAAAATGCAGTGTTTCAGCAATAGATAACAGTGGCAGTCTACCTAGATTCCAATTTAACAAAGAGGAGCAAAATGCAGTGTTTCAGCAGTAGATAACAGTGGCAGTCTACCTAGATTCCAATTTAACAAAGAGGAGCAAAATGCAGTGTTTAAGCAGTAGATAACAGTGGCAGTCTACCTAGATTCCAATTTAACAAAAAGGAGCAAAATGCAGTGTTGGGCATATTAAGGGGTATTCAGATACACATATAGCGGTGCAGGCAGTGTATCTGCATTGAGACACAGTATGGCTAGAGAGGGTGCGTAGCACTGGTCTGGTAACTGCTGTCAGCAAGAACACACCATTATAAAAGCAGCAGCTTGGACACATACCCACTGAAGAGCGTTCCTCGGATTCTGTGTACTTGCACACCCTGCAACCATGGCTGAACAGGCTGCTAAATCCAGGCCAAACATTTTTTTTAACTAAAATCAGTATTTGTTGCCACTAAATCGGTAGGCAGTAGGACTGCTTAAAAAGCGGTATCCTACCGCCTAAATCGGTAGGGTTGGCAAGTATGGGTAACACATCAGTATTCTAAAATGTGGGCTACTTTATCACTAACATAACACTTGTCATAGGGGTTGGGGCAATAGAGAGGGAATTCTACATAAAACACTACATGATAACATGCATCCTTCAGAGGCTGAGTACAATTAAGTTGCGTAATAATAATATTTGTCATCATAGTGCTGAGGTGCAGGAGCAATTCGATACCAAGCGCTACATAAGAACACATTTTTAATGTTGCCAGTTAAGTGGTGCTTGAGCACCATCTTTAAGCTGAAACTAGTGCAGCGGATTACAGATGGGAGTGGGTGTTATGTGAGGACAGACACAAAGCTTGTGGGTGTTGGGTTTTTTACCCACCCATTACCTGCCCATGGCCATGATAATTGCTATGGATATTCCCATTCACTACATGTCCCTTTCTGCCCAAAACATATCCTCCTGGGTTCCCTTTGTGCTAGCTCTATCAGACATTAACATCTTCTAGTGTTATTTCATATCAGTCTTCTGAGAGTTAATGACTTGCTCGCATCTGTAAATGCGCTACTGGTGTAATGTACATGGTGTAACCAAGCGTGCCACTTGATTTGTAAACAGGCTGTGTTTGCTTGTGTAAGAGGATTCAATTCAGCACTACAGCCAAGTTAACGCCTAGTCTAGAATACTGAATGAAAACCCTTATTGATATATCTTTAGGTCCAGTTCATGCGTTCTGGATGACTACCCTTGTATAACACCCCTCTCTTGGAATCCCCCTGACCCCACTGAGCCAAGAAGTAATTCTGTTTTGCAAGTTTAAAAGGTTTATTTGATAAATTAAAATATATATCACACTTTTTAATAAATTAATAATTGAATATCACACTTAATCTGATATGGTAAATATTAACAACGGAGAATCTGGCACTAGCACACTTCTTTAATCACTAATGAGTTGACATGAAATGGATAAGGTAGCACACTGGTAAATAGGAACAAAAGTATAATGTGGTAGAGGATGCTTTATGTAGGCTCAGGTGGATGCAATATTCAATGAATGCAGTACAGAAAATACGCAATATGATTTCAACCAAACAATGTAATCACTTTTCTCTGGCTACTCCCCTCCCCCCCTTGATGCAAGGCAAGGAAATGGAAGGAAAACACACAGTTCTCAGAAATGCAATCAACTGTAATTCAGTTCAATCCAGCAAGCTTAAACAGAAGTTTGAAAACACAGGCAAATGCTTTGATAGGTGCTAGCAATGAATGAGAAATATGCTGGAAACGCTTTTAATTCCCTTTTAGAGGTTCAGGATGAGTGGTATCTAGTTAATATTAGTCCAGGCTCACACTAGCAATGATGCAGGGATAGTTAGCAGGTTAACCGAATTTCTGGCAAATGAAATCAGGCAGCAGCAGTTTTTTTACATGTGAAGAAATTGCAAATCGCGGCAAAATTCGCGGATGCGCCGAGCGCTATTACAAAGGAACCGCAAGGACTATCTCTACCGTTCTGGGGTCCTAGGAAAGCCTGGGATCTCAGCTTCCAAATGAAAGTTATTGCAAGTCTCTAGCCCAAACGGTTGCGGAGATATGAGTAATTTAGTAAAGGTCGTTTTTGGTTTTGTAAATTTTAAACGCACACTTTTTCAAAATGACAAATTTTACTAGAAATGACAGGTGACAGATAGGAGGCAGTTCTACTTAGGTTAAATAGATTGAATTAGATGAATTTAAACTAAGAGATGTGTTCTGAGTTTTGCTAAGTACTCACAAGAGATTTTGAACAGGAAAGCGACTTGGTCACGATCTTCAGTCTGGTCAGGTCTTTCCGGATTCTGCTCACAGCGCCTGGTCTGGTCTCGGCTAGGCACAGCACTGCTTTCTCTCTGGTCTGGTCTCTGCTAGGCACAGCACTGCTTTCTCTCTGGTCTGGTCTCTGCTAGGCACAGCACTGCTTTCTCTCTGGTCTGGTCTCTGCTAGGCACAGCACTGCTTTCTCTCTGGTCTGGTCTCTGCTCTGGATAGATTGAAGTCTCTAGTTTGGCTTTCTGGAGTTTGATGGAGGTAAGTATGGATTTTTCCGGCAGGGCTTCCAGCGGCAGATGAAATTGAATGTCTCTATGTGTCCTGACTCTCTGCTTTTATCTGTTTCTTGAGAATGGGTGTGTGTGTTGCATCACTAGACTTGCCCCTCTCATTCGTCATTGGTCAGGCTTCCATTCCTCCGCTTGATTGGCAAACTGAACTGTGAGTCAGATTGATGTCATTTTATGATCTCTTGAAACAACCTCCCTTATCATCTGTGCACCCAAATATATATATGATCAAAATCCATACTTCAGAGTTACACAGTTGTTTGAAATTACATATACATGGTGTGGCTGAATTTAGCCATGTCTATGTCCAAATCTGCTCATTCTCGGAGCTTGCATTCAAAGAGTGTACATAATTGACTTTTTAACTGCTTTTTCAATTTCCGACATGGACCCAACTTTACATACATGTGTGCAGGGGGTAGGGACATTAACTGATGAAGTTTCAGATTTTTAACATGCACACATTTAGAGTAATATCCACTTTTCCGCTAAAACCCCCCTGAACATACCACCGGTTCCTACCACGTCTTAAACTGTGGGCAGAAAAATCACAAGAATTATGGTATCATTTATAAAATTTTCACATGTCCGCACTATGAATTATCCCCCTTTTTATAAAACCATATCCTTGCTGCAGGGGTGTGTCTTTTCAGGTCACATGGTACAGAAACCAGTCTTTCCAGTTTCTGCCAAGCCAGCTTGCTTCTCACAGGCAGTGCCCCTCCCAGCTTCTCCAGGAGGAAGCCACTTTTTACGACGTCTGTAATAAAAACCTTTGCCTGAGTGGAGAGGGCTTTGTTCACTCTCTGGCAGAGCACAGGAAATTCAATTATCAGATAGATGGCATATCCTTAGTGCGGGCAGCAAAAGGAACATTGGCCTGGGAACATAGTTGTGACTCAAGTTTCACTCCTGATGGGATCCGTTGCTAGGCAAAATCAAGTTCCTTAAGCCAGACCTTCAGCTAACTTTTTGTTGCTTTTAAAATAACTTGTAATTTTACACATGCAGCTAGAATGCTGATTCTAAGTGCAAAACTATGACATTTCAACAGTTACAAAGGCATGTGACACCAAACATAGGTCACTCATTTAATTTAACATTTTCGATTTTGGTGGTTTTAAATCCAGTTGCAGTTAGGCTTAAGCTGCTGACTCCATAGCATTTTTGTTATAAGCATTGTTTTTGGGCTCTTCATTTCCCAGATTTTGTAGGCACACAAAACTCCATTCTGCCAAATGTCTGCTGGTGTTCAGTGAATATTTTGCACATGTTGCAAGGTTTGAAATAGGCATTTTGCTTGCCTTCAGAAAAACACACAGTGGGTTTTAAAACGCCGGCTTTTGGATAGTGGTGAGTACTGGTACTGCACCCATTTTTGGGATTTTCTTGGATTAATGCATTCTAAACAGGAATGGTTCTTACATGGTAGTAAATCCTTGCTTAACATTGTTTTGATGGGGCTCCTTACAGTAAGATGGTTATGTGGAACCCCACAAAAAGGGTTGAATCTTTAAAGTGGTCCAATGAGTCATGATTTCAGCAACTTTTTGACATCAGTAAAAGTGGATTTTGTTAACAAAGACCTTTCTTTACCCTGGTGGGTGGCAAGTTAGGTAACCATTTTGGTGTGCGCACAACTGCGCAGCTTTCCTGGATTTCGGCGCACATGTGGGTTTTCCGCCATCTTGAATTTCCTAAGCCCACAGCACCAAATGTTGTAGCAGGGTAGCTTAAACGTGGGTCAGGACACCCTACAAGCCCCCCCACGTGACTGCACTTTGGGTTTTGACCCACGCACCGGTCTGTCCGCATAATCTTCTTCCTCTTCTGTAGATGGCACAGTTCAGCATCTTCTTCTCCATCCGGTCAGATCGATCAGTTCTCCTCGCCGGTCCTGATGGGAAGATTGGGCGGTACCCCGGGCCCGTTGTGTCTTTGCTCCCGGTCTCCGGATCGTCCTTCTTGGTCATCCTTCATGGTTTCATCTCTCCTAGGATGATAAAGGAAGAGCGGCAATATCTACTCATAGACGATTTTTTTTTCCACCACTGTTGAGATAGTGGGGCAGCATATGCATTTCATCGTAACGAAATATTACATTCTTATTTTGAAAAAAAAAACAGCATCACTAGAGACAGTTTCATGTAAATCACAATATTTTAGAGACTAGATGTGGTAGGTTTTATGATTGGAACTGAATTAGTCTGATACAGTACCCGCTAGGATTCCAGAGGATTCCTCCAGTTGTTGCAGAGTGTGCCTGGGATGGCAACATTTCAACTGGTTTATGTGGACCCACTTGTCTTCCCCCTCTGCCGAACCACCTTTGGGGATGCGGATCTTGTAGGCCACAGGGGAGATCTTATCGACGATCTCAAAGGGTCCCTTCCATGTAGGCAAAAATTTGCGCTGCTTGGCCTGGTTCCTTTGGAAGTTGTATAGATAGACCCGGTCTCCCACCTGATATTCCTTCCTGGAAGTTTTCAGGTCATAATGGGTCTTCATGCTATCAGTCGATCTTTCTAGATTCCGCTGAGCATAAGCAAAAGCATGTTGGAGGTGTTTCCTTAAATTCTCTACATACTCATGAGTAGTGGAGGCATTTATCAGTGTCTGCTCTTGGGTCCTGTAGAGCAAATGCTGCGGAAGCACCATCTTGCGCCCAGTCATCAACTCAAATGGTGACATTTTGGTTGCAGATGAAGGGGTAGATCTGATGGCCATTAGGACCAGAGGTAATCGGATATCCCAACTTGGCCCAGAATCTGCCACAAACTTCTTTAATATGCTCACAATTGTCCGGTTATATCTCTCTACTGCCCCAGAAGAAGCTGGTCTATAAGCAATATGCAGCTTTCTCTTGACCCCCAGTATCTCCCACATCTTTGTCATTACTTCACTGGTGAAGTGGCTACCTCTGTCTGACTCAATCCTTTGAGGTAGACCAAAACGGGAAAAGATGTGGTTAATCATCAAGGCCGCTGCAGTTTCTGCCTTGCAATTTGGGGCTGGGAGACATTCCACCCACTTGGTAAACAAGCATGTCACGGTCAACATGTACTTATTCCCCCTAGCCGAGCGAATCACAGGGCCTACAAAGTCGATTAGTAAATCTGACCATGGCAGTGTCATTCCCCTCTTTTGTAAAGGCGCCCGGTGTGTGAGGGATGATGGCTGAAATTGTGCACACACAAGGCAACCCTTCAGGTACTGGTCGAGGTCCTGCCCCATGTGTGGCCAGTATGCAACCTCTCTTAAGATTTCCAATGTTGTGTGAAACCCCCTATGACCGGCAGTGGCCGCATCATGGGCGTGACTTAACATCAGGCTTCGGAATGAGGTAGGAACCACCCACTGATCGTGGCCAGCTTTGGATTTCCTTACCAACAAACCGTCTTGGATCCGGAACATTTTGGGACATTTCATCAACACTCTTAGGTCCTCTTTCCCAATGTAATCGGTATCCGTCAGGGGAAAGTTCTCAGGGTCCTCAAGGTGCTGGTAAAATTTACCAATAATTGGATCCCCCTTCTGAGCGGTAATCAAATCAGCATCAGGGGTCTCCTTACTCCATTGTGCAATTGAAAGGTCATTGTGAGCATTTGTCTGGGACCTAGTGATAGCAGTGACCTGGATTTCCCCCAATAGGGACTCAATCTCAATTAGATCCCCTTGGATGGCCCCGGTTTTGGCCAGCTGATCAGCTAAGTCATTTCCAGTTTTGTCTGGTCCCTCTACTTTGGAATGACCCTTGATCTTCTTCCAATAGATGGTCATCCCATTCGAGGTGACCAGATCATCAATGTTTTGGATCAACTTCCCATGTTTCAAGGGTTTGTTGTTAGCACATACCATGCCTCTGGTCTTCCAATTAACCAGGTGCTCCACGAACCCGTTCCGTACATAATCCGAATCTGTGATTATGACCAGTTCGTGGAGTTGATGCTGGACAGCAGTGAGGATGGCCTGATGCACAGCCATCAATTCTGCCACCTGACTACTTCGGGGACCAATTTTGTATCCAGCGGAGGGTTCTGGGGACTCATTCACCCATGCATTCCCTACGCCGGCCACCAGTTCTTTCTCCCCGTTGTTGTCAACATGGTAAGAGCATCCATCCACGTACACAGTGGGCATTCCCTCACACTTGTCTTCTTCAAAGACTTTGTGGGGGGAATTAAGGTATGCCTCCATGTTGTCCTTTATTTTTAGACTTTCGTCCTCGAGACAGTTTTCTCTGGCACAATCATGCAAGTCAGCCAGACCTTGCGCGAGGGGACTCTTCTTGTTTTGGCCATATCTGACCTCCACAGGAAAGCCTTGCATTGACAGAATCCAGGAAGTAATTCGGGAATTACTCACATTTCCGGCCCGGATTCTGTCACTTTGGAGATATTGCAGAGGCTGGTGTGGAGTCTCCACTATGATGTGTTCCCCCTGGATAAACGGGCGGTAATTCTTCAATGCCCACACCGTTGCCAGGAGTGCCTTCTCACAATCGTTGAATTTTTCCTCCACAGAGGATAAAGTTTTGCTCGCATAGGAGATTACTTTATTGACCTTGTCATGCTTTTGATATAATACTGCCGTCAAGCACGTATTAGAGAACCCCGTCTCCAGGAAGAACTCCTTGTTTCTGACAGGGTAAGCTAGGCAAGGCGCTTGTGAGAGGCTTCTTTTGAGTTGTTTTACTGCCTCGGCTTGTTCTGGACCCCATTCCCACTTGACCCCCCCCTTCAGGAGATGAATCAGGGGTCTGGTGATCTCTGCGTAGCCCTCAATGAACTTTCTGCTGTAATTAGTCAGTCCAAGGAGGCTCCTTAGTTCCCGCAGAGTTGTGGGGTCTTTCAGTTTCTGAAGTGCTTCCACTTTCTTTTCCTGGGGACAGAGACCCTGAGGAGTAATCTCATGCCCCAAGAAATTAACACGGGTTCTACACCACTGTGCTTTCTGAAAGGAAAGTTTTGCTCCGGCGGCCCTCAACTGTGTCAGAACATAACGGATCTCTGCTATGTGTTCCTCCACAGATGAACTTTTGATGAGGACATCATCTACATAAGCCAGGTTACCCCTCGTACCCAGGTCGGGCATGGCCTTATGTAGGAAAATATTGAACTCATTACCGGAGTTAAGGTATCCGAAGGGAGTCCGGGTCCATGTGTACTGCTGGCCCCCAAAGGTAAAAGCCAGCTTGTATTGGTCCTCCCTACTGACAGGCACGGTCCAGTATCCATTGGTCAGGTCTATTGCAGTGAATACCTGTGACCCCTGAATCTGGGCCAGCCCTTGGTCAATGTAGGGAAGAGGCCATCGGGAAGTGTGGACCCGTTTGTTGAGCTCCCTGAGGTCAGCGCAGAGTCTCCACTGGCCGTTTGGCTTCAATATTCCCAGCACCGGATTATTGAAGGTGCTGTGGACTGGACGGATTATTCCCCGGGACTCAAGGTTCTTAATTATTTCAGTAAGGGACTCCATTGATGCGAGAGGCAAGCGATATTGCTTCACAAACACTGGAGTCATGCCAGGGTCCGTGGGGATTGTTGTGGTGTGGATGTCGGTGCGACCACAGTCATATGAGTCTACCGCAAAGAGATCTTGGAAATCCAAGAAAACTTGTTTCAACTTTTGCTTTTGTTCCAGAGTCACACAGGCATCAGCTAGGTTGACTCTCTCTTCCACCATCTGCCTGAAGCCTGGAAAGACTTCTGGTTTGGCTATCTCCGCGGCCTCCTCCAGCTGGGTGGAGAAGTCCCTGGTCAGAGTGCTGATTTGGACCGGAGGCTTCAGGTGGGAAACGCAGCCCTCATGGACCTGGAAAATCACCTCATCCCTCCTGAAGTCACAGGTCACATCTTCCTTACCATAGGGGCAGGAAGTGTACACCAGGAAGTTCCCCCCATGCCGGGTAAAAATCCTGTCTGGTGTTGCGTTGTCATCACTGTCACTGTCAAAACAGTCCTTGGGGATGGGTCCTAACAGTTCATTTACAAGATCAATGGAGAAATGTCGGTCATCAACCGCCATTCCAATAATGGTGCCTGCGGCTAGAGTAATACTCTTTAAGTCGCTGTTGTCCACCTCTATTAGAATGGGGTCATGTTCTATGTTGACTAATGGAGTCGGGTTTACCCCCAACCCTTGCTGTTGGAGAGAAGCATTTAGATGTATGTAAGCATCAGGGTTTTTCAACTCTTGTCCCCTTTTAACTTTCACTTCCAGGGAGAATTGTCGGGTCCTTTCTGGGATGGTGACTTCCTCTTTAACCTGAATTTCAACTGCATAAGGTAGCAATTGAGCTGACCTAAATGCTTTTTCTGGATCATCAAAGCCCATGGGATTATCCGCTAATCGGGACCAAGCTTTGAAGTTTATTAGGTCCAAACTAATGGCAAAGCGATTGAGAATGTCACTGCCTAAGTAAAAGGCGGCAGTGACGTCTCGCACGACCCAACAATTATGGACTATGCTCTTGTTGCCAATGGAGATTTTGAGCATACACCTGCTTGGCAGGAGATGTTTGGAGTCAGGTGCTTCCAGGTCCATTTCCCATTTGTCTATCAGTTTGAAGGTGGGAATGGCTGGATCTTTTGGGAGTTGGCGGAACATGGCTTCGCTGATGAAGCTCTTACCGTTGTTCACACACACTCGAGCGAGAACAGAGTCCTTCCCATCATTTAACTGAACAGGGATGAACAACTGCTCTCCAATTTGCTGAATATCAGCCAGGCTTTGAGCTGATTTCACATCTTTCTGGACTATAGGAGTGGGGGTTTCTGATTGTGGATTAGTATAGAATTTCAGAGTGTTTCCTTCCAGCGTGGAATACCACTTTAGACTGGAAGGAAGGTTGATTTTCAGAAATAGAGAGGACCCCCCATCACCAGTCTGTTGTCCTACTGCTATTACCGTCACGTCTGGAATTTGGTTGTTCTGGAAGTGAAATTCTACTTGGTCAGATTTTTGTTCAACCATGTGGCATGTGCCGTTTAAACTAACATGGTTGACACTCTGTTTTAATTTTATGGGTCGGCTAGTCTGAGTCCAGAGGACCTTGTTCACGCAATCTATTAGGGGTGACAACCTTCTCAGGAGGTCATTCCCTAGTAAACAAGGGGTGCCCTCTGGGGTCACAACTATGACCGGGTGTTTCAACTTATGTCGCCCGATCTTAATGTCCAAGTCTGCTGCGCCCTCGACGGGAATTTCCTTCCCGTCAAAGTTCTGCAGTTGTCCAGGAAGAGAGGTGAGAGGAATTTGATAATTCTCTCCCCTTCCTGCATTCAGTTCGTCAAAGGCCCTTCTGGACAGAAGGGTAGCTTGAGATCCCGTGTCCACCAGTGCCGAGATTGTACCCTGCCCCTGTACTTGTACCGGGGCATAATATCTTCCCTCCTTCTCCTCAAGGGGGCACAGATAATGTACATTTTTGGACAACTGGTGGGCTAACTTTCTGGTTTTGGACATTGCTAGCGAAGAGATTTGGGCAGTATTCTGTGGAGAGCCTTGGGAATCTGAAAGAAAAATTTTGCAACTGGAGATCAGAGCCATTGTGGGTTCCCCTGGCTCCGGTTCTGGGCCGCCCCCCCCTTTTTGGAGGCAGTCACCAGGATGGGTTTGAACCAGGGGATTTTCTTGCTGTTGGTTCTGGGATGAGATGGTGGGCGGCGGTAGCTCAGTCTCCACATCTCCCCAGTCTGGATTTGCATTCCTAGGGACCCATTTTTCTTTGGGAGGAGTTCTCCCCTCTCTGAAGGAGAAGATCCTTTTCCCAGGATCCTCTGAGGATCCCTCTCCCTCAAATTGGAAGATCTGTACCTCCTCCTCAAACGGAGTCTGTTTGGGTCTTTTGTTTCTCCTACCCCCCCTCTGCTCCTTAGGAGGCAGACTTTCAGGGGCAAGAGATTTTGTTTCCGGTTCCTGGGTTTCCAGGGGCTGTTTACAAGTGAGGAAGGAAGCTTCCTCCAAGGCTTTACACCCCCCTTCCCTTTGTGCCTCCTCCCTGGGAACCGGTGATTTATCGGGGTGCTGCCCCCGTCATTGTTCTGGAGCACCAGGTCCAGAGTTGGGTGCGTTCTGCGCCGGCATGCTGATCTGAGGGTTCTGCTGTGCCCTCAGTATATGACCCATATCCCGCGCCATGTTTTGAACCTGGCGCTCTAACTGGGAAACCCGCTCAGGCTGATACGGGGCCCTGTTTTCTCCCCTGGGCTGATCCCGGGAAGGGTAGCTGTCCCTCCTCTGGTAGTACCCCTGGTTGGGAAGATTTTGGTACCCCTCCACCCTTGGCCTCCCCTCTCCCGGATTCAGTGGTCTGGGCTCAGCGAATTGAGGAAAGAAGGATGGATGATTTTGGGGTTGGAAGTCGGGTGGATATCTGGGGAAAAAGTTCTGCCCAGGGTTTGGTAAATTTCTGCCCTCCTGTGGGAAGTTTGGAGGGAAGTTCCCTGGGTTAGGTGCTTGGCTGGATCCCCCCCCTTGGGCTGGAGGAGTCCACACATAACCCAGGATGGGTCTGTTACCTTTGTAGCGAGGACTTACATAGTCAGGAGAGCGAGGGACCCCATTTGTGGGGCTGCCTCCCTGGCTCCCTGTCTGCGACTGGCCCGAGGACCTTCTGGGCCTAGCATTATTAGGTGCAGGTAGGTTTTTAGGCCCCCCCATCTCCAAATCCAAAACGGGGGTGACCTTTACCTCTGCCACCTTGGCAGCAGCAGGGGTGCTGTTGGCTTTGGGGTTTTTCTGGGCATTGCTTTTATTTTCTATGGGCTTCTGCACCTCATAGATGCGGGTAGCCTGTTCAATGACCCAGTCTAAAGATCTTTTCTCGTGAAAATCCCTCACGAGCTGGGTCATGATATATTTGGGCAAGGCATGGAAAAACGTGTTTATAAATTCACGGCTATCCGTGCGCACCCTTCTTGTGGTCTGTGCAAAAGCCCGCTTTAACTCCTGCACAAATTCTTGTGGGGCCTGATCCTCCCCACATTGCAAATTGTAGGCTGCCTTGCGAGCCTCTTGAGGATTTCTGTGAACAGAAAAATGTTTCAGGATGGCCGCCTTATAGGTGGACCATCTTAAATGATTTTGGTCCTCCAGCCCCGCAAAGAAACTGGAGTATTCCGGGGAGAATGTCCACTTTACATATTGAATACAGCTTTGGCTGTCCTTCAAATGGAAAGTCTCCATCATTTGTTCAAACAACTCTAAGTGCTCCCAAACAGAATACTTAGCGTTCTTATGGTAAGGCGTGATGACGCTCCTGATCGCCTTAATCTGCCTTAAGGGGTCCTTAAGCAAGGCCCTTTTTGCCTTATTGGCCTTTTTGGTTCGGGTAACCCTTGTCCATTCTTCCTCGGACTCAGAGGCACTGCTCCCAGAGGTTCCCGTCTGTTCTTCCAGGTTTTCCCGGATTCTGCGAGCCTGGGAATGGCTGGCAGAATGTGGGGACCTGGTCTCCTGTGTCCTGCGCAGTTCAGAGGAGTCTTCAGATTCCTCCTTGCTGTCAGGATTTGATGGGTACCCCCTCCACTGACCTAACTGGGCAGAGGTTTTCAGGATGCCCTTAATGGGCCTACTCTCCTGGGGTTCCCCACTGAACTGTATTGTACTTGGGTGCCCATACCCGGATGCCCACCCCTCCATTCCTGGATGGTACTGGCCTATGAGCCCCATGCTTCTGGCTGGATAGTAATCTGCCATCCCTGTGGCCCTGTGCTCATGTGCGCCAGGGGACATGGGGGTGGCAGAGTCCAGGGACTGAGAGGTATGAGGGCCTCTGGTACTAGGGCTCCTGAGGTTATGCTCCGGAGTTTCCATTTCCCAGCGAACCTCATCTCTATCCGCCCCTGCTCCCTGTTGCAATGCAAGAGCCTGCATTTGTGCCTTCAGTTCCTCAGTTAAGGCCTTACTCGACTCTATCAGTCTCTCCTGCATCGCTACCTGCTGTTGGAGCCTATCATTGTGTTGACAGAGGGCCTCATTTTCCCTCTGTGCTTCCTTGTTGGTCCTGGAGAACTGGGCCAGTCTTTGCTGCAGGAGGGTTACCTCCTGAGCTGTGTCCCTATTGGCCTGCTCCTTTCTTGCTAGAGCATCCTCCACCCTCCTGGTGTGCTCTAGCAAGTTCTGGTTTTCTTTTTGGAGGTCACCCAGTCCCTGGTGGGCCAGGTGATTTTCTTCCATTTTCCTTTTTAAATGGCAGACTTCCTGGCCTAAGGCGTCTCTTTCCTGACTAAGAGCCTGCATTTGTGCCGCCAGGTCGTCCCTTTGCCTTTGGAAGGCACCAGCTTTCTGGCGCTCCTGATCAAACTCTGCCTGGGTATCCAGGTCTTTCAGGATCAGTTTATTGCTCTCCTCTTTCTCTCTGTCTAGTTGGATTTGCAGGGTGGCTACCTGCTCTGTGCATGCCCTGTTGAAATTGATCTGTTGCTCCAGCTTTTTCTGGCTCTGCAGTAAGGAGTCCAAACTGTCTTGGTGCTCCTTCTGCAGGGCCAGAAATCTAGTATCCTGTTCTGACTTTTCCTTTTGCAGCACATCCATATCCTCCTTTATTTTAGTAATGTACAGTCTGCTGTCATTTTCTGACTCCTGGCTCCTCTGCAGCCTCTGCTCAGAAGAGTCCAGATCAGATTGGACCTTCTGTAATGCCATCTGTTGCCTATTTGCCAGATTTTGGCTTTCAGCACATCTATCCTGCATGTCTCCCATATATAGGTACAGGTATGCTGCTATCCTGGCGATCTTATTGTGTTCCTCTTTGGCTTTAGGAGCCATATATAGTTCACTCAGGGCCACATGTAAGGGACCCTGATCTCTATATATATCTGACCCTGTTTCAGTGACCTGTTGTGTGATGGCCTGCAACCACACATCCTGGCCCTGTTCGGTCCATTCACCTCTCACAAATAGCTTATGCAAGAGGTGCTCTCTGGCTATTTTCATGTCTACTAAGGTCGTCATTCTAGAGATTGGTCTCTGTCCTGACTTACAGAAGTTAGTGTTTTATTTTTGCAGAACAGAACTTTTCTTGGAGTGTCCCTTTTGAGGAATGCTTCACAGCGTAATGCAGCGTGGTGATCCGACCGGGTGTATGTATCCCGTCAGTTAGCACACTGTATTAAGCTGCACAACTGGTAAATCTAACCCAACGTCTCGGCTCGAGCCCCCACTTTGTAAGAGGATTCAATTCAGCACTACAGCCAAGTTAACGCCTAGTCTAGAATACTGAATGAAAACCCTTATTGATATATCTTTAGGTCCAGTTCATGCGTTCTGGATGACTACCCTTGTATAACACCCCTCTCTTGGAATCCCCCTGACCCCACTGAGCCAAGAAGTAATTCTGTTTTGCAAGTTTAAAAGGTTTATTTGATAAATTAAAATATATATCACACTTTTTAATAAATTAATAATTGAATATCACACTTAATCTGATATGGTAAATATTAACAACGGAGAATCTGGCACTAGCACACTTCTTTAATCACTAATGAGTTGACATGAAATGGATAAGGTAGCACACTGGTAAATAGGAACAAAAGTATAATGTGGTAGAGGATGCTTTATGTAGGCTCAGGTGGATGCAATATTCAATGAATGCAGTACAGAAAATACGCAATATGATTTCAACCAAACAATGTAATCACTTTTCTCTGGCTACTCCCCTCCCCCCCTTGATGCAAGGCAAGGAAATGGAAGGAAAACACACAGTTCTCAGAAATGCAATCAACTGTAATTCAGTTCAATCCAGCAAGCTTAAACAGAAGTTTGAAAACACAGGCAAATGCTTTGATAGGTGCTAGCAATGAATGAGAAATATGCTGGAAACGCTTTTAATTCCCTTTTAGAGGTTCAGGATGAGTGGTATCTAGTTAATATTAGTCCAGGCTCACACTAGCAATGATGCAGGGATAGTTAGCAGGTTAACCGAATTTCTGGCAAATGAAATCAGGCAGCAGCAGTTTTTTTACATTTGAAGAAATTGCAAATCGCGGCAAAATTCGCAGATGCGCCGAGCGCTATTACAAAGGAACCGCAAGGACTATCTCTACCGTTTTGGGGTCCTAGGAAAGCCTGGGATCTCAGCTTCCAAATGAAAGTTATTGCAAGTCTCTAGCCCAAACGGTTGCGGAGATATGAGTAATTTAGTAAAGGTCGTTTTTGGTTTTGTAAATTTTAAACGCACACTTTTTCAAAATGACAAATTTTACTAGAAATGACAGGTGACAGATAGGAGGCAGTTCTACTTAGGTTAAATAGATTGAATTAGATGAATTTAAACTAAGAGATGTGTTCTGAGTTTTGCTAAGTACTCACAAGAGATTTTGAACAGGAAAGCGACTTGGTCACGATCTTCAGTCTGGTCAGGTCTTTCCGGATTCTGCTCACAGCGCCTGGTCTGGTCTCGGCTAGGCACAGCACTGCTTTCTCTCTGGTCTGGTCTCTGCTAGGCACAGCACTGCTTTCTCTCTGGTCTGGTCTCTGCTAGGCACAGCACTGCTTTCTCTCTGGTCTGGTCTCTGCTAGGCACAGCACTGCTTTCTCTCTGGTCTGGTCTCTGCTCTGGATAGATTGAAGTCTCTAGTTTGGCTTTCTGGAGTTTGATGGAGGTAAGTATGGATTTTTCCGGCAGCGCTTCCAGCGGCAGATGAAATTGAATGTCTCTATGTGTCCTGACTCTCTGCTTTTATCTGTTTCTTGAGAATGGGTGTGTGTGTTGCATCACTAGACTTGCCCCTCTCATTCGTCATTGGTCAGGCTTCCATTCCTCCGCTTGATTGGCAAACTGAACTGTGAGTCAGATTGATGTCATTTTATGATCTCTTGAAACAACCTCCCTTATCATCTGTGCACCCAAATATATATATGATCAAAATCCATACTTCAGAGTTACACAGTTGTTTGAAATTACATATACATGGTGTGGCTGAATTTAGCCATGTCTATGTCCAAATCTGCTCATTCTCGGAGCTTGCATTCAAAGAGTGTACATAATTGACTTTTTAACTGCTTTTTCAATTTCCGACATGGACCCAACTTTACATACATGTGTGCAGGGGGTAGGGACATTAACTGATGAAGTTTCAGATTTTTAACATGCACACATTTAGAGTAATATCCACTTTTCCGCTAAAACCCCCCTGAACATACCACCGGTTCCTACCACGTCTTAAACTGTGGGCAGAAAAATCACAAGAATTATGGTATCATTTATAAAATTTTCACATGTCCGCACTATGAATTATCCCCCTTTTTATAAAACCATATCCTTGCTGCAGGGGTGTGTCTTTTCAGGTCACATGGTACAGAAACCAGTCTTTCCAGTTTCTGCCAAGCCAGCTTGCTTCTCACAGGCAGTGCCCCTCCCAGCTTCTCCAGGAGGAAGCCACTTTTTACGACGTCTGTAATAAAAACCTTTGCCTGAGTGGAGAGGGCTTTGTTCACTCTCTGGCAGAGCACAGGAAATTCAATTATCAGATAGATGGCATATCCTTAGTGCGGGCAGCAAAAGGAACATTGGCCTGGGTACATAGTTGTGACTCAAGTTTCACTCCTGATGGGATCCGTTGCTAGGCAAAATCAAGTTCCTTAAGCCAGACCTTCAGCTAACTTTTTGTTGCTTTTAAAATAACTTGTAATTTTACACATGCAGCTAGAATGCTGATTCTAAGTGCAAAACTATGACATTTCAACAGTTACAAAGGCATGTGACACCAAACATAGGTCACTCATTTAATTTAACATTTTCGATTTTGGTGGTTTTAAATCCAGTTGCAGTTAGGCTTAAGCTGCTGACTCCATAGCATTTTTGTTATAAGCATTGTTTTTGGGCTCTTCATTTCCCAGATTTTGTAGGCACACAAAACTCCATTCTGCCAAATGTCTGCTGGTGTTCAGTGAATATTTTGCACATGTTGCAAGGTTTGAAATAGGCATTTTGCTTGCCTTCAGAAAAACACACAGTGGGTTTTAAAACGCCGGCTTTTGGATAGTGGTGAGTACTGGTACTGCACCCATTTTTGGGATTTTCTTGGATTAATGCATTCTAAACAGGAATGGTTCTTACATGGTAGTAAATCCTTGCTTAACATTGTTTTGATGGGGCTCCTTACAGTAAGATGGTTATGTGGAACCCCACAAAAAGGGTTGAATCTTTAAAGTGGTCCAATGAGTCACGATTTCAGCAACTTTTTGACATCAGTAAAAGTGGATTTTGTTAACAAAGACCTTTCTTTACCCTGGTGGGTGGCAAGTTAGGTAACCATTTTGGTGTGCGCACAACTGCGCAGCTTTCCTGGATTTCGGCGCACATGTGGGTTTTCCGCCATCTTGAATTTCCTAAGCCCACAGCACCAAATGTTGTAGCAGGGTAGCTTAAACGTGGGTCAGGACACCCTACACTTGCATCTGTTCCTGGACTTGTGTATAGACACTAGGGCATTTGCCAAGCCCTGCTATCATATGCCCAAAAACTCACTTAATTTTCTAGCTGTTGCAAATATATGGCCTGGTGGTACCATAATGGAAGGACCTGGCAAATGCTATCTCATATCTACACAAAAGCCAAAACTGTGGCTTTGCCAATGCTTTTTATTATTATTATTATTATTATTATTATTATTATTATTATTATTATTATTATTATTATTATTCATTTCGGAATATACACTTAACATCTACACCCAAAGCTAAATCCACTGCTCTAGCAAAAACATCAACAGAATATACCTTGCATTAAAAGTTCAGTAAGAATTGGTATTCTGTAAGTAATACCCTCTGCTACCCCAATCCATAAAACAATCTTGTGCCCTAAGAGTGTGAAAGCCAATGCTTTTTTGACATTTAATTATTCATATAAAATAATGCAGACAATTCTGTTTCTGGAAGGGAGGTCTGTGAACATGTTCCTTTGCTCAGACAGCCTGCAGGTGCCCCCTGTTCCACCTCTTTAGTGGCACATGACACGTTCAAAGGTGATATGTGCATTCCTGACTGCTGCTGGAAAACGAGGTTCCTGCAGTTAGATGTGACTGTTTAACCTTCTGCAACCCTGTCAGAAATTATAATCATTGCATTTCTTTGTCAATCTGATGACATGTAAATCTGCAAATATAAGTTATGCCTGGGATGGCATGGTGACTGCTAAGTACACACAATTATACAGCCACAAAACTTCGATTGTGCGCTAGTGCCAGCCTTGTGAACATGACCCAGCTATGATAGGAATTATGTGTCTTGTCTGAATGTCTTCACATCTGCTATGTGGAACAATAGCCAGGATGTTGCCTCTTTGATTCTCCTGCAGGAAGGTTAACCACTTCTTCCAGGGCATAGGAACCTTTCTCAGGAGGTCTCCTTGGAACCAGTCTTTCAGTGACAGCACTGCCCTAACCAAGCCCCTCTCACATCAGGTTGCTGATTACCCGAGTGCCTTTGAAGTCAACAGGGATGGGAAGGTGGTGGAGTTACAACAGCCAGTGAGGAGTGGTGTACTGAGCGAAGGAGTCCCACCATCATGGTTTCTGATAGGGTTCTCTTCTTTTTTCCCCCCACACCTCTATTCTAAAATGTACTTGAATAGGCTCTGTCCCTTTGGTCCATTTTAATAAACCACAGTGGCCTTTAAACCCCACCTTTCTACCGTTTTCTTCAAGAACTTAACTTTGGACATTAACATTGTTGACAACCTATTACCTAAACACCCCTTCACATCTATCCAAAAGTCAGCATTCTTTTTGTTTCGTTTACATGGGTGGGTTTTTCTTAGTTTTTCTGATCACTTGTTTGCATTTTAGTGTTTAATTACACGTTTACGTTTGTATAGAACATTGATTGAATTATTTTATTTTGGACCATTTTACTTAAGTTGTTTGGGTTGCTACTGCTATCAGACCAGATTCCTCCTAAAGAGTATAACATGCACTACCACAAAAAGATACGAAGTATAACTGCTGGACTGTGTCTGCTTCACCTTTAGGATAGTGATCACTGCTTGTTTGATAGTAGTGTGGGGCTGAGCAGGCAGTGTAGCCGCCACTCAGTGTAATCCTACAGTGCAGCAATCCTTTCATCGCGCCCCCATCTAGAATTGGTTGGAACACATTAAGAGGGAAATATCTTCCAGCTACGTCTTCTTGTTCTTGTTCATAAACACGTTTTGGATAGTAGATTACACTTCTCCTCAATATAGCATCACTCTCAATGCTTCTGTTAAACACAATCTTTAATAATAGTTTATTTTGCCCCACATTAGTTTCTCTGTTTACCATTTCTGTGGCATGTGTTGTGGGACTGAATAATTCATCTGTGATGTAATTGCTTATCCCTTCAACCTCAGGTCACTTGTATCTCTGTGAGGAACCAGTATGAGGTAGATCTTACACCTGTGGTGCACGGTTTCCTGGGATTCCCTCTAACAGTGGTCCTGACGTTAGCATGCATTCACCATGCACCTAACATATGTGTATATCGTTTTACACAAAAAAGGTGTTCCGTTGAGAGTCTGAAATATATCTCTGCACATATGTCGAAGGTGCATTCCTATATTTATATTTTGTTCCCCTATCATCCATACCACTACTACTACCACTACTAATAATAATGATAATAGCGATTACAGCATTTAAAAACTGTGATAACAACAATAAAATGAGTAGTTACAAGTACTCGGTAAGTGATGCACAATGTAAAGCCAAAATAAATCCCATGACTTATTGCTGGAAGGTGAGAGACCAGCTTATACCACAGGTCGCATCAAGGAGGTACCCAGGATTTAATCTCACAAATCACCTTTCCTGGGGGTTGTGGATCACACTATTCAAAGAGGGCGTTACCATTCTACTGGATAAGATGAAGCAAATGTATTCCCAACTATGTTGCTATTCCCTGGTACCCTTGATTAGGTCACCTGTAGTTCTTTATGGTTTGGGCAGTGTCCTTTTTGACTTGGGTGCCCCACTTAATATCCTACAGAGGCAACTGTGGATAAAAATGTTGGGCTTGAACAATTCTGTGCCAAATGCTGTGCTCAGTCACGAGTTGGGACTTATCTCCTGGGCAGCGAGAGCCTTATGGAAAAAAAACTGGCTGAATAAGTAAAAATGCTGAGCCCACCGACTAATTTGCTATATCAACCTCTGGGTGAATCATCAAAAATGCAATCAGCTATCACCTTGACTCAGTTCAAGAATAAAATGTGTGACATACTCAATCGGGAGGTGCCAGGAGTTGTTAACTGTAAACTATTTGTGGAAGATTTGAAAGAAACCGTTGCTTTATCCGGCAACCTAGTGCTTTGCAAAGAGTATGCAAGGTTCAGAAGAAAGCAAGAGGTTAATCTTCTGTATGTGTCTTTATTCCCTTGTCCTAAGATTCAAGCCACGTATTTGTGTTTCCGTTTAAACTTGTTTGCAACCTTGGAAAGGAGGATAAAGTGGGAGAGCTCAAGAATCCACAACAACTGTAGATTTTGCAACTCCAATACTGTCAAAACTCTAAAACACATCATTCTTACCTGCACTGGTTTTGGGCACAATTGCGATATCTGGGTTGAAGTGCTATTGACTGATATGTTTTGGCTCATGCTTATGTGGGGAAACTCGGTTAAATTGATTTTACGGCTGAATGCATTCTTATTTGTTTTCTTGGGACAAATAGAATGATTTCTTAGTTATTTTTTGATCTTTTGTATAATTGATGAAACATAATAATTTATTTTATGATATTAAGACTGTATTTTTCTTATGTGCTTTTCGTGTATTCTTCTTTTGCACTTGTGAAATGTCTATTTTTGTAGACAAAAACACAATAAAAAAAAGGAAAGCCAAATGTTTTTAAGCACTTGATTAGCAGGATTTATTACAACCCAACAGTGTTCGTTTTGTCAAGGTCAAAGTTATGTAGATTGATTCAGCCCTGCCAGGAATTAATCCTGTGACCCAGAGGTAATTGGGCACTCACACAGCTCACGTTTTGCAAGTTATTAATTTCAGACCTCCTCTTGAGATCTTCCCACAAGCAAAACCTGAATTGGTTATTGAATGATTATTTTCATATAGTAATATATAATACAAAAAACAAATAGTGACATTAACTCTCCTATCTTTCCTCACATAATTACAATTGCTTTCTGCATATTGGGCAAACTCTTTGCATGTCATGTCTTACATTATTAATATTTGGAATAGCATTTTTTTGGCAATTTCTGAATAGTTTGCTAAGTATTCAGCACAATCCAAATATTAAGTCAAATAATTGTTTTATTTAATAAATCGTGTTCAAACTGGAAAAATACACTTTTTCCATTTATTTCTCTTAATTTTAATCAACATTAATTCACCCAAATCAGAATAGTAATGATTAACAAAAGAACATAGTCTTGTACAAAAAGATCTTGCATATGTGAAACCAGAGTGACTCAAATTAGCGGGCCTACCAAATGCAAAAGTTCTAGGTTAAAAAAATTGATATTGCAATTTTAAATTGCTATTTCGAACCCCACGCCTGCAGTCTTGTGTGAGTTGCAAGGTAGTTTCGGTTGAAAGTGAGTTTCAAAATGTCTTTTCAGCTCTCACATAAATGTATACATGGATCATGTCCATTTGTGTGCAGGACAACATTGAAATGTACATGTGAGGTGATTGGACACCATCTCCATACTATTGTTTCCATCATCATGGATTAACGAGGAAGAGCTAGAAAGCCGACAGAGTTTAAGCAGAGTTGAAATCATGGTATTTGACTGAACCTGCCTAAATCCTACAAGCTTTATGAAGGAACATGCCTGATGAAATCTGACTTCACATCCCCTTACCCCACTGCCCTATACCTCTGACTGTTCAACCCACCACTCCACAGCACCAGCACATGCAGGGATCTAATGCTCTCTCTGTCCACACAGAAAAAGGCTCTCCTCTCTCGTACCTTTCCCGTTGAGTCATACTGGCATGTAATATTATTGGAGACATTTCCCAATAAGCAGGTTCCCCCAAGAGGGTTTGGAAATGTCAGCAACATCATCACAGCCTGGAATTATTATTATTTATGTATTGTATTTAGTCTAATGATCGATCACCTCTACTGGTTGATAATTCAGTTACTAGCTTCCCTGACCATTCCTCTTTTTCATCAGCTGTATACTTTTTGAATGTCACCTTGTGGGACAGTTTAAAGTTATTTATAGCAAATGCTGCTTTATCAAAATTATTTTTTGACCAGCGTGACTTCGTAGAACGCCTTTGATTTTGGTTGCTTCTGCTGCTCCTAAAAGCAGCCCTAATGTCAGTATAAGTAAAGGGTGGTCACTATTTTCTATCAGGAAAACCTGGAGTTCTTTAACGCTTTCAAAAACGGCATTACTACCAAATAAATAGTAAAATGTAGCTCAGTTTTTGCCGTTCCTCCAGGTTTCTTTTCCGTGTTGGTCACCCTTTGTGCAGCCAGTCAACAATACTAGCTCCCATTCTTTCAACAATGTCACCCACTGCAAACCTTTACTATTAGCCTTTTTCTGCAAAAGAAAACTTTCTTTGCTAATATTCTGGAAGCAGGGACGTCTTTTGGGTGTCGCCGGGGGTTGAACAGGTGACCGCTGATGTCGCCCTTGCTACCCCTGTGTTCTCCTTCGCTACCCCTAAAAAAAAACTTTTTTAAATAGGTAAATACATTTTTTTTAAATCTGCGGCCAACACCATGTGGCTCTTTGTTTCTGGAGTGGCTGGATTTCTTGTGCAGGTCTTTTAAAAAATGACAGGGGGTTCCACAAGTGTAACCCTTTGAGCAGTGACGCTAAATAAGAAAGAATAGGAATAACAAATATTTTTTCTTTGTGGAATTCTATACCTTAATTGCTAGACTCATTAAAGGTTTATTTCAGGCACAATTCAGGAGGTGAGTCATTGATTTAGTCTGTTCTTAAACATCTCATATTCACAAGCATTTAGAGTAGAATACGCATCCATTTCAGACTACGTATGTTGCTTTTCGCAATTTCCACATATAGCATGTTTTTTTTCTGCCATTGTCTCTGTTGCAATAATCACAATGTAGAGGAGGTCCCAGATAAGGCCTGCACCCCTGCCCCCCATTGCGAGTTGCCAGTAAGGTACTCGCCAAGGTATGTGACGTACGAGGAGCAGCTGAACCAACAAAGGGCGGCAATGGGCCGCTGCCCTGTGTACATTAGAAGATCAATACCTGTTGAAATGCCCATAACCAGGCAACCCTGGGCAGCACGGTACCCAATCAGACAACTGTACCTGCCATTGGTATGAAACGAGGAGTATTTACAGACTGTCCACGAGGAGACGTCGAAGGCCTTAATGGATGGCCAATGGAAATAGACTAAGGGCCTAGGCAGCACCGAGAACAACCAGAAGTGGCTACTGAAAGCTATGCATACAAGTACCGACAACTGCGAGGAGAATTGTAATGGACGAAGGGGAGAGACACTGTGAAAACGTATGAGAATGGTGCCATGAGACAAGATGGAAGCAACCGCCTTATTGAACGTGTGTAAATAAGCTTGAAACACAAGATGCTAACTAATTGATACCGCCTGCAACGCTTAAGTAGAAGAATAGAGCGGCATGCGCCAACTATATATGTCTACCTCAATACAGCACAATGTACACGTGCGACTCAATTTTGTTTGAGCAGAAGGATGCCCAGGCGGCCCAGGCCCAACTGGCTGAGATTCACATCTAGGTCCAAGCTGAGGAAAAGAGCGGGATCGAAACTTAACAAAGGATTGCTCATGCTGGGGAAATCAAGGTCAACCAGAGAAGGGGAGGTGAGCATTAGCTCACGAGGCTCCAACTTCAGAGCATGCCAGCCCACCCGTGAAGGTCAAGATAAGAGAGGCCCATGCAGGTGGCCAAGCGAACACAGAATCAAATGCACGAAAAGACTGAGAACTGAAGCAGATTCACGGCGGACCAACACGTAACCAGACAGCTGCGAAGATGTACCACCGCCTGATGTCATCCAGAACCAGAGGGTGCCATAACTTTTCCTGATAAGAGACTGCAAATCCGAGGCCATACCCAGCCAACTAATTGACACATAGCCCTAAACCACTGATTGATGGAAGGGAGGCAGGGTGAATCTTGGGACACCAGGCACCAGGGTGTCTATTCTGCATGCTGCTAATTAAAGTGGAGATTTATGTTTAGGGGTGTAACTTGCCCAATCACAATGGATCATGTAATCTAGGGTCCTATAGAGACTGTAACCAATAAGAGGTCGTACTTTTAGTGACGTCAATCACGTGTGTTGTAGAGGGATAGGCGTAGCCGCCCACCCGATAAGAGTTATCCAATCCGTATGCCTTATTTTCATATACAGATATAACACCTATACTTAAGTTACCTTTCCCAACCAATTATATTGCATGATGATTTTTTAGAAGTGTACGTCAATGATGACAAAGTTTGCCCATTAAAGAGGCTGTTGTACTGAAGTTCGGGGAAGTCGGGGCGAGACAGGTGTTCGTGATGCTGCTGATTTCCACAAGCTGATGTATGTATCATTAAACGGACTTCCCTTTGCCAATTTACTGAGTCCCTAGTATTAATTTGTGCTGGAGTATGTAAGTCCTGCACCCTGTCCTCACACGGTGCAGCTATCTTGTATAACAAGTTTTCGAGGGTGAGTGCTGACCAATGGGCCCGTCAGTAATTACCTCCTTGTCAACAACAAGATATTCCATCTCAGTGTCCTTGGTCACCTGACAAAATCCTTGTGCCTAAAATCTTGTGTACAGTGTAGAAATGTTTGACCATGGTACATAAAGTGACTCTTGATTTCATTGTGCCACAATTATTGCTTTGTTGTAATGTGTCTCCTATCACCATGGCATGCTGTTCAGGATGTTTGTTTGCATGCATGAGGTAACGAGTGCCCAGAGTATGGGATGCCGTGTGAGTGTGCTGCTTTCCCAGCGCTACTCTAAATTCTTTAATACAGTTGTGAACCCTCCCAATGGTATTTATTTTGCCAACCTCTGAAGCCCAAAAAGTAGCTCCACGTAAGCTTGACTTGTGGCCAAATTTGGACCAGACCTGCAGATCAACTGGCCTGCTGTTTAATCTCAGTAACCAGTTTACTGGTATCCACTATAGAGTGTAATTTGCTTTCTGACTTTAAGAACATTCAGAAATGTAATTGCTCATTTTACTACAGCCGGTAAAATAGCTATAGGTAGTGAGATTTCTCAGTGGGTTGAGCTCTTGCTGCTGTGATGTCTGTGTGATCTGCAGGTTGTCTAATCACATTTTAAGTCCACCGGATGACCTTCCCTTTGGAACTTTTTTTTCAAGCACCTGGTAAAGACAGAACCCATAAAAATGCACCAAGGTGGTCAGCCAGGTATCCTGGAGCATAAATATATCTATCTCCAGCAACAGCAGGAGCTATCCCACTTTAGACAGCACGTGAAAATGCCATCTTGTGTTCTAAATGACCAACTTTAGGCCTCAATTTGCAGCCATGTACTGCTGTGGCAAAAATCTTTTTATCAATTGCCACCCTTGGAAATTAGCTGAAGGTGCTAATGCCACTGAAAAGACAATCGGTCTCATTATGAGTTTGGGTGTGTTAAAAAGGGTGGCAGTAATTCCATTACAATTTAATATACAGGAATTCATTCTCTTATTGTTTTTATGGCATTTCTTAGTCTTGATTATTCTTTTTTGTACTAACCCATTGCAGGAATATTTCCTGTGTAAACAAATCTTTGGAATGTTGTGGATTTGCATTGTCTATACTGTGTGCTAATAATATAACGATTAAATAGATATGTTTCCAATTATTATGGAATAGGTTGTTTTAAAAAAATCTCAATGGCCCTCATTAGGACCCTGGCGCTAAGTGTTTAACGGCGCTGTAAAAGGCTGCGGCACCGTTAAACACTTAGCGCCTTACTATGAGGTCCCTTTGCGGGACCCGACCTGAACGGCTGGTCTAGACCAGCCGTTAAAGTAGGGACCCGCAAAGGGACTCTCGAGGTAAGTACGGTACCGCAATTTGCGGTACCGTACTTACCGGCTTTCCCAGTCCCATTGAGCCCTATGGGGCAAAAATGGGAATGGGGAAGGGCCAATGTTCAATGGGGAATTACCGCCCTGCCAACCTTGGAATGGGGTGGTAATTCCCCATTGAACATTGGCGGACTCATTACGATACCGGCACCAACCATGGTGGTAATAGCACCATGGTTTAGCGCCAGTATCGTAATGAGGGCCAATGTATTCATAGGGGAAACAGAAAATCATTGTTAAGACAATGTTTTCCAAAGTTTTGGATATTAAATTACCAGAGTGTATCCGGCTGTATCCGTGACCAAATAAAAGTCAGTAGCCATCGCGTCGGTGGTGGTAACTTTGTTACAGCCACATTTTATGGTGTTAACAGAATTACTGATGTCAAATTCCGAGTTATAGGGTAAAGTAGAGGATTCACCTGCAGAACAATTCTTGAGGTGTAGCCTCCACGTTACCTCCACATATCAGTGGATTTACCATGCAGTATTACGTTATCCTGTGGTAATGCAACAGGACTGATTGGCAGTAAATATAAACAAATTACTGACAGTTGTAGAGCCAGGGTGGGGGCTGGTGAGGTAGCCACACACCCTGGCTCCCCCTCTGGTGCATAGTGAGCCCCCAGCTTCCCGCCCCCTCAGCATGAAAGGCTGCCTCTGCTACTGGTTATTGAGTGGCAGTAAATGTAAACAAGTTTGGCAGAAAATTGTCGGGCTTATCGACGATTTACCACCAAACTCGTCATGACCCCCAATGTATATGGTAGGAGCCGAATAGCAAGAAACTATTTGGCGCAGCCAATTAGCTTTGTTTCAGATGGAATTCTCCCTAATACTTACTGGAAGCCAAATATCAGTACACCCCTTATTAATATTTAATGTTTGTATGATTTGTAACATGTAGGGAAGACTAATTCATAAGGAACAATGCAGAGCAAGTTGTCATTTTAGAAATCACTCATAGGCTGCTCCCTGAGCACACCAGTTGGACAACACACACAAAAACATGTGTGACATGTTTTGCAGTAACCCAATTAAAATTCTAACTGTCAAGACCTGAGATTAACATTTTAAGAACCAGAAAATAACCTGCAATTTTTGTTAAAATGGGAAACTACATAACCCATGGAGAAAGAACACAGTAGTTTCAAGAAGAAGAAAAAAATATTTTTCATTTTATGCAGTTGTGTTTTGGGCAAAAATATAATATCATATGTAAATGTACCTTTTAAAAGCTGAAAGTGTGAATGGGACCACATTAAAGGAAGCCAAATTAACTTTTTACATATGTATTCTGCTCATTCCAACTCCTCCAAAATTGAGATGTGAAAACAGGTCCTATGCCTTCTCATAGAGAAGGAACAATTAATGAGGGCTGACACAAAATGATAATGACTGACGTGCAACTTAGTCGCAGAGCGCCTGAAATGGAAATACATCCTGAGCCGGCATTTTTATCAGTTACATCTGTGTCTTGTGTGTTTAAGATAATGATTGAAAGGGGGTTCAGCAGATCAGTGGTGCCTAATCTGATCCCCTTGGCCCTCATGAAGGAAGAAAAGAAAATATCTGGAAAAGCAAAGGTTATCTGAACATCTACAGACATGGTGATTTCAAACTTCAAAGACCTTATCACTGCCAGGCCTCTGGGTAGTTAAGATTAGCCCTGAAGTAAAAGCTAAAGAACTGAAGACTCCAGATGTTTTGAGGGTGACAGACCCAACTGCAGATGTGATTTAATATTTAGTATTACATTTTTTAATAGTAGGGTTCACTATTTTGCCCATAATTCTTGAGCAAAAACTTTATTTTTCTTTTTCAATGTTCAGCTAGAAATGCTCTATAAAGTGGTGGAAAACCAAATGTGTGTAAGGTCATGTTCATTATGCTAATAATGCACATTTGCATTTTATCACAAAGCAATGGCGCATGCTCATGTGTTATAGGTTATAGCCTCCGCAGTGATGAGCTTGTCTCTTTGAGATGGGAAAATAATTAGAATATAAATGCAGAAGTTAGTTAAATGGAAACATCTATAATTCAGTAATTATTCATGCTATTATGATGAAAAGTGCATCAACTGATTTGTGCCAGAGAGAGGAATTTGGTGAGCACATTAGTAATGCTATTATCACCTTGGTCCATGCCGGTAAAATACCGGCACCACCTTGGAGTAAAGGGGAATTACCACCCTATTCCAAGGTTGGTGGGGCGGTAATTCCCCCTTCCCCCATTGCCCTTCCCCATTCCCATTTTTGCCCCATAGGGCATAATGGGAATGGGGAAGGTGCTAATTACGGCACCGCAAATTGCGGTACCGTAATTAGCTCCCTGGTCCCTTTGCGGGTTGGTTTTGAACGCCTGCAAAAAGCAGGTGTTAAAGTCTCCAACCCGCAAAGGGACCTCGTAGTAAGGCGGTAAGGGTTAACGGTCACCGGTACCATTAACGGTCACCGTTAACCCTTACCGCCGTCCGTGTAATGAGGCCCTATAAATGAATTAATTCCTGCATGTACCACCAAGAAGAATACGGTTGTTAAAGTTAAGCTGCTCAAGACCAAAACGAGAAGGTGATAATTTGTTACCCATTCTCTCACTGTTTTAAGTTTCCCATTGAAAGTGAGAAAGGTATGCTTTTACGCGATAATTAAGTAGAAACAACACAGAAGGGAATCTAGTCTGCATACATGTTGACCATACTTTCCTTTCTATAAGCCACCTACATACATGAAGGTCTAGTAGTTTGTTGCAATTGAGTTTGAAATGCTGTTGAAACTCCTACATGCCTATTGCATAAGAGGGTTGGTGTCTATGTTCAATAAAGGGAATGTAGCAAGAATTGGATAGGCAGGGATATTCTAAACTCATTTAAAGTGAAAGATTCCTCCTGGACTCTCATGCAATTCAGTCCATGGTGCCTGCATACACAGGGTGAATTAAATGCATAGATACCTATGGAAATGTGTGTGTTACAAAAATCTCTATTTCCATAATTGTAGCATTGAAAATTGAAATGACTAGTGTGTTGATTATTTCTTATCCTTGGCCTTTTATGAAGAAACAATTTGTTTATATTTAATCTGATTCAATTATTTTTATTCTGTTAATAAATAGATCTTCAGTGCAGCCGTGTGTGTTTCTTGTTCAGAAGGGGAGATGAGCTGTAAGAAAACAATGTTATTAAATTGGGGGTGCCAGATTCATAAAAAACTTGATTAAATAAAGGAATAGTGTTCATGCCTGGTTTGGGCTGAGTGTAAAATTCCCCTGAATTAGATGTCACCTGGTTAAAACATCCTGCCAACATTTATTTCTATAAGACAGGCAGAAGCATTGTTTCATATGCCATTTTCCTTGACTGTTAAATACTTTAAAAATTATAGTTATAATTCTGATCAAGTTATCTGGATGGTTTTATCAAAGATCCAAAAATGAAAATTATCCACAACATCCATAGACAGATACAATGCAAAAACAACCTTATTAGAGTAATTAAGAGGCATTGGTGTGTTCTTATACTAGAATGAAAAAAGAAAGATAAGAGCCCTGAGTAGGGACCTTTGCATGCCCTGCACAACCCGTGGACGGAGAACAGTCAAGATTATGCAACATATAATTCAGAATTAATGATCACTCACATTTGTCAATAGAACAATGACACATGTGTACTTATAACCCAAAAAGTTAATTTAATAGTAAGTCAAACAAAATAGCTAATTATATACAAAGCTATATGCATTTCGGGTAATCCCCTTCGTCGGGAGCTGGGCTAGGTCATCGGTACAATAAATTCAATCTTCCATTACTATAGAGAAAACACAACATATTAGCCAATTGTGTATTCAGAAAACCAAATTTCGATGATTTTTAAGAAGTCAAACTTCCATGTAAAAGGATCCCTATTCACCTGGATTCCAACAGTGGGTAGTTAAAGTGAATTATACTGCAATTTTTGTCAGGTGGGGAACTCCTCTCCAACTACTTCAATGCTGAATCTTGTGTAATCTGTGGAAAAGTTATTTTAAAAAAGCAAGTAGGAATACTAAGCAAAATGCAAACTGGTCATATAGAGTTAACTTTAGATATAAAGAGAGGTAGAAACCTTACCTAAACCTAGTTGGTAGAGGGCTATGTCATTCTTTCAACATAGCTTAAAGTGTTTAGTTCGATGTGGCTGATCTAAATAGCCACAAACATTGAAATAGAGTATTGTTCCAAATAAATAGCCTCATGTATAACATGACGAATAAAGTGCTGAGGTAGCAAGAAAGTAAAAGAGCTATTCATACCTTGAGACAATGTATCATGAGTCTCTAGTGGTCAAAATGGAGACAGCAATACTCTCAGTAAGCAACAAAAAAGGTTGAATACACCACAGAAATGACAGAATGTGTAAGAGCATTCAGTCACTATCCTGATGTTTTATGAAAAATCCTATGATGGAAGCTCCAAAATACAAGATGTAAACTCACCAACGCTGGCGCGAGCAGCTCTCAGTCATGGATTTGTGACAAACAAGTAAATGCGACTAAAGGTGCAGACCTTTCAAGATGGCCGCCATTATATCTAGCGTGAGGTGTGACTACTCGGGGCTCTTATTTTCCTTTTTGCTACCAACTTTCCACCTTGTGCCAGGGTGGTTATTTTCTCCTCTGCACCCAAAATATCTTTATTTGCATTTACCAGACAGACATAACATTTAGGAGTGCATCATCAGGGTTTCTTCTACAAGTGAATAGTTTCCCTTCTTTCTATACAAGGTTTGGCACACTTTCCCTGAAGTGCACTCATTGACTCAATTTGAGGAGGGACTATGTCCTTTTCCAGAATCAATGAATTAACTAATAAAAAGGCTACAACACTGGCCTTTGATGAACTGGAGGCTAATAGAATGTTAGGCCTCATCAAAGATGTAGAATCTACATCTCTGACCTCCAATCCAGAGAAAATTATCTTTCAACTTGAAAAGCTTATAAAATGTGAAATATCACAGAAACTGCATGCATCAACTCGTGCACAATATTATAAGGCTCAGAGAATCCCAAAAGGATTAAGAGTAAATCTTCGGCCAACACTATGTAAGGATAATCCAGACTTCATAAAAGGATGGGAGCAAATACTAAACAAATGTTTGTAAGACCTTATTCTTTTAATAATAGAAGAACTATCTAAATCGGTAAACCATTTAATTTCAGAGATAGAGGATCTCACAGAACAATTGGCATTGTTTAAGATGAATGAGGAACTGCAGGGAGCAGTGAAACTAGCAGTGACGCCACCACTAGCGGGGAGACACTCAAAATACCACCTCACATCTCACTGATAATGTTGTAATAGGTACGGATACTATACCAGCACCACGTGGCAGATTAAGCTTAACCCAGGGGAACATACCCTCTACTTCGTTATCTACAGTTCCTTTTTTGAAAGAGGAAAACTAGATGCAGCACAAAGAAACTTAAGGTTAAAAAACAAACAGCTTAACCGCTAGTTGTAAACATCTCTAGCAAACACTTGTCAAAAACACAGATGGATATGTTGAATTTAGGCCTCTCTTTTACACCCACACAAAGTTAGATTTTTTTGAAGAAAGAGTTAATTACCGCCCTATTCCAAGGTTGGCGGGGCGATAATTCCCCCTTCCCCCATTGCCCTTCCCCATTCCCATTTTTGCCCCATAGGGCTCTATGGGAATGGGGAAGGCGCTAATTACGGTGCCGCAAATTGCGGTACTGTAATTAGCACCCTGGTCCCTTTGCGGGTTGGTTTTTAACGCCTGCTAAACAGCAGGCGGTAAAGTACCTACCCGCAAAGGGACCTCGTAGTAAGGCAGTAAGGGTTTACCGGTACCGGTGCCCTTACCGGTACCGGTAAACCCTTACCGCCGTCCGTGTAATGAGGCACACTCTTCTTACCGATTCTGAAGATGACATTAAAAGATAGTTTTTTCTTACAACCTCCACAAGAAGAGCAATCAAGTACCTTTGATTACATAGAGATGGGACTCAAAAGTAACTTTGACCCACAGATTAATAATACAAAGCTTATGAATTTTGAAAACAAAATGATTAAAGACCTAAAGAACATAAATTATACTATGAAAAGAACTATAATATACAAAACACCAAAGTATCTTTATCACACAGCTGGAAGAAGATACTACAATAAGATTAAAATCTGCAGACAAAGGGCATGCCATAGCGATTATGGGCACCCAGTTCTACAACACACACGGCAGAGAACTTTTCGATGACACAGATACCTACATTAAGATTGATAATGATACTTCCTTGACCATTGCAGCACTTATCAAAGAGACATTACAGAAAGCTCTCCAGAATGAATGGATCAATCTTAAGACAAAGGCATTTCTGACCCAAGAGTTCCCAATTAGTCTGGTATTTTATGGCCTTCCTAAAATTCACAAAGATGTAAGGAATCCCCCCTGATACCAATAGTAGCAGGCACTGAGAGAATATTTGACCCTCTAGCAATCTATCTGGACAGGGTGTTACAGCTGATTGTCCAAGGGCCACTACATACCTAAAGGATACATCAGATTTCATTAAATGCATTAAAGCATTAGGTACATTACCACCAGATTGCATCTTAGTCTCCTTTGATGTACAGAGCTCATATACCTCAATACCACACTTGTAGGCAATAGAAGCTCTCGAATGGGCCTTACTAAGAGAGGAGAATTGCCAAGCAGCCAAAATCATTGCACTGGTACTAAGCAACATTTTTCTGCATAACAACATTTTTTGTTTGATTCCCAATTTTATTTACAAGCATCTGGGACATCAATGGAGTCAGCAAGGGCCCCAGTTTATGCAATCATCTTCATGTTTCATCTGGAATACATACATGTGCTCCAAAAGGCAGAATAGTCCTGACATTTTTGCCATCTTGGGCATCTAGGGCAGCACATGGGGTGGCACAACCAAAGAACTTGGTGAATTTTCTAGAATACCTGAACTCCATATACAATTGTATTAAATTCATGATAGAAAGGGGTGACCTGAAATTACAGTTTTTCTATTTAGAGCTCGAGATAGTAAACAATGAATTGTCTACTACCATCTTTAGAGAGCCCATAGATGTAAACAATAGTTTACAGCATCTGAGACATCTAAACGACAATTTGCCATATAGTCAGTTTCTGAGATTACATTGCATACTATCAGACGCACAGTCATTTGAAACTGAATGTGATAAACTCACAGTGAGATACCAAGAGAGGGGATACCCAATCAACATACTGCAGGAAGCACGCATTAAAGTGAGCACCAGAACACGGGATGATTTTTTGACCCCTAGACACAAGAACGTGGACACACTGTTCATATACACTATGAAATACTCCAGCCCGATTCATCACATATCTAGGTTAATAAAGAAAAATTGGAGGCTGGTACAATTAGACAGACAACTTTATCTATTTCCTTCTCCATCAATGATTGCCTACAAAAAAGGCAAAAACATCCATAATCATTTAGTCAAGGCAGAAAAAAACAAAAAACACAACCAACCAGTCCTAGACAAACACAAAAATGGCACCTTCCCTTGTATAAATTGCAACAATTCCAATAACATAATAAAAGGTCCCTACATAAGGCATCCCCTTACAGGGGCTAAGATTACATTGAGAGATTTTATAACATGTGACTTGACTATGGACTGAGTTGCCCATGTGGCATCTTCTATGTAGGACAGACCATGAGGCACGCTAAGGAAGGATGGAAAAAGCACAAGAGGAACATTAGAACTTTGAACACCAAGTCAACTGTTGCCAGACATTTCACTGAAAGAAGACACATAGTGGCACAACTATGTTGTAGAGTACACGAGGTGATACACAAACCTGAGAGAGGTGGGAACATGTCCAAACAACCTAGACAACGAGAATTGGCATGGATTGATTAACTAGATGTCCTTCATCCCACTGGGATGAATAATGAATTTTACTTAGGAGCGCTCTTGTAATCTGGTATACTGTGTCATATTACAGCCTTAGGGTGTAGTGCACAACTCTTTACTGTCCAGTTCATGTAAGAAATAGGAATGAATAAGCTCTCACTGAGAATAATGTATTCTCCACAAGAACCAGTGAGGTTAATTATACAATGTCATCAAGAAAGTAAACGTATTAAGATGAACTGACTGGGATGAAGGAAGAATCTTATTTGCAAAGTTTCTTGTAATCTGTTATATTGTGACTAATTCCAACCCAAAAAACTGTATTGTCCAGCTGAAGTATGAAATACGAATGAATAGCTCTCCCTGAGAGCAGATGTGTTCTTCTTTTGATACTTCTGAGACTATTTACACAATGTTATCTAGAAAGTGAAGTTAGAGTCCTAAGAATACACACATGCTTGGATTTATGAACGACACCGGGGTTTGCAACCAATTCGATTGTGACCATACTGAAAGGTCCCTACTCAACTGGATTGCTATTCTTAAACTTGGGGAGAGTCTTTGTTGCTAAAATGCCTCAATCCCTCCTTATAGCATAATTGTCTACATTGAGGCTCCTCCGTTTTTTGGAGAGCATTACCATCCAACCAATGTTCCATTACACTAGGTTGCTAACCAACCAACAGCATCGTTTTTTACATTGAGCCTCCAGCATTGTCTTGGAGAGCATTATCTTTTGATCATCTTTCCATCAAACTATGGTTGCCTGACCCATCCACATATTTTGTCGGCAACTTTCACTGTGATCCCGTCATCATTGAGTATTACTTATTCTATGACGTAATTATGCATCAACGCGATGATGTCACATGTCACGCTAGATATAATGGCGGCCTGCTTGAAAAGTCGGCCCCTTTACTCGCATTTACTTGTTTGTCACAACTCCACGACTCAGAGCTGCTTGCGCCAGCGTTGGTGTGCTTAAATCTTGTATTTTGGAGTTTGCATCATAGGATGTTTTTTTAAAACAGCATATAGTGACCTATTCCTCTTACACCTTCTGTCATTTCAGCAGTGTATTCCACATCTGCTGTTGATATGATATAATGTAGAATTTCATAACGCGCCTGTACACAAGTCTCTCTAGGTGCGACAAGACAATCTTACTAGGCCTTATGTCATTCAGATCGTGAAAGTGCCGGGAAAAGGGAAGGGGAGAAGCACAGTGAACTCACAAGTGCAGCCAACGGGTGGGTCATACGTGCAGAGAGAAGGGACTGTTGGGTTGCAGATACAGACCCTTAAGTGCTGGGGAGCCCAGAGGCAATGCAAGTGCAACTGAACATGCAGGAGGCTGGGCCCGAGGTTCTGAGGGTGACCATTTGACCAGTGTGTGGAGCAGTCAGTTGCATTAGCAGGGGAGAGGAAGAGGAAAAGCGGACGTGAAAAGGAAGGCCGAGGGGGGCCCCAGCTGAGGAGATAGACCTGCCCCCAAATTTCTGCTTGGAGAAGCATCTGACCCTCAGAGAGTTGAAGGTGGATGAGCAGAAAGCTCGAGAAGGACTATGTTTTGGAAGACAAAGTTTGAGGTAGAGCGGTCCCAGAAAGCCTTGTGAACAATGCAGAGGTCTTGAAGTTGATCCTTGCAGCCACTGAGAGCCAGTGAAGGGATTTCAGCACTGGAGAACTATTATCCCTGGGATTGAGGCCAAGGACAAGTCTTGCAGTCCTGTTCTGGATAAGTTGTGAAGGTCAAAGCGTAGAGGCAGAACAATTTAGAAAGAGGCTGTTACAATAGTACAGCCGAGAGAGGACCAGAGCTCTGGAGAGAGTGAGCTTCTGGGGAAAGTGAGAAAGGAAGAATACCTATGAGGAGGAGGTGCAGCTGATAGTTTGACTTCTTAGAGATGTCAGAGATGTGAGGAGAGAAGGAAAAGGTGGAGTCGAATATGACACATTACGTTCTTAGTCTCACAGGAAGAAGCAGGAGAGGGCCCAGAGTGGGTGGCCGGAGAGAGAGAGGAAAGGAGGGTGCGGGTGCCCCAATGAGGAGGATCTCAGTGTTACTGGCATTAAGGCAGAGATTATTGGCGGCCCACCATTCCTGAAGTTTGACCAAACAGTCTGATATGAGAGAAGAAGCAGCGGTGGCTGAGGGGAGCCTGAAAGAGAGCTGAGTGTCATCCGCATAACAATAAAAATGTACATAAAGTAGTGATGCAGTGGGCAAGAGGTGCCAGTTAGTGTTTGAACAGCCAGGGAGAGAGGTTAGACCCCTGGGGAACATCACAAGTAGAGAGAGAGATAGAAGAGAGGAAAGATCCCAGTTGGACCTGAGAGGGATGGTCGGTGAGAAAGGAGGTCAACCAGGCCAGGGCCTGATCACTAATACCAAGGTTGTTCCGAAGACGATTGAGCACGGTTGACCATGTCAAAAGGAGGAGGAGAGATCAAGGAGAATGAGGACAGACGGGAGATTAGAGTCAAGATTGGAGAACAAGTTTCCACAAGTGTTCAGGAGAGCATTTTCAATGCCCTGAAGCCAGACTGGTGGTCATGGAGGCAACCAACAGATTCAGTATGTAGATTAAGCTGGGAGATGGACAGCTTTTCCAGGAGTTTTCCCAGGAAAGGAGTGATGGAGATCGGTTGATAGTTAGCCAGATGGGTGACACAAGAGAGTGCTTAAGGGGGAGGGGAAAGTTCCAGTGGCAAAGGAGTGATTACAGAAATTGGCCAAGTCTGGAGCAAGGGTGTTGATGTGGTCCTTGATTGTTCTGGATGAGCAGTGGACAACCTGCGCTAATGAGGCTTTCATAGATCAGACTTGTCTAGAAACATCCTCAGGGTTGAACAGTGGAAAGGAGGAGAAAGGAGGTGGAGAGACTGTCTCAGATGGGCCAGTAGTGGTAGAGGAGGAGGATGGGGAGGTAGAGGAAGGTAGAGGAAGAGAGTGTTGACTGGATGTCCTTAGTTTTAGTAGAGAAATGAGAGGTCAAGGCCATGCAGAGGGCCTGGGAGGGAACAGGAGAGGTAGAGACTGCAGTAGGATTGGCCAGCTTCTTGCAGATTTTGAAAAGTTCTGCCAAGTTGTTAGATGGCCCGGAGATGCAGGCTTGGATGTAGGCTCTCTTCCTAGCAAGGACAGAGAGTCTGTACTGCCTTTGGAGCAGGCAGCAGAACAGTTTGTCAGGGGGTGTGCCCGAGACCCCCCACTTCCTCTCCACCACAATACACTTGCATTTAAGGGCGGAATCATACCAAAAGTTGCACTTGGATTTGGGCTTCAAGAGGATACTCATGACAAGGGCATCGACATCCAGGGTGTTAGAGATAGAGAGATGAAGGTTAGAGAGGGTTGTGTCAGGGTGCAAGTCAGCCAAAGGTGCATGAGGAGGAGAGAAAGTAGCGTCAAAAGCCTCAAAGGACACCTGCTTCATGGGTCAGATTACCGAGAAGGTAGGTGGCAGTGCTGGATTCAGCTTGACCTGTTGGGAAGAGAGAGAGAGGTGGGAAGAAAGAGAAAGTAATCACTCCAAGAGAGAGGATTGGTGAGAGGGTTAGAGAAGGGGAGGTCTGAGGGGATCAGAACATCCAGGGTGTGCCACACAGAGGGAAGAATAGAGAGAGAGAGAGAGAGAGAGAGAGGTTGCAAAATAGTCCTGAAGAAGGGCTGGTAGCATCTAGTTGGTAGGTAGAGGCAAGGAGCGAGGAGGAGAGGTGAGCCTACTCAGAGAGGAAGAGGGTGACCTGGCCAGATGGCCTGTAGCTAATGCCCACAGTGAGAGAGAGGCCAGGAGAAATGGAGAGCCTGCAGACCAGGCATTCAAAGGAGGAGTAGTGCTGCATTGGAATGATAGAAGCAGGGATCCACACTGGGAAAATTAAGGCTACACCTCCACCTGGATGGTTCGTTCTGTGTTTGGAGAGGATCTTGTAGTCATTGTGAAGGAGAATGTTGAAACTCATGACAGATCTGGCCATGAACCAAGTCTGTGTGAGGCCGAGTACATCCAAATCAAGCTCTTCCAGGAGATGACAGATGTCAGAGGAGTGTTAAACAGCTGACCGAGTGTTGAAAGTAGCGATGTTGAGCAGGTTGCCACATTTGAAGGACTTCTGGGGAGGTGTACAGGCCAGAGGTACACCCTGTGGAAGTGTTGGAAGTGCCAGAGGATGGGCAGAGAAGGAAGAGAAGGCAGGGTAGTCAGAGAGGTAGAAGAGTGCCAGAGGGGTGGTAGAGGAGGAAGGAAACAGGGTTTCCTGAGAAGCATCATAGTGTGCCAAAGAGGTGGCAGAAGAAGGAGGCAGCAGAGGAGCCAGAAAGGGGTAAGAAGGGATAGCAGGAGAGGAAAGGAAGTTGATAAAGCACACAAAACGTCTATCAAAGTGGAGGAGATTGGCCCGAGGTCCCTGGTCCAAGACGTGCCATTTAAGTGGGCATTAATGATGGTCTTAGAGGAATGAAAGAGGGCCGGGGAGGCCTCCCCCAGGTGCCACCATTAATCGGAGAAGAGGAAAAAGGAGAGAGAACAGAGACCATATGGGGGGTCCATAGGCCTGGAGAGGGAATGACAAAGAGTATGTTGGTAAGGGTCTGTCAAGAGGAAGCACTGGTATAGGTATCAGTGATAGGAAGGCCTGGGTTGGAGACCAGGATGTCCCCTTTGAGCTTCTTCCTGCCAGACTTAGTGAGAAGGATAGGATAGTCGATAGAAAAACAGTTAGCAAAGATAGGAGAGACAGAGAACACCATAGGGGGTGCAGGGAGGAAAGAGGGGGTGGAGAAAGGGGAGCCCAGGCAGGGGAGGGGTTAGGTGAGGTCACACAGGGGGGACAGACAGGAGGCAGGCACAGGGGGGACACAAAAGGGAGGTGTCCGCAGATGTAGTACAGAACCAAGGCAAAGAACAAATCACAAGAGGGAACCTAGAAGTAAAGAAAGCAGATGCAAGACGGGACCCAAAGCAAAACACGGAGGTCGGCATGGAACCTAGAAGTGAAGACTGCAGGCAATTGCAATGTGATGCTACAAACCGTGGATATCAACACAATATCAAGAACCGTAGAAAGCAAACACCAAGTCAGTGCAGTCAACAATACAGTGAGCAAGGAACAGAACACAGCAGGAACCTAGAAGAAGAATGCAGGCAATGCGAAGTCATTCCAGAAAAACATTGGAGCATGAGACAGTGTCAGAATAGTACACACTAGATCAAAGAGGGAAGGGCTGAGATGCAAGAGGAAGGAAGGGAAACGCAGGAGGGGGGTGGAACAGGATGCAGGGACCTGCGATGTGAGTGAGTGCACCCAGCCAAGTTGTTGGCCAAGTATTTGAGTACAGCACAATACAACACACACACACAGATTCGACTTTCTCAAAAGGGGTAAAAAAACGCTCAATTTTGACCACTTGTGTCTCCTGAGACATTGGGCCTCATTCCGAGTTGGGTGGTAAGGGAAAAATGATGCCGGTAAAGGAATACCGGCATCGTTTCCCATTACGGCCCATTCTGACCCACCAGACCGTTATTTACGTCGTCGTAAAGTACGATGCCGTAAATAGCGGTTTAGTGGCGCGCCCGACACGCCATGCGGTAATTAGCGGCATGGCGTAAACCGGAGCTGATCCCAAGTAAAGCGGACTTGTTAAGGACCATGAGCAGTGTTTCCAAGAGGAACAGGTGCACTCAATCAGCACAGGTGGAGGCAATGGAGTCTGGCACAGCACAAAAGGAGCACACCCACACACCACACCCCCTCCCACACCAAGATGATACCAATTGTAGCAGCATTCCTAGAGCTGGAGGCCCTGCTTGCAAGGCAGCAACTACAACAACAGCAACTACAACAACCACAACCCCCACCACAGAGGATACACAGGAGGAGAAGGAGGGTGAGACAGGCCCAGCATGCCCTACCGGTGCAGCCACCATTACCACGCCGGCAGCCCCCATTCCCCCGCATCAGAGCCACCCCCTTCAACCTCACACCAGAGCAGATCCACACCCTGTACCGGCATTACCAGCATAGTGATACATGATGATACAGTGAGCCGCATAGAAATCTGCACTGCCATCCCCCCTCTACTGAAGGTAGTGTCTGTGCTCCACTTCCTCGCCAGAGGCAGCTACCAGCATACAGTGGGGCACATGCATGGCATATCACAGCCCATATTTTCACGGATACTCAAACAAGTGCTGGATGCCCTCCTCACCCACAAAGGGAATACATATCCCTACCCCGTACTCCCCAGGAGATATATGACACCAAAGCTGCCTTCCATGCACTGGCAGGCATGCCAAATTGCATAGGTGCCATCGACTGCACCCACGTGGAATTAGTGGTCCCGCATGCCATGGAGGTGCCGTATCTCACCCGCAAGCAATACCACTCCATCAACGTCCAGATTGTGTTTAATGCCAGTAAAGCCATCACACATTGCAATGCCCGATACCCCGGATCAACTCATGACTCCTTGGTCCTGCGGAACTCAACACTACCACGCTACATGGAGCGACATGCCGGACGACGTGCCTGGCTGCTGGGTGAGTAACCTGAATGGGCCATGGCAGTGCATTGGGGCTGTGAGCAGGTCACCTCCATACTCCACCTGGGTGGGAAGGGGGGGTGGGATGCATACTCCACCTGGGTGGGAAAGGGGGGGATGCATACCCCACCTGGGTGGGAAAGGGGGGGGATGCATACCCCACCAGTGTGGGAAAGGGGGGGGATGCACACTCATCCCAGTAATCATCTGCGGCCATGTAAGACTAGTACAATTCTCCACCATGAATGCACACACAATTACCTCCTTTCCACTTCCATGCAGGTGATGCTGGCTACCCTCTAAAGCCGTGGCTCATGACCCCGGTCCGCAACCCACAGAACAGGCACGAGGAGGACTACAATAGATCCCATACCCGTACACGGGTGGTGATAGAGCAGACCTTCGGCCTGTTGAAGGCACGATTTCGTGCCTCAGCCGGTCTGGTGGGGCACTCATCTACAGCCACGAGAAGGTGTCCAAGATCACCATGGCATGTGTAATGCTACACAAAATGTGCATCCGTCAGAACGTGCCAATGCCCCTGACGTGGAACTGCTACCACCAGATGATGATGATGAGGGGGATGAGGAAGGAATGGCAGGACAGCAGCACGGTGCCGATGCACAGGAGGGACGTTCAGTGCGTCAATCATTTATTGGACAATATTTCTGACTCACAAGTCAGCTGAGGGTGTGAGGGTGAGAGGACATTGGGCACTGGGTGTGGGGATACATGTACACCATGCAATGTGCGACATCAAAAGACACAAGCAAAATGAGCAATGTCCACTCTGTTTTTGGGAATGAACAACCAGTGTATTCAACATTTATGTAGGAATGTGTACAACAAAACCACCACCCTCACCCCCCTCACCCTCCCTCCAACTCCCACACACACCCTCACCCCCCTCCCCCCCAACTCCCACACACACCCTCCCCCCACAACAACCCCACAATAGACCCATCAGTGCAACATAGGCCACTTGTGTGTGGCAGTATGGTCATTGTGTGCTTCCACAGCCAGGGGTATCCATGTTCTGCCGGCGGAGTGTGCGCATTGACCGACGGACAGGGCTGGTCTGCGTGGAGGAGCATTGTGAGGGTGGGCACTCCCACTGGGGCTGTGGTCTGGGGGGTGCTGCCTCCAGGGCATCAGCGATCCGGCCCAGCACCTCACAGAGCCGGTTTGTGTTGGCAGTGATGACTTCGCCCACGGCCTGCAGGTCATTGTGCCACTCCGACCTGGATTCACGGTTGTCCCGGATGAAGTCCTCAATCAGGCCCGTTAGGCGCTGGGAGTGCAATCCATCCATGGCCGGTGTGGCAGATGTGCTAGGCAGCCGTGGTGTTGAGCCTGCAGCCCTTTCGGGGCTTTCTGCAGGGGAGGTGGATCCAGGACTGGCAGGTGGTGCTTCTTGGCCTGTGAGGCCTGGGGTGTCACTCTCCCCGGAGTCGCTGTGTGCAACTTGACTGTAGGATGGGGTGTCTGGGCTGTGCACGATGTCATGGGGCTCCTCCACGTCGGATACGGGAACTGATGTCGGGCTATCTGGCTCCTCGGGGAGGCACATGGCAGCATTCTCCCCTGCCACACTGGACTCCTCTGAGTGCACCGTGGGGCATGTCTCCGTCGGCAGTGCAGGCATGGGTAGGGGTGTGGGTGTGGGTTGTGCAGCCTCCATGGGGGTTGCTGGTGCAGGTGGTGTTGCCTGTGCCTTCTTCCTTCCTGCAGGTTTACGCTGTCCCCTGGCTGTGCCCCTGGAGGTACTGGGCTGTGTGGCTTCCTGGCCCTCACTTTCATGGCCGCTGCCTGTGGGGGGGAAGAGAGAGATGGCATGAGCTATGATTTGGGGGTCAGCATTTCTTCAAGCCTATGGTATGACAATGGGATTGCAGCGTTTTGTTGACATTTGGGTTGGGAATGGGACAGTGATCTGGGCTTGGACGGTAAATGCATGCAGGTGTCGGGGTCACTCATGTTGGTGGAGTACTGTGCTGACTCACATTGACTGCCTCTTTGTGTGCTCTGGCCAATATGGGTTGGAGCCTTGCACCTGGCATCAGCCTGGGTCTTACTTGTGACGGCATGATTTGATGGGGGGGGGGTTCCCATACGTGATGTGACTGCTTGCCCAGCCCTTGGCGGTGCCTTACATTGGGAATGCATTTACTATCTTCACTCATGACACTCACCTCCATCTGTGGATGACGGGGCACCGCACTCCATCTCACCGACCCCCTCTATGGCTTCAGTGCCCATCATGTCCGCACACGTTTGCTCCCAGGGCATCATCTTGATTGGAGAAGCTGGGCCACCTCCTGTCTCCAGGGCCTGTTTTCGGTTGGCCGATAGGATGGCCCGCACCCTGAGACGGAGGTCATCCCACCGTTTCCTGCAGTCCCTCGTCGTACGGGGGGGTGTTCCCTACGGCGCTCACCCTCTGTGCCACCAAGTCCCAGATCTCCTTCTTCATGGCAATGGTCGGCCTACGCATGTCGCTGCTGAATACTGTCTCAGCATTTGCGTGCAGGGTTTCCACCAGGACCTGGAGCTCGTCCTGCGTGAAACGCTCCTTCCTGATGCGGGCGGCACCTTTCTTCAGTGCTTTCGGCATGATACTGGTCACTGATGGCTTTTTTGAGGGTCGGAATATGCCTCCGGGTACTGTATTAAGAGGATGGAAGTGGATTGTATTTTTAAAGATGGCCGCTGCGCTCCTTCCCGTTCCTGTACAATGATGTAATTTCCGTATCCGTTAATTAGCGGTGACCGTAATTTACGGATACCGTAAATTACGGTCACCGCTAATAACGGACAGCGGAGCTTCGGTGGCGGTGTTGTAATGACCGTCTCGCTTCATGCCGCTAAGGGGTTTTACGGGCCCTTTAGCAGTATGCCACTAGGGGATTTACCGGCATGGCGGAAAGCTTGTGCCCGCGAAGTCGGAATGGCCTGTAAATTGCGGCGTCGTACCAGACCGGACTCGGTCTTTCCGCCATGCCGGTAAAAACCCATACTTACCGCAAACCACGGAATGAGGCCCATTGTGTTAAGGTAGGAAAAGCTCTTTTACTTTCCTGCTACATTGGCACTTTAATTCTTGTGTTATAAATGAGGCTATTTATCTGGAACTATACACTACTTCAGTTTTTGTGACTATTTAGATCCGCAACATCAACCTCAAAACCTTAAGCTATGTAGAAAGGATGACATAGCCCTCTACCTGCTAGATTTAGGTCAGATTTCTACCCCTCTTTTTATCTTATGTTAACTCTATATGACCAGTTTGATTTTTGCTTAGTATGCCTCCTTGCCAATAACTTTTCCACAGATTACACAAAATTATGCATTGAAGCAGTTAGAGAGGAGGTGCCCTCCTGACGAAAATTGCTGTTTAGTTCACTTTACCTACCCACTATTGGAATCCAGGTGAATAGGGATCCTTTTATATGGAAGTTTGACTTCTCAAAAATTGTAGACATTCGGGTTTCTGAATACACAGTTGGCTAATATATTGTGTTTTCTTTATTGATGACCCGACACACGGAGAGCTCTGTATATAATTATATTTTCTTTGACTTACTATCAAATGAACATTTTTGGTTACAAGTAAAAATGTGTTATTGTTCTATTTAGAAATGTGATTGATTATTCATTTTGAACTAAATCGTGAATAATATTGACTGTTTTCAGTCCACGGGTTGTGCAGGGTACACTAGGCTCCATACTCAGGGCTCTTACCTTCCTTTTTGCTACCGACTTTCCACCTTGTGCCAGGGTGGTTATAGTATTCTCTGCACCTGAGGTATCTTCTTTTGCATTTACCAGATACACAAAACATTTAGGAGTGCATCGGTAGTGTTTATTCCAGAAGTTTATAATAGAATGGACCAATTATTGGAAGAGTAGATATTCTCTTTAAGAGACACATTTTTCTATTGATAAAGTCTGCACCTGTAGTACAGTTGAGCTCATAACTACACCCCACCCTCCTTTATTAAAACTGCACATAGTAAGTGAAGCTACTCCCAAGATATTCCCAAGATAGTTATGGCATACAACATACTAACAATGTTCTTCCAGGTTTCTGACCAGATGAATTTTCATCTAAACTGCTAATGTACATAGGTGGCCCTAGTACAGTGGCTTTGCAATTTTCCATGCTATTACCACTATGGCAAAAAGTGACCTAATGTCCTTTCATTGTAATTGTATATCAAGGCAAAGTTTGTCCTTGTGCTAATACCATTCCGTATTACAACTAGGACAAAAATGATATGCCTGGTAAAAGAAAATGCATAAAAAGAATATGTTTTGTACGGGATAAATGTTCACCCTATTGCTAATACACTGCTGTAAAACATCTCCAAATCAATTAAAATGTATGTAATTGGTTCTAGAGTAAAAATGAGTTAGAAACAGAACAGATTAACAGTATATATTGTGGCTCCCTCCGCCACAACAATTGGATCCATATGACTTGGAAAAAACTGCCGGGTTAATCAGGGTTAATTGATGTGCTGGCATATTGTTTCAATAAAAAATTATGCAAGTGGTATTAGCACACTATGGCCATCAACATGCCATTCCCATTGGGATAAATACGACTAGGGATAAATACCACCAGCCTGAAATGAATTATCTTTGTGGAACGCAGATGTTAATGCTTTTTAATTAGCTACACAAATATTCCACCAATGTAAATAGTGCATGGGTAAAAAATATAGCTGGACAGATAAATGCATTTTAGGGGTTGGCATGTGAACCCTATCGTACAAAGAACGGTTGCATTATGAAGTGTACGCGGGCGCGCTTGCATGTGTGTGCGCGCGAGTACTTTGCTGTTCATGTATGGCACAGTCTTAATACAACCATAGCTATTTATGGATGCTACCATTTTTAAGACAAGCTAAAAGCCGGTCTTATGTTGGGCATTGAGACAGTCAAAGTCTCACTGTATTGTGTTCCTTTATGGGAGCTGCTGGAAGTAACACAATTCTAATATCTGCAATGTTACCCTCAACAGTAATTAACCCAGTGCAGTTTAGTGCCACGTAGTGGTGTTTTATTAGTTGATGAGGTTTTGTTCTTCAATATTGGCAATTTCATTACCCCAGTGGTATTTTTTGAAGTGTATGTATTCTCGCCCCTGATCGGGGAGAATTGTTTTTATTTTACGGCCTCTTTAAAAACATCATGAATGGATTTTTTACTTGATAGATGTAAGTACTATTTTGAGGACACCTATGAAAAGATCATTAAAAAACGGAAAGATATTTTCAAGACAAACATGAGTGTGCTGCGTCTTCTATGCTTATCCGGCTTCAGAAAAGGAGGCATTTTGAAATGGGGCCAAGTTTGATGTTATCAGTATCAATTCTGTCATTCCTCGTGCTGCTTGCTCATCGGGGTGGTGGGCTGGAATTGCCTTGGCCTTTCCTTTGTACACACCCCAATTTGCTCTTTCCCAGAAGTAATCTAACTGATTAAAACCACTATGATTCTCTAATCCATGCGTCACCAGGCCAGGATATTAGTTGTTTCCTGATGACTAGCCCACTTCGAAGGCAGACCACATCATTTGTGTCTCATCCATTCGGCAATCTGAATCAAAGATGATTCTTTTGATGAGTCAAATCCTGTCCCTTGCTTTATTAGGAGGTACACAAGATCCTCCCATGCTGTTTTTCCGAGCGAATGGATACATGGAAAGTGCATAAAGGTGAACTCTCATCTTGAATGCTGTGACATCAATTTAGAATTTTCTTCCACATCAGTTCATTCATACTAGAGCGCATGATACGGAAGAATTCGCCGACCCGATGAATAGTGCATAAGAGCAGATGAGAAACAAAACACATCGCACGGTCCGGACCGGTCTGCGTAATGTGCAGACTTTGATGTGGAACGCAAGGAACCGTTGTAAGAGCATACTTCATTTCACACCCCACGCTTACTCTCTCCTTACACCACCACTCAAGTAGAACACAGAGATACTATGACACCATTCGGTATATCTGTTCTCATATCAACATCCGCCGCTCACTCCCCATCACTCTAAGTAAACACTGCTGGTTTCTCACCCCCAGCTAAGCGTTCTCGTCAGGCCTAACGCTGCCTCACTCGGACTGGATAATCCTGCCAGACCGAACACATACTCCTGATTCCTCAACCACCACACCTATCGCTAGGAAGCAGCTACCACAGAAATTCCGCACCAGCTGCACACATACCTGGTGCGCACACGCACCCTTGACCCTCTCTAATCTCTCCACTGACCCGAACCTCGGTTCCCAAGGGCGTTCAACCTACCAGCGCCTTCAGACCATACCAATGGTATATAAGGCGCTATATAAATGCAAAATAACAATAACAATAAATGCAAAAAAAATAACAATAACTAAAGATGACACATATTTTCAGGGAATAACAACAAGCAAAGTTGATTGCAGAACATTGCTGAAACCTAGGACTTGATAGCCGTGGACTATGAAGCAATGCACAACGCATGGATGCTCTTTACGCCTGCATATTGTAGTACACCATTGCTAAATGAAGACCCCACCAACACACCCAGCCGAGAACAATAGGTCATCTAAACTGAAATACAAGTAATACATGGCCTGAGACTGTAATGGGTTCAATCTCAAACGTTTAGCATGAAGTGCCTAAATACTGTGTTATATAGACGTAAACAGTAGAATAAAAATGTTAGGTTTATACAAAGAAAGCCAGAATAAAAGATTATTCCTATGTACATTCACCAGGTGGCGACAATAGATTGACCAGGGGTCTGAAACATTTGGCTCTACAGAGGTTTTGGACCGCAACTCGTATTGTCCCCAACCCTGTGGTGAGGGTTCATGGTAGCCATATCCAGAGGTCAAGCCCTAAAAATAAAAGTGTAGGGATTCATCAACAGACACAATGTGATATGACGTCACCAGAAATTAACATATCAAGGTGCAATATGCACATTTTATTAAATTGTCTTCGTATAACCACCCAAATTGCACAGGACGAATGACATTTGCCTTTTATAAAATCTACAAACACACAACAGTGTTTTCGAAAACGTTAAAAGGTGTGCATGTTTTAAACTCCAAGAACGAATACAACTGTTTTCCCTGGAACATGCAGTACCGAAATAAGACATTTCACCTTTAGTTGTTTGTTATTTTGTGAAGTGGAGAAGTGTCCGGCCTGCAAACCTGATGACTGTGGTTCGATCCCTGAGGTTGGCTTTAATTCTTAAATTCAAGGAAGACTTTCAATGTTTCTCATATTAGCTGGAGGGGAGGGGCACTGAGTCCACCCTCTGACAATCGTAGGTGGACTCCGTCCACCCGCGTGTACCTTCGACTTTAGCTCTGGTCATATCCAAACATCTGAAGAACAAAAAGCTTATGGCAGACCCCTGGCATAAGCCATGGCTACTTGCTTTGCAGATATTGCGGGGATGTACCCGATGTATGCTCAAAGGTCAACTTGAAGTCTCCACCTCAATGGTGGTCGACGCTTGCAAGAGTAGTGTGCTTAGAGCAAAAGCATTCGTATGTCAAGAATTGACCCTCTTTAAACAAAATGGAGGGAAGCCTATCTTTTATATGTAAGGGGGTTTGTTTATAGTATTGTGCAAGAAAACCAAACTATGTTAATCCTTTCATTCTGGTTAATTATTAGGGCATGCATACATCACTTCATTGATTTTCAAGGGTGCCACTTTAAATATGTTCAGGACAGCTTTGAGGTTCATGGGCTGGAGTAGAATGTATCAGGGAACAACATCTTCTACAATCACTTAATAAAGATCTACAATTAATTCAGTTTTATCTTTGCTTTCACCGAATTAACAGCAATTAATCATTGTTGTTTGTGGTATATGGACAGTGCATTGGGACAAAACCTTTTTTACAATAATAAAAAGAGAAAAAAATATGAAAAGAGTATTGGCATGTGGCATTAAACGTATTGCCAGAGCATGGACTGTGACAAATCAACTTCTGTGGTGCCGGTGGTCCATGGGTGAATACCCAATGATATTGGTTTCTAAACAATCAATCAGCCCCACATTTCTAAAACACTAGAAGGGATCTGAACAGATTGGAATAACAAGCACATTATCAACCCCCTTGCCCAATTTTGGTAATGTGCATGGAACAGCAGGCTTATCTCTGAAAGGTTGTGGATCGTTGGTTAGTTGCAGAACAGTGAATATACAATTACTACCCAATGATAAAAGGAGTGTCCGGTCAAGGTAGTATTAAACATTTCTACTTTATTAATCCCAACACACAATCCAACCACTGTACGAAATACAACCCACCCTGTAAAGGAATGCAGAGGACAGTTTCAAAGAAGGAAAAGGTATGCACTCTGGATACTGACAGGAGCGTAGTCGGTATGGCTAATAAACAAACAATAGTTTGTTAAGGTTTCTTGGCTTTAGCACAAAGAGAGCAATGGGTCTTACTATGTCTCTAGGGGCCTTCTTGGAAGGACCAGGGGGACAGTCCCACAATGTACCTTGTGTTGTAGATGTTCTTGATGCTCAACAGGGTCCACTTGGCTTCAAGGTGCTTTGCAGGCTTCTGTGACAGAGTTCGAGATGGGAGTCGCTGCCTCAGTGGCCTACTAGGTGACTCTGGATCTGGAATCACTGTCTCAGTGCTGAATGGAGGTTCTGAAACACTGGAGGAGATGTCTTGCGTTTCTTTCATTGACTGCAGCTTGACAACAGTCAGCATTGCAGTCAGTTGTGGATCGAGGAACTCGACTTGCTCAAAAATTTCGGAAGATGTTTGTCGAGGCACTTTTCCCAGCTTCTTCGATGGGCTTGTGTCGTCCATGGAGGTAGACGGCTGAAAGCTGAGGAGTGTGTTTCAGACAGCTTCCTTGTCCTTGGTTGTAGGTTCAGAGACATTCGGGCACTCCCTATCCAGGAAGCTTGTTGCAAAGCCTAGCAGGGCATGCTGACATGCTGTGTGCTAGCTACATACTGGTTCTGGAGTGGCTATGGGGGCCCCTGAGTTCTGGATCTCCCTCTTTTCCCTCGGAGACATTTAGGGGTGGGATCTTGCTTCTCTCTTTGGAAATCCTGGCCTTCCTTCACTGGCGTAAGATGTAAGGCACACTGTCCCTACAACCAAGGACCAAGGATGAATTATTTCTGCTTCTGGTGAATAATTCAGATGTTCTGCCAAAAGAGGGGCTCAGCTCTCCTTTAAAGCCAAGTGGCCACAGTGATTGGTGTAGGCTAAGCCTACCTTAATGATCCAATGCTAGGGTCCCGGCCTGCCATCTGCTGTATGCATGAGGTCATAACCAGAGTCTGTTGATGATCAAAGAGTCTCTCTGGTTAATGGATCTCTCTGTGGTTCCTGATTAAAGCGGTAGGTCTCCCTTGAAGCTGCGGCGAGACCAGACTCTCTGGCTCTTGCAAACAACATTCTTGTACCTTATGAATGGGGTTCCCTTACCAGGGTGACCTACTGTAAACCAACTGTCCCAGACATGACAGTTCACTGTCATTGATACTGAGGTTGGGAGTTGGCTTCAGGTTGACACAGTTACATATGAAAAGTGGTTGGGCTTCCTGTCTCCTTTTTAACCTCTGCAGCCAGGCGCCATGTGGGACTGTTTGAAGTACCCATCATTGGTATGTGAATGGATGTGACCAGCTGCAGGGCCAAACAAAAGAGCTGGGTGCATCCATTGAGCCTTAGTTAGTTAATCAAGCAGGCCATGGCAGTGGGAAGCTTGGTTCTTCTCCTTCCTGGAGAGTGTACTCCTGGCTGTCAAATTCCAACTAAATGTGACAGGGCGGAATGCGCCTGTAGGCTGTGTCCACCCAGCGTACACAGGTCTATGTTTTTGTCATGTGTGAGCATAGGAAAGGTTCTGTGGATTGGCCCCACACATTTTCCTGAGGTTGGTGTCATCATTCCATTTAATTGAAAATATTTTAAAAACCAGGCGAGCGCACACCCACCGTGCGGGTGGTCGAATTCCTCACATGGACACATTCAAGTAATTGTCAGTACCCCTGACAGTACATCTGAGCTGGGTGATGATGTAAACTAATATTTTGACTCACAAGTACACCCAACACAAATTACCAAAGTCAAGAAACAACTACACAATGATTGACTTATATAAGACAACACAACATAAACCTATATGATGCTGGCATGGCATTGAATGTCATAGCCAATATCTGGAAACATTGCTTCAATTCAGCATATAAAGGGAATTGTAAACAACACTCTTGTAAAAACTTGAAAGCATATAGAGTTGTAGTTGATTTTACATATGGTTTTAAAAGAAAAGAAGGCACATTAAGCTGTGTCTTTTACATCTAGTTTTTCATTTGGTTTTAAAAGAAAAGTAGGTGCAGTAACGAACTGCTGCATAATCCCAGCTGTGTGTTCATTGGAAAATCAGAAACTATTTTACATTAGCGCCCTTGGTGGGTGCGGCAGCCAATCAGGTTGCTCCAAAACAGGGCTGAATCTAAAGATGCAAGCATGGGTCCGAAGCAACCTGAGTGCTCTACGCACCCACCCTCCATACGTTGCTGCTGTTCTCCACCCCCCGACCCTATATACAGCCCCTCGGCAACACTATATATAGCTCCTCGCTCCCTCCCCCACCCCCAGCCCTGCTCCTTAACTGAAAAGGGCTCCTCCGCCCGAGTCGCACCGCTTGGCTTTTTGTGCAAGTCATGGAAATGGAAGAGGGGCTCTGAGCAGAGCCAACCTCCCATTTCCATGGCTATTTAGACTCTCCCC